>NC_136431.1:243296869-244004369 GCF_052849685.1 Lactuca virosa
ATATATATGTTATGTGATTGTATGGTATGCGGTACGATGGGGGAACTCACTAAGCTTCGTGCTTACGGTTTTCAGTTTTGTTTCAGGTACCTCTCCAGCAAAGGGGAAGGAGATGGCGCGGTAGCTGCACATCATACACACACACGTTGGGTTTCCGCATTACGAGATTCTTGGGATTGTACTCTGACATTGTTATGTTTATGGCTTGGTTTTCAGACATGAGATATTAGTTTTACGAAATGATATGTTTTTACTATGTTTTTCTTATGGAAGTTTTATAAATCAATTAATTAAAAAATGAAATTTTTGGACTCGAAATTTGGGTTGTTACACTCTCAAGAGAATATGGGGATTTTGGGACAAAAATAGACTATGGAGGCTGACTAGGGTAAGGTCCAAACAACATAAAAGTGTTTAAATACGGGTCTTGCCCTAAAATTAGGGTTTTAGTCCTGATCCACGTACGCCCCGCGTATGTGGTGCATGCCTACGACCAGCCTTCCCCCAGTACGCTAAGCGTATGCCTATGTACGCCCAGCGTACGTAGGGCCTTTTTGCAAAGAAAAATTTATTCAATGTGAAACAGTAATTACCTCAACTTTGATTGTTACACATCCCTTGTGCATTCCACCAAGTATATTTGCAAGTTGGAACCAAAATTTTTCAGAATTCGGCATCTTTTGCTTTTTTGTAGCTCTTGTGTTTCTGGTTCAATAACACCATCTGAACTTTCTGGATTTTGTACTTCATTAGTGCCAAAATTCAGATCCTTAGGCCTTTGAATAGATGCAAAGTGCATCTCATCAAAAATTGCATCAAGTGACTCAATAACGGTGTTAACCGATACTGAATCATTAGGTTCAATTACGTAGAACATATATGCCTTGGAATGTTCAATATATCCAATGAATATACAATATAGTACACATTCTCCTACAATTGTCCTTTAAGGCTCGGTTAGTTTTACAACTGCCCGACATCCCCAAACCCAAAAATTGCTCAAATTTCTTGAACCAAAGTTCATATGGGACAAATTTGTTCTTTTTATTTGGAGCTCTGTTTAATAAATAGCAGGTCGTTAACATGGCCTCTCCCCAGAATCCATTACTCAATCCCGAGTATGACAACATCGAGTTTACCATTTCCTTTAAAACTCGATTGTTGCGTTCAACAATTCCATTATGTTGGGGCGAGTAAGGCGGTGTGGTCTCATGAATGATACCTACTGATTGGAAGTATATGGGATCCATATATTCACATCCCCTATCAGTCCTAAGACACTTAACCGGATTCCTCAGTTGCAATTCCACCTCGGTTTTGTATTATTTGAATTTATATAAGGCTTCGCCCTTAGAATGTAACAAATACACATAGCAAAACCGAGTGCAGTCATTAATGAAGGTGACTACATAATTTTTATTTCCTAAGGAAGAAGTGGAGTGAAAATCACACATGTCACTGTGTACAAGCTCCAAAATAGCCAAATTTCTGGTGACACTAGGAAAGGGTTGTTTTATCACTTTTGTAAGCATGCATGTTTTACATTTATCAGAAGTCATGTCAAAGGCTGGAATTAATCCATCTTTTGAAATCTCATGCATCCTTCTAAAGTTGACATGACCTAATCGTTTAAGATGTGACCTTTGCAGATGTAGTCGTTGTTGTCCCACTTTTGCCTCTTCCTAGTCTCTTCAAGTGTCTCATCAACACCTTCCTTCGGTTCATGTGGTCTTGGAGTAGTCAGCACGTATGATGCCTTAAGAGTGGTCATCATGAAGTACATCTTCTTCTTCCAGCGCCTGAAATCAACTCCTTTAGACTTCTCTAGTTTTGCGAATTTCGTGGTCATCTCGCGGATTGATTCACCCATCTCCAGAAACATAAGATATTAGTTCGATTGTTAGAAATTGGGTAGGGTTTATGGTGGAGATCTGGATACCCCTTGGATCGTGCTAGGGGCATTTCCCCTAGACCCCGCCAAAGGGGCGATGCCCTTTTGGAAACCCCGAACCCCCGACTTGTTGTCGAATCGACTTCTAATTCGATCTTATACATGCGTGAACTCCGCACTTACCCAAACATATACTAGAATACAAATTACGAAGCCCCTTAGCTCACATGTAAGTTCCAATTACACAATTATAATTTCATATAAGTAGCCCACATGATCATTTGTAATGAATTATAATTATCATTGTTAAGTCCCAAAAATAAAATAACAGGTAAAACAATGTAACACCCGTTTTCCAGATTGGTGTATCTTGAAACTTAGCGAAATCAAAAATGGAGTTTTAGGAAAAACTCCATGCCATGATGTGGCACATAGAAGCCCATGACATGGCAAGGTTATTTTGGAACGCACGTTTTGGTGGGCTCTGCGGCGTGGAGAAGGATGGCCACGACATGGCAGCCGCTGTAGCCCAAAACCTGGGATTTTTTGGGTTCCTCTCGTATATAAACGCCTTAACTCCTCTTCTAGGTCATCTTTCTCAACCTTCATCACTGTTAATCCCAACAACCCTAACCCTAATCCCTCTTGGTGATTCTTGGCTCATTTTCGTACTTTTGGTGGCTTGAAGAAGAAGAAAAAAGTGTTCTAATATGTTAATTCAGCAAGCAAGCCTCATCATCCTTTTCTTGTGCATTCTCCGGACCTTTGTAAGTCTCTAAGATCCAATCTTTTTGTTACTTGCTCATAGATCTATGACTTTTGTCCCTTAATCTTCATGGTTTGGAAGTTTGGAAGGCTAGATTCCATAAAATTGGCAACTTTATGGATCCTTGTGATCATCTTAGTGTTATATGTTCCAGATCTGAGGATCCTTGGAGTTTTGGTCCCATGCACAAGCTTTGAGTACACATTTGCCATGTTTTTTACCTTAACTAGAAGGGACATGCATTGGACATGCATGTCCATAAAGCTACGATTTGTATGGTCCATTAGGTGTAGTAAACCATTCTAGAAACTTTGGAGGAGTAACTCTAGTGATTAAGTGCTTAATGTGTGTTTGCATGGCCTGAGTTGCCTTTAAGAACTTAGGGTTTGAGATCTCGATTTATTGAGATGCCTTAATGGATAAAGTTGGAAACTTTATCCATCAAGACTGTGGGAAGGACCAGATCTAAGCTTTGGAGCTCTTGGAATTTTTGGAAAACAACTTAATATGTTAAGTTGTTCAGACCAATCCCCACAGCGTGACCTTTAGGTTGTCACGACGTGGCGGCTAGGTAAGGACTCGACTGTTTTGTTTTTACGCTGCCATGACGTGGCCAATGGAAGGACACAACGTGGCGATTCGTTGAGATGATTTTTTAGCTGTTGACCTTGAGGGTTGACCCGTGGCCGTTGACTTGTTAACCTAGGTTGACTTTAGGTCAAGATTGTTGGATCTAGTGTGTAGACTAAGATTGGACCTTTTATGTTTTGATAGGAGTGTTGTAGCATCTATTGCGAGGCATTGAGCTATGGTTTACCTGATCTCGTGAGTCAGGTGAGTCTTCTCACTATATTGTGTAGGATGCTAGCTCTCTTTGTGACTCTTGCATGTGTATGTTGGGTTGGGCCCATTTATTATATGTTGGCATAGGCCCATTGATATGTACGTTGGGTTGGGACCATTTTCATATTGGGTTGGGCCCCTGGATATGTTGGGTTGGGCCCATTTGTATGTCGTGATGAGCCCGTTGTATGATATGTGGTATTTTGGGGAACACAGTAAGCTTTGTGCTTACAGTTTTGTGGTTTAAACATTTTCAGGTACTTCCAGTTCCAAAAGGGAATGACCCGACTTGATCACACTGCATCCCCCAGAGTTTATTTCGCATTGGATAATTATGATTTTTACTCTGATGTTTTGAGAATACTATTACTTTTGTTATCTTTTGGAACAAATGAATGAATTGTCGATTGATTAAAATGAATTTTTGACGTTAGATGTTTGAGACATTACAAGCAAGACTACTAATGTTAATGGATCAAATCGAATAAAGACCGTTTCACGATTTGATGTGAAAGTTCAATCCATTCAATTCTCTAAAATTTAATTTATTATCAAATTATCTTCTTATTTTTAAAATTTATCATCTGCTTTTATGTACTCTATTTTATAAATATTTAAATATTTCATAAAATACAAGAATTATATTAATTAAAATCAAAACTTGAAATAACAAATAATAAGATCCAAGCTCATCAACTTACGAGTAATTGTCTTACCAACATATATTTTGGATAACCATCACAAAAGTCACTATGTTTTAAAAGTTTACAAAAGTCACTATAATTTGGATAAATTATCACAAAAGTCACTATATTTTAGTGTGTATATATATATATATATATATATATATATATATATATATATATATATATATATATATATTCAATTTTGACACCCATAAGGCTCGACGGAGTGGGGGTGGTAGCCCTCGACGAATCCTACCTGGACTTGGCAAACACTGTGCCACGAACTCGGCATGCCGAGTTCGGTGGCCAAACTCGGTGGGTTTATGTCAAGCTACTCCTCTCTCTTCTCCTTTCTTCTTCCCTACTCGGCAACCTCTTCTTCCCCGTTAGACATTATAAAAGAAGAAAATTGTGTTTGGCTGAGGTGGAGCTCGGTGCACTCGACACCACTTCCCCAAGCCTAATATGATGTCACGTCATCATGTCATGTCAGTATGACACATCATCAAAAGTGTTATGTCAGATTGTCACGTCAGTTGACAATCTGGTTGGTTGGTTAAGTTGTTAGAATTGTAACAAATTTATAAAAGAGTGTCAAATTCGAGACAAAAAAACACAATATCAAAATCGATTTGTTTTAAAACCTAATGATTTGTTGAATTTGCTTATGATTTAAATAAACAGTTTTAATAAAGCAAGATTAAAATTATAATTACAAATATTATATATAATATATTAAACTTAAATCAATATATTATTACACTTTTAACTATAAATCAACCGATTTATTCCGTTTTTATTTTGGCGGAGTTTTAAATTTTATACAGTTAACCAATTAAAAACAAACTTAGCATAAAACGATTTGTTTTTAATTACTACTCATAAAATCATGAATTTTTAATTTCTACTCATAAAATCATGAATTGGTTTAGTATGATTTATAAAGCATTTATAGCATATTATATATTGGAAAGCCAGGTTGTATTTATGATCAAAAGTCAATGGCATCCGAATTTGTTTTCCATCACCTTTTCTCTATTTTATTTTAGTTTCCAACGATATACATAGTTTAATAACACATTGATAAATTATTTTGTAGATACAAACCAAAATCAGCCTATCATATATCATATTTAGTTTTAAAGTAATCATTTAAATATAATTGTAATATTTTTGTAATTGTTCTTCTCTCTTTATTGACTCTAATACCGTTCATAGCACTAGACTTTCGCAAGTCAATGTACAATGGCTATTATTTTTATATTTCTTAAAAATGTGATAAATTTGGTAATCGTCACAATCTTCAATCTTGTCCATAAATGGACTGCCATTCAATTGGATGAAAAATAAATCATATTTTGTACTTTAATAAACAAATAAAAATCACTATTGAAAAGGACAAGGAATTAAAAGTGTGCCTATTAAATATATATACTTTTTCTATCTTTCATATTACAAGAGTTTGCGGTTTGAAAAAGGGCTATGAACTTTATAGGATTTACTTTTTTAGTCACTTAACTTTTTAAGTGGTTTTATGAGGGAACCAACTCCTAGATAACTTGTTTTTTTAATCTACTTTACTTGTTTTAGCAGGTTTCAGTGACACATAGACAAAACTTGCCACATCACCAATGACATGGCAACCCAAATAAGTTTTTTTTTACATTTTTTTAATTAAAACAATTTTAAAAACAAAAGAAAAAAGAAATAATTAACATTTGCTGCTCCCAAAATCAAATTTGTGCGATCGGAAATCCATGGTTTACAAGTTGAAAACAACCTATTTGTGCGATAGCTTTAATAACCCCCTTCGTCAAAATCATGATCCTCCAAAAAAATCCAAAACGTTTGTTGCTCCAAAATCAAGTTTGGGTGGGTTTTGTTCGGATTTTGACAAGGTAACAGCCGATCTAACAATATAAGGCCAGACACGTGAAACGATCGGAGAAACTCAGTGAGTATCTCGTCGTTGGCGACGGAGGATCGATGGCCGGGAGCAAGTGGAGACGGTGGTAGAGCACGAAAATATGAGAGTATTTGGCGCAACAAACCTAACTTCTGAAAAATCACTTGAAGACACCCACACAGGTGGAGCTCGTTCTGCTTCTGTGTTTCATGAGATGAAAGCTTCTGTTGTCTTTTTTATCTATGATATTCTTCGTTATCCGTTGTCAAGAATACAATCAATCTCCGTATTTCTTCTCTTTGACTTGCATAATTTGATTTCCCGGGTTGTTTTTTGCTTTATCTGTTTCTGTTGATTTTAGGTTATCTTTGAAGAACAATAGTATGTATGTATTGTAGATCATGCCCAAATCTTGTTGTACCTTGATCTGAATGACTGGGATCTGAATAATTGTCAGAAAATAGTTGTATTAAAGATGTGGAGACTATCTGATTTCAAATGTTTAGAATCAATCAAAGCCCACAACGACACCATTAACGCTCTCACCACCAACAAATGAATGGCTTTCTCTACTTCTGCAGATGGGAAGATCAAGGCATGAGGTAGACCTGAAGTAGAAGGTGCACATTTGTTCATAATGGGGTCGATTGATGGAGTATCATTCTTGAGGATGAAGGCTGATTAGGAAGGGTTGATTGACCGGTGAGCGTGTATGTGTGTGTGTGTGAAAGAGGGGAGGGAGACATGGACAAATGGTGAACGATGTGGATTTAACTATTTTAATTAATTAAAAACCACTTGTACATAAAACTGGTAATAGTATGTTAGAATGATCAAATAAACAGGTCACTAACAACATTGTTCTCCAATAAAGCTCGAAAATAACTTAAGTGACTAAAAAGGTAAACCCTAGAAAGTTCGTTAGACATTTGTGTCATTTTCCCTTTGAAAAATAGAAAACATTTTAATTTTAATACGTTTGTTTTTGGTGTTTTTGCTCAAGGATCTTGTATATCTTTTATGTATTGAACCAAAAATCCTACTATAATTTTAAAAACCTTTTCAAGTATCATTTAAAAAAAAGTCAATGCCTATTATAACAAAATTTCACGTTTGGTTAAAATTTAACGTTTGGTCCTTATGTATGTAAGCGACGAAAAATGCAACAAAATCAAACCAGAGGGACGATCCGAGTGCAAACAAAGGTTAGGGACCAAAAATGCAAGTTTGACCAAATCATTGGGACGATTTCAGTAATTTACTCTAACAAAATTACTCTACATACTTTAAAATAATCATGTATGTGTTTATCTTCCTTAATCCTAATCATGTTATTTTTATATAATTTTATAACTTCCAAAAATTACAACTATGTTCAGTAAAAAAATTATAATAGCTAAAACTTTCAACTCCAAATAATAGCTAGAACTTTAAAAATAATAGTTACAGATTTTCAACTTTGAAATCCAATTCAATACCAGAAACACCTATATTAACTATTTTTGTATCATAACACAATTTATATTCAATTTGGTTATCAATTACAATTTACAATATTCTAAAAGCTAATTCTGTTTCAATTCTCAATTCTAAAATTAGTTCATGATTTGTTTCGATTTGTAAACTTGAAGCCCTTAAAATAATATTAGTTCATTTGTATTATAGATAGGTATGTATATGCATGTGTTAGGAGATAAACATTATATGGGATCCCACCTTTGATTCCTCTCCAAATTATAAATAGACAGTTTTCTGTCTCCATATTAGAAACTTCCACCATCTATGAATTATCTTTTCAACCACATTTTTAAATAAGTATTATAATCCTCTTATTCGTCGTAGTTTGACCGTAAACCATTGACATTTGACCACAAAATGTTAGGTCTAGATCCCGTTATTCTTTTGTAAACCAATCATTGATTCTTAGAAGCAAAAGAATTATAGGCATGTACGCACAATATGTATTTATTCAATTGTTTTACCATTCTAAAAAAGTAAAAACACTTTTCCTGTATTTATTAAAATCATTTGTTAATACCATTTTTGTTGTAATTTCTATGGATGTGATACTTATTTTAATGTTGTTCTGTATTAATGCAATTTTTAAGATCCATATAGAATTTACATGTCTAGTGTTTTGAATAAAAAACTGAAATAAGATATCGTTTCAATTTAAATAAATAGATTTGTACTTTTAGAATAATCAAAGAGTAATTTCAGACCCTCCGGATAATAAATATAATATATGGGATTCCATCTCCAATTCCACATTAACCAATCATATTGGAAAATAAATACCTCTGCGAATGGCGATTATATTCAATTATTTTATAAACATAAGTATTTTTATTTATTTAAATATTCTATTTTCTTCCTAAGTAGACCTAAGTTATTTACCATAATATGTTAAATATTGATACAAAGATATTGACCCTAACTTCTAAGATTTCTGGTCTAGGTCCATGATACATCCGGTAAAAAAGCATTGATTGCAATTATGATAAAACAATCGTTGTGGTGATAGATTAAAAATAATAATAATAATAATAAAATAAAAAAAATAAAAAAAAAATTGAAGAAATCTTTGATTCAATGAAAATTCAGTTATATAGGTTTAAAAGCTTTTCACTCATGTTTATGATCCTTTCGTTTGTAATATTTTTTTTATGAAAAATGAATTTTGTAGGTTTAAATTTAGTCAATTTTTCACAAGATTTACCACTAAACTTATATTTGTTGTTCAAAAAATATCATTTTGACTAACTATTGTTTGGTCAAAAAACAATCATTAAACTCGTATTTGTTGTTCCAAAAACACCATTAAACTTAAATTTTCATGCACGATCTACCATTAGACTAGATTTTGTATACATTTAGTCATTTCCATCTTTGTGGTCATCATCAAATTTAGATCCCCTGACACAATTCCAAAGAAGAAAGAAATCATCATCTTGTTCAAATTTAAAATATTGTAAAGCGCACAGTCATCCCTAATGTTATCTCTCACACCTTTCCTTGCTTCTCTCTTTCTCATGTTACTTTGCAAAAAAAAAAAATTAACACACACACCATACCCCCACATCCCTCTCTCACCCCTTTCTTCTTTAGGTGTACGTAGTAACTATGTTATAGGATGTGAATATACGGTATTATTGTTACAATTTAAGTTTGAATTGATTGGAGGTTTTTTTTTTGTTCTTTTTTAAGTTTGAACGTGAGTTTGAATCGGTTTTGCTACATGTTGAAATTGCTTTTAGATTAGTTACTTGATGGTGGTGTTGGTGAATGGTGGAGATGGATGATTGTGGCGGCGAATGGTGGTAATGGAAGGTGTTCGCAAGAGAAAATGATTGATAAATAGTTTAATGATAACTTATACACATAAAAACTGTACTAACATATACTCTCTTAAAATTGTTGGTTTTGAACGGTCCAAGTGTGTTTATGGTAAAGCGTATGTAAAAAATGATTAATGTACATAAAAATGATAGTTCACTACGTCATTTCCTATAAAAAATGACAAAATATATACAAAGGTAAAAGTGTATTGATCAATCGATCCATGATAGGCAAACATAACTAAAAAAATAGATTTTTAGGATGAATATTAAATAGGGGTGTGTATAAGGTGGTTTGACACGGTTTTTTAACCAAGACCGAACCATAACCCTTATAAGTGGTTAATGTATGTTGGTAGCCATTAGGTATTGGTTAATATTAGTTTTGGTTGACGATTTTTGTCTGTTATTAGTTATAGTTAATAGTTAATATTGGTTAATCATAATGATAAAAATAAGATAAACATAAAAAATACTTTGCTATAACAACTGAAAAAACAGTAAGTACATTGTTATAGAAAATGAACGATTCAATGTTTATAACCTTATTAGTATGATAGCAGATTAATATTTAATTAAATTCCAAATAATTACTCTTTTAAATTTCAATTCCAAATATAATTACATACCATATATATATATATATATATATATATATATATATATATATATATATATATATATATATATATATATATATATATTGAAAAATTTCCTCCTTCTTGGAAGAATTTCAAACTATATCTTAAACACTTAACCGATGACATGACTTTTGAGCAACTTGTGTTGAGAATTCGTGTGGAAGAAGATAACAGATTGAATGAGAAGGCAGATGCAAATTCCTTGGAACCAAGTGCAAACTTTGTTGGAGAAGCATATACTTCAAGGACCAAGCATAACAACAAGAAAGGGAAGCAAAACTCCAAAAACTCTTCTAAAGATGGCAAAAATCATAGCCCAAACAAGAAGAATTTCAAGAAGAATTCTAGTCCATGCTATGTTGTGGCAAAACTGGACACATGGCTAAATATTGCAGATTCAGGAGGGGTCAAGGAGGAAGCAATGGAAACAATGGTGGTAATTCTGATGGAGGAACTTCTGGTTAAACCAACATGGTTGAATCACCAAATCACTTTGTTGTAGTGATTCAAACCAACATTGTTAGCAATTAGGGATGAGCATCAGAACCGGCCCGGCCAGAACCGGAACCGGCCCGGGAACCGAACTTAATGGAAAATAGGAAGCGAGCCGGACCGCCGGTTCTATCGGTTCCTGTTGATGGGTTTTATGCATAAGAACAATCCTATGTGCTCATACAAACCCTAATGCTTGGATCTAGGTTTCTCTATTGTACATGCAATGAATCCAAGACTTACAAACCCTATTCTAGCATACATAATTTTGAAATTAACATATAACATCAGATCTAGATGTTTACCTCTTCAATGGAAGCTTGAATCTTCTTTCTTGGAGCTTAGAGTCACAATTGTAACTCCTCTAATGGCTTACAAACACCACAAGCAAGAAGGCAATATTGGAGAGAGGGAAGGAAGCTAATTTCGGCCCTAGGGTTTCTCTTGGGATTCCAGTGACCGAAAATTGCAAGTGGGGCTCTCTATTTATACTGTAGGCTGCTAGGGTTTCAGTCTAAACCCTCATGGACAGCTTAGTCACCAAGCAGCCCAAGGAAACTTCTGGAATAAGGCCTTGGACGAAAATATGATGATCCTTCATCATAATTTCGTTCCCCCTTGGTCCATTAGGTTTCCCAGCCCAAAACTCAACTATCACACATTTGACAGTTTAAGCCCCTTTATTTAATTAATCTCTTTTAGTCACCAAATTAATTCCAAATTAATTTATGACTAATACTAATTAAATAAATATGATTTCTCTTTTAATATATTATTCTTATAATATATTAATAAACCATAATATCCTCTCTCTTTCTTTAAATTACCTTGTCAAATTGCTTTGGTGAAGGCAACCCAAAAGGACCATGCATAATCGGGTCAAGTACATATCAAATATAGTTACGGGCTTAGACACTAATCCAATAGTCTCCCACTTGGATAAGTCTAGTAACTATATCTCACATATGACTTCAGAATCCGGTTAGCAATCATAGCTCTTATACGCTTCTGTCAACTCTGATCAAAATCCTGTCCTTCAGATAAGAGATCGTATAATCCTCTGTTCTAGATATCATGCTGACAATACTTGTTGTCCAGCATTTTTGTTTCTCGATATCTGATTTATTCAACATAGAATTTAGTTGAACACATCAACTTCATCCTGACCGGGCCCGACACATAATTCAACCTAAATCATCGAGTGGCCAAGATATCGCTTTTATTCTCTTAGAATAAAAGGTACAGAAAAACTTCGACTTATATGCTTTTATCATTTACTAGCTAAGTCACAGACAATAATGCGTTTTATAACATCAAGTTACTGATGCGTTTTCACATTATCAATGTATAATCAACTAGCAAACAACAACCATATCTCTAGGTTTAAAGATTATATGATATTATCATCTTGCGATCACTTGTGATAACTTTCATTAAGTGATACTAGCAAGTGCGGGTTTATTCCAATGCTCAAAACATATTTCATTCATTCCTAAGGATCTTCTTATAGTACATAGGGTTGGGAAACTTTATGAGTACATAGTGATCTACATCTCCTTTAATCTCTCAGTGTAAAGTAGCTTCGTATCGACATCTGTGATACAAATAAACTGAGTGGGTCAGGTTGGGAAACTTTGTGAGTACATCGGGTTTTCAACCCACAATAATAAAGTTATTATGTTTCATCGTCAAACAATTAACCCAATTACCCATCCCCATTATCTTCTTTATTCTTAAGGATCTACCCTAAGAATCAGCTATCCTTCATTCATTCATTCCTAAGGATCTTCTTATAGATTAGGCACGAAGTCCATCGCTGCCAGGGTTTATATAACAGGTACTAAGTCCATAGCTACCGATGTTATCTGTTAGGCACTAAGTCCATAGCTGTCAATGTTTATTTGTAGGGTACTAAATCCATAACTATCAACATTCATTTGTAAGGCACTAAGTCCATAGATGCCAATGTTCATTTGTAAGGCACTAAGTCCATAGGTGTCGAGTTTATCTATTTGGCACTAAGTCCATAGCTGCCAGGGTTTATCTATCAGGCACTAAGTCCATAGCTGTCGGGTTTATCTATTTGGCACTAAGTCCATAGCTGCTAGTGTTCATCTATATCATCTTTCATTTCTCACCATTCATCTAATCTTTCATCTCTTATCTCATCTCATCTTTAATCTACCCTTCTTTACCCATCATAATTATAGGTATAAAATACGTATATAGTTTAAATCGAATAAAACATGTATATTTTGTTCATCCAACATAGATATCGAGAAAACAGATAATATACACACATAGCATGTAATTTATATTAAATACTTCATATCTATGTGTAAGATGAAAGTAACTATGCACTCACTTGTTAAAGTGATGATTCCAAACTCGGCCAGCGCTTCGCTTCTAACGATTCTATTTTCCTTCGACGAAACATAGCATTATTATCGCTAAGTTTTACTCTAATCTTTATTGCAACTAATTATTAGTTTAGATTCATCATTAACTCAAAGTCTACTTTCATGATCTATCAAGTAAGGAACAACCATGTAGGATCATATCGGAGGTAGGGTCCGTTTGGTATACGAAGTATACTGTTTGGAAATCCCACTTTAAACACCTCACTAAATCACAGCCTAGACATCATCCACATAAGTAGATCAATCAGTATAATGACTTGGAATCACTGATAAATCTTTTTTATGGGTTCATAATAACGATAATGAACTTAAACATAAGCTATACTTAAAGTAGGGTAAGCATAACTCACTTACCGGGACGTTTGGCTAGGAACCGGGCTCTGCGCGTGCAGAACTTTCGAGTTGAAAACCTCTTCTTCTCGGACCTTCAGGCGCTCCGGGGCTTTCCTCTAGCACCTTGATGTTACTAGGGATTTGGGAGGGTTTTAGGAGGCTTAGAGAGAAGTTAGAGAGAGAGAAAGAGAGAGAGAGAGAGAGAGAGAGAGAGAGAGAGAGAGAGAAAATGGGTTTTTGGTCTGAGAAATGAAGGCACCCTCGCATGCTATTTATAGGCTGCATTTTGGACCTACTCGTCAAGTTTTGGCCTCCAAATCGTCGATTTGGTGCCACATGTCACCATCTGATGGCAAGGCTTGGGGAGGAAGCAATGGTCCAGATTAAGCCACGTCACCCCTTTCGCAGCAACACCATTCCGACTTCTAAATTCCGTAACTTTTGCATACGAGCTCCGTTTTCGACGTTATTTATATCCACGCGTAGGTGGAGACGTACCCTACAACTTTCGTTTAGACTCCGTCGGCTAATTCTCGACCGATTTTAAATTTAACAGTATGAGAAGATTACACTGTTAATGATCGTGTAAAATTCATAACTTCTACATACGGACTCCGTTTTCGACTGTCTTTTTATCGTTGAGCTCCTATTAATGAGATATTCAATTCTCATTTAGGTTGTGTCGGCTAAAACTCAATCGATCTAAAATTCGAATTCTGGGCTATGCATTACTATGCTAAATCTTAGAAAAATCATAACTTCCTCATACGAAGTCAGATTTGGACGTTCTTTTTATGCACGTTCTCGGTTTAACGTATCCTACGACTTTCGTTTAGATCGCCAAGGCTAAAAAGTAATTTATCAAAAATTCACTTTTTACGTTACGCGGTGCCGTGTCGGTTTTGTCGTAAAACTTCGACGAGTCATAACTTCTTCGTTATAACTCGGATTTCAACATTCTTTATATGTATCGAACCCTTGTGGCATATACTATAACTTGGTTAAGATTATTATTTCTAAATAATCTTCCATCAAAAATTCATTTTTGATGCTCACTGTCTCTAAATTGACTAGCCCGAATCTGCAGACGTTATGTTCCGGTTCCTACCGGTTCTTGTCGGGTCTTTAATGTTAGAACCGATCCTCGATAAATAGCAACATATTTTGCGAAATATTTCGGTTACGGTTTCGTTTTTTTTTCAGTTCTACCAGTTCCGGTTCCCGGTTCCAAAAATCCACAAGAATATCATCCTGGTCCCGACCCGATCGGTTCTATCCGATTCCGGTTCCGGTATCGGTTCCGGCCGGTCTCCCGGTCCAAATGCTCATCCCTACTAGCAATTGTGTGGACTGGTGGATTGATACTGGAGCCACAAGGCACATTTGCAACTCCCGAACCATCTTCTCTACATACCAGAAAGTCTCTGATTCTGAATCAATGTTTATGGGGAATGACTTTACTGTAAAATTGAAGGAAAGGGAAAAGTGATGCTACAACTGACTTCTGAAAAAGAACTTGTTTTAAGTGATGTCTTGCATGTTCCTGAAATTACTAAGAATCTGATTTTTGGTCCTATTATTAGTAACAAGGGATTCAAACTTGTATTTGAGTCTGATAAGTTTGTTCTCACCAAGGGTGGGATGTATGTTGGAAAGAGATACCTTAGTGAGGTTCTCTTCAAAGTCAGTGTCTTACCTTTGTACTATGGTGTTGAAACACCAAACAATGATGTAAGCAATGTTAATGCTAATGCAATAATGGGCACTACTAGCACATCTTCTATGTATATGCACGATCCTTCAATTTTATGGCATTCTCGATTGGGACATGTTAATTTTCGGTCTATTCAAAGAATGGAAAAACTTGGCATGTTACCAAAATGTTCATTAGATAAAAACATAAAATGTGAGGTTTGTGTAGAATCAAAATTCTCACAACATCCTCATAAATCAGTTGAAAAATCTAACGAAATACTTGGCTTAATCCAATCTGATTTATGTGATTTTAGAGCAACACCTACACTAGGAGGAAAGAATTATTATATTTCCTTTATTGATGATTGCAACAAGTATTGCTATATTTATCTGTTAAATACCAAGTATGAAGCCATGAATTCTTTTAAGAATTGTAAGGCTGAAGTTGAAAATCAACTTGACAAAAAGATCAAAATTCTAAGGTCTGATCGAGGAGGAGAATATGAATCTAAAGACTTTGCTGAATTTTGTTCGTTAAATGGTATTATACATCAAACAATTGATCCATATACTCCTCAACAAAATGGAGTGGCAGAAAGAAAGAATACAACATTGAAAAACATGATTAATTCAATGTTAATTACTTCTGGACCACCACATAATCTGTGAGGAGAAGCATGTCTTGCAGAATATTCAATACTTAATAGAATTCCTGATAAAAAGAGTGATAAATCACCCTATTATTTGTGGAAAGGGAGATTACCCTCTTACAAAAGGATGAAAGTATGTGGTTGCCTTGCTAAGGTACAAGTACCTCAACCTAAGAGGACTAAAATTGGACCAAAAACCATAGATTGCATTTATCTTGGCACTGCCATGAATAGTGCAACCTATAGGTTTCTTGTGTATAAATTTCATGTTGACGATATCCATAATTAAACTGTCATGAAATCAGCAGAGGCTGAATTCTTTGAAAATATTTTTTCCTTTCAAGGACAAAGGGAAAGAGGTTACCTGCTCTAGGAAAAGACCTCTAGACGATGGAGTAAATGGACCCATTCTTGACAAAAGTTTAAAGTAAAATGAAGAGAGTTCTTCAAAGGTTCAAGAAGAGAACTTAGAACCTCGTAAAAGCAAACAGGGCAAAATAGCAAAAGATTTTAGACATGATTACATGACCTATGTAGTGAATAAAGAACCACAAACTTATAAAGATGCTATGGATTATTCTGAAGCTCCTTATTGGAAAGAGGCAATCAAAAGTGAGATTGATTCCATTGTGCAGAATAACACATGGAAATTGGTAGATTCGCCACCTGAGAAAAAACCAATTGGGCACAAATAGATATTCAAGAAGAATTTTAGACCTGATGGTACCATTGAAAAGTACAAAGCTCGTTTAGTAGCTAAAGGGTCTCGTCAAAAGGAAGGTCAAGACTTCTTTGATACCTACTCACCTGTTACAAGAATTACTTCAATTTATACATTAGTAGCAATTGCAACCATTCACAATTTGGAAATACACCAAATGGATGTGAAAACTGCTTTCTTGTATGGTAAACTAGATGAAGAGATTTATATGAATCAGCCTGAAGGATTTGTGGTTAAAGGTCAAGAAAAAAAAGTCGGTAAGTTAGTTAGATCACTTTATGGACTAAAACAGGCTCCAAAGCAATGGCATGAGAAGTTTGACAACACATTACTCTCTAATGGATTTAGAATTAATGAATGTGATAAATGTGTTTATGTCAAACAATACAAGAATGCTTATGTCATCATATGCTTGTATGTGGATGATATGCTTATAATGGGTACTAACCTGGATGTGATAAATCAAACCAAGAAAATGCTACACTCCTCATTTTCCATGAAGGACTTGGGAGTAGTAGATGTGATTCTTGGTGTAAGAATTCAAAGAAGACCAAATGGTTATACTCTTACTCAGTCCTATTATATTGAGAGTGTACTCAAGAAGTTTGGACAATATGATGACAAACTGGTAGTCATCTTATTTGATGCTTATAGTCATCTTAAGAAGAATAACGGTGATAGTGTAGCTCAGTTAGAATATACTCAAGTTCTTGGCAGCTTAATGTATATTATGAATTGTACTAAACCGGACTTGGCTTATAGTGTAAGTAGGTTGAGTCGTTTCTCCCATAATACTGGGAAAGATTATTGGTATGCATTAGTGAGAGTGCTTAGATATTTAAAGCATACAATGAATTATGGATTGCATTACACGAGGTATCCTCCTATTCTAGAAGGATATTGTGATGCAAACTGGATTTCCAATACTTATGAGGCAAAATCCACAAGTGGATATGTATTCACTCTAGGTGGAGCTGCTATATCATGGAAATCATCTAAGAAAACTGTGAATACTCGTTCTACAATGGAGGCAGAGTTTCTTGCTGTAGACAAAGCTGCTGAAAAAGCTAAAAGGCTTAAAAGCTTCCTAGAAGGTATTCATTTGTGGCCTCAACCTGTCACTGCCATTAGTATTCACTGTGATAGCATGACTGCTCTCACAAGAGCACAAAGTCAGATATGCAATGGCAAGTCGAGACACATTAGGCGCATACACATTACCATAAGAAACTTGTTGAAGAATAGAATAATTTCCATTAGTTACATAAATTCAAAGGAAAATATAGCTGATCCATTGTCAAAAGGCCTTAGTACAGAGCAAGTTCTCTTTACATTGAGGGTAATGGGCTTAAAGCCAACACAATGAGTCACCACCTGGCGAAAATCTAACCTAGCAACATTGGAGATTCCATGGTCTAGGTTCAATAGGACAACTACTTGGGGAAGACTTAAAAGTAGCACTAACACAAATGTATGTTCACTCCTATGATATTTATTTGTGTTATTCGTTGATGATATATGGATGAATCTTTTTTATTACTAATGCTGATAGCTTTTATAGTGGAATAGTACGTGTTGGATTAGGTGTCTAACCTCATAACTATAATTGATACATACTTAAATTGATAGTGGCACAGTCCTTTTGGGTTGCCCTCAAAACTAATAAGTGGGCATATGATTTTAGAGAGAGAGGTTGATTTATTATTTGATTAATAAATGGAAGTAAATGATTTTTTAATATATTATGAGAATAATATATTAATTAGAAATAGTAATATTTAATTAATATTTAATCATAAATTAATTGGAAATAATTTTGAGATTAAAGGAATTAGTTAAAAGTGCAGGGATTGAAGTGCAATTGTTCAATAGTTGAGAAAGAGGCAATCTAGAACCCTCCATTAAGGCTTGGACGGTTTTCTTAAGGCCAAAGGGATTCTAGAATAATCCCTGGTGGATAAACAGGAAAGTGGATAATTACCCGGTTTAAGATAATCTTGGATTAAGGCTTATCTAGGGTTTCCTGACTGCACTATATAAACAACCTCAACCCTAAGAATTCCGGCCACTTTTTTTCTTGGAAGACATAACTGAATTTTAGAGCCTCTATCATCCTTCTCAATCATCTTCTATTGCTATTGTTAGGAGTGAACCACTAGAGGCGTGACATTTGTGACGCTTGCACTCAAGGCTTCATCAACACAAGGATTTGCATTTTTATTACTATATAACAATCAAGGTATGATTCTTATAACCATATTTGTATTTTTTATTATTATATACTAGTGTTCTAGGGTTTATATTTTGTTGTTCAAATTGTATGTTCAATTAGAAAAAACATAAATCAATTATTAGGGTTGCATGCACACATAGGATTTATATGTTTTGCATAATACCCATCAGTACAGATTATTCCAGATTAGCATTACCTATATGAGATGGATGTTAGGTCACATCTTTGGGAGCTGATATGGCCAAACTCTCTAAAAGTCTCATGAAGAAAGGATTGTTCACGACCGAAATGAACACAACGGTAAGAAATGAACCATGCTTAGATATGATATGTGTGATACCTCTTGTTTTGATTCTACTACACAAAGTGGTTAGTTCAAGACTCTGGTTCACTACCCACAAAGTAGATCCAAGTAGTACACTATGAAAGGTTCAATTTTTTACAACACCTATTTAGATGCACGTCATATCTTACTTCCCCTATTTGAATATCAAAATTCACTTATTATCTATTTAAATGTGGGGTATTCTTTGAGTTTGAATAGAAAATGTAGGGTATTATTGGAATTTTATTCTAAATAATACAATGTGGGACTTGTCCCACATAGGAAGAAGAGAAAACCTTCTCCTACTTTCTAAGACTTTTCCTACCCATTTAATCAAATGGATCAAGTAACGGGTTAAGCATCTTGGGTTTGGGTTGTGGTATTGGACTAGTTAAATTGGGCTAGTAGTAGGCTTGGATTTAATAAATTTTAATGGTAAAAGATAGGGCCTTGGGGTTCTTGGGCTCTTCTTGACTAAATAATATATATTTTTTAAAATACGAAATTAATTAGTAAGTAAATAATTTTTATTTATTTAGTAAAAAACAAATTCTGTTAAATATAAGATTATCTACAGACAGTTTTTAGCAGTTAATTTCAGTTGGTGGTTTACAACCACTACTGGAAGCCTATAAATACATGGAATCAGACATAATTTGAAGGCTAACGAAAACCACACACTTTCTCTCAAAAATCGTTCTTCATATCAAAGGGATCATGGTGAATTTCGACAGATTCAAAATTTGTTCTTGAATTGGTTGTTGTATCCACAAGACAAGCCCATTCCAGGGCAATTTCTGTCTTAGGACACTACAATTCGCAAGCCTCAATCTACATATTTTCGTATTTATGATTCTGTTGTAAACATCAACATTCAAGTATGTTTTCTGATTATGAATCTGGTATATAAATTTGATTTATTTGTGTTTCTGTTTGTTATATTTCATGATTTGATTACTTTTGTCGTAACACCATAGAGTGAAATCACAACATAAATTTTATAAAAACAGCAAAGATTGAAGAAGAAATCGGAATGGAGATCCACATGGCCATTAACACGAAATTGAAGAGAAAGAGAAGAAGAAAACTACCTCGAATTATTGGATTGAGAAGAAATTTGACAGATCTTCAAGTGGGATCTTCAAGCATCAAAGCATCATGGAGTTTGGGGTGAGAAAAATTGATTTCTATGAGAGGAGAGGCTGATTTCATGTGAAGAGAGAATGAGGGAAAAAGATAACTCAAATCGATCCGACTTTGGTCACTAAGTCAACTATGGTCCCTCCTTGCAAAAGTCTTTTCAAAATTACTCCAAACTAACTAAGGAACGTATAATATATTCCAAAATGATCCCTTTCCATCATAACCTCTACAAACTTAGTCCAAGTCACTTAGGTGTTGTTTGTTTTTTCTGAGGCAAAATATTTGCAGTCTGCGGACCACATCTGTAGACTTATGCAGTAGAAGAAGTGGACTAAACGTCTACAGTCTGAAAGAAGAAGACTGTTTGTTTTTTAACATCTGCAAGCTGCTAGAATAAACTAAAATCTAATTAAACCGGTTTTTTTTAAACTTAAAAGAGTTTTTCAATAATTTTATGACTTTATTATAGATAATTAACAAATGTAGATCGACTTTTATGTATTATTGTATAAAAATTGAAAATAAAATGGTACGAATTAACGTATATATTTGATAAAAACTAACAAACTTTGGTTGGAAAGATATACCTAAGCATTGTAATTAAGGATAAAAGAATTTAACACGTAAAAAAGATGAAAAGAAACTTTGATTTTAAATGAAATTTTCAAAATTTTCATTTTACATTTTCAATTAAATCAATTAAAAACTGGTCATAAATATTTGTTCCAAGAAATGAATGACATAACATTAAACAATGTTTTATAAAATTTGGCACAAAAAATATAAGACAATATTACAATTTTTTTTTCATATTTATATAAACAGCTCTAACGACCATTATTGTAATTAAATTTTATTTATAAATTTGTCACAAAAGTCATGATTGTGTCGTCGAACCTTTTTCTTTAAGTATTGTAACTCTTTTTTTTTTTCAAATTGTTTATCATAGATAAAGTTGGAATAAATCTAAGTTAAAAGAAAAAAAAACTAAGATATATATGTTTTTTAGGCTAGAAGATGTCTAAAGAGGTTTGAAGACTCTGGTCCATATATGCATTAAGAAGAGGACGCGTAGACATTTTTAGGTCTGCAGTCTTCAAAAAAAACAAACAGTCTGCGGAGCCTAATATCTGCACGTGGTTTGCGCGGCGCAGACAGAAGATGTCAAGTAGATCTGCAGACAAAAAACAAATAACACCTTAGTTGGTCAACTCTGAAGTCAAACCTAAGTTTCATCCGTTTGATGCAAATGACCCTTCTAACAAAAATATTTCGCTAGACATTAAATTTTTTATTATTTTAACTAATGACAAGATTTTTATTATTAATATGGTCATTTTCTCACATTTCCATGATTCAATTTATTTGGTTTCGAATTATTTAATTTCAAATTAAAATTTTTATTGTTACCAAAAAACTCAAAACTTTTAGCTCCAAAAACAAGATGTTATATTTGGTGTTAAAGAATAAAACCGAATAAAATGATGTGATATTTGAAGGTTAATTAGAGTGAAAATGGTCTCTAAAGAATAAAACCGTCTCTAACTTACTTTCATTTCTTTGCTCCATAATGAAAGTAAAAAAAATTAAGGAAATAGTATTTTATTTTCAATCATACTTTATTTTTTACTCACAAAATAATATTCATAATATATTTTTTTTAAACTATTATAAATATTATAAAAAAAACCATAACTTATAACTTATTAGTTCTTTACATAGTTATTCAATTTTATACGAATTCAATATATAATAATATAAATATTAAAATTTATATTTATGTTTAGGTAGTATTCATTAAGTTATATTTTATTAATTAAAACAAAATAAAAATTGATAAACCTAAAATACAAGAGACTAAAATTGACGTAAAAATTCAACCACATTATAGAGAAATGAAAACTACAACTTCATATTTGGAATATTATCATTCATTTGTTTTGAAATGGAGCTGAAAACGGAGTTGGGTTAGAAATGTTTTAACTCCGTAAAAAAAAATAGAATTTGAAGTAGAGTTAGAGATGCTCTAAAAAGCTCTAGAAATTCATAGTATCATGAATTTTCAATGTATTTTTCTCGTAAGGAGATGTCTATGTGCTAGGGGAAACATAAGGTTGGACAGAGTGGTCTCGGTGGAGCTCGACAATTGCTGACGTGTCCTCGAAGAACACCGGGCCTCCAACTCGACATGCCGAGTTCGGTGGCCAGACTCGATAAAGGTATGTCGAGTTCTCTTCTTATTCCCCCTTCCTTCTCCCCATTCGGCAGCCCATACCCTCATCCCTTCTCCCTTTCTTCTTTCCTCATTTCTTCTTTGTTAGAGTAGAGGTGGAACTCGGTGACCTCTACACAACTCCCCTCAGCCTAAACATAAAATAATGTTATTAAAATAAATAGTGACAATCTCCGTGAAAAACTCAAACACATCATAAATCGACAACCCCTCCGTGTTACCCTCTTTGTTTTCGGTCAGTATACAAGTCAAATCACCGAAGAAATCCAAAGGGTAGCTTACATTATGACTTTCTATAACATCCACTAACGAGGGTTAGATGTTTTACATTTATTATTTTGTTTATCATATTAAATAATGAGTAAATTAATAAACTAGGTGTACTTGTAGGTGGTTAAAACGAATGATGAAAAATGGAAATTTCCAAGTTGATGAGGCCAGTTATTTGGCCATTTGCATATCTCCACATTTCCTTATAGACTTAAATTTCATTTAATCTCGAAATGGGTGTTGATTGCCAATTATACAATTTGATTTGGGAGTAATTAGAATAGAAAATAGCCTAAGGTGTAAGCACTTGCACAAGCAAAAGTTTAGAGGCCAAAAGTGTGAAATCTAACCAAAGTTCAGGTCAAAAACCTTTTAAGCGTTTACCACACCATAAAGCATTTGTAATATACCCACACTAACCAAAAGGTTCAAAACCATTTCTAATAATTCTAACAAAATTTATGAATAACCCTTGCATAATTTCAAATTATCCAGTGTCAACATACCCAACAAAATTCCAAACATATATGCTATAAAAAATTCCAAACATATCTAATAAAAATTTATAGAAGTCGGAACTCACAGATACACAAGATGATTTCCAAAATCAAACTCACTTTTTTCTCCCAAATTCGATTCTCGCTCCATGCTCATCCATAATAGATTCAACTACTATCTGGATGAATTTTTACAATACTACGAAAAATCTACCATCGTTATGTTTCAAACAATACCAAGAAAAATCTACCATATATAGATTCTTCCTACTCATATAAACATATCAAGTTTATTCGAAATTACATAAGATTATATTAATGTAGATTTTTAAGCCATGTTTGGCAACAAAAAAAAAAACTAACTTATCGTAATTTAACGTTTGATAAGATCATAAAGGTAGTTTATAAGTTGATTTTTTTAATATAGCTAGTTTTTCGGTTAATGTGTCAGATAGATCATACGACTTCATCTTTGATTAGTAATATGTTCTTCAATTTATTTTACTTTTTTATTTTTTTTGAAACAACAACTAATTAACCTACAAAATACCACCTGTGTCTCCTAAGAGACTTGAACTCATGACCTCTCATTTGAGAGAGTCATTCCTTACCACTAGGTCAAAGACCATTTGGTTGTAATCCGTTCTTCAAATTAGTTTACTTCAAAGAGAAGTATCATAGTATTCGTAACCTCCTATATCAATCATCAATCATCACATGAGGGTTTAAAATTGTACCGGAAACTTAAACGAACATTTATTATAAAACAAACAACTTTATTATGTCTACACTCTAATGTCCTCTAGTATATCACATTTAAATACGAAATCATACGGAATACACTTTAAAGTGATTATGTTCATAATGTTTTGATTTGTTTTTTTCAAATGTAACATTAAGAGGGCCACCCCACCCCACCCACCCTCACCATCACATGAGACTCATAAGTTGCCTTTGCCTTCATGGCCCTCCCATTGGACATGTGATGTGTTTAATTGACAAATACTTCCCTTCTATCCTACATCAAGCATGATAATTGATCAATTTCATAAAACTTGATGTTTGAATTTATATGGGGTCTCATCGACAAATTAGGGAAAATGGTCGTTATATTCTTATGTTGGATTAAACGAATGAAAGAATAATATACCTTACATCAAATTTCATTTTAGATAATGTATTTCGTCAAATAATAATAATAATAATAATAACTTGATTCTTTTTAATGATTTGGTTTATAACATGTTACTATAAGACTAAACGGAGTGGATTCTCTATGGGTATTCGTTACGCTCGTTATGGGCTCTGGAACACCGCCCCCTAGCGCTCGCTAGGGGACTCGCTAAATGCATCTCGTTGCAATCTTGGCGAGATGAAAGAGAAAGAGAAAGAAGAAAGAAAGGGCTGTGATTGGCTTGGCTGGCTTCACTTTCCATTTTTTTTCTTTAATAAAAATAAAACAAGCTTCGACAGTGTGAAAGTAAACCTCCATTTTTGTAGATTTGCTGCGTTGCTTTGGTTGTTCATTTTAACCAGACAAATGGGGAAGAAGACATAGAATTCACAATTTGGCAGTTTTGGTCCCTCGATTTTAGCCTTATGACAGATTAGACCCCAACCTACAATTTCTTTTAAAATATAAATTTCTAAAATTAACACAAAACCCCCTGAAAAACCTTTTTGTAACTTTTTTTTAATTAAATATGAAATGTTCATGTTTTAAAAAATATAATTTATTAGATATTAATTGTTTGTGGTTTAAAAAAATAAAATTATTTAATATTAATTGTTTTTGTTTTAAAAAAACTATATAATTTAATAAATTTTGAAAAAGAAAAAAATGGAGTGCTAGGAGTGTTACCACTCCTTATAAAATGCTAAGATTTAGATGTTAAGACAAAAAGAGACGTGACAGGTAAAAAAATGATGTGGCAATGTGTTAGGAGTGTTACCACTCCCTCTAGCCTAATATATTGCTTAAATCGAGAAAGTGAATTGCTTGAAATGAACAAGTTTTAAAGTTTATTGTTATTATATATAGATAATAATTGCCTAAAGTGGAATTTGACCCGAAATAGGTTATAAATCTACTAATCTCTATTGGAGTGGTTTGCAGTAAGAACCGTAGGAGAAGATAAATTATCGTGATGTGATGCTTGAGTAGATCGATTGTGCACTTGCTCCATACACTGCTCTTTAGAAAGCAACAAGGCTCTCATCTCCAAGAAGCAGGGGAAAAGAGATCGATGGTGAATCAAACTTGTTATGTGATCATATTTGGGTGTTAACCCGTTGATGGTGTACATCACCACGTTCTTTTTCAATACGCTGATGTTAATATTGTCATGAAGACCGGAGATGGTTTTTACACATAGCAATATTTCGAGATGGTTAAGTCACCATGAACGATGTTATGAAGTTCATAGTCAAGTTGCATTGCTTTGGCATCTTTGTTGACACGAAAAAATATATTCTAAACTCTTCCATGCTCAACTTGCGGTAGTGTCCAAATCATTTAGAGAATAGATTATGATGATTTTGCTCCTCACAGCGTCATCCAGTATGTGAGTAGAACCATTAAGATGATAAAAAAAATTGAATACCTAATGAAGTTGGTTTGAAATAATCTACGATAAGCGTCATAATTCAAACAATCAAGATCCAAAATGAACGAGATATACGATTTAATGTTCGTAATACATATAGACATTTTCAATGTTGTTCTTTGTGGTAGTCTTGGAAAAAAAAGAGGACAAAGGATGAAGATGAGAAGAGATCGACAGACGGAGAAGACAACAGGAGGGTAGAGAGGGTCGGTTCGGGTTAGCCTAATACCATGTATATAAACATGACATTTTCCAAAATATTTTCATATTGGATTCCACCAATATATAAATAATAATATAATGCTAAAGAGCTAATTACAAAGTGGACTGACTATACGTTGAGTCGCACTAAAATACAAATATGCATACAAATACAACATAATATGTCTAACAATTGATTGTTAGATACTATTGGCATATTGTGTTGACACGAAAGAACGAAATAAATCATTTAAATATGTTGTTTGTTATTAATAAATAGAAAATTAAATAAAATTAAAATGATAAAAGTATTATTTTTTAAATACAATTTAATTAAATAAATGTACATTTCAATTAAGCAATAAAGTGGAAATGTCAAAAGTTAGAAAAAGACACAAGTATGGTGATTTGTCCCTATCTATATGTGATGGGAAGAAAAGATGGTGGCATTGGCCTTACTCCCACTTAAATTTGAATGGTTATAATCTTGCTCCAATTCTATTTAATGTTAGAGGTAATTGCTATAACATTGATATATGTGTAAGCATTGTGTTTTGGAAAAGAATCACTCAGTGTAAGAGCTTTTTTTTTCTTCGTATTTTTTTTCAACAAACGATAGTTTGTTTCTAACAAAAAGTACAAGTTCCAGGTATGTTACATAATTACTTCATCGGTCTAAATATGTGTTTCGTGTTGTCATGTGTTATGGTAAGAATATTTATATTTCTAATGTTTGTTTGAGCATTAAATGTAGAATTTGTATTTAAAACGATTATAGTTATTAATATTTATATTTCTAATGTTATTATGATATTTTTCTGAAGTTCATTATTGATCTTTAATGCACTTAATGATAGATTATTAGATTAATTGTATTTAAGGTAAGAATAGCGAAATTACTGTTTTGTCCCTGTACTTGGAATATGCGGTTATGCACACATTCGGATCTCTGTCGACCTTACGCTTGGCCCTTTGCTGCTTAAGTTCTCAACATTCATATCTCATTTTCTTTCATTTTCTATATTTATTTTGTAAAATATTCAAAGATAAACATATAAAGGAAAGGCATATAAATTTTATGTAAAGAAAGAACCTAATATTGCTTTAAAATATATAATTTGAACATGCATCAATGCTTTTATATAATTTTAAAGACTAACACTCAAAAACTTTTGGCTAACATTAACCTCAATTGTATTATTTTTCTCATTTAGCTCAACAATGGTTCTTTGGATTCTCTACTGTTAACCTAATCGTTTTAAATAGGAAATGATTTTACTAAGTGTTTGTGATTTTGAATAATAAAATTACAATTTAACGAAATGTGTAAACTAGTGTGTAACAAGGTTGTCAAGATCGGGTTCCTATGTCAGAAGCGAAGCCAATATATATATATATATATATATATATATATATATATATATATATATATATATATATATATATATTGGCTTCGCTGTCCACCAAGCAAATTACACCATTTGTTTACAAATAAAACGTAATATAATGGTAAAGATGAGTATCGATCATCGGGAAAATAGTTGTATTCAATCACCAATGCAATCCAATAGAACTAGTGTAATAAAACCAACTAATTACAATTAAACTAAAGGGGGGGGGGTTGTGATTGCTTGAAAACTCAAAGACTTGAATAACTAAAAAGCTTGCAATTAAACAAGATGGTGAGATGCTCAAATATTGGAGAGAACTGGTTAACCAAGGCAATTCAACACAATGAACATTTGTGTGTTTATCATTAGGATTCAATATGAAGCTTATCATTCATCCCAAATTGGTTATAGCAATCATGAAGCATGATATGCCAAGATTCATCATAGGTAGTATGGAGGTTGGGGAAGCCCACAACACACCTTCTTAATCAAAATCAAGGATTCAATTGAAGCAATTGAACCCAAGAAGTTGATTAGCCTTAAAAATGAAGGAATCCCCAATTCCTAAAGGATGTCAATGCTTACACATCTATAAATGAGTCATGATTCATAAGCTAGAGATGATTTCTACCATCATAAAGCCCTTGTTCTAAGTAAATTCAATGATTCAATGCTAAACCAAAGAAATAAACCAACAATTACTCATTCAAGTACCAAGCTCATAATCAAAGTATTAAACAAGCATAAGAAATATGAACTAGAATCATAAACATAAGATAAATGACAATTAAGCATGAATCCTTCAAAACCCACAAATATCCAAAGACTTGAATAACTAAAAAGCTTGCAATTAAACAAGATGGTGAGATGCTCAAATATTGGAGAGAATTGGTTAACCATGGCAATTCAACACAATGAACATTTGTGTGTTTATCATTATGATTCAATATGAAGCTTATCATTCATCCCAAATTGGTTATAGCAATCATGAAGCATGATATGCCAAGATTCCTCATAGGTAGTATGGAGGTTGGGGAAGCCCACAACACACCTTATTAATCAAAATCAAGGATTCAATTGAAGCAATTGAACCCAAGAAGCTGATTAGCCTTAAAAATGAAGGAATCCCCAATTCCTAAAGGATGTCAATGCTTACACATCTATAAATGAGTCATGATTTATAAGCTAGAGATGATTTCTACCATCATAAAGCCCTTGTTCTAAGTAAATTCAATGATTCAATGCTAAACCAAAGAAATAAACCAACAATTACTCATTCAAGTACCAAGCTCATAATCAAAGTATTAAACAAGCATAAGAAATATGAACTAGAATCATAAACATAAGATAAATGACAATTAAGCATGAATCCTTCAAAACCCACAAATATCCAAAGACTTGAATAACTAAAAAGCTTGCAATTAAACAAGATGGTGAGATGCTCAAATATTGGAGAGAATTGGTTAACCAAGGCAATTCAACACAATGAACATTTGTGTGTTTATCATTAGGATTCAATATGAAGCTTATCATTCATCCCAAATTGGTTATAGCAATCATGAAACATGATATGCCAAGATTCCTCATAGGTAGTATGGAGGTTGGGGAAGCCCACAACACACCTTCTTAATCAAAATCAAGGATTCAATTGAAGCAATTGAACCCAAGAAGTTGATTAGCCTTAAAAATGAAGGAATCCTCAATTCCTAAAGGATGTCAATGCTTACACATCTATAAATGAGTCATGATTCATAAGCTAGAGATGATTTCTACCATCATAAAGCCATTGTTCTAAGTAAATTCAATGATTCAATGTTAAACCAAAGAAACAAACCAACAATTGCTCATTCAAGTACCAAGCTCATAATCAAAGTATTAAACAAGCTTAAGAAATATGAAATAGAATCATAAACATAAGATAAATGACAATTAAGCATGAATCCTTCAAAACCCACAAATATCCAAGGGTTTTAGCCAAATTTAACCAAAATAGAGAAACTAGCCACTCATGGCAACAAAATAACAATCACAAAAGTGTTTTTGCATCAAGAAACTAACAATTACTTTGAAAGATGAGAAGAATGTGTATCAAGCTCCAAAAAATGCCTCCAATGGTCTCTAATGGTGGAAAATCGAAGTGTGTGCTGATAGCCCTAACCCCCAAAGTAAATGGTGAGCAAAATGACCAAAATGCCCAAAAGTGTGCAGTTGCGCGGGTACCCAGGCAAGTGTTGCGCGACTGAGACTCCACCCTCGCAAACGATGTTGGAATGCTATTGGCTCTTTTTTCTCCACTACACCACTCCACTACTCAGTATTCTCTTGGTCCCCTCCACACCTCACATGATTCAAATTTGGCAAATCATCTTCAAGCTTCAAATGTGGATAGTCCAAGCCCGAAATAAGAATCCAAGACCCATCTTCATAAGCCCACTTCATCAAAGTTTTCAACTTTTTAAGCCCAAATCTCCTTTGATGGATCCGGAAAGCCCAATAATGCCTCGAAAGCCCACAAAACCCATCTCCAAGCTAGTCCATAACCGCAACGAGCTCCAAAACCCTGCAAAATACCTCATGCAAAATAGAAAGTACCCGGCACAATCCATGATAGAGAAAATAAAGAACATACAATGCAATACAAACAAAAAGAACGAAAAATACTAAAATAAACTATAAAAAGGAAGGAAATAAAATAAACTAATATATATATATATATATATATATATATATATATATATATATATATATATATATTAGATAAAAACTAATTAAAAGCTAGTCAAATGAAAAAGAATATGATAAGTTTAACATGAGAAAAAATAGCATATATCTTTTAAGTACTTAAATGATATTATATATATATATATATATATATATATATATATATATATATATATATATATATATATATATTAAAAAAAAGTTCGTCCTAGGGTGGCTCCGCTCATGTCCTACATATGATCGTTTTTGAGTTTGCTAGATCGAGATCGTAAGATCCCTTAAAATAAAACACAGTTTTAAAACATGAAAAATATTTCAAACATTCAATTTTTCTTTAAAAATTTATAAAAACTTTAAAATATTAGTTATAAGTCACAACACAAAATGATAGACGGTAAATTGGTAAAGCGTAAAAAACATAAAGTTGTAAAAACACTTATTAGCAAAATAAATAAATAAATAAATAAATAAATAAATAAATAAAAATAAAAAATAAAAAAACAATGGAAGGTAGGATCAGATCGGATCCCGATTACGATCCATTTACGATCCGACTAATTTTTCATACCTAAGATCGTACGATCGTACGATAATGATCGCGATTTTGACAACCATGATGTGTAGTGTTTGAATTGCGAATTTGTGTAAATATATGTGGAGCCCAAAATTGTCTTTCTAAAAGAATCTTTGTGGACAGAATAAGAACTCCAACATATATAGTCATTTATAAGACGGTGTCACACCAATGTAAGATACACTAACAATTGGAAGTCTCTATTTTCTCGGTTTTATAAATCTAATTTATAAAAGAGATATTTACAAACTTACCACATAATTTTTCAGGATAATAAAAAATACAAGAATATGTTTCTTTACAGATTTGACCAACGTAATCAGAAATGAAGTATTTCGGATCTGAGATCCAATAGTATACCTTGTCTTAGTTAAGGAAAATCTGGAATTTCGTACCCATCACATTCTGGAACCACATTTTCGGATTAATGATCTCTCTCACACACACACAAAAGCATTTCTAATAGTCGAACAATAGATTCAGATTCTAAGGAGATTACAATGTTCCAGGTGAATTGTTTATAATTTTAAGGGAAAATGACTCTTGAGGGTAATTAACTTTTGCGTTTGTACTCATTTGGTCATTTTCCTTTTTTTTTGTATTCAATATACCATCGAACTTGTTGTTTGTGTTCACCATAACCCTTTTGACCGGCTTTTGACCTGTGATAGCCGGTCAAAGGGTTATGGTGAACACAAACAACAAGTTCGATGATATATTGAGTACACAAAAAAGGAAAGGGACCAAATGAGAACAAATGCAACAGTTGGTTACCCTCCTGATTCATTTTCCATTTACTCATTTACAGTAAATCCCACGTCATCTCCTACTGATATTAATGACTTTATGAGATTCATTCTTGCTTCTCTTCAAAACATAACCCACGAAAGAACATTATTCATACATGTACAACTTTGTAATGCACTTGAATATTTTATTAGGGGAATCTTGACTAAGCATGCACATTTCATGACTACATTTACATTTCCAATCAAATGATTTATCGTATCATGGATTCTAGCCAAGTCTACAAACGAGTGGAATCAAAGTGCTGTGATTTTTGAGTTTACTTAGTTTTAAGATCGAATTCATGGGATAAGATACAACATCAATATGTACAATATCGTGCTACTTTTGTAGACACACCACCATAATATACCTTGAGGTAAACGTTTATACTGATAAATATACCTCTCATACACAGTCATATCCTTTTGTAGAGAGGTGTTGACAGCTAACCACAGTAAGCATAACATAGACCATGTTTTAACGAGGTTACCCATTTGAAACGCTCTTCATATACGTTATAGCCAAAGAAGGTTGCAGTCTTTGATAATTTTGCAACTTTAATTTCATTTAACTTTTCGGGGAAAATGACTCAGGAGGGTAACCAACTGTTGAGTTCGTTCTCATTTGGTCCCTTTCCTTTTTTTGTACTCAATATACCATCGAACTTGTTGTTTATGTTCACCATAACCCTTTGACCGGCTATCACAGGTCAAAAGGGTTATGGTGAACGCAAACAACAAGTTCGATGGTATATTGAATACAAAAAATGAAAGAGACCAAATGAGTACAAACGCAAAAGTTAATTACCCTCAAGAGTCATTTTCCCTAATTTTAATGTTAACCTTAGATTGAGATTGTCTACATGTAGTTAAAAAAAATCGTACGCAATGAAAATCCTTCTTCGAAATCCGCAATTTTTTTATATGAAATAGTCATTTTTTTTATTTAAACTACGTGTTTTGTATGGTTTTTTTCACTAGTTAGGTTATATTTATCGTGGTTATATTCTCTAATTATGTATTACGTAGTGAAAAAAATATGTCCGAAATGAAAACTCTATTAGAGAATCAAAAAGACTTTTTCAAAATATTTGTTTCCATTAGAATACGTTTTCTGTATGTGTATTACAGTACTTAGACAATATTTATCCTAGTTAATTGTCTAATTAGATATTATTATGTAGTTAAAACTATAAACGAAAGTGTCCCAAATAAAAACCCTTCTCTGAAATCTAAAGAACTTATTCGAAATGGATTAATTTTTTAATTATAATAGGATTTTGTTTTTATCAACATGACTCCCTTCTTATGCACTATATCTTATGTACACAGGTGTGTACATATCCCCAACGTGATACCGATGAATTATACATTCAGGTAGGTGGGTACGAGCTGTGTTTTAGGCATACAGAGTTTTGTATGTCTACGTCTTGCGGATATATTAGATGAAGCAAGGGATCAATATTCAATCATATAAGTCATACATGTGGGAGGATTGTGGTTTTCTCATGCCACTTTTTATAAAATGATGGCTTCCTTTAGGTTTGTGGCCATACATGATTTTACTATTAATCTATATGGGGAACGTGTAATGTAGCCTTACGTAGGAACATATTAGGTTTTTGAATTAATACTTATGTAAATAAGTATTTTTTATTTATTTGATGTTTAGGTTTAAATGGTGTTTTATGTGTACTCTGATATCCAAAACAAATTAGTTGAATAATAAAACTTATAACAGATTAATAAAAAGATAAGACAAACCCGAAATCTGAAATTTACACTCTTAAGTCTAAAATCCGAACATATTTCTAGAATAGTCATTTCGTATTTTTTCTTTTCGAAAGCCGTTTTAAAAACTGGTTATAAATAGATATTTGGGCATTTTGGATAGTTATACTGATAAGTATCCCTAATAAAAAAAGCACAAATATTTTATTATTTAATTCGAATTTTATTATTTAATAAAAAAATATAAAGATAATTAGAATGTGTTTATCCGGTTATCCCCATGGACTGGCCCATATCCAATAGGGACCGAGACAACTTCCAACAGCTCCAATAAACCCACTCCCAGAAGGTCCGGCTTTTTTTTTTTTTTAATTTTTTTTTTTGTTTTTCAAAACATATTATAATAATAATCAATTTAGAACGAAAAGAAAACAATTAACGTGTCTTAAATAATACTACAACACTTGTATGTTTTCTCTTTTGATCCTTATTGTTGATATTTGCTCTTTGCTAGTATGTCATATGCCTGATTTATTTACATTTTTTTATATGGTATTTATTGACCTTCTCCTTACCGTTTGTTTCTTTACACTTTATCGTTTTTTTTTTTATGTATGTGGGAGGTCATCTTTATGATGCAACAATCTTCATTTTATAAAGACTTTTTTTTAATGGAATTCACATAGTCTGTTGTTGTTCAATCAAACATTTAACTATGATACAAGTAAATTTAAATAAGTAATAGATATAATGATATGTTTTCTGAATAATATAAGTAAATAACTTTTTTGGGTGAAGGAATGTTGCAAGTAAGTTAGTTAATTAAAATGATTTGTCCAAGAAAATTGTATAAATTTGTTTACCCAATGATTGCTTAGGATTTTATATAAAAATGATATTAAACCATAAGATAATGTAACTGATAATATATATATATTTTTTCTGGTTTTATATCTTTCTTGTGTGATTTCTTTTTTCAGTTATACTTTGTTGTATAGGTATAAGAAGTTAAGACATAAGTATTAAGTGATAAGCCCCTACCAAAGGCTAGCCTGGGCTATAAGTTTTGGCACATGTGTAGGTTCTTTTATGAGTTATAATTGGGCCTTGTTTGGACTCCCGTGAATTAATAGATAGACAAGTGTCCAAGTGGGTAATTAAATGTTCAATTTTATAGATATTGTCAAAGGAAAATTCCAAAAATAAAATCTATTATATTATTGTTTTAAAAAAATTACTATATTAATTTTATTCTTATTCTTATTAAAAGTAGTTAATTTTATGTTTACGGTTAAATTTTGTCTCCAGTAAACTTACATGACCTATTATATTATCTTTTAGTTCCAACCTTTTACGAGAGCAAATTCCAAAAAACTTAACCTATTATATGTAAATATTTAGAAAACCAATTTGTTATTTTGTGTCTATCTAAATATTTATATCTTTATATATCGACAATTTTTGTTATATTTTTCATACAAAGTGCATATGGGTTTATAAGCTCTATATGGTTTAATAATCTTATTTATTAAGTTGATTTAGAAAATACAAGTTTCTTGAAACAAGAAATAAATCGCACAAGCCTAGCAAGATGCTATAAAACCAAGGATATTGCAAAAAGAATGGTATTTTAAAGCCAACCAAACCAATTAATTTTTAGTTTTCTACTTCTAATGAAAAATCAAATTAAAAAAAAAATTGCAAGACAATCTTGCAAAAATAATAGCTTTTGTCGGTTTAATCGTTTCAACAACCAACTCATTCCAAAAATTCCAAATTGTCCAAAAAAAAAACGTTGAACAAGGCATTTTCTTTGTTTTTCCATTTGAATATGTCATTGACTTACTTCTACATGATTTCTTCTGAAATAAGATCTCGATCTTTTGCATCGTCTTCTTCTTTTTCTCTTTCTAGCTATAATCTTTGCCTAGGTTATTTGTACAAAAAAATGATTGAGTAAATGTGATAGAATGGACAAAGATGTGGACTTTATGAACCAACAAAAACTCATTCAGATGTTTCATTCGGTGCCCTAATAATTAGTCATTTGAAATGTGTTATTGAAATTCATTTGGTTTCTGTAATGGTTGACTAATGTGTATATTTTCAAAGTGGGAAATAAAATAGAAAACAAATCATAACCACGTAATCTCTTCTTTTCTATTCTAATAAAAGAATATATTTATTCTCAAGGCCGGTCCTGAGGATTTAAATGCCCTGGACGAGTCAGAAAAAAAAGGCCCTTAGGCCTCAACGTGTAATGAATTAAATTACATAAAGTATTTTTTTAAAATGATGATAAACTTTATAGCAATAAACATAACAAAATCATAGTATTTTAATGAGTACCGACTAGTTGTTTCGGACCGAATATTTTATACTACAATTTCACTAAATATATAAATATTTTAATAAAACGAAGATGTTAAAGGTTAGTTTGGTCATTAGTAAAATGTGACAGAAATCTACTCTCCTTCAACCGTTCAAAGACTCCATGCTTATAACTAGAAGCCATCACTATAATTATCTTTTTGGGAGTCATTATAAATTAGTGAAACAAATGGGTGCATGGTGTATTAAAACTCAATAAAAGTAATTAATTTTTTAACAAAAAGATTACTTAATAATTTAATAAAATATTATATGAATGAATCTTGCAATCTTATTCTTAGAAAAAAAAAACAATTACAATAATTTAGAAAGAAAAAAAAATAACAAGAATTTAGAAGAAGCACTCAAAGGAAGTTTAGAAAGAAAAAAACAATTACAATAATTTAGCAAGAAAAAAAAATAACGAGAATTTAGAAGAAGCACTCAAAGGAAGTTTAGGCCATACAAAAAAGCAAGAATGACAACGACAGGATTCGAATATATGGTGCTCTCGCTTTTTTAAATAATCAGTAGCGCCCTTACCCATTGAGCAATATGAAACTTATGTTCTTATTTGAAATACTTATTATTTATACAAATATTAAATATATAATATGCCTAAATCTTGGGCCCTAATTTTTTCGGGGCCCTGTGCGACGGCACACCTTGACCCCCTTCAAATCCGGCCCTGTTTATTCTTTTTTTCGTGTCACCTTATTAGGTCTCATAATTAATGTCATGTCACTTGTCAACCTGTTGATTCTTCATTTTAAATTTTAAAATTTAAATTTATCACTTTAATTACATTAAATTAATAACATTAGAATAAAAAATAAAATAGAATTAATACATATTATAAGGTCACGTATTATTTAAATCAACGATTATATTTTATACAACTAAAAAATATCTCTTAATTAATAATTTATTTAAAATAATTGATTAATAATTTTGAGTTTTTACTATGAAAGTTTAATTAATTTTGTAATCATGGTTCTCAAATGTTATAAATTGGTTGTTTATATAGAAACAGAAAAAAAAAACGTTTTTCTAAGCATTTACACCACTGATATTACTCAGATCCTTTAAATAAATGAATAAGTAAGTGATAAATGATCTATCAAAACTTCTTATTTAACTAAATAAATATTTATGAAATATTTTTATCAAAACACTAAATACTCGTTATTACCGTTGTCAAATCGGAACAAATCAATAAACATTTTAAATAATCAATCTCAAACAACCCCAAAAATCCTCCTAAAATTTTAGTACATATGAAAAAACCACTATAGTAAACACAAAAACCCTTACAATAAATTTTTTAACCATTATATTAATTACTAGTGTATAACTTGTGGAAATGATGGTTACAAATTTAATTAAATACTCGTAGTAAAAACTCAAAATTATTAATTAGTTATTTTAAATAAATTATTAATTTAGAGATACATTTTTAGTTATATAAAATTATAATCGTTGATTCAAATAAATACGTGAAATTATATCATTTTATAATCTGTATTAGATTAATTTTATTTTTATTCTAATGTTATTAATATAATGTAATTAGAGTGTGAAATTAAAATTTTGAAATTTGAAATGAAGAATCAATAGGTGACATGCATTAATTAGGAGGACTAATAGGGTGACAACATGACAATATTTTTTTTTATTTTGGTAATGGCCTATCTATAATAAGTAGTATTCTTTGACACCTTCCTAAAATAAAATAAGAGTAAATTTTTTGGTCCCAAACTTTAATCCTCGTAACACCTTTGATCTAATTATTATGATTGTTACATAAATAGTCCCTTTTTCAAAGTGCTCATAACACCTTTGATCCAATTATTATGATTGTTATAGAAATAGTCCCTTTTCAAACTAAATTAGCAGGTTTAGTCCCCAATCTTCACTTCATTACTATCTATCATTTAAGACACCTCATGTGTCATGCATTAGCTACCTAATGAAAGTCGGTGTTGTGCCACCAGGTTGTTTTAGTGAGGTTAAGGAACTACTAACGTTGCAAAATAAACCCCTGGTTGTCGGTTATCAGACAATCTCTAGCTATTTAAAAAGTGCTTATGCACCCAACTCCAACATAAATCTTAGCAACATTGCCAACTTTCCCAGTAAGTGTGGTGACAATATTCCTTACCAGATTAGCATGTGCACTGAATGTTTAAAGTATGTTATTTAGAATGTTTTAAATGCGAAACAATTGGTGATAAAGCATTAGAGTTCTATGAGTGGAGTAGAATGTTATTCGTACCATGAAAATGGCCATATTAGTTAAAATACTTCAATAAAAGGACATCGAATTTAGCTCCAACAACCAATGAGAAAGAAGAAAAATAAAGATGAATAGAGTGTTGTATTAAATAGCACCAATTAAAGGAAATAGTCTCATGATGTTGCATATGTGTTGAATCATTGTGTAGAAAATGGTTTCTAAAATAAACAAGAAACTTGCAACATAAACGATATAAAACAAACATTATGATTAAACCATGAATCTACCTCATTAATTAATAGCAACCTAAGTTACATACAAGATGGGGTAAACATTACCGTTAGTTTTCAAGAAGCTATTTCAAGCTTAGCAAAATCCTTATTCCGTGGAGCTTAAGCAAAATCGACCAAAACCCTTAGGGTTTTCTCTTAGATCTTTCGGTTATGAGGAGGCATAATGAGAGGATGATGGACATAATTTAGGGTTTGTTAATGGCTCATTGATCTTGCCTTCTTATATATATATATATATATATATATATATATATATATATATATATATATATATATATATATATATATATGGAACCCTAAGGAGCCTTATTTAGCCTCCAACATTTGCTCAATTATGGTAACTTTACCATAATACAAATCATTGGATTTTAATCCATATATGGCCATCATAATTAATTTCTAATTATTTAATTTAAGAAAATTAATAAACAACAATTTAATCCATCAAATTCATTATTCTTGATTTTTTGGTGGGCCAAGTGTATAACCTATATAGACTCATATAATTAATTATGTCACTAACATGTTGTTTCAATAAGTATATTTCTAACAGTAGGAAGTACATTACATGTTAATTCCTTATCGACATGTGTATTATTCGATTCAAGTTTCAATTATTTGTTCGTCCCATATGAGTTTTGTAAGACTTTTGCCAAGCCTACTATGGTTTTAAATAATGTGTATGTGATGAAAACCGCAAGTAAATAATTAGTAACCATTCATCGTATTTTAAAAAATTATACATTAGAAATTGATGGGGAAATATTTTATGCAAGCTACTACCCATTGGAATTTTTTAGGTTTATTGTAGTTATTGGAATGGATTGGCTAAAGGGTAATCAAGAAAAAATATTATGTAAAAATAGAATAGTCTCAATCATCGCTCTCAATAGAAGCAAATTTATGGTAAGTAGCGAAGAAATATGCATGATTTGATTACGATGGTTAAGTCATACAAGCGCCTTATGAAAGGATGTGATTCTTTTTATGTCATGTATTGGATGATAAAAAGAGTACGGAAGAGCTAATTGTAGTTAAAGAATTTTCCAAATACTTTCCTGATGATTTACCCAATTTCCACCCATAAGGAAAGTGGAATTTCGATTCGATTTTATTCTTGGAGCACCATCGATTGCTTGTACTCCTTATTGTATTGCCCACAAATAAATGTATGAGTTTGATGCGTCAGTTATAAGAACTATTTGATAAATGCTTTATTTCACCTATTTCTTCACCTTAGGGAGCACCCGTTTTATTTTGAAAAAGAAAGTCAAATCTATGCACATGTGTATAGATGATAAAGAATTAAATATAACCACTATCAAGAATCATTACCTCTTACTGCGAATTGATGATTTGTTTGATCAACTACAAGGATCCGACTAATCTTTTAAGATTTAACTATTTTTGGATACCCCCAAGTGAGAATGAAAGAAAACAATGTTAAAATGACAGTGTTTCATAAATTTCTCGTGATGCCTTTTGGTCTCACTAATGTACCAAATGTTTTATGAACTTAATGAATAATGTATACAAGTATTTCCTTTGCAATTCGGTCATTGTATTTATAAATGTCATAGACATATATTCAAAGATTGAAAAGGAACATGAACAACACCTAAAACAAGTAACATATATGAAAAAAAGTACAATTATATGCAAACCTTTTGACTTATGGTTATTGAAATTTCGGTTATTATTACATGTTTTCGTCATGAATGTATTTAAATGAACCAATCAAATAAAAAAGCATGAAATAGAAACCTACAAAGAATCCTATTGAGGTATATAACTTCCATAGATTGGCATTATATTATGTAAGGTTTATTCAAGATTTTTCCTGCATTGCAAATATATTACTTTTTTGACAAAGAAATGAGTGATATATACTTAGGACAAGAAAAAAGAAAAGGTATTTATGGCCCCTAAATAGAAAACTTGTGAAGCACCCATCATTTCCTTACCGGAAAGAATGAAAGATTTAATTTTCAATGGTGATGTTTTCAACAAAGGCATTGGATGTGTTTTGAATCAAATAAGTAGAGTAGTTGCTCATGCTTTTAAACATTTGAAAAATATAGAAATAAGGTACAAAGGTGATGACCTAGAACACATTGATATTTTCATTTACCTTGAAAATGTACAACCATTACCATTATGAGACATAATACAAGTTAAATATGGTTAAGCTCATTGGGCCTGTTGGTGATGATGACTAGTGACGGCAGCGAGGGTGTTGGTGGTGGTGGTAGGTGGTGGTGGCTGTGGTGTCGATGGTGGTGGCTGTTGGCAGAGGCAATGGCAACAACGACAATGATGACGATGGTGATGACAGTGGTGGCAGTGGTGGTGGTGGCGACGCAGGTGATGGTGACGGTGACAGTGGTAGATGGTGGCAGCGGCGGTGGTGGTGGTGAATGGTAGTTGTGATAGCGGTAGTGACGATAACGACGATGGTGGTGGTAACAGTAGTGATGGGTGTTGATAGAGGGTAATATGGTAATCTTCCACTCAAACTTTGAAAGAATTCATTTTCATTTCTTTTGTGGAAAAAAAATCATTTAGGAATCCAATTTCATCTCAAAAGGTTGAATCAAACACTGGAATGTGATGAAATTGGATTTTAATTCCGTCAATTTCATTACATTCTACACGAACCAATCATCACAGATTCCTAAGTTTGGAGGCAATTGTAAGTCGACATCGGAGGACTCCTATAAGTCCAAATACTTAATATATCACATCCCAAGAGTACAACCCTTAATAGAGATTTGAGAAAAAATTATTAATGGCTAGGTACACAGGCGGATCCAATGTAGAGCCCGGGATACCCCTCAAAAATTTTCCAGTAGTGTAATACATGCGAGATGGTTTAGATCAAGTGTTACAACAACTTTCTTCTCAAGCCCTAGCTATGGCGGCCAAGAGCGAGAACCTCGAATGATCTCGGGCTTTACAACCAAAAAGAAGGAAGTAATCGATATAATAGTCAAAGGGGAGGACATTTAAGATATTAGGATAAATTACTTTCAGATATTCAAGTCTTGCAGGTGCTAAAACAGTAAAGAAACCAATGTGTCCCTACTTGTTGTTTAGAGAAGACAAAGACAAAGCAGTTTCTGAAAAAGTCATCTTTAGTCCTTAAAGATGCCCATTCTGACGGAATCTACCCTTAAACCGAAATTCATTAGCAAGCTGATTTATAGAATTAGCACAATACCCCCTTGGACATATAAATCTTATTTATATTTAATAAATTGATTTATTTTAATATTTTAATTATTTTAATTATTGTTACTATTTTTAACTATAAAAAAATAATAATGACATACCGAAAATCGAAACAGGCGTTACACATCTTTTTTGACTCTTAAAGCCGCCATCGATAACGTATTTACCAACAACAACTTGAGTATGACTCATGTGAGATTTTATGAATGGTTCTTTGATTTGGAGTTGAGAATGTTAAGACTGAAAATGTAATTACTCGTTTTTTCTTATTGAAATTGTGATTTTTTTTATTGTATATTACACAATTTTATTATTTGGATATCCCTTTACTTTAATCCTGGATCCGTCACTGGCTAGGTATGAAACTAAAAGTTGTGAAGTAGATTGCCAAATATAGAAATTGTGCAAAAGTGATATCCATAACATAAATCCTCATTTGGTTTTTGAAATGATAATATATATATTTTTTAATACCCTATCTCATGCATTATTGCATCTGGTACAATTACTCGTAACAAGTAAATGTTAATACACAACAATGATCATTTTACCTTTAGTGTACTTTGTTCTCGGTGACATGATGAATATATATACCCCTCCATGATGAAGTTCAATATCAAATATATTGTTGTTTGTTTCTAAGAAAACACGATTATTTCTATAGATTACTCTAAAATGTTGTAATAGTTTAATTGACTGTATCTTAGGTATTATAAAAAAAAAAATCCTAATGACCTATTTTATAACAAATTTCAAACGTGGAGACATATCTTAGCAAAAAAATTGGACTGGACGTGCAATTTTTTGACACCCGTAGAGACCAGTTATGTAATTACTCTAAACTTGAATTCTATAGTTAAATTGAGAAAAAAAAATCGTGACATAGCATTTCGTCATGTACGGCCCCTCCCCATATACCCACAAATTGGGGACGGGGCAACCCATTAAATCAAAAAGAGGAAATCTCATAAATCATAGCGGTTAAAATAATAATAATAATAATAACAAAAAGAATTAAACGTCTAAAAACAATAAAGAAGTTATATATGTAACCAGTTTTATTTATTTATCATATCTATGGTTATAGTGAACCCCACTACAATAGAGACACTTTTTTATAAAAAGAAAAAGATACAGATAGAATACAGCGAATTCCCCAACCCCTCTCATTTGAGTCTTCGAGCTGTCAAACCCACCCTCTCTTATCTAATATACAGCGAATTCAAGTTTGGAATTGTCACACACACACACACACATTCTCTCTCTCTCACACACACAGCCAGATTTTTGAAGTTGGTAAGTTTATAAAATATTAAAACTACAACTATAAACCGCAACACCCACGACAAATTAAGCAGAAAAAATAGTTTCTTTTCTGGATTTGCATTATATATCTTTCAGAGAAAGATTTCTGGAGATCGATGAACGACAAAGAACAGTAGTTGTTTGCATGAGAATCACAGAAGAGCTTATCATTAATGGCGTATGGGCAGCATTATCGATCGCCGTTCGGAGACACCACTTTTAGAAAGGTGTTCGTCGGAGGGCTTGCATGGGAGACGCCGGTCGGAGTAATGCGTACGTATTTTGAGCAGTTTGGTCACATTCTTGAAGCTGTTATCATCACCGATAAAATCACCGGCAAGTCTAAGGGATACGGATTTGTAAGTTCCATATTTAACTTCAGTTTTACTATAATCAAACACTGATATTGTTGGAGATTCATCGATAAAGATTATATATATTCATGAAAATTAATTAAGGTGACATATGAGGATGCTGAATCTGCAAAAAGAGCTTGTGATGATCCAAATCCTGTGATTGATGGAAGAAAAGCTAATTGTAATATTGCATCTCATGGTAATTAAGCTCCGATCTTCGGGATGAAATATATACAAAGTCTTCCCTTTTTATGAAGTTATATTCATGTTAAGTTTAATCTAATATGTAGGAAGAAATCAAGGGAGTAGTACAATGACATATAGCGGAGCAGGATCACCGGTGGCTCTTCTGCTGCCGCCACAACCACCATCATCCGTCATGTATCCGCCTTATGGGTGAGTTTTTCAATCATTTCATGTATAAAGATCATAATACACTTTTTGAATGTGTGTTTTATGAAAGTTTAAAAAAAAATTATAAATATTTAAAAGTAAACTTTGTATTTAACCATTACTATCTTATGCTTTGCCAATAAATAAACATTTGCATAATTGTTTCTGTATTTTAAGTAACAAAAACCTATCTCCTACATTAATTTATTAAATTGGCCTGTCTCTAATTTACGTGAATCTTGGACATGTACATAGTAGTGGTAGAGCATAATAAATATGTATACGTACGTTGAGTTGACAACTTGATTAATTTATTATATTTGTGTACTATTGATGTGTATGAAAAGTATTTGTTTAGTTGATCAACTATTCAAGAGTTATAAAATTTATAGAATATATATTTTTCAAGATATAAATATAAAAACTAAAGATAAACATTGTTAAATAAAATCAAAAATAGTTATAGAAGTTATATTATAAGCCATGTTTTTTAAAACTAGAGTCGTCTCTACTTAAATGATTAATCAAGAAACGTTATATTGAGAAATTTTATGGATCATAAAAGGTTTAAAAGTAACTCTACATATTTTGATTGTACATGTGCGAAAATTTACAAATTCATTATTGTTTATATGAGTTGTTTCTACAATGACAAGTTGGCATCAACCTCTGTACACTCATTTAGAATTACAGAGGTACACTGTCGTTTAGAATTACAAACCAATTAGGCTTTTAGCTTAGTGATATCATATCTCGTATGTGACATAAAAGTTAAATGTGAAGTTTTTTTTTTATTATTTTTTTTGAAACGTCAAAACTAATTTACTTCTAATCTATTCCTAAACACCACCTATGTTAAACCTATAAGATCTCATTACCGCTAGACCAAAAGTCTAAATTATATTGCTATTTGTCATTAATATCGATTATGAAGTTTTAATGAACACTTTAATGTTACTTACAATTATTGAATCTTGTTTATGCAGGTATGCAACTTACCCTCCAGAATATGCTTATCACCAGGTATGCGTTCGAAGGAGTTTGTAAATCATTACTAATCACTGCATAAAAATTAATAAAAAGGCTAAACTTTTATGAAATAATGTTTTATATTTTATCACAGTTAAATGGTTATTTATGTCACAATATATACATTTTTACGAATTCATACAATAATACGTTACCATTTGATCAATTTATTCAGTAATGTTTTAGATTTTACAAATTTATGCAACTAACATAAATTTATATAACCATATTTCAATCAATTGAATATTTATAAGCAAACTTTCTATATTTTAGTCCTAAAATTATGGATAGTTATTTTTTATTTTTTTGATATTGTTGATATTATAAAAGACCTTATATATATTGAGATTTTTTCATATTAAACTTTAACTTTTTTTTCTAAAAAACCCATATATTTTTTTCAGATTTTTTTATTTTACCATTTTAGCAAGTTTACTAGTAATCTCTTGGTTTTAGATAAAAAAAAAATTGCTAAAAAAACTCAATTTTTTTTTCTGAAAAAATCCTCTTACCATTAGATCTTTTTCCGAAAAAATATCAAATAAAAAAAAGTTGTAGGTTTTTTGGGATATACAAAAAAAAAATGTCTAAAACCGAAAAAAAAAAAGCTGGAGTTTAATATAGCGGATATTTGGAAGATTAACGTTAAAGCTTTTTTAAAAAATAACGCTTGAGTTTAATAAAGAAAAACTCAATATATAATTTTTTTTATGATATTAACTATTTTCATGAAATAATTTTGTTGCGTAAAATTGAGAAAGAAATACAAGCATTTTAAATTTTAACCCTGTAATGAAAGTAGAGTTTTACATGAATATGAATCGTTATATTCTACATATTGCATTAAAAAAATAGTACCTTAAGATCTGTATTGATAATTTGATATGAAATCGTAGGCAATGTACAACTCGGCAATGCAGCATGCATACTATGGGCCCACATCTGCACCGTATTACTATGGGCAGTCCCCCACCCAATTAGCTTCACCAAGGGGAGCATTAACACCCCAGGTGCAACGTCTTCAGCAGCCATCGTATATGTACTATCCTACGCAGCCAATGTGTCAAGTCGACTATCCTACGCCACCACCTCCTGTCCTAGTCCTCCCACCAAGGCAACCCGTCCCCTCTCCATCTCCTACTACCGGTAATATATCTTTTTAATCCTATTTAATATATTTTGTTAGTTATAGAATTAAGAAACAAATATTCATAATTGTTGATTCATTTGTTGCACAAAAATTTATTACACACTTTTACATCCTTAATTAATAAGTTAAAGACTAACTAAATTCTATTTCGGTTATCAAATCCATTTATCAATCAACAATATTAATACATTTGTACAATGAAAAAGAAGGCAAACTATTTCAAGCTAACTTATTAATAAACTATCTTATAGGCTAATTTTATGATCTTATCGTATATTAAATTATAATAAATTAACTTATTTCTGTGAAACAGGGTCTTAGACCCCTTCATTTTACCATTTACAGTTAATAAAGATGGAATTTATAACATTGACATATGTATATATATCCAACCATGAACGCATATTTAGATGTTGGGTAAATGATGATGATGATGATGATACATATGCATAAAGAGACATGCATGGGTGAGTGCATGTGAGATGATGAGCTGTAAGGGGCCATATGGGATGATGGGTCAATGGAGGATGATTCCATATTGTAGACCAAAACTTCAGTCAAACAGTTTTCATTGCATGTGAATTCAAGACTCCATTGTCTCTTATACTGTGCATTGTAACATGGGCGGGTCAGGCCATGGGTTAAATTAAACAGGGGGGTTAAAAAAATTAAATTAAAACGACTAAATTATGAAAAAGTAAATGAATTTATATGGAAAAACAAAAATGATAGTTTAGAAAATCAAAATATTAAATATGAGCAGATTCTAAATGTTGTGATATTGTTTTAGGTTCGGACACTCCACGAAATACTACAGAAGAAACCGATGATGCTACAATATCTCCAAGGACTCCAAACACTTGAAACGTAGAAGCTGATGAACTTTATAGTTGTTGAATTTTTCAACCATTTTTTATCTTGTTTTTTTTTTCTTTAATTGAAAACTAACCATTGTTTATGTGAAGGTACAAAAAATGCAGTATGTTGCAAGAATAAATAAAGGAAGTTGAAATGTAAATGCAAAAAATTTTGTCTCATTTAACATCGATCTTTTTGTTTAATAGCACTCATCCTTAAAAATTATTACAAATTATTATGCTTTTATTGCATTTTGTAAAAAATATACAATAAAATCGAAAAACAAAATAGGATAATTCAAAATTAATATTAGTCTTTTTTTTTTTTTTTGGAAACGGCGATTTATAAAAGGAACAACAAACAAAACAGAACAAGTCCACGCCTACAAGAGACAGGCGGAGCGAAAAGAAAACAAAACGAAATTACATAGTTTTAAAATGATAGCAAAGTCAATCCGACTAAATAAATCTACCCAAATTGCCCCTAAAGTTCACCCAATTGTACACCTCATTAATAATGTGGTCTGCCGTTTTCGTAGGGATGGTATGTTTTTTATTAAACACCATGTCATTTATGTCTTTCCGGACAAACCAAAGGTAACCGTACATAATGGCAATCAAGGTTCTTCTCTTCTTTGGACATCTACCCCAATTAGCCGCAAAACCCACTAGGTCTTTCACCGAATCAAAAGTCTGCCATCGGATATTACACCATTTTAACGTCCATTGAAGCACCTCAGTAGCGAACGAGCAGCCAATCAAAATGTGATCTGTAAAGTCGAGTCCAGTAGAGCAAAAGTGACAGGAGGTGGGAATGGAGACGCCTCTGAGAGAAAGGGCCATCGCAGATGGAATGCGATCCATACATGCGCGCCAAACAAAACCGGTTACTTTGCGGGGAACCTCATTAGTCCAAATGGTCGGATTATCAACAGCACATGTGGTTTTAATATCGATAATATGTCTTAAATCGTGGACATAAAAACTGCCATCAGTAGACAAGGTAGAAGTCCATCTGTCTGGGGAATTAGAGACAGACCAATTACGAAAACAATCTTGGATTTTGTCCCACTCCTCGATCTCACAAGGGAGCCTTGGCGTTTTTTTTCCATTTCCAGCAACAACCATTGAGGGAAATTCTCTCAGAAACAAGACATGATTTCTTCACATCAAGGGCCAATAGGTGAGGAAATTGAGAGGTGAGAGGTTCGTCTCCCATCCAATAGTCATGCCAAAAGAGGGTGTTAGCACCAGAGCCCACCGAACACTTGAGAATCTTCATGGGATTAATGCCTAAAGCTTCAATATCTTGCATAATCTTACCAATATTATACCAAACGCCTGGAAAAAACTTCTTAGAAATATTAAATAGTGGTTTCGAAAAGGAGTTATGAATAGCACAAATAACCCAACTCCAAAGTGTTGAGTTGTCCGACTTTAGTCTCCAGATCCATTTGAAAAGTAAGGCGATATTGATACTCCTCATAGACCCGACACCGAGACTACCGCGTTCTTTACTAGCCAGGACAGCATCCCATTTTACCCAGTGAATTTTGTTTCTTTCCTCGCATCCTCCCTGAAGGAAACGACGCCTGGTTTTTTCAATGTCCTCCAAGATGGAAGATGGAGCTTTGAACAAAGAAAAGTAATACAGGGGAATGCTCCTAAAGACTTATTTGACTAAGGTTAATCTGCCACCAAAGGATAACTTTTTTGATTTCCAGTTAGAAAGCCTGCCACTAATCTGATCCATAACCGGAGCCCAGTTGTGTTTGCGAGCCATGATGGCCCCCATAGGAACACCAAGATAAATAAAAGGGAAGATGGCCGCTTCACATCAAAGGATTCTGGCACAACTGGAAATCTCATTGTCCGCCACCCCTAAACCAAAGACTCTAGACTTGGGATGATAGAAGGTTTCAAGTTCCTGTCACTGTTTTTGAAATACTTAACAAAACACATGATATCTCTTCTCACCATCAATCATTCCTCCACCGGTCGCCCTCCCCCTTCTAACCGACCACCATAATCACTGTCCACCATACGCACCAGAATATCGACGATGCTCCAACGGTCGGCGACACCTTCATTTCTGATGCACGTAGCCGATGAAAGCTTCTCGATGCTGACCAGTGCTTGCCTAAGCCGAAATCTGCTTGCCTCCTCCTCTGTCCACTGTCGTCTTCATCCACAGGTACGAGAAATCTGTTATTCCCTGAAATAAGATGTCGGTTTCTTTCAACATCTAATTTGATTGAGTAATAATCATGTGATTTTGGGCATGTGGAATCCTTCTAATTTTGTTTTTTTCTCATTTAAATTGCTTGGTTTGGGTATGTGAAATCCTTCTAATAATCAGGTTCATATAGAGGTGGTGATTTCATATTGCACACCAAGTGTTTGACAGAAGTCTTCAAAGAAATCAAAAGTTTTACTGGATCAAGAACAGGGGCTGATGAGCATCTTTAATACATCCACGTGTTTGGAAAATCCCAAACAGTGTATACAGAATGTATAAAGAACGGAATACCACTTTTGAAATTATTGGTAGATTATCTATTTCAACTCAAGTTCTTTGTGAAAACAAGATAAGAGCCTCCTTTTGAATCAAGTTGTGGTGTTGGTGTCATGTTACGTGTCAATGGAAATGATAACAAATGAGTTCAAACACATGGATTGAGTATCAAGATTGCTCGATGCTCAATCAAGAAACTAGAGAAGAAATAAGATCAAAAGGATAGATTTTTACTGTTCTATCATTGTAAAAATATTGATAGTATATGATTTTGTTTGTTGTAGTATTTAAATATGATTTGTGTATTGTAGCATTTATTTATCTGTTATGATGAAAAATATAATTATTAGATGTTGTAAAACTCAAATGAAATGTTGTAAAATTGGTTATTTAAAATTCAGTTTATTTCAGCAGTCTGCAGACGTTAAAAAAACAAATAGACTTCTTATTGCAGACTACAGATGTTTGGTCCACCTCTTCTGTTGCAGAGACTTTCAGACGTGGTCCGCAGACTGCAGACATTTTGGCTTCGGAAAAACAAACATCACCTAAATGTCTAAATGTCTAAATCTACTCTTTACAGGTTCTTATATATTGGTTAAAATCAAAGTCTTTTCACTTGAATAAGCCATATCACTAACACTATTGTAACATCCTCAAAAAAAATTATAAATTATGAAAAGATAAAGAAGGTCGTGATGTTGGAAAATGGTGGAAACTATGAGAAATTTCTATTTATGTCATAATGTGCTCTAAATGTGGATTTTGAATGAGAATAAAGTTTGAATTTGTCATAATATACCTTAGAATTACAAAAAAAAATGAAAGAAATGTGTAATTATATAAGAAATGAGACAAAAGACAAATCGCATTGTCATTCCCTCAAATTAGGGGATAAAAGAGAAATACATAAAAAATGCATAGACAACATGAATACATGAATTGGAAAACTACTTAAAATGGTTATATAATGAATGCAATGTTTCATTATAAAAAGAAGTGAACATAATGTGCTAGCACAAGAGATATGAGGTCAATATAATCCAATCTCTAAAACTTTTCAGGCAATCCTTTGAGGTCCAAAATGCCCACCACAATTGTATAAGTGACAAAATCTAAAATAGAAGATACCTCATGTTGATCCACGCATAACTTAATGATGTGGTATGCATAATATTTCCACAAGTTGGGTTCCTCTTACACATATTTTTTTTCTTCTTACTTGATTTTATCTTTTTGTACTTAGGTAAAATCTATAGGAAATTATTTACCAAATAATTGACAATGCTCGCATACCATGGGGTGGTCATTTGATTCATCAAAAGGTGTTTATATGGAAATGTGTCATGTATTGGCATAAGAGTATCAACAATGGCGAGTTTAATGGGAGAGTTGAATGAGGTGGAAAGTCTATGTGTCATTCAATGGATGAAACTCTACCATTGTGAGATGTCACCTTGGCATTCAATGGATTTGGAGTTGGGAAAAATGAAAGTTTTTAATTCTTAAGTATTTACTATAAATTACATTAACATTCTATTGAACTTTGTAGAGTTCAATGCATTGTAGGAAACAAATTATAGAGTTGTATGGATTGTAGAAAGATGATGTGGCAATCCATTGAACTCTATGGAGTTCAATGCATTGTGGATGCCCTTAGTTCATCAGGAAAGAAAATTTTGCTTAAATGATCTACTACGAGGTTCTCCATTCCATTTGTGCCTTTTATCACAAGGTTAAACTCTTGAAGTAACAAGATCTATCGTATAAGTCTCGATTTTACATATTTTTTCATGAGTAAATATTTTAGATTTGCATGATCAGAATACACAACTTTAGTACCCCAAAGAGATTGTATAGATTTTTCTAAAGCAAAAACCATAACAAGTAATTCTTTTTCCATTGTGGAATAGTTGTTTTAGATACTGTCTAACGTCTTCATGGCATAGTAAATGGCATGACATGCCTAATTAATCTTTTGGCCCAAAACAGCTCCAACCACCATATTGCTTGTGTCACACATGATTTCGAACGGTAGATCCCAATTTGGAGGTTGGATTATAGGGGTGGATGTTAACATATCTTTAAGCTTATCAATTGCACTTGCATGTTTTGTTAATGTCAAATTCAACATCTTTTTGAAGTAATTAACACATGGGCATTGTGATCTTCGAGAGGTCCTTTATAAACCGCCTATAAAAACCTACATGGGCAAGAAACGAAGAAACTTCCCTGAATATTCGTCGGGAAAGGTAAGCTTTTAATAATATCAATTTTTGCCTTCTACTTCTAAACTATTTTTAGACATCACATGACCAAATATAAAATTTTGTCTACTATAAATTGACATTTTTAGAAAATTTAGGATAAGGTCGTTGTCAATGCATCTTTGAATAATTTTTTGTAAGGTTTTTCAAGCATATATCAAATGAGCCTCAATAGACGGTAAAATCATCCATGAATACTTTTATGATATTTTCAAACATACTAAAAATACTAATCATACACATCTGAAAGGTTTTTGATGTGTTACATAGGAAAAATGGCATATGTCAGTATGAGAAGGTGCCAAATGGGCACGTGAATGTATTTTTTCTTGATCCTTAGGAGCAACAGGAATTGATGAAAACCTGAAACTCCATCAAGATAACAATCGTGAGATTTACTGACTAAACGTTATAACATTTGATCAATGAAATATAACAGAAAGTGATCTTTTCTAGTAGAATCATTTAGTTTCCTATAGTAATACAAACCTTCCATCCGTTTTGTATAAGGGTGTATAACGCTCAAAAATCACAAAAAAATTAAAATTTTCAAAAATCAACCATTCATCATCATTGTTTTCAAAGTATTATTTCAAATCAGAGTTTTCCCCAAGATCCAGTAACAAAATAGGAAGTTGTGTACGATCACGCCTTCACTTTCCCACGATCCTCGGAAGTACCTAAAACCACAAACTAAAACTGTAATCCAAAGCTTAGTGAGTTCCCCCAAATTACCACTACACAACATATAATCAAACAAATAACTGGTCCACAACCTCCTGGTTGGATTACCCCTGGCCCACAACCTTACGGTTGGAATGCCCCAGCCCATAACCCTACGGTTGGTATGCCCAATACATAACATGTCCACAACCTCCTGGTTCGATTACCCCCGACCCACAACCTTCCGGTTGGAATGCCCTGGCCCACAACCTTATGGTTGGAATGCCCCGGTATGTTGACTTACAATACAAAGCAGTACAGTCTCAACCCCACCATACCATGTCGACAGGAACATCACAATTAACATATAATCAACAATAGATAATCATATAACCAATTAGCAGTCTAGCAGGCAGATCCACAGATTACTACTGTATAGTAACATCCTAGATACCATGATACATAACCAACAGGGTTCGCCATTGGTGCCTTCAACCCACAAGAACAGTGAGGACAACTCACCTCACAGTCTGACGAATAGCGACTCCACATGTCACCTATTCAACAGACAGAGACCAAGGCTTAACTATAGCTCAAAATACCTAAATTACCCTTAAGTTAAACTTGGTCAACCCTGGTCAAAGTCAAAGTTAGAGTCAACGGGTCAAGGAGTCAACTTGGTCCACTCAGCCGAGTGCATGGGGCGTACTCAGCTCCTACGCTAGGCGTACTCGAGCTTTGACCGGAGTCGGGAAATTGACCACGTACGCGAGGTGTATGCTAAGGTATGCACGGCGTACGCTCAGAACCTTCTTTTCTTGATAAGAGCTTAATGCCTTAAGCTCTCACGTCCAAACTTCATATCCAACGCTAAAATACTACTAAGAGTCATAAAGTGTCCAACTTTATGACTTTGCATGTCCATTAAGTGCTTAATACACAAAATCTCAACATATTAATGCCTTAAGGCCTTTTAGAGTATGCATGGAGGAAAACTAAGCATCAAGACCACATGTTTATAACTCAAGACCCCTCATAAGTCTGAAAGGACGACTTATTTGGTTAAGAACATGCCATGCTCAAGAGTCACCATATTTGGGACCAAAAGTGCCCTAAATGAAGAAATGGCTAGATCTACAAGATAGAGTGATCAAGTTATGAACCTTTTACCTCCTGGAGCTTGCTAGCAAGGTGATAATCTCATATCCAAGTTGCTTCCAAGCTCCGAGCTCTTCGTACCACCTTCTTCTTCTTTAAGAATGCCACAAAACACAAAGATAAGCTCAAGATGCACTCTTATCACTTAGGGTTAGCTTGGGGGTCGTTTTTCTTAGTTGGAGGCTGGTGAGAGAATGAGAAATAAGAGATAATGATGCTTAAATATGAATAAAACCCTAAAATTTGGGGTTTGGAGACTTACCACATACGCCATGCGTACGCGGTGTACGCCCATCGTACTAGGGTCCGCCCCAGTACGCCTAGCGTACACAACGTATGCTCAACGTACTAACCTCATGGCTGAAATTACCAAAATGCGACTATGGGCCATTCTTGCAATCTTTCTCAAACCGAAGTGTCAAAATGCAATATTCTTTCATACTTAAAGTTAAAATTGAAAATACCTCATCATCGGGATGTTACAGTTCTCCCCCACTTGAACTAGACTTCGTCCTCGAAGTCGGTTGCCGCAAATAACTCAAGATAATGCTCCCGCATCTTCGCCTCCGGCTCCCAGGTCCACTCAGAGCCTTTCTGATGTTGCCATTGAACCTTTACCAAAGGTATCTCCTTATTGTGCAAAATCTTCATCTTTCTCTCCATTATCGCTACCGGCCTCTCAATATAATTCGGACGTTCATCGACCTGAATATCATCCAAAGTGACTACTGCCTCATCGTCCAACACGCACTTTCGCAACTGCAAAACATGGAAAGTGTTGTGGATCTGGCTGAGCTCATGAAACGACTGAAAAATACTGACATAGAATTTCGTTTAATTTATAAATAAAGGATCATCAATCAATTGCTTAAATAAAATAGGTACAGTATAATCAGAGTATAAATCCCAGAACAAGTCAAATGTGGAACAATAAGTGTGTGTGTGCCATGCAGTCAACCCGAGCTCTTCCTTTGAAAACTGAAGTACCTGAAACATAAACTAAAAACCGTAAGCACAAAGCTTAGTGTGCGATGTCCGGTTCCTGGTATGTATTTAATTAAAATTTATTCGTTTTTGTATAGAAAATCGATGAGTTGGAGGCCCCCAAACTCGTCGATTAGGGATGGAAATTGGACACGGAATGGGAAGTCTACTCGACGAGTTGAAAGCCTCAACTCGACGAGTAGGACTGATACAATGAAACCCTAACTTTAAGGGTTTTGCACCCTATTTAAACACCTTAACCTCCAAAGGTTGGCCTCATTTACAGCCTCCATCGTCCCAAACCCTATCTACTAAACCCTAATACACTTTTGAGAGTTTTGAGCCATTCTTGGTGCATTCTTTGTGGTTTTCAAGAAGAAGATACTTGAAGAAGGAGCAAGGAAGTGTTGGAGAAGAGTAGATCCAGAAGTCTAGCTTCATTTTTGGTTCATCAAAGGTATAAAGCTCCTATCTTGTCTATAATATGCTTAGATCTAGTTTTAGGGTATTTTCTCCATATTTTGGTCCAAGAATGTTAGCTTGTGGGACTTGGACGTCCCAAGTGAATACCCTTTCAGATCTAGGGTCTAGAAGGGCTTTCATGGCATAAAGGTGCAAACTTTATGGCCATTGAAGCCCCATGCAAGCTTTAGGATGTCATTTTGGCCTTTTAAGCTCCAAAAGGTCATGCATGGAGAGAAAGTCAGAGACTTTACGTGTTCATCTAGTCTCTAAGGTCTAGATCTCTGTTTGTACACCCTATCTTGTAGTATTGATGGCTTTTGGATCAAGATTTAGATCTTTTAGAGTTAGGGTTGGAGCTAAATATCTTGAGGAAGGGTATTAATGGGTAAAGTTGGAAACTTTACCCTTCTAAGGACATTTACAGTCTATATCTGAAGTATGGAGCTTAGATCTGAAGATTAGTGACTTAATCCATTCAGAAAGTTTAACAGACTGAAGAAATCGACGAGTTCAGAGAGGAACTCGACGATTTGGGTCGAAGTGCCCCGATTCTGAAAAAGGAAAGACTCGACGAGTTTAGGACGAACTCGACGAGTGGGGTTGGAAAGTCCTGATTATGTAGATAGGTGAAACTCGATGAGTTCTTGAAAAACTCGACGAGTTGGGTCGCGATTTCAGGGTTTATGATATATGGAACTCGGCGAGTTGAGTCAACCTAGAATGTTGACTTTGACCAGAACGTTGACTTTGACCAGAATGTTGACTTTGACTTAGACTTTGACCAAAGTTGACCCTTAAGGGGTTATGAGTATGAAAAGGGAATTAAAGGAAATCTATTATGCATAGGGGCTTGAGTCGGATGATATCCAGAGCCGGAGTTTTTGCAGCTACTTCCAGTTATCGAGGTGAGTTACCTTCCAGTAGAAGTAGGTCTAAGGCACCAATGCCGGCCCATTAGTTGGTGATTATAGTTGAAATGATTATCTTTGTGATAATTGTCTGGTATGCCATTATATGTTATGATTTATGTGCTAGTATGCTATGATATAATGTGATAGTAGTAGAACGGGTATGGATAGGCCCGATTACCGGTCGAAAGGACCGAAGGGGTAGGCCAGCACCCATATATGCTAGCCAGTATGTGACTTATGTGTTTATATACTAGGAGGATATATGGTAGTAGTAGGGGTGAAATAGTCCCCGTTACCGGTCGAAAGGACCAAAGAGGTAGGCCAGCACCCTGATATGATAGGTCGTTACCGGTTGAAAGAGACTGAAGGGGTAGGCCAGCACCCTGATATGTTAGGCAGTTACCGGTTGAAAGAGACCGAAGGGGTAAGACAGCACCTTGATATGCTAGGCAGTTACCGGTTTAAAGAGACCGAAGGGATAGGCCAGCATCCAGATATGCTAGGAAGTATGTTATTGGATGGTATGTGGTATGATGGGGGAACTCACTAAGCTTTGTGCTTACGGTTTACAGTTTTGGTTTCAGGTACTTCCTCTTCGAAGGGAAAGGAGTCGCCATGGTTGCAGCGCATCACACTACATTTTTCGCACATGAGATTCTTGGGAGTTATACTCTGATGTTGTTTTATCATGACATGATTTGACTATTGATACATTGGTTTTGGATATGAGTTGTTTCTATGATGTTTTCAGACAAATGGTTTTATAATTATTAACTTAAAAATGAAATTTGTGGTCTCGAATTTTAGGATGTGACATAGCGAGTTCCCCAAGATACCACATACCATACATACAATAAACATATAGTGGGCCCCACACGTCATCGGGCCCTGCCCGGCTTCGGACCCCGTCCGGCATCGAGCTGAGCTCGGTAAAACGGGCCCCGCCCAACATACAATAACATATATCAAATAAACACATACATATGTAATAATCACATAGATACATAACATACAAATATTCATCCCCCCCCCCCGGGCGCATCGGGCCTTAACCCGGAAAACATATAAACACAGGCATATGCACGAGTCACAAAGACAGCTAGCATACTAACAACATAACAAAAACATGGACCGGCGTTGGGTGCCTTCGACCCACTAAATCCTGTGAGGAAAATCACCTCGCACTGCCGAATCACATAGACGCTCCCTGGCTGCTGGTTGATAGATTCCCGAACTGTCAGCATCAAAATAACAACCAATTAATAATTAGGTTCCATAGCATAACCATAAATCCATACTTGGGGTGAAAATAATACTTTACCCCCAACCTAGCTTGATCCAAGCCCAAAGCCCAAACTCACATTCTTAAGGCCCAAAACCAAACAATAAACCAAGGCCTAATATATGGCTCAACTTGAAGCCCAAACACGATTAGGGTTTCACATAAAATGACAATTAGGGTTAAGTAAGAACACTTAACCCATTAAGGAATTAACCCATTAAGCCCAAAATTGCATTACGTTGATTGTAGGGGCATTATTATGTATTATTTAGAAATTTAATTAACGGTTTTAACGCGAGTCCAACCATCTCTAAAACTAGGTTTTCTTGACATTAGGGTTTTCTAAACCCTAATTAGGGTTTCCAACCCAAACACATTCCAATTAGGTCCAAGGTGAGGTTTTTAGGTTAATTAGGGTTCCACTAGGTCGTGCACCACCCACTGACACCTCGGGCGATGGTGGTCGACGGCGGCAACCACCACCTCACGATGGTGGTGGTTTTTCTTCACTTTTGACTAAGAAATGATTATACATCATTCACCATTAAAACACACACACTCAAACACCATATCACTCATACACAGCCACCCGCAAACGGTGGCTAGTGGTGACAGAAAAGGCATAAAGGGCGGCAGCCACCATGGTTGGCTGCCATGGTGGTCCGACTCGCTTTCCAGCCAACCAACACCCACAAACAGTTTGCAACAGCGACACACAATCACTAACACGCGATGCAACACAGAAATATGCACCCAACACAACCACCCTCAAGGTGATGGGCGGCAGTCGGAGCAGCGGCAGCAACACACATTACCTGCTCGGAGCGGCGGCGGCAACGACGTATTGGCAGAAAGGGACAGAAAAAAGGGAGGTACACGGCCTCCAACCGGTAACAACATCAGCTACGGCCACGAATTTCGCTCATTCGACCTCCAGCTGCCCCAACATCCAAACACTGACTCGTCGATCCTTCTATCTTCAGCAGCAACCGCGGGCATTGGCTTGGTGGTTCGTGACCTTGACATCGGAGGGGGTGGCGGCGGCTGGAGGGAAGGAATAAGGTGGTAGCTGAATAAAGGCTTTAGGTTTAGGGTTTGCATTAAGAAACGAGGGGGTAGGGTAGCGGGTTTAATTCCCGTGTTCCTTTCAAACATTTATTCATTTTTTCAAGTTTAGTCCTTCTCCACAAGTTTTTTTTCAAATAAACTCACAAACTTACTAAACACGCCCTGTCTTCATAAATCTTTACAAAATCACTCCAAAAATTACAATTAACCTCCAAAATTCCAAAAACCATGACATTTACCTCCCGAACCCAACGCCCTGCTAAATTATTAAGGATTTAGGGTTACAATAATATAATATGATTTACATCTCGGGGTTAAGGGTTTATTATTTATATACTTATTTAATTTAATTTCAAACGGAATGTTACAATTCTCCCCCACTTAAATTAGATTTTGTCCTCGAAATCATTCCTTACCATTCCCGGCGCGCCAAACAACTTGAGCATCACGACCACAACCCCGAGCATACCCCAGCCTTCCCAAGGCAACCAAAACCAACCCGAAGGTGAACGAATTCCCTGCAACATAAACATATGTAATCAATCTGAAATCTGAAGTCTTGAGATGGTCTGACTCCATGACAGACCGCCCATAATGACCCATTACTGAATCCATCCCATTAGTTTCCTAACTTACTATTCTGATATTTGAGATTCCCATTAGAAATAGAATCACTGACTAATTATCCCTGCAGATCACTTATACTTGACCAAGGCTCAGATAATCCTTCAAGTAGGAGACTCGTCCCTGCATCGGTTAGACTCAGACGAGAGCTGGGCAACAGGATCCAATCATTTACTCTAAGATTATCCCAACCAATCTGCAAGTGACCTAACATCTCCTCAGAATAACAAGCTACTCCACACTCGAGTTCCAAATCAATAATATCGCCTTAACTTATCTTGATGCCCTTTACCAATAGAACCAATCCAGGACACAATCACGAGAGATGGCCTACCATACAAACTGAATCCATTCATTACCCTTCAACCCTTCGATCGATGCCCTCGGCATAAGGATACCCCAATCCTCAACCTACGGAAACGAAGATTCTGCACAAAACACTCGTAATACCCAACTCGAGATCTTTCGCATAAACCAACCCGATACTCAACTCATAAACTGAGATCCACGGATCTGCACTTGTATTTCACCCAACACTTTCTGATTCACGACAACCCCTCACTAGACTGAGATATAACGGTTCCCAAACCAACGTTGAGGCTACCAGTATCACACCTAGCCCAACCACCAGGTTCCCAATAGTCCAAATAACAAGGCTACCCAGCCTATAAACCTCTCTGCGAAACACACTAACCACCCACCAGATTCTGCAATTTAAGATCCAAATCCTTGACCCAACGGTCTCGACCTGGTCCCACATGTATTGCTAAAGTCACACGGGCCTCGCCCACGGGTACCACCCGTTTAGAGCTACACCGGCCTGACTTCGCATCAAACCCCAATGATCCTCAACCCAAAACAGTGAAATACTCCTCGGTTGTCCTGCCCGGCGTGCCAAAGGCACAACTGATTTCCCCTTTACACTTATGACCATCACCAATGTTTGTCTACTTCAGCGTGATGAATGCTACAATCCCATCGTAGTCTTACAACACTACAAATAGACCATGGTTACCACCCATGGCCTTACCACACCTTAACCATCCCAACTCTACGCACCTGAGTCGAAACCCACCTCCAACCAGGTGTTCAGGTTATACCTCAAATTTCAAAACACTAATTAGACAAGAAAATGCAGCGAGGCCCTAACACGACCCTCAATCAAGATCCATCCACAAGCCTGCTATGCATAACAAGGAAAACACCGACCAGTTGTTGGAAGTTTTCATGGACTTCCAACTTATACAACTGCAATCCAGACGACTTCTTGGTTCGTCTCCATTCCTGACCAGGATACGAAACTTGCCCTAGTTCCACACCCGACTCAACTCCCAAAAATTCTAATTGATTCTCCCCCACTTTGATTCGACGAAGCTCTTTCATCCCATAAGGCTGATGGATTCCCAACCCATCACACAACATATTGCATGAACTGCCTATGACATGTGCTTACCAACACTAGCATTCCATTTCTAACCAAGCTCAACGATTACCTAATTCCTGGAATCCAGAAGAATACTCTCGAGACTTTAATGTAACACCCGATTCCTGGTACGTATTTAAATTCAAGAAATGTTGAAATTTACTTTGTGTAACATACACGTTTTGAAATCGTGTTATGTAATTTGAAAAGTTAATAATATTATGAAATATTATGTGAAATTGAGTGTTGAGTTCTAACAGATAGTTTTTACTAGAAATGAAGTAAAACTATGTTTAGAATCACTCACAAATTATTGGAAGTCTTATGAGATTCCAATTAAAAGCCAAATAGTGAAATTTAGCGAAAATATAAAATTTGAAATAAGTAAAATTTTATTATTGAAAGTTGTAGATGATCTCGTTAGAAACACGTAAGCGAAAACCTCGTCGAAATCCGAGTTATAACGAAGAAGTTATGACCAATCGAAGATCCGCGATAAAACCGGCACGGTGCCGAATGACGTAAAAAGTGAGTTTTTGATAAACTACTTTTTAGCCTTAGTGATCTAAATGAAAGTCTTAGTATTCGTTAAACCGAGAAGTTCGATAAAAAGAACGCCAAAATCTGACTTCGTATGAGGAAGTTATGATTTTTACAAGTTTCAGTTTAGCAGTAGACAGCTAAAAACTCGAATTTTAGATCGAGTGATTTTTAGCCGACACAACCTAAACGATAATCGAAGTTCTCGTCATTAGCAGTAAAACGGTAAAAAGTCTGACGAAAACGGACGTCGGATGAAGAAGTTATGAATTTTTAACGGATTTACCAGTCCCGGTCTGTTAAAAATAATAATATAAAAATAAAGTCAAAATTTTCTGACGAAGTCTAAACGAAAGTTCTAGAGCATAATTTTCTCTACGCGTGCATATAAAGAACGTAAAAAACGGAGCCCGTATGCAAAAGTTACGGAATTTAGAAGGTCGGGGCACAATTTTCGAGAAATCTCGCAAGGATAAGGCTGATTTCGGTGAGTCATCGCGCCATGTGTCCGAGCCGAAGACCCAGCTGCTGACGCGTCGCCTTCTGATTCGTCCGAGCAGCGACGCAATCCCCGTGTCCGATCCATGACTCATCCTCGCATGAACAGTACCCGCGCGTCGCTTCCGGATTCAACCAACTTCGCGACCAGTAGCCTTCCGACGCGCCTCACACACCCGTCCGAAGCGAGGCCTCACAGCCTGCCACCTGCTTCACTCTGCTGCTGCCGTGTGTCGCTGCTGCTGACTCCTCCCTTCTGATCGGCCGACCCTCGCCCTATAAATACAAGGCATGCGAGCCTTGCCGAGGAAAATGGAGAAATTGCCAATTTTTCACCCTTTCTCAATATTTTTGGTATTTTGGCTTTCCCCAAAGCCCCAGGATTAATTCCAAAGCCTGAAACGCGCCCCGAGATTCCTGAGAAGCCCGAAAAATTTATCTTTTCGGTTTCGAAGCTCTACCTTCGCAGAGCCCGGTTTTCAAGAAAACTCCCGGTTTTCAACGACGAAAGTCATATTTACAGCCGAAGTGCTGCCCAAATTATTATTTTGACCCCCGGTTAATTCACGGTGAGTTTAATATGTAGAAACAATTATATGTTATGTGTTATATGTGCTATGTGGTTTTCCATGTTATCCTCTCGAGTTGTTGTATCTACTATTTTTATAGCAAGGTTGTACCTCTGACTTGAAGTGTATGACATAGGCATCACTTGGGTATTGGTATGAACCGTTGACCATGAAGTGTATGACATAGGCATCACTTTGGCTTCGGTAGAATAATATTCCTGAGTATTTTCCCGTATTTTTTTTATTTCTGCTATTTATGATAGCAAAGTTATACCTTTGACCATGTGATCAGTTTAAGAACTCAGATTCACAGTGGTACTGGTATGTAGCCTCTGGCCATGTAGAGCATGTCCCCCAGTAAGTAAATGACTCTATTCTATGGCATTGGCAGAAGGTTAGACAGGGCGTGAAAACCTGAAATCTACCTTAATGTTAATCAGAAATTGTTTGTCTTCAGTGCCATTTGGGCCGAAGCGTTATTGATGTTTATCAAGTATGGAAATTGTTATGTCTCAATGATTGTATATCTTTGAATCAAATCAATAATTGTTAGGGAAAACTTATCACATTATGCTTTTGTTGTTCCTTGCTCCTATTTGCTTCTGCCATATTGGTATATATATGGCATAACGTTATATTGTATCTATTATTGAACTCACTAAGCGTTATCGCTTACCCCTCCCAATGTTTTAACATAATGCAGGCAATAAGCACCCAGTATAGTTGGAAGACTTAGAATAGTTGTAATATTATTTTTTTGTATTTTGGTTTAGGTTTGTATAGATTTACAATATCCTGGGTAGTCATGTAAAAATCTTAAAACATAGTCGGTTTGTATCCAATCTTTTGTAATGACTTTATCAATGTAAAAATATTATTTTATGAATATGCATGTAGCATGTTATGGAGTAACTATATTGTCAAGTATGAAAGTTTGGGTCTTTCAGAAATATGAAAGTATAGAAAGGGGTTCTTTCAATCATGGTATCAGAGCAGTGGTTTAAGTGAACTAAATCTCATGGATTGGTATTTAGACTTAAACTATTGGAAGTTCAATATATGAACTAGAATCATTGTAAATATATGGATACAAACCATAGGAAACACTTAAGTGGGGTATTGGGTAGTGATAAACCCTAGTATTCTAAGACATTAACTTACTTCAAAAATTTTAGAGAATTAGTATATATGAACTAGGAATTTTGAGAATTTCTAGATTTAAACATGAATTGTTAAGTGAAGATGATACAATATGTATCTGATATATTTTAGGTTGAATACCTAATGGGGTAAGCACTAGAATATTAAAAGGAGATATGCCTTATATTCTAATATGTGCTAAAGGATAAGTAAATATAGCATGCTTTAGGTTTCATACCTATATTGCTATTATTTGAGAAAGTTTAAGGTCTGTTGCCGACCTTGGTTTAGAAAATTTTATGTTTAGAATTCTAAGAATTTTTGTAATAGAATTTACATGAAATTTTTCGAAGTAATAAAGATACTTATGATAATTGATATTGATAAGTTTATTGATAAACGATCGAAGGATATCGTGAAATAATAAATATGGAATGTTATCGTAAATAGTGTATTAATACCTATAAAGTGGTATTATGAATTTAAAATATGTAAGATAATATAATAACATCTTTGGAAGAAAGATGTGCGTTTGAAATACATTTGGATGAGATAAATGTTTTGGCATAACCGATGAAGTTGTTCAACCGTTGTCCAGATTAAAGCAGTGATAGTTTATAGAGTCGGAAGAACCGAGGGTGGTGATAAATACTTCAACAGTATTGAAATTAATGTAGTAGAAGATTTAGAAGAATTAAATGAAGATCAAGGAAAAGGCTAATGAAGTTTTTAGACTTATTAGGCCAAGACTTTGTGATGAAGTATGTAGTTCGAGTAGTAACCCTATACAATATGCTCAGACTTAGTATTTAATAATAATGAGTGATGATTGACTTCTATCGCATCCTTATGGAAGTTCCATTGTGTGTTAAGCCGACTTTAACATACAAGATTGGGATAGTGAAATAGGTTATTCGGTTGTGAAAAGGCTGAGTGGCTTACTTGTTAGAGTAAGGTAGAGTACTTAGTTGAAGAAGTTATACACTCATATTATTGTATGAGAAGAAATGTTGTAGTTAAGAATGACAGAGAACCAAGTTGAAGCTAGTAGAGCTTGCTGAGATGCAGCTATAATGCAGACTTCTTAGGATAGACTCCTATGAAGTAGACTTAAAGATACAACCATGAGAAGAAAACTTACTCAGATACAGGAATGACGATGTCATGAAAGGATAATGAAACCAACAAATATGTATGATGATTTGCATGAGTTAGAAGATGATGTAAGTAGTTGGAAACTATTTGTCATTACACTACTAGAGGAAATTTTGGGTGTAGTATGTCTTGCAGAGTAGACACTACCCGAGAAAGAATTTATATGAAGAAATGGAAGTAAAATTTCTATCGACCTATGGAAAAATATTAGAATATTCTAGATCGAGTATATGCATGAGAAGAATCCTAGAAGGCGAGTATAGGTAATCCAATATATGTTTGATAGAAACGCGAAAACCCTAGTTGAGTCTAGGAGAAATTGTTGTATGTACTTGTTTGAACGCACTTAGGTGTGAAAATTTGCTTTGTGAAAACTTTTGAATGGTGACTTGGGAACTGCGAGACAAAACTTGGGACGAGTATGAGTAGGTGTGAATAGTAGTAGAGGCCTATACTACTGGAAGAACAGGACTCACGCTTGGATCAGGCAAAGTCACAAGGTTACCAAGAAGCTAGTAAATGATTCTGTTTTATTCATGTGTGTCGTTACCTTCGTTTCGGTAATGACTAAGAATATAATTATCGTTCAAATCTTAATGTCATAAAGAATCGAGTCCGATTAGTATAAATCCGCGAAAGGAGTTGATTGGTTCAGAGAACCATGTCTTATATAGTGACAACACTTCAGTAGGAATACTGAAGAAGTAAATGGTCGAGGTAGTCGATAGAAATATAACAATCTTCATTAAAGAATTGAGCAATCATTAGCCAGAGATGTGACTTGCTATGTGGTGTTACTGGCCACAAGAAATGTTTCCGCCCTACTCTTACTAGTCAAATGGCGGGGAGTCAAGTTTTCCGTTCAACAATCAAAGAGTACTCCAACTCAAAAGGAGGAGGTGCCAAAAGCTAAAAGATGTGTATGTCCGAAAGTACGAATTAGAGATACGTGGTGCTATTCTTTCTGTTCCAAAGCATCCACGTGTTGATCAAACTCTTTTTTTTCATTTTCTTTATTCCATCAGCTTGATTCATTCGATCTGATTCTAATACAAGAGTTTGGTTCGTTATGTGTCTTGTACGTTATAAAATCAAAGGTCATTAGAATAAGACCATTTGAGTTGTTGTTATAGCAAAAGTAAAGACCTTATCTTGGGTTTAGTCTATAAACCAAGAAGGAGCAGGAGTCTGCAATGAGAATTGAGTTTTAACTCAAAGATTAGGATCGAAAGCCCAATAGAGAATGATGAGCGGGCACAGGTTTGAGCACCGCTAGTAATTAAGAAGTTTGAAGAGTTTGACAATTGTTTGGCAAACCAAAAGTTAAAAATCGTATATTTTGGATTACCACGGAGGAAGTAAGTTAGGACTCGAATGTTGTGACTAGTAATTTTCTCGTAAACTTTAGATCTGCTCACATCTTATTTGATTATGATGCCTCAGATTCTTTCGTGCCTTATAAATTCGCACATTCTTTTCAAATTTCTTGTTACACAATTGTCCAATCATTTCACATAGATAACATAGGGAATATATTATTACTTGCTGATAAAGTCTATAGAGATAGTGTTATAGGAATTGAAAGTTATAATCTTCCTGCTAACTTAATTCCTATATTTGATATTATTCTCGACATGAATCGATTTTCAAAGAACTACGCAGATCTCTTGTGCTACGAAAAGATGATATGCATCCCTATCGAAAGGAGGGATTCTATTTATGTCTACGGTGAAAATAATAAATTTCTTTCTTAAAAACTCATAAATTTATATCGAAGGGATATTCTACTTATCCAGCTTATACAGTTAATACCTTGAAAGAGGAGAAGAAAACTGTGAATGATAGCATTTGGATAATTTTCGACCGGCTGATGAAGAGTGCATATATTCTCGCCACACGTGAAACGGCTCCATTGGAGAAATACGCGTAAGTTTACTTAGACGAAATCATCGCGAGACATGGTGTGCCACTAAAGATTATTTCCGATCGTGATACTCGCTTCACTTCTCATTTTTGGGCTAGTATGAAAAGTGAATTGGGATCTCGAGTTACTCCCAACACAGCTTATCATCCCCAGACCGATGGTTAGACGGAGAGAACAATCCAAACAGTACAAGATATGCTTCGTGCATGTGTCTTAGAGTTCGGTAGTAAATGTGAACACCATTATGTTGGCATAATGTAGGACAGAAAATCCTTGGTGGTCCTGAAATGATTCAAGACACCACTGATAAGATTCAAATTATACGAGAAAGAATGAAAGTAGCCCAGGATCGACAAAAGACCTGTAGAAATGGAGGAGACGATCCATAGAATTCCAAGTGGGTGATACTGAAGGTAACCTCGTGGAAAGGTATTATGAAATTTGAGAAGAAAAGGAGATTGAATCCTAGATTTGTTGGACTTTTCAAAATTATCTAACAAGCATACCGCTTGGAATTGCCTGAAGATTTGGCAGGTATTCATGATGTATTTCATGTAAGATATCTACGTAAATGCTTGAGCATATATGATGAAACGGTTCCATTATCCAAGAGCGAAATATCCTCATTTGTCCAAATCGTTGTGATTTCGGGGACGAAATCCTCAAAAGGAGGAGGTATTTGTAACATACACGTTTTGAAATCGTGTTATGTAATTTGAAAAGTTAATAATATTATGAAATATTATGTGAAATTGAGTGTTGAGTTCTAACAGATAGTTTTTACTAGAAATGAAGTAAAACTATGTTTAGAATCACTCACAAATTATTGGAAGTCTTATGAGATTCCAATTAAAAGCCAAATAGTGAAATTTAGCAAAAATATAAAATTTGAAATAAGTAAATTTTATTATTGAAAGTTGTAGATAATCTCGTTAGAAACACGTAGGCGAAAACCTTGTCGAAATCCGAGTTATAACGAAGAAGTTATGACCAATCGAAGATCCGCGATAAAACCGGCACGGTGCCGAATGACGTAAAAAGTGAGTTTTTGATAAACTACTTTTTAGCCTTAGTGATCTAAATGAAAGTCGTAGTATTCGTTAAACCAAGAAGTTCGATAAAAAGAACGCCAAAATCTGACTTCGTATGAGGAAGTTATGATTTTTACAAGTTTCAGTTTAGCAGTAGATAGCTAAAAACTCGAATTTTAGATCGAGTGATTTTTAGCCGACACAACCTAAATGATAATCGAAGTTCTCGTCATTATCAGTACAACGGTAAAAAGTCGGACGAAAACGGACGTCGGATGAAGAAGTTATGAATTTTTAACGGATTTACCAGTCCCGGTCTGTTAAAAATAATAATATAAAATTAAATTCAAAATTTTCCGACGAAGTCTAAACGAAAGTTGTAGAGCATAATTTTCTCTACGCGTGCATATAAAGAACGTAAAAAACGGAGCCCGTATGCAAAAATTACGGATTTTAGAAGGTCGGGGCACAATTTTCGAGAAATCTCGAAAGGATAAGGCTGATTTCGGTGAGTCATCGCGCCATGTGTCCGAGCCGAAGACCCAGCTGCTGACGCGTCGCCTTCTGATTCGTCCGAGCAGCGGCTCAATCCCCGTGTCCGATCCATGACTCATCCTCGCATGAACAGTACCCGCGCGTCGCTTCCGGATTCAACCAACTTCGAGACCAGTAGCCTTCCGACGCGCCTCGCACACCCGTCCGAAGCGAGGCCTCACAGCCTGCCACCTTCTTCGCTCTGCTGCTGCCGTGTGTCGCTGCTGCTGACTCCTCCCTTCTGATCGGCCGACCCTCGCCCTATAAATACAAGGCATGCGAGCCTTGCCAAGGAAAATGGAGAAATTGCCAATTTTTCACCCTTTCTCAATATTTTTGGTATTTTGGCTTTCCCCGAAGCCCCGGGATTAATTCCAAAGCCCGAAACGCGCCCCGAGATTCCCGAGAAGCACAAAAAATTTATCTTTTCGGATTCGAAGCTCTACCTTCGCAGAGCCCGGTTTTCAAGAAAACTCCCGGTTTTCAACGACGAAAGTCATATTTAGAGCCGAAGTGCTGCCCAAATTATTATTTTGACCCCCGGTTAATTCACGGTGAGTTTAATATGTAGAAACAATTGTATGTTATGTGTTATATGTGCTATGTGGTTTTCCATGTTATCCTCTCGAGTTGTTGTATCTGCTATTTTTATAGCAAGGTTGTACCTCTGACTTGAAGTGTATGACATAGGCATCACTTGGGTATTGGTATGAACCGTTGACCTTGAAGTGTATGACATAGGCATCACTTTGGCTTTGGTAGAATAATATTCCGGAGTATTTTCCCGTATTTTTTTTATTTCTGCTATTTATGATAGCAAAGCTATACCTTTGACCATGTGATTAGTTTAAGAACTCAGATTCACAGTGGTACTGGTATGTAGCCTCTGGCCATGTAGAGCATGTCCCCCAGTAAGTAAATGACTCTATTCTATGGCATTGGCAGAAGGTTGGACAGGGCGTGAAAACCTGAAATCTACCTTAATGTTAATCAGAAATTGTTTGTCTTCAGTGCCATTTGGGCCGAAGCGTTATTGATGTTTATCAAGTATGGAAATTATTATGTCTCAATGATTGTATATCTTTGAATCAAATCAATAATTGTTAGGGAAAACTTATCACATTATGCCTTTGTTGTTCCTTGCTCCTATTTGCTTCTGCCATATTGGTATATATATGGCATAACGTTATATTGTATCTATTATTGAACTCACTAAGCGTTATCGCTTACCCCTCCCAATGTTTTAACATAATGCAGGCAATAAGCACCCAGTATAGTTGGAAGACTTAGAATAGTTGTAATATTATTTTTTTGTATTTTGGTTTAGGTTTGTATAGACTTACAATATCCTGGGTAGTCATGTAAAATCTTAAAACATAGTCGGTTTGTATCCAATCTTTTGTAATGACTTTATCAATGTAAAAATATTATTTTATGAATATGCATGTAGCATGTTATGGAGTAACTATATTGTCAAGTATGAAAGTTTGGGTCTTTCAGAAATATGAAAGTATAGAAAGGGGTTCTTTCACTTTGGGACTCGGCGAGTTGGAGGCCCAACTCGTCGAGTAGACTCGACTGTTGATCGGGGGTTTAAGTGACCTACTCGACGAGTCGGAAGACCGACTCGACGAGTAGGAGCTGTCTGGACAAAACCCTAATATTTAGGGTTTGCACACTATTTAAACAACTTATCTCCTCCCATATCAGCCTCTATCGTCCCTCACACTTCCAGAAGACCTTAAACTGAAACCCTAGCCTTGTTTGAGTGCTCTTAAGCCTTTTTTGTGCATTTTTGGGGGTTGTGAAGCTTGAGAAGAAGGTAGGAGCTTGGGAGTTCAAGTTGAAGCTAGAAGGTCTAGAGATTGTGTTCCATTTCCAGCTCATTTAAGGTAAAAAGCTTCAATCTTGACTTTCCATGTGTTTAATCAAGTTAGGGCTTGGATTTTGGTACCTTTAGGGCATTTCTAAGCCATTTTCGGGTTGTGGGGTGTAATGTGGAGATATGGCTTCAGATCTTGGACTTTGGAGGGTTCTCGTGGCATAAAGGTGCCAACTTTATGGCCATGAGAGACCCATGCATCTTGTAGACCTCCTTTTATGGCTTTTTGAGCCAAAGGCCCCATGCATGTACATCAAGTTTGAAGCTTTACGTATAAAATGGACCCTAGGAGGCCAGATCTATGGTTTTGACGCGTTAAGACCCATTATAATCGACTGTATAGTTTTGGACATAGAGGGACTCGGCGAGTCGGGGTGTATTTTCCACCAAATCCTTTCTGTTATGGACCAGTTGTTAAGATCGAAGGTTCCCCCAGTTGTTCAGGTTCACTAGGAACCTGGGAATCATAGGACTCGGCGAGTGGATGAACAGACTCGGCGAGTTTAAGGCAATGTCCCAGCCACATGAAGACGGACTCGGCAGTTCAAAGGGAACTCGGCGAGCCATAGGCTAAACATCTTCTTATGAATGAAGATGAACTAGGCGAGTTCAAGGACGAACTCGGCGAGTCGGTTGAAGATTGTTCGATGTGTTGTTGAAGGCGAACTCGTCGAGCTCTTGCTAGACTCGACGAGTAAGGACGGGATTATGGCTTTTGTGGATATGGGGACTCGGCGAGTCGAGTCAACCAGATGTTTACTTTGACCAAAAGTTGACTTTGACCATGGATTTGACTTTGAATTTGACTTGGATTGAGTGACCCTTGTAAGGGTTTCGAGTATGAGTTGATAACTTAGAAGAGTTGTCGTGTAAGGATTGAGGAGTCAGGGAGAGTCGATTTCCACACCGAGATCAGTGCAGATACTACACGACTTCGAGGTGAGTTTCCTTCTAGTAGGGGTGGGTCTACGGCCACAATGTCAGCCCACAAGTGAGGGTGTTGGATAGATGATTGTCTTTGTTATAATTATCTAAGATTGATATGTGATATGCTTACTGTGCTTGATATGATTAATGTGCTTGATATGATTATTATGCTTAATATGTGTTAGCAGTAGTAGGGGTGAAATAGTCCCCGGTTACCGGTTGAAAGATACCGAAGGGGAGGTTAATCCCCAGTTACCGGTTGAAAGATACTGAAGGCGAGGTTAGTTCCCAGTTATCGGTTGAAAGATACCGAGGGGGAGTCCAGCTCGTGGCTATGCCTGACAGTTACCGGTTGAAAGATACCGAGGATTATGCATTATTTGGTATGGGTATGATGGGGGAACTCACTTAGCTTTGTGCTTACGGTTTTTAGTTTTGGTTTCAGGTACCTCTTCGTCTAAGGGGAAGGAGCTGGCGGTGTAGCAGCGCATATTATACACACACATGATTTCCGCATTGAGTTTTCTGGGATTGTACTATGATTATTATTACTATTGATGATATGGTTTTATGACACGTTGTTCGGTTTTATAAATTGATATGACATTGGCAATGTTTTTGGTAAACTATTTTACAAGTTACTTAATTAAAAATGAAATTTTTGGCCTTGAAAATTGGGATGTTACAAGTTGGTATCAGAGCCTTGGTTTGAGGGATTCGGACACACCTTCGGGGGTGTCTGGACTCAAATCGAGGACTTGAAGGATTTTTACAAGAAATAGTTTTCTAAAAATCTAAGTTAAAGAATTTTGAGAAAGAACGAGGAGTGTGATGCGTGCGACCGGCCGAGCTCAAGTAAGTTTTCCCCAAGATACCCATACTTCTTACGTTATGTTATATGATATGATTATGAGAACTGCATTGTAAAATCCCAAAAATACAACCCAAAAATTTTCGTTTGAAAACTTTACTAAACCATAATATCAAATATTAAAAGATAAATCCATGGATCATGCGTCTCAAAATGTCATAATAAATTTATCAAATCAACTGGTGTCAAAACATATCAAAATATCCGAATAAAACTCCCAGGATAAACAGAAGTTGTGGTGTGTGCCATGCCATCATCCCGAGCTCTTCCCCTTACTAGCGGAAGTACCTGAAACCAAAAACTGAAACTGTAAGCACAAAGCTTAGTGAGCTCCCCCAAACTACCACATACCATACAATAACATATAAAGCAACTACTGGGCCTTGCCCACTGCATCGGATCGAAGTCCGAAAACTGCATCGGACCGAAGTCCGGAACTAACCAGGGCCTTGCCCTCTGCATCAGACCGTAGTCCGGAAACTGCTTCGGACCGTAGTCCGGAACTAACCAGGGCCTTGCCCTCTACATCGGACCGGAGTCTGGAACTGACTGAACATAGCATAGCATAATCATAACTATTAGCATAAACACATATACTGCATACTGCATCAGACCGAAATCCGGAACACATAACACGAAGACATGCTTGAATCACAAAGACATCAAGCACACTGAACTAGTGCATCGGACCGAAGTCCGGAACTACTGCTAACTTAAACGGGCCGACATTGTAGCCGTAGACCCGTTCCTACTGGAAGGAAACTCACCTCGTAACGCTGGCTGCTGAGATGCTAAATCTGAAACTGGCTTACTGCTGCTCCGGAACTCCCCGGCTACAATCCCATAAACACTAAATTAGATACTGATAACTGTTTTCAGGGTAAAATTACTATTTACCCCTGGTCAAAGTCAACTTCCTGGTTGACTCTACTCGCCGAGTCCTACTATGAACTCGTCGAGTTCCCGGACTCACACTTCTCTAACTCGCGACTCGACTCGCCGAGTCGGGACGTAGACTCACTGAGTTCCACTACTTCCAGATCCTTGTTCTAACTCACTGAGTCCTCTTCCACTCGCTGCTTCAACTCACAACTCTAAAATCGGAGAAATTAGGAGTTTGCGCTCCGACTCGCCGAGTCCAAGAACAACTCGTCGAGTCCTATGCATGTCCTCACTAAACAGTTGATTCTAATCGATTCCAGTGCATCCAATTCATAGATCTGAGCTTCTAGGGCCGATATAACACGTAAAGTTGCCAACTTTACGTACATGCATAGAGGTATGAAGCTAAAACACCAAAATAAGCTAGAAATGGGAACCTAGGGTTTGGAACAATGCCTTGCTTTGCATAAAGGTAGCTACTTTGAGCTCCTGGGGCTCAATGATGTTCAGATCTATAGCTCACTACCCTAAGGGAGCTCCAATCTCGAGTTTGGACCTTGAAATGTCCCAAAAATGGCAAAACAAGCATATATGAAGATCTACTAGGAAAATGAACAAAGTAGAGGCTTTATTACCAGATGAAGTAGCAAATGGAAGCTAGCTTCTGGATCTCCTTCTTCTCCTTTGCACCTTCTCTCTTTCCTTCTCTTCTACACTTACAAGAATATACCAAAACACTCAAAATCAAGAAGGAATCACTCAAACTCACCAATGGAGGCTAGGGTTTTGAGGGGGAAACGCTCTAAGGGTGCTAGAGGCTGGGATGGGGGCTATAAGGACGTTTAAATAGGGTACAAACCCTAAGGATTAGGGTTTCATCCAGACTGGCCTACTCGTCGAGTCCAGGCGCGGACTCGCCGAGTAGATCACTTAAAACCCGCGTCTAATATGGCATCTACTCGACAAGTTAGGGCTACTACTCGCCGAGTAGCTCTTTATAAAAGACATTTAATACGTACCAGGAGCGGGGCATTACAATTCTCCCCCACTTATCTTAGACTTCGTCCTCGAAGTCTGCTGTCTCTGGAAACAACTCTGGGTAGTGCTCCCTCATCTCTTCCTCGGGCTCCCACGTCCACTCCGAACCCTTGCGGTGCTGCCACTACACCTTAACTAACTCTACTGCCTTGTTCCTCAGCTCTTTCACCTTGCGATCTAGAATCGCCACTGGTCTCTCGATATAGTTCAGGCTATCGTCAACCAGAATGTCCTCCAGGGGTACCACTGCTGAATCATCCATTAAGCACTTTCGCAACTGAGAAACATGGAACGTGCTGTGGATCTGGCTGAGCTCTGCTGGAAGATCTAACCGATAAGCAACGTGACCCACCCGGGCCAAAACCCTAAACGGACCAATGAATCTGGGGCCCAGCTTGCCGCTCTTCCGAAATCTGATAACACCCTTCCAGGGTGATACTTTCAAGAGGACCATATTGCCCACCTGAAACTCCAAGTCCGAACGCCTCCTATCGGCGTAACTCTTCTGCCGACTCTGTGCAGTCTGCAGTCTGCTACGGACCTGCTGGATCAACTCTGTGGTCTTGAGCACCACCTCAGTGCTCCCGATGACCCTCTGACCGACCTCGCCCCAACAAATCGGGGTCCTACACTTCCTCCCGTAAAGCATCTCGAAAGGAGGGTGGTCAATACTAGCGTGGTAACTATTGTTATACGAAAATTCCGCTAATGGAAGATACGTATCCCAACTGCCGCCAAAATCTAGAACACATGCCCGCAGCATGTCCTTGAGAGTCTGAATCGTCCTTTCGCTCTGCCCATCCATCTGAGGGTGGAAAGCGGTGCTGAAGTGAAGACGAGTCCCCATCTCGTCATGAAACCACTTCTAAAACCTGGAAGTGAACCGGACGTCTCGATCTGATACTACTGATACAGGCACTCCATGCCGTGCCACTACATCGCGCACATAAAGATCGGCTAGCTTCTCGACCGATATGCTCTCCTGTATCGGTATGAAATGCGCGCTCTTGGTCAGCCGATCCACTATGACCCAAATCGAATCAACTCCACGTGCGGTCCTGGGAAGCTTAGTGATGAAATCCATAGTGATATCCTCCCATTTCTACACGGGAATGTCTAACGGCTGCATCTTGTCGTGGGGTCTCTGATGCTCCGCCTTGACCTTCCTGCAGGTGAGGCATCTCTCCACATACCAAGTTACGTCCCGCTTCATGCAGGGCCACCAATAGTCGGGTCGAAGATCTCTGTACATCTTCGTCGCCCCTGAGTGAATGGAGAACCGAGACTTGTGAGCCTCGTCCACAACACCTGCCGTACTCCGCCCCAGTACGGTACCCATATTCTCCCATTAAGGGTTAACAATCCTCGACTGTCATAGTCAAAGGAAGCTACTCGGCCCACAATCCTCTCACACTTCTGCCTCTCCTCCTTCAAGCCCTCAACCTGTGCCTATCTGATCTGCTCCAACAATGGAGTAATCATTGTCATCCTCAGACATACATCCCTGATCAGGGCTACTACCGCCTTGCGGTTCAGGGCGTCGGCCACTACGTTGGCCTTGCCCGGATGATAAAGGATCTCACAGTCATAATCCTTTACCACGTCTAACCATCGGCGCTGCCTCATGTTCAGATTTGGCTGATCCATGAGGTACCTCAAACTCTTGTGATCCGTGTAAATGATACAGGGGACCCCATAGAGGCAATGTCTCCAAATCTTGAGGGTGAACACCACTGCCCCCAGCTCTAAATTGTGCGTCGGATAGTTAGCCTCGTGAGGCTTCAACTGTCTAGAAGCATAAGCTATCACATGCCCAAGCTGCATCAACACTGCTCCAATACATGTGATCTAAGCATCACAGTAAACTACAAAATCCTTTACTCCATCTGGCAGGGTAAGAATCGGCGCCTCGCACAATCTTTGTCTGAGGGTCTCAAATGCTGCCTGCTGCTCAGGCCCCCAGCGGAACACCACCGACTTCTTGGTCAGTCGGGTGAGTGGAACTGCTATCTTGGAGAAATCCTGGATGAATCTCCTATAGTACCCTGCCAATCCTAGGAAGCTTCGAATCTCATATGGAGACCTCGGGACCTCCCACTGCATCACGGCCTCTATCTTGGCCGGATCTACTAGTATACCCTTCTGGTTGACGAGGTGTCCAAGGAACTGTACCTCTCTCAACCAGTACTCGCACTTGGAGAACTTTGCGAAACGTTTCTCCCTCCTCAGTGTCTCTAGCACCTCCTTCAGGTGCTCCTCGTGCTGCTCCTGAGTCTTGGAATAAACCAAGATGTCATCAATGAACACTATCACTGACCGATCCAGGATCGGTCTGCATACGCGATTCATGAGATCCATGAATGCGGCTGGAGCGTTGGTGAGCCCGAACGGCATCACCACAAACTCATAATGACCATAGCGGGTCCTAAAAGCGTTCTTATGCACATCCTCATCCCTGACCCGCATCTGGTGATACCCTGACCGCAGATCAATCTTGGAGAACCAAGATGCTCCCTGAAGCTGGTCAAACAAGTCATCTATCCTCGGGAGTGGGTAATGGTTCTTCACCGTTACCTTATTCAGCTCCCGGTAATCTATGCACATACGGTGCGACCCATCCTTCTTCCTTACGAATAGGATCGAGGCTCCCCATGGTGAACTACTCGGCCTGATGAAACCTTTGTCTAGCAGCTCCTGTAGCTGTGTAGACAACTCCTGCATCTCTGAAGGAGCCAACCGATACGGTACCTTGGCTATCAGAGCCGCACCAGGAACCAGATCAATCCGAAACTCGACCTGTCTCTCCGGAGGTATTCCATGCAAATCATCTGGGAATACGTCCGGGTACTCTTGTACTACTGGCACATTGTCAACTGTCGCCTTACCCTTCTCCCGGACATCTATCACATAGGCGACGTACCCTGCACAACCCTGCTGAACGTAGCGCCTCGCTCTCGCTGCTGAACACATAATCGGTCCGCGCTGTGGACTCTCGCCCTGAATCACTAACTCTCCCCTACTAGGAGTTCGAACCCTCACTAACTGCAGTTCACAATCAATCACTGCCCCATTGGGGCTCAGCCAATCCATACCCACTATAACCTTATTCCCTCGCAGGGGAATGGAAACCAAGTCCACTGAAAACTGCTCATCAAATAACTGCAGCGAACACGCCCTATGTACTCTCGCGACCCTGACGGTCCTGTCATCAGCTATCTCAACCTCAAGTGGGCAATCCAGCTCCCCGGAGCTCTGCTAAACTTCTTGCTAAGCGCAAGGGAAACAAATGATCAGGTAGCCCCCGAGTCAAACAATATTGTAGTTGAAATGTCATTCACTAAGAACGACCCCGTCACCACATCAGGAGTCGCTCGCGCCTCCTCTGCTGTCATCTGAAAAGCTCTACTCTTCGCCACTGGCGCCTCACCCCGCCCCTGACGGCCGTCTGTAATCCTCAAAGTAGCAGGGGCAGGTGCTGCCACCTTCCCTGGTGCTGCTAAACTCGGGCACTGGGACTTTTTATGTCCCCTCTGATTGCAATGGAAGCAAATCAGATCAGCTGCTGTGGTGGTGGTGGTGGTAGCTGTACAATCTCTACTCATATGCCCGGTCCGGCCGCACATATAGCAACCGGCACTACCTACCTTGCACGCCCCATCGTGCAATCTCCCACACTTGCCACACCGACTGTGGCTCTGCTGTCATCTAGATCTGTGATCTGATACCTTGGACTTTTTGCCCGAACTCCCTGTGCCAGATGCCGCCTCTGGCTTCCTCTTCTTCTCCATATCCAAATCTATCTCTCTCTCACGAGCCCTCGCAATCATATCATCCAGCGTTTTACAGCTGGACCGACTCACAAACAGGCGGATATCACTCCGCAACATCTCATGATAACGGGCCTTCTTCATTTCCTCATCAGCTGCGTACTGAGGAACGAGAAGAGCCCTCTCCCTGAACTTGGCGGTAATCTCCGCCACTGTCTCTATAGTCTGGGTGAGATCCTGAAACTCCCTGGCTAACTGTTGTACCTCAATAACCGGTGCAAACTCGGCTCTGAACCTGGTAGTAAAATCAGCCCAAGTCATCGCATCAAGCGTTGTGTCATCCCCGATGACATGTCTGATCTCCTCCCACCAATCTCGTGCCCTGTCCTTCAGAAGACAGGATGCTAGTCTGACCTTGTCCCCCTCGGGACATCTGCTGGTGCGGAACGCATTGGCGACATCTGCTAACCACCTGGTACTCGCAATGGGATCCCGCCCCCCATGGTAGTCTGGAGCTCCACCAGACCGGAACTCCCTGAAGGTGAGTGTGCGCGACCCCATCATGGCCGCCACCTCAGCACGGATGGTGCTCAACCTCTCGTCCATCAGCTCTAAAATACCCTCCTTGATCGAACTGAAGATCACAGGAGTCTGCTCAAGTATGGTGCGAGTAACCTTTGAAGAGAGGAACTCCCTGGTCTGCTCATCCAGATGCTCGGCCCCCGGGCTTGATCCTGATCCCTCGTCGGCTCCTGAACTGCCGACTGCTGGCCTAGGGCGTAAAACCACCATTCTGAAAACACATCATGACAAACGTCAGAAACACTGATATATCTCGAGGGATCGCTACTACTACAAGTTTCCTGGTCTCATCTCAGCCTTCCTTGATTCAAGTATGGATCCTCTGCTTTCAGTAGTACGGGCCCATACTACCTTCCACATCTACCCGTACTTTCTTCAAGAAGTGCCTTGACTCCACCAAGTCACTTCTACTGCTACTAGTCTCTGCTACTCTCATCCTAGGCTTACCCTAGGGAAATCTCTGACTCCCCCCAATCCAGTCCTCAGCTGTTGAAGGCCTCCTTGTAATGCCAATTAGCCATCACCTGAATACCATCACATGTGACGAGGCTCAGATAATCCTTCGAGTAAAAGACTCGTCCCTACAACGGTTAGACTCAAACAAGAGCTGCGCAATAGGGCCAAATCCAGCACTCTGAGATTATTCAACCCTGATCACATGTGACGTGACGTATTAACCTAATGGCTAACTCCCATCACTCCGAGTCCTACAAAGCACGAAGCAAGCAGCATTCGGACACAGGAAACTACTCAAGCAAATCTATCCTCATAACGAGAAACTGTACTAGCATACAATGCTAAGCTCATACTATCAGGCATAACCTAAATAGGTTATCCTACTGCTGTCTACTCAATACTAGCATGCAATTCTCAATAAGCTGAAACACATATAACAGGCACATAAGGCATTCTCCTAGATCCTTAGTCCTATTCTAGCATGATGTTCTACTAAAACTGGAACTGATAATTATAACATAAACTTGTATGGGTAATTTGGGAGTACTTACTTGAGCTCGGCTGATCGCATGCACCACACCCTTTTCCTTTTCTCAAAACTCTTTTCTTTTTAAGTTTCTTTTTTCAAAAATACTTTCAAAAACATTTTTCTTTTGAAAATCTTTTACCATTTCCTTAGTTTGAGTCCAGTCATACCCGAAAGTGTGCCTGAATCCTTCAAACCAAGGCTCTGATACCAACTTGTAACATCCCAAAAATACAACCCAAAAATTTTCGTTTGAAAACCTTACTAAACCATAATATCAAATATTAAAAGATAAATCCATGGATCATGCGTCCCAAAATTTCATAATAAATTTATCAAATCAACTGGTGTCAAAACATATCAAAATATCCAAATAAAACTCCCAGGATAAACTGAAGCTGTGGTGTGTGCCATGCCATCATCCCGAGATCTTCCCCTTACTAGCGGAAGTACCTGAAACCAAACACTGAAACTGTAAGCACAAAGCTTAGTGAGCTCCCCCAAACTACCACATACCATACAATAACATATAAAGCAACTACTGGGCATTGCCCACTGCATCGGATCGAAGTCCGGAAACTGCATCGGACCGAAGTCCGGAACTAACCAGGGCCTTGCCCTCTGCATCAGACCGTAGTCCGGAAACTGCATCGGACCGTAGTCCGGAACTAACCAGGGCCTTGCCCTCTGCATCAGACCGTAGTTCGGAAACTGCATCGGACCGTAGTCCGGAACTAACCAGGGCCTTGCCCTCTGCATCGGACCGGAGTCCGGAACTGACTGAACATAGCATAACATAATCATAACTACTAGCATAAACACATATAATGCATACTGCATCAGACCTAAGTCTGGAACACATAACACGAAGACATGCTTGAATCACAAAGACATCAAGCACACTGAACTAGTGTATCGGACCGAAGTCCGGAACTACTGCTAACTTAAACGGGCCGGCATTGTGGCCGTACACCCGTTCCTACTGGAAGGAAACTCACCTCGTAACGCTGGCTGCTGAGATGCTAAATCTGAAACTGGCTGACTGCTGCTCCGGAACTCCCCGGCTACAATCCCATAAACACTAAATCAGATACTGATAACTGTTTTCAGGGTAAAATGACTATTTACCCCTGGTCAAAGTCAACTTCCTGGTTGACTCTACTCGCCGAGTCCAACTATGAACTCGCCGAGTTCCCGGACTCACACTTCTCTAACTCGCGATTCGACTCGCCGAGTCCCTCTACTTCCAGATCCTTGTTCTAACTCACTGAGTCCTCTTCCACTCGCTGATTCAACTCACAACTCTAAAATCGGAGAAATTAGGAGTTTGCGCTCTGACTCGCCGAGTCCAAGAACAACTCGTCGAGTCCTATGCATGTCCTCACTAAACAGTTGATTCTAATCGATTCCAGTGCATCCAATTCATAGATCTGAGCTTCTAGGGCCGATATAACACGTAAAGTTGCCAACTTTACGTACATGCATAGAGGTATGAAGCTAAAACACCAAAATAAGCTAGAAATGGGAACCTAGGGTTTGGAACAATGCCTTGCTTTGCATAAAGGTAGCTACTTTGAGCTCCTGGGGCTCAATGATGTTCAGATCTATAGCTCACTACACTAAGGGAGCTCCAATCTCGAGTTTGGACCTTGAAATGTCCCAAAAATGGCAAAACAAGCATATATGAAGATCTACTAGGAAAATGAACAAAGTAGAGACTTTATTACCAGATGAAGTAGCAAATGGAAGCTAGCTTCTGGATCTCCTTCTTCTCCTTTGCACCTTCTCTCTTTCCTTCTCTTCTACACTTACAAGAATACACCAAAACACTCAAAATCAAGAAGGAATCACTCAAACTCACCAATGGAGGCTAGGGTTTTGAGCGGGAAACGCTCTAAGGGTGCTAGAGGCTGGGATGGGGGCTATAAGGACATTTAAATAGGGTACAAACCCTAAGGATTAGGGTTTCATCCAGACTGGCCTACTCGTCGAGTCCAGGCGCGGACTCGCCGAGTAGATCACTTAAAACCCGCGTCTAATATGGCATCTACTCGACGAGTTAGGGCTACTACTCGCCGAGTAGCTCTTTATAAAAGACATTTAATACGTACCAGGAGCGGGGCATTACAATTCTCCCCCACTTATCTTAGACTTCGTCCTCGAAGTCTGCTGTCTCTGGAAACAACTCTGGGTAGTGCTCCCTCATCTCTTCCTCGGGCTCCCACGTCCACTCCGAACCCTTGCGGTGCTGCCACTGCACCTTAACTAACTCTACTGCCTTGTTCCTCAGCTCTTTCACCTTGCGATCTAGAATCGCCACTGGTCTCTCGATATAGTTCAGGCTATCGTCAACCAGAATGTCCTCCAGGGGTACCACTGCTGAATCATCCACTAAGCACTTTCGCAACTGAGAAACATGGAACGTGCTGTGGATCTGGCTGAGCTCTGCTGGAAGATCTAACCGATAAGCAACGTGACCCACCCGGGCCAAAACCCTAAACGGACCAATGAATCTGGGGCCCAGCTTGCCGCTCTTCCGAAATCTGATAACACCCTTCCAGGGTGATACTTTCAAGAGGACCATATTGCCCACCTGAAACTCCAAGTCCGAACGCCTCCTATCGGCGTAACTCTTCTGCAGACTCTGCGCAGCCTGCAGTCTGCTACGGACCTGCTGGATCAACTCTGTGGTCTTGAGCACCACCTGAGTGCTCCCGATGACCCTCTGACCGACCTCGCCCCAACAAATCGGGGTCCTACACTTCCTCCCGTAAAGCATCTCGAAAGGAGGGTGGTCAATACTAGCGTGGTAACTGTTGTTATACGAAAATTCTGCTAATGGAAGATATGTATCCCAACTGCCGCCAAAATCTAGAACACATGCCCGCAGCATGTCCTCGAGAGTCTGAATCGTCCTCTCGCTCTGTCCATCCGTCTGAGGGTGGAAAGCGGTGCTGAAGTGAAGACGAGTCCCCATCTTGTCATGAAACCACTTCCAAAACCTGGAAGTGAACCGGACGTCTCGATCTGATACTACTAATATAGGCACTCCATGTCGTGCCACTACCTCGCGCTAGCTTCTCGACCGATATGCTGGAGGCTAGGATAGGGGCTATAAGGACGTTTAAATAGGGTACAAACCCTAAGGATTAGGGTTTCATCCAGACTGGCCTACTCGTCGAGTCCAGGCACGGACTCGCCAAGTAGATCACTTAAAACCCGCGTCCAATTTGGCATCTACTCGATGAGTTAGGGCTACTACTCGCCGAGTAGCTCTTTATAAAAGACATTTAATACGTACCAGGAACAGGGTGTTACATGCATGCTAGAATAGAACTAAGGATCTAGGAATGATGCCTTATATGCCTGTTGTATGAGCTTATTGAGCTGTATGTTAGGGCTGTTAGTCAACATTATGAAAGCCTGATTAGGTTATGCTTGATTTGGTTACTCAATGCACGAATGTTGATTGCTTTGTGCTATAAGGGTTCTGGCTAGCTTTAACTAACTAGTAGGCGAATATGTAACAGTATTCGCAAGCTAGTTAGGGAAAGGTGGTAGGGACTCTTTGTGCAGCTGATGGCGGAGGGTAGGTCGGAGGGTGTCCTAGGAAAGCCTAGGGTGAGCTTAGTTGGGAAGTTGTATTATTAGAAAGGTACTTGGTGAAGTCAAGGCAGTTCTTGAGGAAAGTACGGATAGATGTGGAAGGTAGTATGGGCCTGTACTACTGGAAGCAGAGGATCCGTACTCGAATCAAGGAAGGCTGAGACAGAATCGGGAAACTTGGAGAGTGTGCGAGACCTCTCGAGGATATGTATGATCCTGACGTTTATGTGTTTATTTTCAGTATGGCGATTACGCGACATGGGGCAGGATCTGGGTCAGGATCAGGGTCAGGCTCGGGTGCGGGTGCGGGATCCGAGCAGGTTGATGACGGTTTACGTGAGTTCATCGCGTCTGAGATCACTAGAGGTATCCTTGAGTCGACCCCTATCATTTTCGGGTCGATCAAGGAGGGGATTGTTGAGCTGATGGAGGATCGCCTTCCGAGCATTCAGGAGTGACGTGGCGTCCAGCCAGTCGGGTACGCGCACTCTGCCCTTCAAGGACTTCCGCAGGAGTGGTGCGTCGGACTTTCACGGGGTGAAGGACCCCATTGTGGCCAGGAGATGGATTGCAGACATCGAGTCTGCACAGTTGACGAGCTTCTGCCCGGAGGGGTCGAAGGTCCGCTTTGCCGCGAGTTATTTGAGGGATCGAGCCAGATATTGGTGGGAGTTAGTGGGTGATTCACTAGGTGCCCTAGCCATTGAGGCTATGACTTGGTCAGATTTTGTGACCAGGTTCAGGGCTGAGTTTGCGCCGGCTGTGGAGCTTCAGCAGCTGGCCAGAGAGTTTCGTGATATGAGACAGACTACTGAGACTGTGGCGGAGATCACCGCCAAGTTTCGGGAGAGGGCCTTGTTGGTACCTCAGTACGCAGGGGATGAGGAGTTGCGGAAGACCCGCTATCATGATATGTTGAGGGCTGACATTAGGGAGCATGTCAGCTATTCTGCTTGCCCGACTCTGGATTTCATGATTGCCAGGGCAAGGGAGAGGGAGATTGATTTAGAGCACCTTAGGAAGAGGAAAGCAGAGACAAGACAGGTTGCTGGGGTTTCAGGGAAGAAACCTAAGGGATTCGACACTAGGTCGAAGGGCCAGCAGGGCCGGGACCGCTGCGGGAAATGCAGTAGGTCACATGAGGGAGTTTGCCGCACTGGGTCGAGATCAGGCTGCTACGAGTGCGGCAAGATGGGGCACTTTAACAGGGATTGTACTGCCCCCGCCCCCACAGTTCAGACATCAGACCTGATTTGCTTCCATTGCAATCAGAGGGGCCATAAAAAGTCCAACTGCCCTAGGTTGTCAGCAGCATCAGCAGCAGCGCCGGTGGTGGCGTCGACTCCAGCGACAGCACGAGTTGTGGATGGCCAGAAGGTCAAGGCAGAGGCTCGAGTGGTGCGGAGCCGATCATTTCAGTTGACAGCCGAAGAGGCACGCGCCGCACCCGATGTGGTGACGGGTATGATTTCTTCTATCTAAACCTTTATATTATGTCGCTGTGATTTTGATATGTTATGTTATGTTATGTGCTTTGTTCAGGATCGTTCCATGTGAACGGTATTCCAGTTCAGGTGTTGTTTGATTCGGGTGCTACCCGATCGTTTGTCTCTCTTGCGCTTAGCAAGAGGTTTCCTGAGTTCTCGGGCATGTTGGATTGCCCTCTAGAGGTCGAGATTCTGGATGACCGGTTAGTGCGAGCATCAGCGGTTTTCAGGGATTCTGTTTTGAGATTGTTCGAGGAGCGCTACCTGGTAGACTTGGTTCCCATACCTTTGCGGGGGAACAAGGTTGTTATAAGCATGGATTGGCTAAGCCCCAATGGGGCGGTGATCGACTGCGCGCAGCAGTTGGTGCGGATCAGGACCCCAAGTGGGGGAGAGCTGGTGATTCAGGGCGAGAGGCCACATCGAGGACCAACCTTATGTTCAGCAGCAAGGGCTAGGAGCTACCTCCAGCAGGGTTGCACATGATATGTCGCCTATGTTATGGATATCCAGGAGGTGGGTAAGGCGACGGTGGGCAATGTGCCAGTGGTACAAGAGTTTGCGGACGTATTCCCCAAGGAGTGCCTGGGATACCTCCAGAGAGGAAAGTAGAGTTCAGGATCGACTTAGTTCCTGGTGCGGCTCCGATAGCCAAGGCACCGTATCGGTTACCTCCTCCTGAGATGCAGGAGTTGTCTACACAGCTGCAGGAGCTGTTAGACAAGGGATTCATTAGACCGAGCAGTTCACCCTGGGGAGCCCCGATTTTATTTGTGAAGAAGAAGGACGGGTCACATCGGATGTGTATAGATTATCGGGAGCTGAATAAGGTAACGGTGAAGAACCGTCACCCACTCCCGAGGATTGATGACCTCTTTGACCAGCTACAGGGAGCATCTTGGTTCTCCAAGATTGACTTGCGTTCAGGTTATCATCAGATCAGTGTCAGAGAGGAGGATGTGCAGAAGACTGCTTTTCGGACGCGATAGGGTCACTATGAGTTCGTGGTGATGCCTTTTTGGCTCACCAATGCTCCTGCCGCGTTCATAGATCTCATGAACCGCGTGTGTAGGCCGATGTTGTATAGGTCTGTGATCGTTTTCATTGACGACATCTTGGTTTATTCCAAGATGCAGGAGCAGCATGAGGAGCACTTGCGGGAAGTTTTGGATACTTTGAGGAGGGAGAGCTTGTATGCTAAGTTCTCTAAGTGCGAGTGTTGGTTGTGCGAGGTGCAGTTTCTTGGGCACCTTGTCAACCAGAACGGGATTTCGGTTGACCTGGCCAAGGTAGAGGTCGTGATGAGGTGGGAGGTTCCGACGTCTCCATCTGAGATTCGGAGCTTTCTGGGGCTGGCAGGCTATTATCGGAGATTCATTCAGGACTTCTCCAAGATAGTCGTGCCCCTAACCCGGCTGACGAGGAAAGATGTGGTCTTTCGCTGGGGGCCTGAGCAGCAGGCCGCATTTGAGACGTTGAGATGGAGATTGTGCGAGGTGCCAATCTTAGCCCTGCCGGAGGGCATGGAGGATTTCGCAGTATATTGCGATGCGTCCATCTCAGGTTTGGGCGCGGTATTGATGTAGAGATGGCATGTTATCGCTTACGCTTCGAGGTAGCTGAAGCCTCACGAGGCGAACTATCCAACGCATGATTTGGAGCTGGGGGCTGTTGTTTTCGCCCTCAAGATTTGGCGTCATTACCTCTATGGGGTTCGTTGTACCATTTACACGGACCACAAGAGCTTGAGGTATCTCATGGATCAACCAAATCTGAATATGAGACAGCGTCAGTGGCTTGATGTGGTAAAGGATTATGATTGTGAGATCCTCTACCACCCGGGAAAGGCCAATGTCGTGGTCGACGCACTTAGCCGCAAGGCAGCACCGATCAGAGATATCTGTATGAGGATGACGGTTGTGACTCCGCTGTTGGAGCGGATTCGGGAGGCCCAACAGGAGGCCATGAAGGAGGAACACCGTAAGAGCGAGCGTATTGTGGGTCAGGTTTCCTCCTTTGATTATGACAGTCGTGGACTGTTGACGCTACACCGTAGAGTGTGGGTCCCATATCATGGGGTGTGCGCCAGGTATTGATGGAGGAGGCGCACAAATCCAGGTTTTCTATTCATCCCGGGGCTACGAAGATGTACAGGGATCTTCGTCCTGATTATTAGTGGCGCTGCATGAAGAGGGACGTAGCCTGGTTTGTTGAGAGATGCTTGACATGCAGGAATGTCAAGGCCGAGCACCAGAGGCCACACGGCAAGACACAGCCGTTAGACATTCCCATGTGGAAATGGGAAGATATTACTATGGATTTTATTACAAAGCTTCCCAGGACTGCACGGGGAGTGGATTCGATTTGGGTCATCGTGGATCGGTTAACCAAGAGTGCCCATTTCATACCGATCCAGGAGAGCATCTCCGCCGAGAATTTGGTCGATATCTACATTCGATAGGTGGTAGCTCGGCACGGAGTGCCAGTCTCAGTGATTTCGGATCGAGACGTGCGGTTTACTTACAGATTCTGGAAGAAGTTTCACGATGAGTTGGGTACTCGTCTGCATTTCAGCACTGCTTTTCACCCGCAGACGGATGGTCAGAGTGAGCGGACCACCCAGACTCTGGAGGACATGCTGCGGGCATGTGTTTTAGACTTTGGAGGTAGTTGGGATACTTACCTTCCTTTGGCTGAGTTCTCCTATAATAACAGCTATCATGCGAGTATTGACTGTCCTCCTTTCGAGATGTTGTATGGGAGGAAGTGCAGGACCCCGATATGTTGGGGTGAGGTTGGTCAGAGGGTCATGGGGAGTACCAAAGTGGTACTTAAGACTACAGAGAGGATCCAGCAGGTTCGGAGCAGGCTTCAGACTGCTCAGAGTCGACTGAAAAGTTATGCCGACAAGCGTCGATCGGAACTGGAGTTCCAGGTCGGGGATATGGTACTCTTGAAAGTGTCGCCTTGGAAGGGCGTCATTCGATTCAGGATGCGTGGCAAGCTGGGCCCCAGGTATATTGGACCTTTTAGGGTTGTAGCCCGGGTGGGCAAGGTGGCATATAGGCTGGACCTACCAGCCGAACTCAGTCAAATTCATAGCACTTTTCACGTCTCCCAGTTGCGGAAGTGTCTGGTGGACGATTCAGCAGTGGTACCCTTAGAGAATATTCAGGTGGATGACAGCCTGAACTACATCGAGCGGCCAATGGCGATCCTTGACAGGAATTCGAAGGATCTGAGGAATAAGAGAGTGGAGCTGGTAAAGGTGCAGTGGCAGCACCGCAAGGGCTCGGAATGGACCTGGGAGCCGGAGGACGAGATGAGGGAGCACTACCCCGATTTTTTTCCAGATTCAGCAGCAGACTTCGAGGACGAAGTCTAAAATAAGTGGGGGAGATTTGTAACACCCGATTCCTGGTACGTATTTATATTCAAGAAATGTTGAAATTTACTTTGGGACTCGGCGAGTTGGAGGCCCAACTCATCGAGTAGACTCGACTGTTGATCGGGGGTTTAAGTGACCTACTTGACGAGTCGGAAGACCGACTCGACGAGTAGGAGCTGTCTGGACAAAACCCTAATATTTAGGGTTTGCACCCTTTTTAAACAACTTATCTCCTCCCATATCAGCCTCCATCGTCCCTCACACTTCCAGAAGACCTTAAATTGAAACCCTAGCCTTGTTTGAGTGCTCTTAAGCCTTTTTTGTGCATTTTTGGGGGTTGTGAAGCTTGAGAAGAAGGAAGGAGCTTGGGAGTTCAAGTTGAAGCTAGAAGGTCTAGAGATTGTGTTCCATTTCCAGCTCATTTAAGGTAAAAAGCTTCAATCTTGACTTTCCATGTGTTTAATCAACTTAGGGCTTGGATTTTGGTACCTTTAGGGCATTTCTAAGCCATTTTCGGGATGTGGGGTGTAATGTGGAGATATGGCTTCAGATCTTGGACTTTGGAGGGTTCTCATGGCATAAAGGTGCCAACTTTATGGCCATGAGATACCCATGCATCTTGTAGACCTCTTTTATGGATTTTTGAGCCAAAGGCCCCATGCATGTACATCAAGTTTGAAGCTTTACATATAAAATGGACCCTAGGAGGCAAGATCTATGGTTTTGACGCGTTAAGACCCATTATAATCGACTGTATAGTTTTGGACATAGAGGGACTCGGCGAGTCGTTCTTGGGACTCGGCGAGTCGGGGTGTATTTTCCACAAAATCCTTTCTGTTATGGACCAGTTGTTAAGATCGAAGGTTCCTCTAGTTGTTCAGGTTCACTAGGGACCTGGGAATCATAGGACTCGGCGAGTGGATGAACAGACTCGGCGAGTTCAAGGCAATGTCCTAGCCACATGAAGACGGACTCGGCGAGTTCAAAGGGAACTCGGCCAGCTATAGGCTAAACATATTCTTATGGATGAAGACAAACTCGGTGAGTTCAAGGACGAACTCGGCAAGTCGGTTGAAGATAGACCGATGTGTTGTTGAAGGCGAACTCGTCGAGCTCTTGCTAGACTCGACGAGTAGGGACGGGACTATGGCTTTTGTGGATATGGGGACTCGACGAGTTGACGGGCCAACTCGGCGAGTCGAGTCAACCAGATGTTGACTTTGACCAAAATTTGACTTTTACCATGGATTTGACTTTGACTTTGACTTGGATTGAGTGACCCTTGTAAGGGTTACGAGTATGAGTTGATAACTTAGAAGAGTTGTCGTGTAGGGATTGAGGAGTCGGGGAGAGTCGATTTCCACACCGAGATCAGTGCAGATACTACACGACTTCGAGGTGAGTTTCCTTCTAGTAGGGGTGGGTCTACGGCCACAATGTCGGCCCACAAGTGAGAGTGTTGGATAGATGATTGTCTTTGTGATAATTATCTAGGATTGATATGTGATATGCTTATTGTGCTTGATATGATTAATGTGCTTGATATGATTATTATGCTTAATATGTGTTCGCAGTAGTAGGGTTGAAATAGTCCCCGGTTACCAATTGAAAGATACCGAAGGGGAGGTTAGTTCCCAGTTACCGATTGAAAGATATCGAGGGGGAGTCTAGCTCCCGGCTATGCCTGACAGTTACCGGTTGAAAGATACCGAGGATTATGCATTATTTGGTATGGGTATGATGGGGGAACTCACTAAGCTTTGTGCTTACGGTTTTTAGTTTTGGTTTCAGGTACCTCTTCGTCTAAGGGGAAGGAGTCGGCGGTGTAGCAGCGCATTACACACACATGATTTCCGCATTGAGTTTTCTGGGATTATACTCTGATTATTATTACTATTGGTGATATGGTTTTGAGACACGTTGTTTGGTTTTATAAATTGATATGACATTGGCAATGTTTTTGGTAAACTATTTTACAAGTTACTTAATTAAAAATGAAATTTTTGGCCTTGAAAATTGGGATGTTACATTTAATCAGTCTGATGATCCAAATCACCTCCCATGATACCATGCCAATTCCATGAGTTCTTATGCTTGCGACTAAGAACCATAACCCTTGTCATGCACTGACGAACCTCTAATCTAATTTCCATTCTCAAGGAATTACTGAACTCTAACCGACTACAATCCATATGGATATAAAACTTCCCTGGCACGTCCAATGACCAAACAAATTATGCGACTAACACCACTATCTTCCTGCTACCTCTCCTCTCCGAGCCACAGTGGTGCAGGAACTCATGAGTTCTTCCATGGGCAACCGATGATCATACCAGAACATATGATAGAACCATTGAACCATGTCTTCACTGGGGAACTAACCCACTAATCCTGACCAAAGGTCCTCCAATCAATACCCTGATTTGGTTCCAATAAAGACCCTAAACAACAACGGGACACACTGAACCCACTCAACAAGATACGACCCTATGAAGATTCATTGAAGACTCCCGACATACAGGATAGCATAACCCAGTCCTTGATAATGAAATCCAGACAATAGCAGAGAATCGACCCGAGATATTGCTTACACAACCCAATCAGAATTCCAACCTAATACCAATTCCGGTATCAACCCCGGAGAAGACAGAAGATGAAATACCTGTAGGAGCATCTGAAGAAATCATGACTTCCTCTACCGGAGTTACTCTGATCCTCCTGAGTACATGGTACATAACTCCCTTCCGATCCCAAATGACAAGAGCCAACCATAAGGTCCTCTAAGCCTTGGGCTCCCGATGAGCCCCCAACTGCCCTACCACAATCCCGGACCAAAAGGCCTCGAGATGACCATCGAAGGACTCCAAAATCCCTCTCTTGGCTGAACCCACGACCACCATGGTCCAATCTGAAACACCGCGAGTAATATCCGATGAGATGAACTCCCACGAACGTGCATCGATCGTCTTAGTACCTGCTACTGAGTCGGAACCAGAATTTGAACCCCATTCTTGAGTGCTTAACACCACGTCGAGACAACACGCAACCGATCTGAATATACCCAAGATTCCTTATTCCAAAGGCTTCTTAGATTCTCCAAGACTCTCCCTGATTCGGGTATGGATCCTGTGCTTTCAGTAGTACGGGCCCAATACTACCTTTCACACTTATCCATACTTTCTCAAGAATCCTCTCGAATCCTCTAAGTCACTTTATCAAATCCATACACCAACACTCGCTAACCAACGCAACAGAATCCACTGAAGCAATCCCTAGGCTTTCCCAGGTTCCCGACCTTACCCTGCCATCAGTTGCTGAAGAACTCCCCATAATTCCAGTCACCCACCTCATGAATACAATCACATGAAACAAAGCTTAGATAATCCTTCGAGTAATAGACTCGTCCTTAAACGGTTGGACTCAGATAAGAGCTGCGCAATAGAGTCAAATATGTCACTTTGAGATTATCCAACCTTTATCACATGTGACTTGACATATTCACTTAGTAGTTGACTCCCATCACCTAGGAGTTCCACAAAGCATAAAGCAAAAAACATTCATGCAGTATCACTCCAATCCAACCTACTACAACACATACTAGGAGCTCCCACTCCCTCTACTGATTGCCTTACACATCCGAATCAAACCCAATCCAGCATCCCATGCTTCTTAGACTACCAGGCATCACGTATCAGGCCAACCTATCACTGGCTAAACAAAACTAGCATGCAAGTCTACAAGCTCATACAATAGGCATACAAAGGCATTTCTCCTAGCGTTCTAACATGCAAAAACTGAGCAGATCCTTAGCCCTAACTAGCATGCGATTCCACAAATTCATAGATCATAGCTTAACAGATAATATGTATGGGTATTCCTGGGAAAACTTACTTGAGCTCGGCTGATTACATGCACCACACCCTTTTCATATTTTAGAAAACTCTTTCCTTAAGTAGGTATATTTATTTTTGAAAAACTTTACCAATTTCTCAATTTGAGTTCAGACACACCCGGGAGTGTGCCTGAATCCCTCAAACCAAGGCTCTGATACCAATTTGAAACGACCCAAAAATACTGACATTAAATTTCATTTAATTTATAAATAAAGGATCATCAATCAATTGCTTAAATAAAACAGGTACATTATGATCAGAGTATAAATCCCAGAACAAGTCAAATGCGGAACAATAAGTGTGTGTGCCATGCAGTCAACTCGAGCTCTTCCTTTGAAAACTGAAGTACCTGAAACATAAATTGAAAACTGTAAGCACAAAGCTTAGTGAGTTCCCAAGATACCACATACCATACATACAATAAACATATAGTGGGCCCCGCCAGTCTTCGGACCCCGCCCGGCATCGGGCCTTAGCCCGGAAAACATATAAACACAGGCACATGCAAGAGTCACAAAGACAACTAACATACTAACAAAATAACATAAACATGGGCCGACTTTGGTACCTTCGACCCGCTAAACCCGGTGAGGAAACTCACCTTGCACTGCTGGATCACATTGACGCTCCCTGGTTGCTCGTTGATACATTCCCGAACTGTCAGCATCAAAACAAAACCCAATTAATAATTGGGTTCCAAAACATAACCATAAATCCATACTTGGGGTGAAAATACCATTTTACCCCCAACCTAGCATTATCCAAGCCTAAAGCCCAAACTCACATTCTGAAGGCCCAAAACCAGACAATCAACCAAGGCCCAATATATGGCTCAACTTGAAGCCCAACACACGATTAGGGTTTCACATAAAATGACGATTAGGGTTAAGTAAGAACACTTAACCCATTAAGCCCAAAATTGCATTAAGTTAATTGTAGGGGCATTATTATGTATTATTTAGAAATTTAATTAACGGTTTTAATGCGAGTCCAACCATCTCCAAAACTAGGGTTTCTTGACATTAGGGTTTTCTAAACCCTAATTAGGGTTTCCAACCCAAACACATGCCAATTAGGTACAAGGTTAGGTTTTTAGGTTAATTAGGGTTCCACTTGGCCGGGCACCACCCACTGCCACCTCGGGCGGTGGTGGTCGACGGCGGCTCATGGTGGTGGTGGTTTTTCTTCACTTTTAACTAAGAAATGATTATACAACATTCACCATTAGATCACACACTCAAACACCATATCACGCACACACAGCCACCCACACACAGTGGCTGGTGGTGACAGAAAAGGCATAAAGGGCGGCAACCACCATGGTTGGCTGCCATGGTGGTCTGACTCGCTTTCCGTCCAACCAAAACCCACAAACGGCTTGCAACAGCAGCACACAATCACTAACACGCGATGAAACACTAAAATAAATATGCACATCTGAACTCCAACTGCCCCGACGTCCAAACACTGACTTGTCGATCCTTCTATCGTCAGCAGCAACTGCGGGCATTGGCTTGGTGGTTCGTGACCTTGACAACGGAGGGGGTGGCGGCGACCGGAGGGAAGGAATAAGTTGGTGGTTGAATGAAGGCTTTAGGTTTAGGGTTTGGATTAAGAAACGAGGGGGTAGGGTATCGGGTTTAATTCCCGTGTTCCTTTCAAACATTTATTCATTTTTCCAAGTTTAGTCCCTCTCCACAAGATTTTTTTTCAAATTAACTCCTATCACCAACAGAACCATCGCCAACAACACCATCACCACCAGCGCTGTCGCCACTCGTACCATCAATACCACCACCGCCACCGCCACCACCTTCAAGCACTACACCTTTATAAATCTCATCAGTGTCCTCCAGGGCACAAAGTTGTCGCATGCCTTCCATATCCAAGCTTCCTAATCCTAAAAGAGACGCGTGATCCATGGTAGAAAATGCCAACAGAGCTTCATTTACACTCATAGCGTGACCAGATCGGGAGTTGCTGGTGCCAGGATCATGGGAGCCAGACTCCATCGCAGCTTTCAGACTGCTCCGGCCAGATTCCTCCCCAACAACAAATGTTGCATGCCTAATCAAGCTCACGGCCCCAGTAAACTCAGGGTGTTCGGTCAACTTGTCCATGATGCGAACGACCCGAACACACAAAAGCCAGTCTCGGTCATGTTGGGCAACTTCTGCCTCTGCCCGAGCATCCGAAATGAGCTTGTCACGGTAACACACATCGCGCTCAAGACTTTCATTTTGAATCATGAGCCCTTCATTGGCTTGGGTCAGGGCGTCCAATCTCGACTCCAAGGCAGATCAAACCTCCTCGACAACTTTCTCTGACACAAGCAATGCACACTTCTTCTCTATACCATGGACATCGTTCTCAAGTTCAGTAATCCGACATTTCAAGCTAGCCTCCCGAACGTTGCAGCCTGAGTAGGTGACCTCCATCTCGTTAAGCAATTGCACCCACCGAGCATCGGCAACCAGATAGAACATAGACTGTACAACAGCATAAGACATATTATGGGCCAAAGCGGGACTACCAATGGCTTCCATATCAGAGACAGCAACATGGGGAAACGCATGTCGGGAAAATTCCACTGCATTAGCACGAACGGACAAGCAAGATTCATTTTGTAAACTTCAGGCTGGAACAAACACATGAGAACCGGGATCATCCCCAATAGCCTCCTCGCGAGGAGGAGTTTGGTGCGACCTAGTTCCCCCGGAACCTCTAGGGGGAGAGAAAACAGAAGAAGATTAGGAAATATTTTGAACATGAACTACCGGCTGCGGAAGCGCCCCTTGATCCCCCTCAGACTGTTGAACGTCGACATCGGGGATCACCACAATTTCCTCCGGCGTCGAAGATATTGAGTTCAACAGACGAGAAAAATTACGTCTTGTCTGAACCCTTCTACCAACATTAAAAGCACCGGCGGAGGCCTCGCCCATCGCCAAGACGGCCTTCCTTTTGGGAAAAACTCGGCGAGCGTCAGAGATAATACCATCCTTACTGTCTTCGACCATATCCGTGTGACCAAAACAGGCAGCGGAGGAAGGAGCAATAATAGTGATCGGCTAAGGACCCAAAGGAGACTCCCCGACAGATGCCGATGAACTTCCTGCCGCTAGCGACACGGAAGTAGCAGCAGTCAAGGCGAGCCGATCAGCTCGTCGATGCGGAGGAAGAATATCAACCATTTCAGTCTCTCGATGCTCCAATTTTCCATGATAACATTTCCGCAAAACCTCGTCCATGGATAGTGAAGTCTCCACACCTTCTCAAACAAAAAAAAGACAAAAATGCATTACAAATCACAGGCCAGTTGTCCTTTCCCCCTCAAAAAAGGGGGGAGGGGGAAGAAGAAAGAAGAAGAACAGTAGGATTACTTACCGTCAACAATAGTGAAGAAGATAGGCATTTTTCCTCGACGCCTCCAAAAGGGACTCATCCCTACACCAACAAGCAACGCCTCAAAGTACTCTTCCGGAGCAACTTGAACAACTTTCAACAGATCGGCAACGACCTGGTTGTGAGGAAACAGTTTAGGAGTGACATCAACAAGAGTATTCGCCCGATACCGGCCACTGCAAACCAAACCATGGTTAACCCACAACCATTTACCCTGCCAGTTTTTAGGGGTTTTCCCGTCGGGAAATAAAGTATGACCCCCTCGCCGGACAGAAAAAGTGTACTTATCACCGGTAGCGCAAAACCTGAAAAATTACTTGAAAACGAAGTAGTCTGGGAGTAAGCCATTAGCCCGACAGATCATTTCAAACACCACGACCTTGTTCACAACGTTGGGAGTGAGCATCTGAACGCTGCACCCACTTTTCTGCAGAACCTCCTCCTGAAAGTCTGAAATAGGAAGATGCAAGCCGACGTCAAGGGTCTTCAAGTAAACACCCACCTTACCTGGCGGAGGAGACGAGATCATCGATTCCGGTAACGGAAACTCAACCCCATCTGCCGGCGAAAGACCGTACGCATCTCCGAGAAGCTTAAACTTGGCTTCAGACGGGGTAGAACCAGGTTAGACAGCCATGAAGACAAAAGAGCAGAAAAAGAAAAAAAAAACCTAAGAGGAAGAAGAGAAAACGGGGAAAAGATGGCGTAAATAGGGAAATGCTATGTAAGCGTATGAAGGATGAGAAGGGGTAGGACATTCAAAATCCCTGGCGTAATGATGTAACTGATTGCCATAGTGGGCAGTCACGTCACCATAAAAATCGAAGCGACAATTGAATCAAGAGCTGACGCGTGTACCGAGCAGTTGAGTCCAGAACATCATAGCTAGCCTAGAAACGCTACGACTACTGGACTAGGGGACTTGATGACGTGCCCTAGTGTGACATCCCCAAATTCACGGCCAGAAAAAGACCGGTTTAATTTATGCTTTTAAAATAATTTCAGAGCAATCCTTTGATTAAAAGTGTTGCGGAATTTGTTCCTAGAAAAACATGATAAATATGTTATCAAATCATTTCCGAAGAAATGTAATTTATTCATTTAAACCATTGGGATGTCATCGTCAATACAAAAACATAAGCATAAACAAAACTTACATTCATTTACACTAGTGATCTACTTCTCTTTTAATCTCTCAGTGTAAAGCAACTTCGTATCGATACCTGTGATACAAATAAACTGAGTGGGTCAGGCTTGGGAGCCTGGTGAGCATATAGGGTTTTCAACCCACAATAGATAAATTTATTATGCTTAAACATCAAACAATCAACCCAATTACCCAATCCCCATTATCTTATTTATTTCTTAAGGATTTACCCTAAGAATCAACTATCACTCATTCTTAAGGATTCATCCTAAGGAATAGGCACGAAGTCCATCGCTGCCCAAGGTTTATACTACAAGCACTAACAAACGTCGATCCCCACATACTGATCCTATACAGTGATCCTACTAGATCTAGCCTAAAGGATCGATATGAACAACCAACTAACGAAACTGCTTCGGAAATTCCCTAGCAGCAAACGAGGATCGAAAAAGACATCAAATGAGATGAATGGAATAAGTTTCACTACGAACCTTTGTTCGTAAAAGAAAGAACCACAAGACAATTAAGTCAGGGGTAGTTATCAATGCCTAGCCGTGGTCCGAATATCGTGAGGTAATTTACCCCCAGACTCACCCTATCCAGCATCGAACTTTGCCAAGGCTATGGTCTGAATATCGTGAGGTATGTAACCCCCAGACGCACCCTATCCAGCATCGAACTTTTCCTAGGCTGTGGTATGAATATCATGAGGTATTTTACCCCCAGACTCACCCTATCCGGCATCGAGAATGGAAACGCTGACTCATGAAGCTCGTCCGGTCACTTCATAAAAGAAACGAAGACTCCAAAGCTCTTCAAAATAAAAAGTATAGCGAAAATACTAATAAAGTACTCCTGTACGCTCCCGTACCCCGACACGTAATAGTGTCAAAAAGAAAAACTATCGGATGAACACATGGTTCAAAAACACCTAATGAACATATAGTTTGAGAACACCTTATGAACATATAGTTCAAACATACCTACCGATTACGAGTCTGCTAACGTTCCACTGGACTATCTAGAGTAGTCTGTGGCCGTTGTCTATACTCTGCTAGATGACTAGATCATCTTAAACATCGATACCTCTCATCAATTTTTATTTCATCACACATCATCTAATTCATCTACTCATGTTTTACCCAACATATTTGTAGATAAAAATACATATACAGTTTAAAAACATGTATAAATCATTCCTTCAATATCCATCTCAAATAAACAAACAATATATATTCACATAGCACGTATTTTATATAAAATACTTCATATCTATGTGTAAGATGAAAGTAACTATACACTCACATGATTTAACGATAATCGGGCAGCACTTCGTTTCCTAAAACGATCGTTTCTAATAAAACCGAGAGTTTTATTGAGAAACCGAGCTCTGCGAGGGTCGGGCTTCGAAACCGAAAAGATAAAATTTTCCGGGTCTTCGGGTACTTTGGGGCATGTTCCGGGCGTTGGAATTAATCCTGGGGCTTCGGGGAAAGTCAAAATAGTGAAAATATTGATTTAGGATGAAAAAGTGGCAAAATCTTCAAAATACCCGGGAAGGCTCGCAGCCTTCTATTTATAGGGTGCGAAGATGCGAGGGTCGGCCGAGAAGGGAGAGTCAGCGAGGGCAGGTGGCAGCAGCAGCGAAGGCAACGCGGCTCATGCGAAGCTCGGACACGCGAAGGGCACGCGTTGCTCCGCGGTTGGTCCAGCGCCTCGGATGCGAGGAGTCACTGTACACGCGTCGGATGTGTGAGGGCTGAGACTTCGGTCGAATCCAGAAGCGACACGCGGCTACTGTTCATGCGAGGTGACGTGGCTTTTCCGGGTGAAGCTTATCTATGCGAAATTTCTCGAAGTTTGTGCCAAAATCTTCTAAAAATCATAACTTTCGCATACGAGCTCTGTTTTTTACGTTCTTTATATGCACACGTAGGTAAAATTACGCTCTACAACTTTCGTTTAGACTTCGTCGACTAATTTTGACGTTAATTTTTATATTATTATTTTTAACAAACGGGGACAGGAAATCCGTTAAAAATTCATAACTTCTTCATCCGACGTCCGTTTTCGTCTGTCTTTTTACCGTTGTATTACTATTTACGAGACCTTCGATTCTCGTTCAGGTTGTGTCGGCTAAAAATCACTCGATCTAAAATTCGAGTTTTTAGCTGTCTACTGCTAAGCTGAAACTTAGAAAAATCATAACTTCCTCATACTTAGAAAAATCATAACTTAGAAAAATCATAAACGAAGTCAGATTTGGGCGTTCTTTTTATACATACTCTCGGTTTAACAAACACTACGACTTTCGTTTAGATCACTAAGGCTTAAAAGTAGTTTATCAAAAACTCACTTTTTACGACATTTGGCACCGTGTCGGTTTTGTCGCGAAACTTCGACAGGTCATAACTTATTCGTTATAACTCGGATTTCGGCATTCTTTATATATCCGTAATCCTTGTCACGACCACTACAACTTTCTTAATAAATATCGGCTTTATCTAATATTTATTTTCGACGCTCATTTTTATTCTTAATTAATTAAATCCTAGTAATTAAGCATAAAACACATAATTTTCACATAATATTCACATAATTTCTTTTCATTTCTTATAAATGAGTTACAAAGGTTAACCTAGACTATCACGTCAATATTAATGTCTAGCCTAGAAACACGGGCGTTACACCTAGCGAGCACGGAAGAGTCGCGCCCAGCCACAATAGGAAATGATGACGTGCCTCAGCGAGCACGGAAGGGTCGCGCCCGACCACAGCAGAGAACGCCCTAAGGCTCAGCGTGCTCGGCCGAATAAACCCAACAGAATCTCATGCCCGCCAGCGCTCTTAAGAGCAGGGTGCTCTCGAGAAAGGCACGGCCCCGCTTGGGTCGCCTTTCGCTCCGGGACAAACACAACGATCATGCGACAAGGCAGATGCTCAGGGCATTACCGCCGCAACCAATCATTGGTCTTGACTGATTCAAGATCACAATCCATCAATCAGCGTCCCCGATCCTGTCAGGTCTGACGCCTTTATCTCGTATGGAATAGCAGGGGAGTTCAGTATGAAAGGCTACCCTCGATGCCTTGATAAGGAAGTGATTCTCTACCAGTTTACACTCCACTCAACCCTAGAGAGTACCCACTGACTTGACCGTTGGAGCGTTTTCCCGAGAGCTCCTCCCGGAGAACGGCTGACGGCCTCTTTCTTATTGTGACCCTGCAGGTTCACCGAAGTTACTCAGTCCGGAGGACGAAGAGCGAAAGACTAGGTCACATCACTTACTAAACACCCCCTGCCTTCATAAATCTTTACAAAATCACTCCAAAAATTACACTTAACCCTCAAAATTCCAAAAATCATGACATTTAACTCCCGAACCCAACGCCATGCTAAATTATTAAGGATTTAGGGTTACAATAAAATAATATGATTTACATCTCGAGGTTAAGGGTTTATTATTTATTTACTTATTTAATTTAATTTCAAACGGAATGTTACAACTCACTATGCAAATCCAATCGGTACGCCACCCTACCTACCCCTGGCGATCACACAGAACGGTCCAATATACCGAGGACCCAATTTTCCCCTCTTCCTGAAGTGTATCACACCCTTCCATGGTGAGACCTTCAGTAGCACCATATCACCGACCTGAAACTCTAACTCTGATCGGGGCTGGTCAGCATAACTCTTCTTCTGAATCTAAGTGGTCTGGAGTCTCTGCCTGATCTGCTGGATAAGCTTTGTGGTCTGGAGGACTACTTCAGTCCTTCTCATGACTCTGTAACCAACCTCTCCCCAATAAACTGGGGTACGACATATCCAAACATACACGACCTCAAAAGGCGGGGCACCAATGCTGGAGTGATAGTTGTTGTTGTAGGAAAACTCCGCAAGAGGTCGGTAGGAATCCTAACTCCCACCAAAATCAATGACACAAACCCGAAACATATCCTCAAGTGTCTAGATGGCGTGCTCACCTTGACCGTCGGTCTATGGATGATAAGCAGTGCTGAAATGTAGCCTCGTACCCATTTCCTTGTGTAACTTCTGCTAGAAACGGGAAGTGAACCGAACATCTCGGTCTGATACAATGGAGACTGGAACCCCATGACGAGCAACAAACTCCCGGACATACATATCAGCCAACTTTTCGGCCGAGGATCTCTCCCGGATAGCCAAAAAGTGGGCACTCTTGGTTAATCGATCCACGATGACCCATATAGCATCATAACCCTTAGTAGTCTTCGGTAGCTTGGTGATAAAATCCATGGTGATATATTCCCACTTCCATATGGGAACCTCCAAAGGTTGCAGCTTGTCATGCGGCCTCTGATGCTCGGCCTTGATCATCCTATAGTTCAAACACCTCTCAACGTACCAGACTATCTCCTTTTTCATACTCGGCCACCAGTAACTTAGTCTCAAATCCCGATACATCTTGGTGGCTCCCGGGTGTATCGAAAAGAGAGACTTATGAGCCTCCTCCAAAACTATATGTTTGATCCGACTAGAAACCGAAACCCAAACCTGACCACACCAGGTCAACAATCTCCGACTATCGGTGACAAATCTGTCGATCTCGCCCCCTGATCCTCTCTTGTTTCCAATTCTCCTTCTTGAATCCCTCTGACTGTTCCCCTCTGATCAAATCTAAAAATGGAGAATCAATGGATATCCTCATACACATATCCTCAGCTGAAGAAATAGTCGAATTGCGGATCAAGACATCCGCGACCACATTCGCTTTACCCGGATGGTAAAGGATCTCGCAGTCATAATCCTTGACCACGTCCAGCCACCTGCGGTCCCTCATGTTAAGGTTCGACTGGTCCATAAGATATTGCAAACTCCTATGGTCTGTGTAAACGGTACAATGGACCCCATATAGATAATGTCTCCAAATCTTGAGGGTAAATACTACTGCCCCCAGCTCCAGGTCATGAGTAGGATATCGTGCCTCATGCGGCTTCAACTGTCGAGAAGCATATGCAATCACTCGTCCCCTCTGCATAAGAACCACCCCCAAACCAGTGATGGATGCATCACAAAATACCACGAAATCCTCTACACCCTCTGGAAGGGTAAATACCGGGGCCTCACATAACCTCTGCCCCAGTGTCTCAAATGTCGTCTGCTGCTCAGGGCCCCATGGGATACCTACTCCTTTCCTCGTCATACGAGTGAGGGGTACAACGATATTGGAGAAATCACGGATAAACCTCCAATAATATCCCGCCAAACCCAAGAAACTCCTGATCTTCCAGGGAGATTTCAGAACCTCCCACTGCATCACGGCCTTAATCTTGGTCCGATCGACCAAAATCTCGTTTTGGTTAACGAGATGTCCCAGGAACTGGACCTCTCGTAACCAAAACTCACACTTCGAGAACTTGGCATACAGTCGTTCTCTCCTCGTCACTCCCAAAAGCTCTCGGAGGTGCTCCTCATGCTGCTCTCTGGTCTTGGAATACACCAAGAGATCATCAATAAAAACAATAACTTATCGATCAAGCATCGTCCTGCACACCCGATTCATTAAATCCATAAACACCACAGGCGTATTGGTGAGCCCAAATGGCATCACCGCAAATCATAATGCCCATAACGAGTCTAAAATGTTGTCTTCTCCACATCCTCCTCTCTCACCCTCTCCTGATGATACCCGAACCTCAGATCGATCTTAGAGAACCAAGATGCATCCCGTAACTGATCAAAGAGGTCGTCAATCCGCGGAAAGGGATTACGTGTCTTCACCGTCAACTTGTTCAACTCCCGGTAATCAATGCACATCCGGTGTGAACCATCCTTCTTCTTGACAAACAATATCGGTGCTCCCCACGACGAACTGCTCAGCCTGATGAACTGCTTGCCTAACAGCTCCTGAAGCTGAGAGGACAACTCCTGCATCTCGGGTGGTGCCAACCAGTACGACGCCTTGGCAATCGGAGCCGCATCTGGCACTAGATCAATCCTGAACTCCACCTACCTCACAGGAGGCACACCGGGTAACTCCTCCGAAAACACATAAGCAAACTCCCTGACAACTGGCACATCTGAAACCGATACATGCTCCCCAACCCGAGTATCAACCACATAGGCAAGATAAACCATACACCCATGCTGAATATACCGTCGAACCCTGTCCGCCAAACAAAACCCCGATCTAATCCTGGTACCCTCTCCATAGATGACCAGTTCTCCCCCACTTGGGGTTCGAGCTACCACTCGCTGACCCTCGCAGTCTATCATAGCACCAAACTTGCTCAGCTAATCCATCCCTACTATCACGCATACTTCCCCCATGGGAATAGGATTCAAATCAATCGGATAAGGCACCCCGAAAATCTCCACGACACAACCCTGATACACTCTGGATGCAGAAATCCCATGTTCGTTGGCGATAGAAACTCGCAACGGACACTCCAACTCGCTAAGGGTCATATCAAAATCCCTACTAAAAGACCAAGACACAAAGAACCGACTCACGTCCGAGTCGAATAACACAAGAGCAGGCAAAGAATTCACTAAGAATGTACCTATTAGAAACATAAACATAAGCACACCATAAAATAATCGACATAATAATAAAAAGAAACATACCAGTAACGACGTCTGGCGCCGCCCTGGCCTCCTCTGTCGTGAGCCAAAAAGCGCGACCTCGAGCCCTCGGGGGCTCTACCATGCCCTGGCTCCCATCGGTGATCCTCAGAGTAGCCGACGTCGGAGCCTATGTCGGTCTAGCAGTAAGCAAAGGGCACTGGGCCTTCATATGGTCCACCTGGGCATAATGATAGCAAATCCTGGTGCTCGGTATTGGAGCATGCTGATGGCAGTCCTTGGCATAATGCCCCTCCTTGCCACATTTGTGGCAACCAGATGAAGATCAACAGATACCTTCATGTACCCTGCCGCACTTACCACAAGTGCGACCCCTCTGCCCTCCAGACCTCAAATCAGTGGGTTTGAAGCGCTTCGCCGCAGGCTGTGTCTGAACCGGGGCCTGCCTCCGCTCTCTCACCTGGAGCTCCATCTCGATCTCCCGCCTCCTAGCGGCCTCCTGCAACTCCATAAGTGTACCATAGCATTGTGTGGATACACAGTGGCGAATATTCGTCTTGAGCATGCTCAAGTACCGGGTCATCTGAGTATGCTCAGAAAAAGCAAACTCAGGACATAACATAGCTCTCTCTGTAAACATCTTGGTGATCTCAGTCGTCGACTCTGTCCCCTGCCTCAAATCCAAATACTCCTGAGCCAGCCTCTGTCGCTCCACCAATGGAACATATCTCGAGCTGAATATCTCAGAGAACTTCTCCCAAGTCACGATAGCCCTCTGCTCCGGAGTGTACGAGCTAGTCACCAATCTCCACCAATCCTTCACTCCAGACCGAAGAAGGTTTAGAGCGCACTTGATCTTCTAGTCAGTTGGGCAGGAACAAGTAAAGAAACATCCCTCAACATCTGACAACCACCTCATAGCAATAATCGGATCCTGAACCCCATCAAACATCAGGGCTTCGTATTGTCGAAGTCCCGATATTGGAAGGCTCTCCCAGTATCAATCCCCGCAGCAACGATGGTCGTGGTAGCTGCAGCAACAGCAACCTCCAAAAGTGCAACGTATCGGTCATTAAAGAACTCCATCATGGCGGTCTTGATAGACCCAAACAACTTCGGTATCTTTCCCCGGACAATAGAAACATCCTCATACTGAAAATAAACCAAAAACTATCAGATGAGGCGCATATCATACCATATGAGCTATTCTAAACAACAAAACCTAGGGGTTTTTACTTCCCTGCTACGCGTACGGCGATACGGGTTCTGTGCTTCCAGTAGTACGGGCCTATACTACCTTCCGCACTTACCCGTATTTGTCTCAGAAGATCATCAGAACAACCCTAACAACACACACTAGAATACGCATACATCCTATTCTCACTTCCTAGAGAAATCTAGACATTCCTCAATTGGCTGGCTGACCCCACAAAACTTTCACCAACCCTGCAGCCCTCGTGTATGCTAATTATACATAACATTGGATCCTATAGACAGTCGAATACTTGATTCTACCTTAATCCCTTCATCATACAAGAACATGAAATAAGGCTAAACCAAACATTCTTATACTATAGAATCTTAGTTATGTACAACTATGATGCATACACTAAGCAACTGCAGTAATGATGTCAATTACATACAAGAAAGAAACCCTAGGCTATCAGGCATCAATTATCAGGCAATTATATAATGCAATTCCTGAAGATCTCTAGCCTATCACTAGCACATTGTTCTATCATAACCATAATAGCATATAATAGTGTGGGTAATTTGGGGTATACTTTCTTGCTCCGGCTGATCGTACGCATCGCATCCTTCCTAATTTACTTTTGAGAACATTTTTTTTTTGAAAATCAGTTTTAAAATTTTTGCAGTTCCCTATTTTGAGTATGGATTCACACAAATGCTCATCCAATTCACTCAAACCAAGGCTCTGATACCAACCTGTAACGCTCAAAAATCACAAAAAAAATAAATTTTTCAAAAATCAACCATTCATCATCATTGTTTACAAAATGGTCATTGTTTTCAAAGTATTATTTCAAATCAGAGTTTTTCCCCAAGATCCAGTAACAAAACAGGAAGATGTGTACGATCACGCCTTCGCCTTCCCACGATCCTCGGAAGTACCTGAAACCACAAAATAAAACTATAATCCAAAATTTAGTAAGTTCCCCCAAATTACCACCATACAACATATAATCAAACAGATAACTGGTCCACAACCTCCTGGTTGGATTACCCCTAGCCTATAACCTTACGGTTGGAATGCATCGGCCCACAACCTTACGGTTGGAATACCCAATACATAACGGGTCCACAACCTCCTGGTTGGATTACCCCCGGCCCACAACCTTCCAGTTGGAATGCCCTGGCCCACAACCTTACGGTTGGAATGCCCCGGTCTGTTGACTTATAGCACAAAGCAGTACAGTCTCAACCCCACCATACCATGTCGACATGCACATAACAATTAACATATAATCAACAATAGATAATCATATAACCAGTTAACAGTCTAGCAGGCAGATCCACAGATTACTACTGTATAGCAACATCCTAGATACCAGGATACATAACCAACAGGGGCCGACATTGGTGCCTTCGACCCATAAGAACAATGATGAAAACTCACCTCACAGTCTGATGAATAGCTAAACAATACACTACTCTAAATATCGGCTCTACAGGTCACCTATTCAACAGATAGAGACCAAGGCTTAACTATAGCTCAAAATACCCAAATTACCCTTAAGTCAAACTTGGTCAACCCTAGTCAATGTCAAAGTTAACGGGTCAAGGAGTCAACTTGGTCTACTCATCCGAGTACGCGGAGCATACTCAGCTCCTATGATGGATGTACTTGAGTTTTGAACAAACTCAGGAAATTGACCACGTACGTGCGACGTACGCTGAGGTATGCACGACGTACGCTTAAAACCTTCTTTTCTCAATAAGAGCTTAATGCCTTAAGATCTCACGTCCAAACTTTAGATCCAAGGCTAAAATACTACTAAGAGTCATAAAGTTTCCAACTTTATGACTTTGCATGTACATTAAGTTCTTAATACACAAAATCTCAACATCTTAATGCCTTAAGACCTTCTAGAGTATGCATGGAGGAAAACTAAGCATCAAGACCAAACTTTTATGACTCAAGACCTATCATAAGGTCTGAAAGGACGACTTATTTGGTTAAGAACATGTCATGAGGAGTTCACACAAGACCACATAGAGAGAGAGAGAGAGAGAGCCTTCGCTTACTTGTTTAACCGTGCCCTCCTATCACACCTATCTCCTTTTTCCTTCAGTCACATCCAGTCTCAGTTCTGCTTCCAACTATCGAGCTTGGATGGAATATGTATGAGATACCATAAGGGCCCAATATCTCAATAACACCTTTGTCTAAAGCTTCGAATGAAACTTCATATCCGAAACGCAGGAACGATCTGACTAGAAAGTCATTAAAAATTGCTCAAGAGTCACCATATTAAGGACCAAAAGTTCCCTAAATGAAGAAATGGCTAGATCTACAAGATAGAGTGATCAAGTTATGAACTTTTTACCTCCTGGAGGTTGCTAGCAAGGTGATTCTCAGATCCAAGATACTTCCAAGCTCCAAGCGCTTCTCACCACCTTCTCCTTCTTCAAGAATACCACAAAACACAAAGATAAGCTCAAGATGCTGTCTTCTCACTTAGGGTTAGCTTGGGAGTCGTTTTTCTCAGTTGGAGGTTGGTGAGGGAATGAGAAAGGAGAGATAATGATGCTTAAATACGGACAAAATCCTAAAAATTAGGGTTTGGAGACTTACCACCCACGCCCTACGTACGCGGTGTACGCCCTAACATACTAGGGTCCGCCCCAGTACGCATAGCGTACACAACGTACGCTCAGCATACTAACCTCCTGGCCAAAATGACCAAAATGACACTATGGGCCATTCTTGCAATTTTCTCAAACCCAATTATCAAAATGCAATATTCTTTCATACTTAAGGTTAAAACTGAAAATACCTCGTCATCGGGATGTTATAGGGAGGGTACTAATTCGTCTTCCTTATTCTTCACAACAGTCACTCCAACTTTATTTGGAACCACTTGAATTGGACTCGCCTACTTGCTATCCGAAAATGAGATAAATCATCCCCACGTTTAATAACTTCATGAATTCCTTATTTACAACTTTCATCATCGATGGGTTTAAATGCTTTTGAGGCTCTTGTGAAGGTTTATAGTCACCTTCTTAAAACTGTATGCATGTCAAACTTTAGGCTAAGGGCTTTGATATAAGCTACATTACATCTTATAGTCTCTTTGTAGTGGTAGTTACCAACTTTTTTTCTTCCTTTATTGACAAATTATTAGAAATAATGACCTGGCAACGTCTCTTTTTAATTTCTCCCAAATAAGTGTATTTTAATTCAGAGAAAGTTTTCGAATCTAACTTTGGTGCCTACATAATAAAAGGAAAAATATTTTCGTCGATAGTTGGTAATTCTAATTTTGGAATATCATACTGCTTCCTTTCGTTGATCCAAGTATGTCACAATTTCCATTATCGCATATTCCACTTTGCACTATTTAGTAATTTCTCTTGTTGTGGCTTCATCTATATTCATATTCAATACTAAAGCTAGTGAGTTGTAGTTAGATAAGTCAAAACATTCATCCGTTAATGGTTCAATTGCATCCTACAAAATTCAAATAAGAAATGTTAGTTGAATATTGCATAACATCATAAATATTAAAATTTATCACTTTCCCATTAAATTCCATCAAAACAACACCATTATAAACATAAAAAATAGCAATTTTCAGAAATTGATTTCCTATGGAATTGAACTTTAGGGGCATCATCATCCTCATCTCTAAGACATAAAAATTCATCCGAAAATACTAGTTCATTCACTTGAGGGGAACAGATTATCTTTACCTCCTTTTGAATCGACTTTGATTTTAATTTTAATTTTTGTGCTTCTTTTATCATCCCATCCTTTTTTTTCAACCACAATGTCTTATTCCCCGTCTTCTATCATACTCGGGACTTCATATTCCTTTATGGTTCTCAATGTGATAGCATACATTATGTTTCGTGTTCTTCTCGATTTGTGCTGATAACTTATGTTGAGCTACCATTTTGCTCATGGAACGGGCAATTTGAGCCATTTGTTGTTCAATATATTTGATGCTAGGTTTGGTTTATTGTTAGAAGGATTGATGGATAGTGGATAGGCTTTTAACAATGGATAGTGGATAGGCTCATGGAACAGGCAATTTGAGCCATTTGTTGTTCAATATATTTGATGCTAGGTTTGGTTTATTGTTAGAAGGATTGATGGATAGTGGATAGGCTTTTAACAATGTCTTCCAAATACATACTTGAGCTACCGAATTGTCGTTTTGCGGGTTGTTGTTGTTGTTGTTAAAGTTGATGTTATTGGTTTTTATATGGGGTCTTGGTTTGTAGGCTTGGGGAGGCCTTTATTGGTAGTTGATATTGGGATGTTGTCCCTAATTTTGTTTGTTTCATAGCTAATGAAAATTTCTTTAGTATTGCATCAAGTAACTTCCTACAGTTTGTACATTTTGTGTATCTTCTTGCAACATGGGACTAATGTATGTGTGATGTACGAATTGCAAACATACCCCGAAGATTCAAGCCGGAATGCTCAATAGTCTTATCTTTTGTAAGTTGCATAACCATTTTTTTAACTCATAAAATTGATTTTCGATATGAGGATTGCTCATTTATTTGACCCCATGGCGTGTCTTTATCTATAAAAATACAAAAATATACAAAAAAAAAAGAAAAAAAAATCTTATTTTGGACAACCAACCTAAACCCGGAAAACCCAAAAAAAAAAAACGAAGATATTACAATTCGATTTACGAAAGATTTGTTGACCAATAGAAAACAAAATAACCCAAACCGATTAACCAAAAATCCCAAAATATTAAAATGTTCAAAAAAGCTCATCATAGCTTCGTCATGCTCAGATGTTTTTACTTGACGCAATAATTTAACAAAATGTCGTTTTAATTTTATATATATATATATATATATATATATATATATATATATATATATATATATATATATATATATACAAAAACATACTTTTTTTTGTTTTTTTTTTATTTTTAGAAAGTCATTTTTATCGAAAAGTTATTTTCAATATATCAAAATTCATAATTTTTTATTATCTATAAATAGACATCCATATTGATATAGTTTTAACATAAAATATTTTTTTTTTAAGTTTCAGCTCTCGTTATTCATAAGTGAATAAAAATCTATCATATTTTTATTACAGTACATTCGTTATTCACTTATGAATAAAACGTATGTTTAACTTTTTTTTTATAGTTTAAATATCGTTCATATATGAATATGACACGTAATAAAGTTTTATTACTTAAAATATATTTTTTACATCATCTTTCGTCATATATTATATTTATATATGAATAAAACGTGTATTAGTTGTCGTCATATTTTATATTCATATATGAATAAAACATTTATCACATTTTTGTTACAGTTAATTTGTTATTCATGTATGAATAAGTAGTATAAATGATACTTAAACTGTAAAAAAAATTAATTATATATTTTTATTCATAAATAAATAACGAATGTACTGTAGCAAAAATTTGATGCATTTTGTTTCACTTATGAATAACGATAGCTGAAAATATAAAAAAAAAATATTTTATCTTAAAAGTATATCAATATGGATGTCTATTTGTAGAGAATAAAAAATCATGAATTTTGGTATATTTAAAATCATTTTTCGATAAAAATAGCTTTTTAAAAATTAAAAAAACGAAAAAACTATGTTTTTGTATATATTAAAGTAATGACTAGCATAGTTTAAGAAAACATGTTTTGTTGGAAACACATGTGTATTCATTATCCATATCCATTTCCGCTGGTACAACGGAAACTTTTATGGCAAAAATAAATGAGTGGGTGAGAATGATTGCCCTATTCTCAACCTTTTTTTATTTTCTCAATTGAACTTAGGGATGGCAAAAATCCCCATACCCGATGGGGAACCCGAACCTCGCACCCGTTTTGACTGGGAAATCCCCAAGTTGACCGGGGATGGGGACGGGGATGGGGAATCCCCGAACAAAAAAGTGGGGAAGGGAATGGGGATAGGAATACCCCTAATCCCCGACCCTGGACCCGCCCCCGATATATATTAATATATAAAAGTAATACAAAACATATATTTATAGTACACTTTATAATACATAGAATTTTATCCAAGTAACCTAACTCATTAGTAATTACTTGGTTGAAATTATACTTTGTTTTTCTTTTATCTTATTTAAACTCATGTATAATTTTTTTGTATTTTGTTCATCAATTTTACCTCAAATATCACTCTGATAATTTTTTCTACTTGATTTCTCATGTATGTATTTAAATATGGTAGAGAATTTATTTATATTTTTTATGCAATCTATATATATTTTTATATATTTTGTAAAATCTTTCAACTTATGTTGGTAAATTTGAAATTTATATGTTTTCTTTATATAAAGTTTTTCATATTAAAAGAGAAAAAGAAATCCCCAATTCCCCGTTGGGGATCCCCAATCCCCGTTGGGGGTGGGGATGAAGGTTTATCTATATTCCCCGGTGGGGATGCGGATGAGGATTGGAATGAGGATTCGAGGATGGGGATTGGGGTCCCCTGTAATACCCGCCCCCGTTGCCATCTCTAATTGAACTTTATATATATATATATATATATATATATATATATATATATATATATATATATATATATATATATACAAAAAATTACCTCCTTAAATCAAACCTTACAAACCACATAATATATCGCGAATCATAAAAACTTAGAAACTTTACGTTGTCATCGACAACGCCCCATGCTCAATTCTATATAATTTTTACCGAAATTTTTAAAAGTCGCCCAAAACTTTCAAATTGATGGACTTTGTCGAAACGAAATCAGAAAAGGCGGCCACCATATCTTGTGGATATATACAAACTTCATTGGAAAACATGTAAACAAATAATTGAGTAAATTACATAGATAGTCCTTATGGTTTAAGGTAATTTGTACATTTAGTCTTTAATTTTTTTTTCTAACTCGAATAATCATCATTGTATGTTTTAGTTGCGTGTATGGTCTCTGTCAGACATAAAATGGAATAATCATTTTTTATTTTGTATTTGTTAATTTATTAAACAAACTAAAATAATAAATATAAAAAGAATATAACATAGACCCACATTTTTTTTTCCTAACCTACCCTAGTTTTTCTCTCATATGATACAACCTCCACACACCCTTTTCTTCCACCTCCGTCATTTCCCTTACCCGGAGGCTGTATCACCCCTCCCATTTCTTGCTGGAACAAATGTTTAACTTGCTTATTTTGCCGGAAAGCTCTTTGTCGCTGACTTTTGGTCTGATAATCTTCTTCACCATCGTTTCATGTTCTTGTGCCATCGTCGCATGTTCTTGTGCCATCTTCGTCTGTTCTTGTGTTACCACTTGCATCATCCCTCATTTTTCTATTTGTTGTTTGGGAGTGAGATTTACAGTTTTATTTGATTTCATTTGGCTTGGTTCTTGAGAGATTTCGCTTCTGATTTCCGTGAATAAAGGAGTCTGGTGCTACTGACGAGAGAGGTGGTACGGTTTAGGAATCTGTAAGGTTGTAGGATACATAATCGAGTCTCAATGTTCAAATCTAGTCTCCGGTGTCGATTCACCTGAATATGGGTTTGTTTTTATTAATCGATTTGCATTTGGGACCGTATTTGGGAGTTTTGGTTTCTGATTTTTCTTTGAATTGCAGCTTCGATGTTGGATTTGGATTTGAATCGTATGTTCCATTTTGGTTTTTAGATTTGATTTTCAGGTTTTATTTTCGTTTTGGATTAGAGTTAAAGCTTTAGTTGTAGATGTATATTCGGATTTATTGTTGAATGTCAGGTAGTTTGTGTTGAGTTTATGGTGATTTCCAGATGATGACCGGAGCCGGAGATGGATTTGATGATGATGAAAGGAGGTGGTGTCGGAGTCGGAGATGGTGACTGGAGGTGGTGTCGGTAACTGGAAGAGGATTAAGGTGGGGTGGGTCCCTTTAATAATAATATTCAATAAAGACAAAATTGCAAAAATGGTCCCTGTGGTATGCATTTTTTTGGGGTTTTAGTCCAAACCCCGACTTTTTTGGCTTCGTGGTCCTTTTGGCCATCTTTATACGTAAATTTGGTCTCTTGTAAAATTGAAATGACTGTAATGCCCTTCTGATATATTTTTTATGTTTTTTCTATTCAATTTAAATGAAAAGGAAAATAAATAATTAATTTGGGCCCACATATCTCTCTCTCTCTCCTAAACATAAAAAAACATGTGAAAGGGGATTCGTAGTTTCTGGCTCGTTGGTTCAAGGTAGATGGTAGTAGCAGCTGCGAAGGATCGATGGTGGTTTTGGGTGTTCGAATACAGAGGTGCGACTGGTGGTTATTAGAGGTTGAAGGCGAGGTTCAACCCAACTTACCATCTGGTTTGGGTTCAAACCATCTCTTATCTTTAGTAAGATGACTCCTCCCCTTCATGATTTTTCCTTGATACACGGATCAATCGAAGTTCAAAGGTAAGGGCAGTTGAAGATGTGGTCCTCAGGTGCGTTTCTATGTATCAGACAAGTTTTTCCCTACTACACTGATCATTCTAGAGTTCAAATTATTCTCCCTTGATCATCATCTTCTTTACAGAAACCTGCAAAAAAAATTTGGGGGTATCCTTGTGCCAGTCGACATACACATCAGGTTCAATAAGGGTTCAAATATCTTTACATAAACATACCCCTGTTCTTAGTTTAACTTTCTTGCATCTTAACCTGATGCAAATCGTATACTCCTATCTCGTATGTCCTTGAACACAAATTTGATGTTGTGAGGTTGTTATTTGAAACTAATTTCATCTGGGTTTAGTTATATGAGCGAGTTCTCGATCTGAGCAATTGTTCTTGGAAATTGATTTCATCTGGGTTTTTTTTTTCAGGGATTGATATTTCGGTCCAGTGTTTAGCAATTTGGATTAATTTTAGTTTTTGTGATGGATTTGATGTAGCAAGTTGCAGTTAAAGCTTAAATTCATCTTGGTTTGTTATCTGGTCGATTTCTCGATGGTTTGGGTTCATCCGGGTTTTTAGTTTCTTTTCGGTTTATAATCTTGAATTCAAAGGTCTGTGATTGCATTTGAAACAATGTGAAAACAAATTCATCTGGTTTTTTCATCAGATTAATCATTTATTATGTGTGTTTATTGAAGCTGTGAATCATTTAAGTTTTTATGATCAAGAAAATTTGAACTCATTAGAGGGGTTTTAGTTCCTGTAGTTAGCCACTTGAATGTTGTGTATTTTTGAGGAAGAAGAACTCCTAGAGAGAGAGAGAGAAGGTGGGTCCCTTCTTAATTTATGAATTATTAAAATAAATATATTACTATTAGATTTAAAAAGAAATGAAAGAAAAATGAAAAATAAATAACCCAAGGGTATTACAGTCATTTCACTATTTAGAGGGATCAAAAATGCAACGAAACTAGCTCAAAAGGACCACGGAGCCAAAAAAGTCGGGGTTTGGAATAAAACCCCAGAAAAATGCATACCACAGGGACCATTTTTGCAATTTTGTCTTTAATAAATTTAGTTTATTGAATAATAACTGAAACAAAATAAAAATAATCATTAAGGACAAAAATAGTCATTTTATGTCTGGCAAGGACCATAGACGCAATAAAAACATACCATGAGGACTGTCCGAATTAGAAAAAAAAAATTAGAAACCAAACATGCAAATTACCCCAAACCATAGGGACTATCCTTGTAATTTACTCTAATTAATTATTTAATTATATAACATTAGAATTTCAAATTAAAAATTATTAAATATCCTATCAAAATCAATATCAAACCCTATTTGCTTTTTTTCTCACCCTCACATAATAATTAAACAACTCACAGCTACAACAACGACGTCCACAACAGCATCAACGACGAAAAGGCAGTGACAAATGCAGAGACGACATAATACTATAAGATTATCCCCATTCATAACTACAAGCCAACGTAACTATTCATTAAAAAAATTAATTTCTCTTTCCTCCACTTATACAACCCAACCAAATTCTAACTTTCACTCTTATTAACAACCCAAATGGAAACCATTTTATTATTAAATAAATATAACTTATATTTCCTTTTTATTCAAATAAAACTTATTAGACTGGAAGGAGTGGTAACACTCTTAGCACATTGCCATCTAGGATTTTTTTAGTTTTTTTTATGACACATAGGCTTAGCATGTATAACACAAAAAATATAGGGAGTTGTAGTGTTTGATTTTAAATAGGTTTTATGTTGAAAAAGAAAAAAAAAACAAACAACCAATAGTTTTATAGTTAAAAAGTAAACAACCAATATCAGCCTAATAATATTTATCTCACTTCTCGCTGAGTCCATGATGATCCATACTTAACGAATCAACTAGCGAGTATTAAAGGAGTGACTTAACATTAGTTGGCGACTTTTTAGCGAGAGGGGTGGCGAGGCCACTCCCTCTAGCCTTAGAAGCATTATTATTTTAGAAACATATAATTTATTTATTTAAGATATAAAAATATTAAAAAAATTGATATAAAAATATATAACATTCCTCAAACATACTTAATAAAAAGGATAAATCAAATTACAAATATAACATGAAATATATAATTACATATTTAAAAGGTACAAAATACATAATATTTGTAACGAAGGATACATAACAGAAAATATAAAAGCGAAAAAGATAAAAAATAAAGATCAGAATTGGATATGAAAATTTATCGATATTAGGGAATAAAAATTATAATATTTGATAATTTCTTATATTTATTTTTATGATACATATACCTAGAAGAAAATAAACATAATATAATTAGAAATAAGTTTCTTTGTTTTTTAATATTAAATTTTAGTAAACACTCATATATTTTTATCCAACATTACAAAAAGAAGAAATTAATAAAGAAATGGCCAAACATGGTTGATATAAAGACATATTCCGTAGATTCTTGAAAGACTTTTGATTTTTTTAATGTTTTTAAGACCAACCCAACAAACATTTATTTACCGATGGGCATAGTCTAATAGCAACATAATTACCTAATCTAAGATATGTTTAGATTTTTCTATTTGCTTAATTTCCTTAATGATTCCACTCTTGGTTTCTTGTTTCAATCTGAAATATTAAATAAACCAAAAACAGTTTAATTAAAGCAAAACTATTATAAGGAATCATACGTTTTTACCCTTTTCATATATATCCATGTCGATAAATTTACAAAAATATATGTACATATAACGTCAGGAAAAGACTTTCGTGCTTGATTTGAACTTCAACTTCTACAATATGTACACATGTCTTCAAACATCGTTTACATGTCCAAAATGACAAAATATATATATCTTCACTTTTTTGCCTACAAATAGTCATAACTCATAACCTTAAGTTATAACATTGTGAGTTTGTTGTTTCGAGTGTGTGTGTGTGTGCGCTTTCAATGGATTCTCGCCATGTAAAGAAGCCACATGCGATTTGCATACCAGTCCCTGCACAAGGACACATAACTCCGATGCCAAAACTTGCAAAAATCCTTCATTCGAAAGGCTTCTTAATCACCTTTGTCAACACAGAATTCAACCACCAACGCCTCCTAAGATCTCGAGGCTCTGACGCCCTCGACGGCATACCTTCCTTCCGTTTTGAGTCCATTCCCGACGGCCTTCCACCGCCGGAAAACCTTGACGCCACCCAAAATGTCTACGATATATGCAGGTCCATCCAAGAAAACTGTTTAGGTCCATTCAAAACCCTCATCGCCAAATTGAGTGAGTCGTTTTCACCGGTGACGTGCATAGTCTCCGACCTACTTATGGGCTTCACCATCGACGCCGCAAAAGAACTTGGTATCCCGGCGTATCTGTTATATACCGGTGGAGCTGGTGCACTTATTTGTTACGATCAGTATCCTAATCTTGTGGACAACGGTTTGATGCCGCTTAAAGGTAATCTCAACTTGGATACATCATCAATCATCGGCTAAGAAAAATTCTTTTTTTTTTCTAAATGGAAATTATTATTTTATTGTTGAGATTGAAAAGTCTTTCAACTATTCGGGATATTCGGTGCAAATACATAATCCACAATTCCACATATGATATTAAAATCGGGCAGGATATATAAAACAAATCATATCTTCACTAATTACGTCAAACAAACAATATTTTGCATACTACCATGATACTTCATTTAATATCCTAACATCGGTTAATAACTTGTAACATAGTTTAAGTTTTACTATTTATTTTCGTTTGTTAAATTTATTTACATATTATCATCAGAATCTTTTTAAATTGTTCATTTTATCTCCTTATGATTAGTTGGTGAAGATAAGATACTTTAGATTTTGTTTATATTTAGTATGCTTTTTGGCAACCAACATATTACCATTGAACCAATTAAAACCTACATCAACCAATTATATCCAAACAAGTTCAATGGTAACGTCTAGACTAAAAAACTTAGGGAATTAAATATGACCAAACCATAAACTATGGTATTTTTATAAGTAACACTCCTAAAATCTAGTCTGAAATATATGTTATTTTAAAAAAGAAAAACACTCATTTATGATATTAAAATCGGTCAAATATTTTAAAAATGATACTTTTTAGAAAACCTTCACAAATTACGTTGCAACGCAACAAAGAAACAAGATTTTTCGGACTATCATAGATCGATAATACTTTAATTAATAATAAATTTATTAATTATGACGCATAACCAAATGTCACATCGTTAACTATAATACTATGCAATGTTCGATATGAAAGTAAAGTTTAGGTGCTAATTGGGCTCTTTTTCATATGCTTTATTTTCAGATTCAAGTTACGTGATAAATGGGTATTTGGATACAGTTGTAGATTGTATACCAAACATGCATGGTATACCTCTAAAAAATATTCCGCCTTTCATGAGAATTGTCAACCCTGGCGATGAATTCATGGTAGAATTTACAAATACCCAACTTCACAAGGCCAAAACAGCCTCTGGCATTATTTTCAACACTTTCGATGATCTAGAACACGACATCTTGGCTACACTTGCTTCAGTATTTCCTCCATGTTATGCCATCGGTCCTTTGCATTTACTCGAAAAGCAACTTGTTGATGAATCCCTAGCATCTATCGAATCAAATCTATGGAAAGAAGAACCCGAATGTTTGAAATGGCTAGACTCAAAAGCATCATCATCAGTTGTTTATGTGAACTTTGGTAGCATCACTGTCATGTCACATCAACAACTAGTCGAGTTTTGTTGGGGGCTTGCTAATAGTAATCAGCAGTTCTTGTGGATATTACGACCAGGGATAGTGAATGGCGAGTCAGAAGCACTTCCATTGGAGTTCTTGAGAGAGACAAGTAGTAGAGGGATGATGGCTGGGTGGTGCCCTCAAGAACAAGTTCTAAATCATCCCTCGATAGGAGGGTTTTTGACACATAGTGGATGGAATTCAACTATTGAAAGTTTAACAAACGGTGTGCCAATGCTTTCTTGGCCATTTTTTGCAGATCAACTAACAAATTGTTGGTTGAGTTGCAACCAATGGGGGGTTGCCATGGAGATTGACAATGATGTAAAAAGAGATGAAGTTGAGAGGCTAGTGATTGAGTTGATGACAAAAGAAAAAGGAAATGAGATGAGGAAGAATGCCATTAACTGGAAAGATAAGGCAAATGAGGCATGCGCCTATCCTTCTGGTTCTTCCATTATTAGTTTGGAGAAAGTAATCCATCAACTGCAGACATTTCCAAAATGATTTATGATCTGTTTGTTCTGTAAAGAGTTCTAATTTGAGGGATGGCTTACGAGAATGTCACAAGTTGTAAGCGTTTTATATGAGTGTACTTGTATTTTAACATCTTATAAACAATCATTTCCATAGTCAATTGTCTCCACCATCAACCTTTTGTTGTATATCAACTTGGTTAATAAATTCCAACTATATGTAATTTTATAGAGTTTGTTATTGTATTTTATCATGTTTTATTGCTAATATTTACACGACCAATGTTTTGTGTTTGCAACCATGGAATGAATTGTTATTGATGCGTACATTTTTAATCGTGGTACTTTATGAGCATAGGCGTATCCATTATAGATCTCGGGGTATCCCGATATACCCCTCAAAAAAAAATTAGTAGTGTTAATTTTTTCGAAAAATTCGTTTGATGTTGCGGTTTTATATCGGAAAAAAATTGGGTTACCCTAAAAATTCGAGGTTATTTCTAAATGGTCAAAATACAAACTAGCCCAAATGGTCAAAAAAAAATTAAGCCCACACCAACTAGTTTATTGAAACAAATAGGTATCAAGCCCAATAGGTAAATGAAAAAAAAAAATCAAACGTAAACGTATTCTCAATTTTCGAGTCGATTGGACGACTCGTCTTTTGTTATTCATCTGATCGTTAACATTACAGCCCTTACTCGTCTCAATTGTCGTCGCTTGCGGCCTGCCGGAGGGAGAATTCCGGCCACCCCCTTCTCCTCCATCACAATGAAACAAGTTAGTATAACCAAAATACTCAATCCTATTATGTATTTAGGTCAATTCAAATTCCAATTTTTGTCATTATGTTTGAAAAATTAGAAATTAACAATTAACTTTGTTAAATTAGAGACTTAGGGTTGATACTTAATGATAATTTGTTGTTGAAACTTGAAATCAAGTTATAGTTGATATATTTTGATTGTAGATTGATATTTGTTCATTTGTTGTTGAAACTTGGAATCAAGTTTATAGTTGATATATCTTGATAATTTCTAATTTGGTTGTATGTTGTTATTTGTTGATTGTTGTTGAAACTTGAAAATTAAAATCAAGTTTATAGTTCGTATATTTTGATTGCAGGTTGCTATTAAAAGTTTTTTCATAGGACATTTAGATGTTGGAGACAACAATGGTGAAGGAACTTCCAAAAAAATAGGGCAAATGAAAGTAATCAAGTTCCACAAACTAATCAACCTATGCCAAAACCACAATTTACACAATCTAATGAACATACTCAAAAACCAAAAGTGACATAATATTTTGATTTGAATGATCTCCTTTCGGACCCGAGGGATAGGCCAAAGATTACATCTTATAATCCTAATCAAATAGATGAAATAAGGAGGGCATATTTTATTAATGAGTCTTGTCAACCAAAGGGGCATAGTTTTGAATATACCTTATTTAGTAATAAGCCAAGACGTTTTGTTGTGCAATAGTTTACTGATTTTCCATGGTTAGAGTATAGCATAAAAAATAAGAAGGCATATTGTTTTTATTGCTACTTGTTTGGAGACATGGTAATGGAACAAAGTGGAAGAGATGCATTTATAACTGAAGGCTTTGACCATTGGAGTAAAAAAGGCTCATTCCGGAAACATATGGGTAATATTCAAAGTTATCACCATAAGGCCAAAAAAAGTGTGATTTGCTATTGAGAAAAAACCAATCTATTGGTGAAGTCTTGCATAAGAAGACGGAACTTGAGAAAATTAATTATGAAATTTGATTAAATGCTACAATCCGTAGTTGTAGATTTTTATTGAAAAATACATTACCATTTCGTGGACATGATGAGACGGAAAAGTCTAATAATAAAATACTTTTCATTGAAGCCTTGTCACAACTAGAAAATTAGGGATTAGATTGTGATCCTTGTACAAGACAATTTCCTCCATGTAACCTTGCAACATTCCATTTAGTGAAATTCAAACTATAATGCTATTTAAGTTCATACGTTCATACATTGTGAATCAAGCCTTGTAAAAGCCCAAAACTCGATCCAATAGCTAAGTCCAATCAATTTCGGGCCTTAGCCCAAGATTTCTCGGCCCAAAACCTCTATTGGACCAAAACTCTTTCTTTGGGCTGAAAACCCTTTAATGGGCCTTGTTGGGCCGAAAACTTTTATTTGGCCTTCCTTTGGGCCGAAAACCCTTTAATGGGCCTTATTGGGTCGAAAAGCCTTTTCTTTAAGCCTTATTGGGCCGAGAGCTTTCCTTTGCGCCTCTTGGGCCGAAAACCTTTTCCTTAGGCTTTAATGGACCGAAAACTCTTATTGGGCCGAAAATTCCTATTAGGCCAAGCCAAAAATCGAAGCCCACTATTTTTGGGCCACCCTTTGGGCCGAGAACCCTATGGGTCGGTATTGGCTTAAATAAAAAAAATGGGAAAATAATAGAGAAATACATTGCCACCTCATTTTTATCTAGCATGCATCTAAGCCTTTGACCACCATACACCCATGCACATCCCATCAAGTGTTAGAGAGGTCAACTCTTTTTCTCCCCTCTCTCTTTATGCATCGGCTGTCCCCCCCCCCCCCCTTCCATACACCTCACAACCTCATTTTCTTCACTTATTCTAAAAAAAACTCCCCTCATTCTTCTCTCAAAAATCTCGAGTTCATCATCATCAAAAATCGATTCTAGGCTTCTTGGTAAGTCCATGTTAAACTCAAAGTGTTTTATTACAAGTTTATGCTAAGAACATTCCATTTACACACTCCTTTTGTTGTGTATTAAGCTTTTAGACACCATTTTCGAGTGATATCTCCAAGACAAGCTAGGCTCGAAATTTCCTTCTTCTTCTTCTTCTACATCTCGAGAATCAACCAAGGTGAGCTTCATACCCCATTATTTTCGTGTTTTTCATCCTTTGGGGGGGGGGGATACAAGTAAAGTTTTGTTTAAATCTTTGGATGTTTGCATGCACTTATGTGTTTATGTAACTACTTGTGTTTGAAATGTTGAATACTTCATGCTAATATTCCATAACTCAAGATTTACAAGCCTCATGAGGCTAGAGTAAATTTATCCTTTGGAAAGTTTCATGTATCATGGTTATGTGTTGAAGATGAAACAAGCTCACCGCTAAAAAGGTTCTTAATATATGTTAAAATTCATAGAGTATATGTTAATAACATTTTTGTGCTATCAAATTTTTGTGGATATGTTTGTTCACTCAAAATGGTGAAAATATGGGTTTTACACTAAAAAATGATTAACTTTTGGTCATATGAAATTTTAACAAATATACTTACACAAATAATGGAATATAATAAATTTCAAGATTTCTATATGTATTTTTGTAAAAATCGTGACATGCTCGAGTCACACCAAAATAGTATATTTTGTGTTACAAAACTCCTGAACTAAATTTTGGTTGTTAAACAAAGTACAAAACTTGATTATTTTACTAAAAATAATTTTTACTAGTAAAATAGTTGTAATATTTTGTCACCATTTTAATAGTTTGAAAACTTAGAGGATTATATTATTTCCACAACATATATTACAAGTAGACAAGTCCATTAACTATTATTTATAAAAAGTGTTATAATTAATTTAACTAAAACGGTATACAAAACAGAATTATTACGACAGAGAAAAATGCGCGTCATAAAACTGCAGTCATGAATTTACACTAGTAATGTTATTTTCATTATTCAATAATGGGAGTCAAAGTTCGCGTAAATCTGTTAAGTCACTTTTGATACTTTCCTTCGTCGTACCTACCTAGCGTACACCGTAAGTCCTGTAGTTATAACTAGAGTCTCCTGAAGGGAGAGCGAGGTAATTGTGTATAGATCAATACGAGGTTGACACCCCCACACCTAAGATGTTCGCTACAGCTAGACTAGGCCAATATAGGGTGACAAATATCTTACCGAAACCGACGCCTGAAGAACGTCATGACAGGCATTTTAGTCGTATCAACCATGGTTGTAACGACTCACATAGGGATTAACAGATGTTATTTTGGATTTACGAAATTATACACTTCACTGGTCTTATAAAATATAAAACTATGTTTCACTTTTGTACCTTACTGTTACTACTCCAGTCTTAGGGTTTTAAGACTACAATTTTTCATAAAACAGGAAATATGAGATTTTCTGGGAACGCACACTCTTTTTAATTACAAACAAACGAAAACAAAGGACACACATGCAATTATTCCCAGTTTTAGAACGAGACTACAAACCATTTTTCACAGAAAATATCAAATTTTCTAGAGTTTTACAAATTATTACAATCAAAGATGTTACAAAGCTTTTTATACAAATATGCTTATGAACTCACCAACTTTTTAGTTGTCGCTTTTCAAAACGACTTGTATTCTCAGGGACTCAGTGAGCAGGTATTTGGGTTATGGATTTTGGATATTTGCTACATTTTGGAGCATCGTAGTTTATGTCACTTTTGTGTAAATTTGTGAACATATACAATTTGTAAACAATGTATGTTGGTATATTTTAATGTATGATGTTGGTTGTTGTGTTTCATTCATATTCAATTGTTATGATACTATATAATGACGTCATCCGCCCCCGGACGTTTCCGCCATCCTGGTTCGGGGTGTGACAAGTCTTATCTTAGATTAGAGAATATAATGAGAATAATTTTATAGTTACTTTAGAAAATGCTCCAAAAAATGAAAAGTTGACTTCTCCGACGATTCAAAAAGTTATTGTCAATTGCTTTTCAAAAGAGATAATCAAGTCTATTTGTGATGAAATTGGTAAAGATGTGTTTTCTATTTTAGTTGATGAGTCTAGTGATGTTTCTAAAAAAGAACAAATTACTATAGTTTTGAGATATGTTGATAGACTTAAGATGGTAAAGGAAAATTTTATTGGAGTTGTTCGCGTGTTGGATACATCTTCTTTGACTCTTAAAGCCGTCATCGATACCTTTTTTCCAACAATAACTTGAGTATGACTCAGGTGAGAAATCATAAAATATTTATTCCTTTAAATTTTAATACGATATTAGTTTTATTTTTATTTCTTATAGTTTTTTTTATTAATATTTTTAAATATATAGGTGAAGGGGCAAAGTTATGCTAGAGCAAGTAATATGAGTGGTGCATTCAACGGTTTGAAATCTTTGATTTTAAATGAAAACAGTTATGCACGTTATATACATTGTTTTGCACACCAACTTCAATTAATGGTCGTGGCAGTTGCAAAGAAACATGATGATGTTGAAGAATTATTTGAACAACTAGCTTTGGTGGTTACTGTCGTTTGTGGGTCTTGTAAGAGAAAATATATGATACGAGAAATGCAAAAAGAAAGAGTGGCAGCTGAAATTGGTATTGGTGAAACTGAACCAGGAAGAGGGTTGAATCAAGAGATTTCTCTTGTTTGAGCTGGAGATATTAGATGGGGTTCACATTTTAGAACAATTGTAAGTTTGGTGAATTTGTTTGTAGAAGTTGTTGCGATACTTAAACATGCCAAATAGGCGGGGTCTACTTTATCTAACCGTAATCATGCAAAGTGTAACACTCGACTTTGGATTTGCTTTATTATTCGGGGTTGCGGCCCAATCATCAATTGTCATGAGGCTTAGGGCCTTGGGAAAGAAAGGACTTGGCCCTTTTCGGGTGAGGGTGTTATGGTTTAAGTGACCCAAGTGTTGGTATAATCATAATTTTGATAATTGTTGGGTCTAAAAATTGGTTTATACTTTGCTTCTCTAAACATTTATTGTTTTTAGTCTTGGGCGAAAATATTATTGGGTTTATTTGTAGCTTGGACCGAAAACTCATGTGTTTTAGGTCCAGCCTTTGAGTTGTGGGCTTGGGTTTTTGGTCTATTTGTATAAATAGTCATTAGGGGAGTGTTTAGTGGGTGTCTAGGAGGGGAGGGGCGTTGTAGCACCTGGTTCCTGGTATGTATTTTATTTAAGTAATTTTGCATTTTTGGCTTGGGACTCGGCGAGTTGAAGGCCCAACTCGCCGAGTAGAAGCGGGATGAGACGCGGGATTTAAGTATGGGACTCGTTGAGTCGGGTCCTAGACTCGACAAGTAGGCTCTGTCTGGACAAAACCCTAATCTGAGGGTTTGCACCCTATTTAAACAACCTTATACAGCCTCCATTGCCCCTTTATGCTCCCAGAAACCCTCCATAGCAAACCCTAAGTGTTTTGGTGCAAGATCTAAGGCTTTTGAGAGATTTTGTGGGTTTTGATCACAAGGAAGAAGGAAGAGCATAGAAGGATCAAGAGGAGACTGAAGGATTCGAGTTTGGTGCATCATTTGCAGTGTTTGAAAGGTATAAAGTCTATACCTTGCTTGCTTATTCGTTTGATCCCTTTTTGGGGAGATTTAGGGCTTTTATAAGCCATTCTTGGTAACCAACCATGATTGCAAGCATGGTTGGGGGTTGAGGCTTCGGATCTAGGCCCATGGAAGAGTTACAAGGCAGAAAAGGGTTGCTTTTGCACCCATGGAAGCCCCCATGCAACTTAAGAGCCTCTTTTAGAGCCTTTTTGGCTCAAAGTTCCATGCATGCACGTAAAGTTCGTAACTTTATGTGCTAGATCGAGTTTAGGGGCCTAGATCTATCATTTGGACAAGAGTTGTACACCAGAAATCGAAGGAATAGACTTGGGACTGCATCGACTCGACGAGTCATTCTTGGGACTCGACGAGTCCGAGGCTTGACTTCCTTTTTCTGTTATGCTCCAAGAGACCCGGTTGAGTGAAAGAAAGGTTTTAGAGGGTCCAGGAGAGTGACCCAAACGTATCGGGATAAGCCTTAGTCCTGGAGTTCAAAGGACTCAGCGAGTGCATGAGTCGACTCGGCGAGTCCAAGGCAATCTCCCAACTCTTGAAGATGAACTCGACGAGTTGTTCATACAACTCGGCGAGCCGAGGGCAGGACGTGTTCATAGGATGAAGATGGACTCGACGAGTTGTTTATACAACTCGGCTAGTCGGATGAAGGTTCATCCGGAGTTGTGTTAGAAGGAGAACTCGTCGAGTCGTTGCTAAACTCGACGAGTAGAGTCGTGGATGAGGACAGTTGAAGAGATAGGGACTTGACGAGTTGGCGGCCCAACTCGGCGAGTCGAGTCAACTGGAAGTTGACTTTGACTTTGACTTGGACTTGGTCAGGGGTAAAATGGTCATTTTACCCTAAGAATAGATTTCAGACTCTGATTAAGTGTTTTGTGGGGATTATAGCCGGAGGATTTCCGGAGCAACAGCAGACAGAGATTTCCCGCACAGATTATCAGCAGCTACTCGTTCGAGGTGAGTTACCTTCCAGTAGCGGTGGGTCTACGGCCACAATGTCGGCCCACCAGTAGGAGTTCTATGTTGGATGATTGACTTTGTGATATTCATCTAGGTTTGCTACTACCTGATATGTTATATGCTAGCATGATATGTATATGTGACAGTAGTAGAGTCCGATTGTTAGGACCGGAGGGTAGGTTAGACACCCCAAATATGTCTGACAGTATGTGATGATATGATTATATGCTGGCATGATATGTTATATGTGATAGTGGTAGTATGGAGGGTATAGTCCCCAAGTTCGGTTGTTAGGACCGAAGGGAAGGTCGGACACCCAGAAACGTCTGACAATATGTTTACGTTATGATATATGTGATAGTAGCAGTAGGGGTGGAATAGTCCCCGTGGTTCGGTTGATAGGACCGAAGGGTAGGTCAGCACCCCAAAATGGCTTGACATGGGTAGGACAGCACCCCATAATGGCTTGACACAGGTAGGTCGACACCCCAGAATGGTCGTACTGGGTAGGTCGGGCACCCCAGAATTGCCCGGCAGTATGTATGTGATATGTCTGTATGGTATGTGGTATGATGGGGGGAACTCACTAAGCTTTGTGCTTACAGTTTTAGTTTTGGTTTCAGGTACCTCTTCGTCTAAGGGGAAGGAGCCGGCAGTGTAGCAGCGCATCACACACACACATGATTTCCGCATGGAGTTTTATGGGATTGTACTCTGATTGATTTTACTTGACATTATGGTTTCAGACACATTGTTATAGTTTTGTTTGCAAATGATATGGCATGGGAAATGTTTTGGTAAACTATGTTGAGAATTACTTAATTTAAAAAAAAAAAATTGGGCTTAGAAATTGGGATGTTACAAGTTGGTATCAGAGCCCTGGTTTGAGGGATTCGGACACACCCTCGGGAGTGTCTGGACTCAAACCGAGGGATTTAAAAGATTTTTACAAAGAAAATGTTTTTCTAAAATCTGAGTCAAAGGGTTTTGAGAAAGAACAAGGTGTGTGATGCGTGCGACCAGCCGAGCTCAAGTAAGTTTTCCCCCAAGATACCCATACTTGTTATAATAAGTTATATGATATATGATTCTGAGAACTGCATGCTAGATTAGGGATAAGGATCTAGGAGGATGCCTTGTATGCCTGATGTATATGATTATGAGAACTGCATGCTAGAGTAGGGCCAAGGATCTAGGAAGGATTCCTTATATGCCTGTTGTACGAGCTGTATGCTAGGACTGTTTAGTCAGCAGTAGGATAGCCTGATTAGGTTATGCCTGATGCGGTTACTCGATGCACGAATGTTGCTTGCTTTGTGCTTAAGGGGTCCTGGCTAACTTTAACTAACTAGTGAGCGGATATTTAACAGTACTCGCAAGCTAGTTAGGGAAGGGAAGTAGGGACTCCTGGTGCAGCTGATGGCGGAGAGTAGGTCAGAGAGTGCCCCAGGAAAGCCTGGGATGAGACTAGATGGAAAGGGATATTGGTTAAGGGACCTGGTGAAGTCGAGACAGTCCTTGAGGAAAGTACGGATAGATGTGAAAGGTAGTATGGGCCCGTACTACTGGAAGCAGAGGATCCGTACTCGAATCAAGGAAGGTTGAGACAGAACCGGGAACCTTGGAGAGTGTGTTAGACCTCTCGAGAGTGTGTATGATCCTGACATTTATGCATGTATTTTTCAGTATGGTGACCACGTGACATGGAGCAGGAGGTTCCGGATCAGGATCAGGATCAGGCTCGGGTGCAGGATCCGAGCAGTTTGATGACGGGCTGCGCGAGTTCATCGCGTCTGAGATCACGAGAGGCATTCTTGAGTCGACCCCGGTCATTTTCGGGTCGATCAAGGAAGGGATTGTTGAGCTGATGGAGGATCGCCTCCGGGCATTCAGGAGTGATATGGCGTTTAGCCAGACGAGTACGCGCACACTGTCCCTTAAGGACTTCAGTGGGAGTGGTGCGCCGGATTATCACGGGGTGAAAGACCCCATCGCTGCCAGGAGATGGATCGCAGACATTGAGTCTGCGCAGTTGACGAGCTTCTGCCCGGAAGGGTCGAAGGTCCGCTTTGCTGCGGGATGTTTGAGGGATAGAGCTAGAGACTGGTGGGAGTCAATTGGTGACTCATTGGGAGCCCCAGCCATCGAGGCTATGACGTGGTCAAACTTCGTGACCAGATTCAGAGCTGAGTTTGCGCCGGCTGTAGAGCTTCAGCAGCTGGACAGAGAGTTTTTGGATATGAGGCAGACTACGGAGACTGTGGCGGAGATCACCGCCAAGTTCCGGGAGAGAGCATTGTTGGTACCCCAATATGCGGGGGATGAGGAGATGCGGAAGACCCGTACCATGATATGTTGAGGGTTGATATTCGGGAGCATGCCAGCTACTCTGCCTGCCCGACCCTGGAGTCCATGATTGCCAGGGCGCGGGAGATGGAGCTCGATTTGGAGCATGTGAGGAAGAGGAAAGCTGAGTCTGAGCAGGATACAGGGGTTTCGGGGAAGAAACCCAAGGGATCCGACGTTAGGTCGAAGGGCCAGCCGGGACAGAGCCGCTGCAGGAAGTGCGGCAGGCCGCACGAGGGAGCTTGTAGAGCGGGATCGTCAGGCTTCTACAAGTGCGGAAAGACGGGGCACTTTGGTAGGGATTGTACTGCCCACGCCCCCACAATACATATGACAGGCCTGATTTGCTTCCATTGCAATCAGAGGGGCCACAAAAAGGCCAATTGCCCGAGATTGACAGCATCGTCAGCAGCAGCGCCAGCAGCGGCGCCGGTTTCAGCGACAACGCGGGTTGCAGATGGCCAGAAGGCCAAGACAGAGGCTCCATTGGTGCGGAGCCGAGCATTTCGGTTGACAGCCGAGGAGGCACGCGCTGCACCTGATGTAGTGACGGGTATGATTCCTTTCTTATGCTTTTATTTTATGGCGTTGTGATCTTGATATGTTATGTATGTGCTCTGTTTAGGATCGTTCCATGTGAACGGTATCCCAGTTCAGGTATTGTTTGATTCGGGTGCTACCCGATCGTTTGTCTCTCTTGCGCTTAGCAAGAAGTTTCCTGAGTCGTCGGGCACGTTGGATTGCCCTCTAGAAGTCGAGATTGCGGACGACCGGTCAGTGCGAGCATCAGAGGTCTACCGAGATTGCGTCCTGCGACTGTTTGAGGAGCGTTATCTGGTAGATCTGGTTCCCATACCTTTGCGGGGGAACAAGGTTATTATCGGTATGGATTGGCTAACCCCCAATGGGGCAGTGATTGACTGTGCGCAACAGTTGGTGCGGATCAGGACCCCAAGTGGGGGAGAGTTGGTGATTCAGGGCGAGAGGCCACAACAAGGACCAACTTTATGTTCAGCAGCGAGAGCTAGGCGTTACCTTCAGCAGGGTTGCGCATGATTTGTTGCCTATGTGATGGATACCCGGGAGATGGGTAAGGCAACGGTGAGCGATGTGCCCGTGGTACGAGAGTTTGCGGATGTATTCCCCGAGGAGTTGCCTGGGATACCTCCGGAGAGGCAGGTAGAGTTCATGATTGAACTAGTCCCTGGTGCGGCTCCGATAGCCAAGGCACCGTATCGGTTGGCTCCTCCTAAGATGCAGGAGTTGTCTACGCAACTGTAGGAACTGCTAGACAAGGGATTCATTAGACCGAGCAGTTCACCCTGGGGAGCCCCGATTCTATTTGTGAAGAAGAAGGACGGGTCGCATCGGATGTGTATAGATTATAGGGAGCTGAATAAGGTAACGGTGAAGAACCGTTACCCACTCCCGAGGATTGATGACCTCTTTGACCAGCTACAGGGACCATCTTGGTTCTCCAAGATTGATTTGCGATTAGGGTATCATCAGATGAGGGTCAGAGAGGAGGATGTACAGAAGACTGCGTTCCGGACGTGCTATGGCCACTATGAGTTTGTGGTGATGCCTTTCGGGCTCACCAATGCTCCTGCCGCGTTCATGGACCTCATGAACCGCGTGTGTAGACCGATGTTAGACCAGTCTGTGATAGTGTTTATTGATGATATCTTGGTTTACTCCAAGACGCGAGAGCAGCATGAGGAGCATCTGCGAGAGGTTCTAGAGACTTTGAGAAGGGAGAGCTTGTATGCTAAGTTCTCCAAGTGTGACTTCTGGTGGCGCGAGGTGCAGTTTCTCGAGCACCTTGTCAACCAGAATGGGATATCGGTGGACCCGGCCAAGGTTGAGGCCGTGATGAGATGGGAAGTTTCGAGGTCTCCTTCTGAGATTCGGAGCTTTCTGGGATTGGCAGGCTACTATCGGAGATTCATTCAGGACTTCTCAAAGATAGCCGTGCCCCTGACCAGGCTGACGAGGAAAGTCGTGGTCTTTCGCTGGGGGCCTGAGCAACAGGCCGCATTCGAGACACTGAGACAGAGATTGTGCGACGCGCCAATCTTAGCCCTGCCAAAGGCCATGGAGGATTTTGTGGTATATTGTGATGCGTCCATCTCAGGTTTGGGCATGGTGCTGATGCAGAGAGGGCATGTTATTGCATACGCTTCGAGGCAGCTGAAGCCTCATGAGGCGAATTACCCGACGCATGATTTGGAGCTGGGGGCTGTTGTTTTTGCCTTCAAGATTTGGCGTCATTACCTCTATGGTGTTCGTTGTACCATTTACACAGACCACAAGAGTTTGAGGTACCTCATGGATCAGCCGAACCTGAACATGAGGCAGCGTCGGTGGCTGGATGTGGTGAAGGATTATGATTGCGATATCCTCTACCACCCGGGGAAGGCCAATGTAGTGGCCGATGCGCTTAGCCGCATGGCAGCGCCAATCTGGGACATCTGTCTGAGGATAACAGTGGTGACTCCACTGTTGGAGCGGATCCGGGAGGCTCAGCAGGAGGCTATGAAGGAGGAACATCGGAAGAGCGAGCATATAGTGGGCCAGATTTCCTCCTTCGACTATGATAGCCGAGGGTTATTGACTCTTCACCGTAGGGTGTGGGTCCCTTATCATGGAGGCATGCGCCAGATCCTGATGGAGGAGGCACACAAATCCAGATTTTCTATCCATCCCGGAGCGACGAAGATGTATAGAGATCTTTGTCCTGATTATTGGTGGCCCTGCATGAAGTGGGACGTAGCATGGTATGTGGAGCGGTGCTTGAACTGCAGGAAGGTCAAGGCCGAGCACCAGAGGCCACACGGCAAGATGCAGCCGTTAGATATTCCCTTGTGGAAATGGGAAGATATTACCATGGATTTCATTACCAAGCTTCCCAAGACTACACGAGGAGTGGATTCGATTTGGGTAATCGTGGATCGGTTGACCAAGAGTGCCATTTCATACCGATTCAGGAGAGCATTTCGGCCGAAAAGTTGGCCGACATCTATATCCGAGAGGTGGTAGCTCGGCACGGAGTGCGAGTTTCAGTGATTTCCGACAGGGATGTGCGGTTCACTTCCAGGTTTTGGAAGAAGTTTCATGACGAGCTGGGTACTCGTCTGCATTTTAGCACCGCCTTTCACCCGCAGACGGATGGTCAGAGCGAGCGGACCATCCAGACGCTAGAGGATATGCTGCGGGCATGTGTTTTAGACTTCGGAGGTAGCTGGGATACCTACCTTCCGTTGGCAGAGTTCTCGTATAATAATAGCTATCATGCGAGTATTGACCGTCCTCCCATTCGAGATGTTATACGGGAGGAAGTGTAGAACCCCGATATGTTGGGGTGAGGTTGGCCAGAGGGTCATGGGGAGCACCGAAGTGGTGCTTAAGACCACAGAGAGGATTCAACAGGTTCGGAGCAGACTTCATACTGCTCAGAGTCGGCAGAAAAGTTATGCCGACAAGCGCCGATCGGACCTGGAGTTTCAGGTCGAGGATATGGTTCTCCTGAAGGTGTCGCCATGGAAGGGCGTCATCCGATTCAGGAAGCGGGGCAAGTTGGGTCCCATGTATATTGGACCCTTCAGGGTTATAGCCTGGGTGGGCAAGTTGGCATATAGGTTGGATTTGCCAGCCGAACTCAGTCAGATTCATAGCACTTTTCACGTCTCCCAGTTACGGAAATGTTTGGTGGGCGACTCGGCAGTGGTAGCATTAGAGGATATTCAGGTCGATGACAACCTGAATCACATCGAGCGGCCTGTATCGATTCTCGACCGGAAGTCGAAGAATCTGAGGAACAAGAGGGTCGAGTTGGTAAAGGTGCAATGGCAGCACCGGAAGGGCTCGGAATGGACTTGGGAGCCGGTGGATGAGATGATGGAGCATTACCCAGAGCTTTTCCAGGAACGAGCAACAGACTTCGAGGACGAAGTCTAAAATAAGTGGGGGAGATTTGTAGCACCTGGTTCCTGGTATGTATTTTATTTAAGTAGTTTCGCATTTTTGGCCTGGGACTCGTCGAGTTGAAGGCCCAACTCGCCGAGTAGAAGCGGGATGAGACGCGTGATTTAAGTATGGGACTCGTCGAGTCGGGTCCTGGACTCGACGAGTAGGCTCTGTCTGGACAAAACCCTAATCTGAGGGTTTGCACCCTATTTAAACAACCTTATACAGCCTCAATCACCCTTTTATGCTCCCAGAAACCCTCCATAGCAAACCCTAAGTGTTTTGGTGCAAGATCTAAGGCTTTTGAGTGATTTTCTGGGTTTTGATCACAAGGAAGAAGGAAGAGCATAGAAGGATCAAGAGGGGACTGAAGGATTCGAGTTTGGTGCATCATTTGCAGTGTTTGAAAGGTATAAAGTTTGTACCTTGCTTGCTTATTCGTTTGATCCCTTTTTGGGGAGATTTAGGGATTTTATAAGCCATTCTTGGTAACCAACCATAATTGCAAGCATGGTTGGGGGTTGAGGCTTCAGATCTAGGCCTATGGAAGAGTTACAAGGCAGAAAAGGGCTGCTTTTGCACCCATGGAAGCCCCCATGCAACTTAAGAGCCTCTTTTAGAGCCTTTTTGGCTCAAAGTCCCATGCATGCACGTAAAGTTCGTAACTTTACATGCTAGATCGAGTTTAGGGGCCTAGATCTATCATTTGGACAAGAGTTGTACACCAGAAATCGAAGGAATAGACTTGGGACTGCATCGACTCGGCGAGTCATTCTTGGGACTCGACGAGTCCGAGGCTTGACTTCCTTTTTTCTGTTATGGTCCAAGAGACCCGGTTGAGTGAAAGAAAGGTTTTAGAGGGTCCAGGAGAGTGACCCAAACATATCGGGATAAGCCTTAGTCCTGGAGTTCAAAGGACTCGGCGAGTGCATGAGTCGACTCGGCGAGTCCAAGGCAATCTCCCAACTCTTGAAGATGAACTCGACGAGTTGTTCATACAACTCGGCGAGCCGAGGGCAGGACGTGTTCATAGGATGAAGATGGACTCGACGAGTTGTTCATACAACTCGGCTAGTCGGATGAAGGTTCATCCGGAGTTGTGTTAGAAGGAGAACTCATCGAGTCGTTGCTAAACTCGACGAGTAGAGTCGTGGATGAGGACAGTTGAAGAGATAGGGACTTGACGAGTTGGCGACCCAACTCAGCGAGTCGGGTCAACTGGAAGTTGACTTTGACTTTGACTTGGACTTGGTCAGGGGTAAAATGGTCATTTTACCCTGAGAATAGATATCAGACTCTGATTAAGTGTTTTGTGGGGATTATAGCCAGAGGATTTCCGGAGCAGCAGCAGACAGAGATTTCCCGCACAGATTATCAGCAGCTACTCGTTCAAGGTGAGTTACCTTCCAGTAGCGGTGGGTCTACGGATACAATGCCGGCCCACAAGTAGGAGTTGTATGTTGGATGATTGTCTTTGTGATATTCATCTAGGTTTGCTACTACCTGATATGTTATATGCTAGCATGATATGTATATGTGACAATAATAGAGTCCGATTGTTAGGACCGGAGGGTAGGTCAGACACCCCAGATATGTCTGACAGTATGTGATGATATGATTATATGCTGGCATGATATGTTATATGTGATAGTGGTAGTAGGGAGGGTATAGTCCCCAAGTTCGGTTGTTAGGACCGAAGGGTAGGTCGGACACCCCAGAAACGTCTGACAGTATGTTTACGTTATGATATATGTGATAGTAGCAGTAGGGGGTGGAGTCCCCGAGGTTCGGTTGATAGGACCGAAGGGTAGGTCAGCACCCCAGAATGGCTTGACATGGGTAGGTCAGCACCCCATAATGGCTTGACACGGGTAGGTCGGCACCCCAAAATTGCCCGACAGTATGAATGCGATATGTCTGTATGGTATGTGGTATGATGGGGGAACTCACTAAGCTTTGTGCTTACAGTTTTAGTTTTGGTTTCAGGTACCTCTTCGTCTAAGGGGAAGGAGCCGGCAGTGTAGCAGCGCATCACACACACACATGATTTCCGCATGGAGTTTTTTGGGATTGTACTCTGATTGAGTTTACTTGACATTATGGTTTCAGACACATTGTTATAGTTTTGTTTGCAAATGATATGGCATGGGAAATGTTTTGGTAACTATGTTGAGAATTACTTAATTTTAAAAAAAAAATTGGGCTTGGAAATTGGGATGTTACAGGCGTTCTAGAGGAGCATTCATTCATTTTCATATAATGTTATAGAGAGAGGAAGTAAAGAGAAGAAGTGTATGTGTGTGAATCTCATGTAACGGATCATCATTCATATCATCAATACATTGAAGATTCATCTAGTTCGTGTAACACCGTAATTTTTCAAACAATTTTTCACTTTTAAAAATATAATTTCATTCATACATATTCTCAAATCTCAATGTATCACATATCAAATCCATAAAAACACATCCCAATATCAAAATGTATAAAACTCCAATAGTGTGTACTGATCATGTCGGCGCCTTCCCGCGATCCTCACTGGTACCTGAAACACATAACACAAAACACTGTAAGCATAAATGCTTAGTGAGTTCCCCAAAATACCACATATAACACATATTAGCCACTCGAGGCTATAACTCTGTGGACCCTCCGGTCCTAACTCTGTGGACCCTCCGGTCCTAACTCTGTGGACCCTCTGGTCCTAACTCCGTGAACCTTCCGGTTCTAACTCTGTAACTCTGGAACATGCACGTCATGAATCACATAGAAATAATGCAGTTTATCACAATCACATAAATAGCATACAAGATACTCTGTCACATAACTCTAATTACCACTCTAGGTAAAGTACAGTGAGAAGACTCACCTCGGGTAACTTGGTAAACCTCGAACTCTGAAATACTGCACTAGCCTTCGCCTAATCACACAATCAATTACTCTAATTAATACAACTTCTAAAGGCTAGGCCAACCCCTCTCTATAAGTTCTCTAAGAAGGGTAAAAGACCATTCTACCCCTCTAATGGCTCATAAGTCCAAACACTGACTAAACCCTAAAAGTCAACTAAAGTCAACGGTCAACATTGACCGGACTCGCCGAGTGCACTAGAGTGACTCGGCGAGTACATGCCTATCCTCTTCGCCCCTGGTCCTCACTTGACTCGCTGAGTCAACCCTATACTCCACGGGTTGTCACAGGTCGCGAGTTGCGGGGAAACCCGACTCGACTCGTCGAGTCCCTTATGGGCTCGGCGAGTTCCTCCCATGAAAACTCTCAAAAGATCTCTTGAGGTCAGATCTGCTTCACCAACCAGTAGATCCAACCTTCTAACACTCGAAAGTCACGTAAAGGTTCAAACTTTACGTTCATGCAATGCTTATAAGACCAAAAATGAAGAAATAACCATTTAAATGGGGTTTTACTCTCAAGGCTCACATGAAAGCTCATAAAGCTGGAAGCTTGGGACCTTTTGGACCTCTCAAGGTCCAGATCTATCATCTATACCCAAAGGGACCTCATATGCTTCACAATCTAACTCAAAATTGTGCAAAGGAAACCCTAGATTCAAGGAATCTATCAAAAACACGAAATGGGAAGGAACTTGTACCTCAAAACGTGAATCTCAGTGTGAACAACACATATCCAAGCTCCTCAATCAGCCTAGCTTGTTCTACCTTCTTCCTTCTTGCTAAATCACATAAAAAATGGTGAGTTAGCCTTCCTCTTGCACCACAAACGATCTCTCTGCTCTCTAGGGTTTCTCAGGGGTGAAGTGGCCGCAAATGGAGGCCATAAAGGCCTTTAAATAGGGCTCACTTCGCGAGATTTAGGGTTTCACTTTACAGCACGGACTCGCCGAGTCCACGCATCGACTCGTCGAGTACCTCATTAATCCAGACGAGTCTGAGCGCCTACTCGCCGAGTCCCTCCCTAAAACTCAGGGTAAATACTTAAAATAAGATACCTGGGAATCCGGATGTTATAGTTCGTCTTTTTCTTCTTCTCCATTTCATCTTGCATCATCCACTTGATTGGGATTTCGCACCATCAAGTGGATCGGATTGATACGTCAAACAATTTTAGGGACTTACAGTTGGTATCAGAGCTTGGATCGTATCAATCATTTTGGCAAGATCTTGAACGTTTTTGGACTTTTTATTGAAGGATTTGGCATTTTTGGATAGTTTTTGAAGAAACATTGGAGGTTTGTTCTTCGTGTTTTTCATAAAAATTAGTTTTTAATCGAGTTTTGGAGCTAAAAAGGTGAAAAATCATGTTTTTTGGTCGTAACTAGCGAGGGTGTGGCGGCGGTTTTCGGTCAGCAACTAGGGTTTGCGAGGGTTCGCAGCCGAAATCACATTTGCAGTTCAGCAGTTCGCAGCTGAAAACAAGGGTTCACAACCGGTTTGCGGTCCGAAGCGTTTACAGCCGAAGCGAGTTTGCGGTCCGAAGCGTTTACAGCCGAAAGCTGTTTCCGGTGCGAGGTCGCGCACATGTTTGGCCTCGGAAGGTATTCGGTACGAGGTCTCGCACGCGTTTGGTCAGCTGTCCTCGCTTGTGGTCTAGTTCTCGGTCAACAACGAGTATTTAAAAATTTCGGGGTGGAGCAAGGATTGAACTCGGGTCTCCCACACACACAACCCACCGTCTTACCAATCAGTCTAGTATGCCATATGTTTAACATTTTCCCGGTTTAGTTCAAACAGCCTTGCATTTCGGTAACAATTTCGGATTTTTGACATTTTTAGCCCAAAAATCAAATTTTCAAAATTTGAAGTTTCATTTTTGGCCCTAAGCTTTGACTTTTAATTTTTGACTATCAATTTTGACTTTTGACCTTAACAACTGACTTTGACTTCCAAGTTTGACCTTTGACTTTAAACTTTGACTTTATCGTTTAATTTTTCAAGATTTTACGTTTGGCTTTTCGATTTGACTTTTAAGATTGACTTTTTCAAGTTTGACTTTTTAGTTTGACTTGTTAAATTTGACTTTTAAAGTTTGACTTTTGAGGTTTATAGTCAAAGGGTATTTTTGGTAAACAATGAGTTCCTCAAACACCCCAGTCAATGAAGTTTCATGTTCTCAATCTTGTGATTACACCCCGCGTAATCTGAAGTTTCATGTGCAAAGTGCTAAAGGGATCAAGTCATAATTTAAGTTTTGGACAATTGCGATTACACCCTGCGTAATCTGTAGTACGCCCCGCGTACTGAGTTTTTTCCCCATCCCAAGTCATCGAGCGTACGCGACCAACATGCGATTGGAGTTTCAAACTTTTTGTATATTGGGTGTTAAGCTTGGGCTGAGTTTGGGCTTACTTCATTGAAGTGGGGTTTTTCATTAAAGTTTGAAGTAATTTATTGGGTTTGCATTTTAGGGTCTAGGATTGTGGTTTTGGGGCTTAGTGGGCCCAATGGGCTTGAGCCACGTGGTGTCTTTTGGGATTTGGGCCATCTGATATCAACTTTTGGACTAAGGAAATTATTGGGTTTTAGGATAAGGCCCATACGGGGGTTGGACCCAATTTGGAAAAGTGGGCCCTGGTGGATCTTTTGGTTTGTAGGCCTTTTGATGAGAAGTTTGGACCTTAGTCTTGGACCAATCTAGGTGAGGGGTAAAATGATATTTTTACCCCATATTTGGATTATTTGGATATTGGTTTGGAACCCAATTGTTACATGGGTGTTATTTGTCTGATAGCTCGCGGAGTCGTCAGGGCAACATGTAGGGATTCTGTCAGTAAGCTTCAACATTCGAGGTGAGTCTCCTCACTGTACTATGGGTCGAAGGCACTAATGGCGACCTATTTGGTTTATGTATTGTAGGAAGACTAGGAGGTGGCTCCTGGCAATCTGTATGCAAGACCATAGTATAAGCTCTAGCAGCTAATTAGTTAAGTAGTTGTAGATTGTATGCTAGTTGTCTTTGTGATGCTTGCATGGAATACCAGGAGGTGGCTCCTGGCACTTATCTGTAAGACCCAAGGTTTTGGACCTCGGCTTGGCAAGAAGGACCATGATACGGCTCGTGGCATAATGACAAGACTATGGTTGTCACATAACATTTCTTATTGTATGTTGATATGTATGGTTTGTATGACATGTATGGTATGTGGTATTTTGGAAAACTCAATAAGTTTGTGCTTACAGTTTGTGGTTTATGGTTTCAGGTACTTCCAGTTCGAAAGGGAAGGACCTGACTTGATCGCAACGCATACACACGTGATTTTCGCAATTAGTGATTTTGGGAATAAATTCAGATAATTGTTTTATTTTGAAATGCTTCTAAATGTTTGATCAAAGGTTAAATGAGTGTTCTGATTAAAATAAAAATAAAATTTTTACCCTAAAATTTTCGGGATGTTACACAAATGATATTTTATCATATTTCAAGACACTTAATTTCATGTTTCTTTTACACTTGACGTTGGAAATTTTATGTCTAATAGATACCTTGTCAAAGCATATTAAAAAAAAATCAAAATATTTTGGAAGCGTTTTCGTTAGTAAAAGGGACAAAGAAAACATTGCTATTTTTAGAAAATATGGGTTTCCACAAATTTGAAAGAAGGTATGTGATTTTACTAAAATCCTATTGATATTAGTGGCAAAATCCCAAGAGAAAAAACAGAACAAGATAAAACAAATAAAAAAAATCGTCTTAGCAATTTTTTACAAGTTACAACCATATTTGAACCACATGTAAAAAATTTCTAATCGAAAACTTTGCTTTTAAAATACATAATTGGTCCCAAAGAAAGCACACGGATAGCGATCCGCGTCCTCGCTTAACTTATAATCTAAACCGTCCTTTTTTCATTTCAACAATCCAACGGTCAAGGATCGCTCCCGCCGACTGTTCTCCCAAAATTTTCAAACTTCCCACAATCATCGTCAAGAACCAAGCCATTATAAATACAGACATCTTCCTCCCCAAATCTTCACCACAATCAGTCGCTTCTTCACTTCAGCAACAAAATCTTCTCAATCCTCCTCTGTATTCGAAAAAAATGGCAAGAACCAAGCAAACTGCTCGCAAATCGACCGGTGGAAAAGCTCCGAGGAAGCAATTGGCGACAAAAGCCGCCAGGAAGTCAGCACCGGCCACCGGAGGAGTGAAGAAGCCACACAGATTCAGGCCAGGAACCGTTGCTCTAAGGGAGATCCGTAAGTACCAGAAGAGCACCGAGCTCTTGATCCGCAAGCTTCCATTTCAGAGGCTTGTGAGAGAAATCGCTCAAGATTTCAAGACTGATCTGAGGTTCCAGAGCAGTGCAGTTGCTGCACTACAGGAAGCTTCGGAGGCTTATTTGGTTGGTCTGTTTGAGGATACTAACTTGTGTGCCATTCATGCTAAGAGGGTTACAATCATGCCTAAGGATATGCAATTGGCCAGGAGGATCAGAGGCGAGAGGGCTTAGATTTTATGAAAATGGTTAGGGTTTATCTTGTGTTGTAGAAAGTAACATCGGTTGTGGAGGTCATGCTGTTTTGACCTGTTTGTACTCGTTCTAATTAAAACTATCTTGTTATCGTTTTAAAATTTCTACCTTATTCGAATACAACGTTTGATTTAACATATTAAGGTTAATCATATCCTTACTTAACATTATGATAAAAGTTGACAATCTTTGTTAATTAGATTTGCATCTAAAATTAAAAGATATCTAACTAATATGGATACACACACCGAAATCAAGAATCATTGTTTATTTCTAATTTTCTTGGTGCGTATATAATAGTAAGATCTGAGACACCTGTAAGAAGCTATTTACTTCATGAAGCACAGTGGACACAATCGTATATGACTTGAGCTAACAACTATATAGAACAATATAGGAATCCATCCAATAAACTAATACCAAATTTCGTTGTGGAATCATAAACTGCAGTTAAAACACTAAAAAGATTTTAAGAAAAAAAAATAAAGTAACTTCACTTAGGCATTTCATAAATTACCTGATGGCAAGACGTTTATCCCAAACAGTGAATATGTCTTAGCTTCCATAGTGGCGAGGTTGGGGATTAGTATGTATAAAGAAAAACCAATAATTACTAATTAGTCCTTAGAGATTACCCACTTTGTTAGTCAAAAAATCATGACCACCAAGATTAGTGTTTTCCTCCTGAAAGGGTCCATCGCCAACCTCAAGATTCTAGAACTGCAAATGGCAAATGGGATATAAAGATGATGGTGAGTTTGACAGTTAGGTAATATACACATTAATATGCTTCAATTATCAATCATTTTTTAGCTTATTTTTGTCTATGTTTGACTAGTCAAGGTTTAAATGTTGTTGGTTTTGTAAATAAGAATGTATTACAACTATTGAGGTATAGGAGATGTTTTGGATGTTGATTTTTAACATTACAATTCCATTTGGCCATTGTTTTTCTTGTGTCAAGTTGTAATAATATGGTTTCAATTGTTTCTGTTTTGCACTTAAAAAAAAATTAAAAAATAATAATTTGCCTTATATGCGTCAAATGCCTATTAAATTCAAGATGAAGGTATTTTTACTAAAATTCAAGATGATAACCCCGACATTTTTTTTAATTGTTATTTCAGAATTTAGTTTAAGTTTTTCTAAGGATAATGTAATATCGATATCAAAATGGCATAATTGTTCATTCGTACCCACATATAAGTCTAATTTCTAAAGTGATCAAGGCTAGTAACTTAAATAGAAAATGACAATATTATGTGAAAGAGAAATTAAATATCTTTTTATATTTTATTCTTATTAATCCTCGTACTATATCATATATTGACATTGTCTGTGATTATGAGAAAAATATCACCCATACTGAGTATTTATATTATAACTGATATATATAGTAGACGGGTACAACAATAAAATACAAAGCCTAAACTAAAATAAGATTGTTGTGGGCTAGGCCTGTGCAGAAGATGGGCTATTGGGCTAACATCCCCCCTCAAGCGAAGCGTTGGGTTAAGACCAACTCAAAGCTTGGAACGAAAAAACATAAACAATGGTTGTGACAGTCCTTTGGTAAAGATATCAACAACCGGCAAGTGAGATGAGGCAAATTGAACTTTGAGCTTTCCACTAGCGACCTGTTCTCGAACAAAATGGTAGTCAATGTCGATATGCTTGGCACGCTTGTGAGCTACAGGATTTTGAGACAAGAAGATGGCACTTTTGTTGTCACATAATAACAAAGGAGAGATTGGGAGTTGAACACACAAATCACGAAGAAGATGAACAAGCCATGCCACTTCAGAAGCTGTATTTGCAAGATCCTGGTATTCTGACTCACAACTGGAACGGGAGACAGTCGGTTGCTTCTTTGCACTCCAAGAGACCAAATTAGGGCCCAGAAATATAACATAACCGTATGTGGATCTTCGAGTCTCTAGACAACGAGCCCAATCAGCATCAGAGAAGCCGTGGACAGTTGGAAAATCAGCGGAGCGACCAAATTTTAGACCACAGTGGATCGTACCCTTCACGTATCGTAAGATGCTTTTAACAGCCAAGAAGTGAGTGTCTGTAGGTGCTTGAAGGAACTGACTGACCGAATTCACAGCAAAGGATAAATCAGGGCGTGTGATGGTTAAGTATTATAGAGCCCCCACAAGAGACCGATAGAGCGTAGGGTCACGAAACGGCTGTCCTTGGTTGTTGTGAAGTTGGGAACCGGCTGCCCAGGGAGTGGCTACTGGTTTTGAAGAGAGCATTTGAGTCCGATCAAGAATTTCTCTGACATATTTTGCTTGACCAAGAAAGAGATCGTCTGAAGTGTGTGTGACCTCAAGACCGAGAAAATAACTTAAACGACCCAAATCTTTAATTGAAAATTCTTTGTCAGTTCGTTGAATGAAAGAACGAAGCAAGCCGGAGTCATTACCAGTAACAATGATGTCATCTACATAGACGAATAGATAAAGGAGAGTAGGGCCACGAGCATAAATGAACAAAGAAGTATCAACTTGGGTGCAACGAAAACCAAGTTGAGTAAGATAGGCATTGAACCTAGTAAACCAGGCACGGGGAGCCTGCTTAAGTCCGTATAAAGCCTTTCGAAGGCAACAAACATGATCAGGTAACCGTGGGTCAATATAACCAGGTGGCTGCTCCATAAATACCGGTTGGTCCAAGTGACCATTTAAGAAAGCATTTTTAACGTCAAGCTGGTGAAGGGGCCAATTTCGTTGAATTGCTAAAGCAAGAACAGTCCTAACAGTAGCAACTTTGACTACAGGGCTAAAGGTATGAGTGTAATCGAACCCAGGAAGCTGAGAGAAACCTTGAGCAACCAACCGGGCTTTGAGACGATCAATGGTTCCATCGGAAAGATACTTAGTGCGATAGACCCACTTGGAACCCACGACGTTGACACCGGTAGGACGAGGAACAAGTTGCCATGTTTGGTTGTCTTTTAGTGTCTGTAATTCTTCATCCATAGCTGCAACCCAACCTGTATGTTTTGAGGCAGACTTGATGCCTTTGGGTTCTGACTGGACCAGTAAAGCAGCAAGTAGGCAGTGTGGCTCGTAATCTGGAAAAAGCCTAGGCTTGAATATACCAGCACGTGATCTGGTTCGCATGGGGTGACGAGAGCCAACTGGTTCCAAATTTGTATTCTCAGTTTCAATAGCTGGAGAAACATGAGAGGAGGTCGCAGTAGATTCTGATGACCCAAAAATAGGAGTAACATCAGTAGGAGATGTGCAAATATGACACGGGCCTGTCGACGGAGATGTGTCCGGCAGTTGGGATGAACCAGGTTGTAAAGAATCATCATGTAGAGGATCTTGGAAAATCGAAACATCTAATATAGATGGATTTGTAGAGTCGTTTGTACCCGTAGCATATGGAAAAAATTCTCGTCAAATTGAGCATGACGAGAGATATAAATACGACCGATAGTCTTATCCAAGCAACGAGAACCTTTGTGATGAGAGCTGTAACCTAAAAAGATGCAAGGTATCGTGCGCGGGGAGAATTTGTTTGGCACAGTAGCTCGTAAACATGGATATACTCGACAACCAAAAGGATGAAAAACCGAATAATCTGGTGTGGAATGAAATACCATTTCAAAAGGTGATTTACCCCTAAGAAGCAAAGAAGGTAACCGGTTAATAGTAAAGACACTAGCTTGAAATGCTTCAACCCAATAAGTAAGCGGGACAGAAGCATGAAAGGCTAGAGCTAAACCAGTTTCTGTAATATGTCTATGCTTGCGCTCGGCTCTACCATTTTGAGCAGAAGTGGAAGGACATGATATTTGATGATGAAGACCGCACTTCAAGAAATGTAACTGAATAGAGTTGGGGGTAAACTCGGTTCCACCATTAGACTAGAAAACTTTAAGTTTACGTGAGAATTGATTTTCCACTAAAGCTTGAAATTTAAGAAAAATGCCATAAAATTCTGACTTTTGGTGCATAGCATAAAACCACGTAAAGCGCAAATAATCATCTACAAAAATAGCATAATAACGATAACCATAAATAGAAGAAATTGGTGCAGCACCCCATAAATCACAATGTACTAAATCAAGTACATGAACAACACGTTTATCATTATTAGAGAAAGGCAATCTCTTACTTTTGGCTAATTGACAAGACTGACAAATAGCTGGTTTAGGTAAAAGAGATGTAACAGAAACTAGTCCTTATTTATTAAGCAAACTGACAATATCATAACCAACATGGCCCAAACGAGTATGACAAAGTTCAAAAGATGCTCGAAGACGTCGACTTTTGAGCTCAGTAATGAATGCCGCCGCACACCGTTCAAGAATGTAAAGACCAAACTCACGCCGGCCTCTTCCCACGATCATCCCTGTTTACTTGTGCTGAATAAAAAAGGAAATGTCATCAAATAAAACAGTAACGGGTAAGTCACGGGTTAGTTTACTGATAGAGAGAAGATTTTTAGTAATCTGAGGTACAACTAATACGTCCCGTAACAACAAATCTCAAGAAAGAGAACATGACCCAATATGTGAGATAGATAGACGGTGACCATTTCCAACAAAAACTTGATTATTACCGTTGTATGGAGTGGCCGAGTCAAGTTGAAAAGAAGTAGAAGTCATATGAGACGAAGCTCCTGAGTCCATGTACCAGTCAGATGCATCAGTGGAGTGAAGATTCATGGCATTGAAAGCAGAAGCTAAATGAGCTTGAGCGGGAGGAGTTGATGAACGTGAATAAAGATCAGGGCAATCAGCGGCGTAATGACCATCTACTTTACAGATTTGACAGCGAGGAACATAAGGGCGTCGATTATTACGACGACTTTGATTGGAGTGATGAGAAGAGTCACGACCAGAAGAAGCAGGGCGAGAGCCTCCTGAATTACCATGTTGGCGACCTCCACGCTGATTGTTCTGTGATGTGTGACTCCCATGTGCTGTAAATGCCACCGGGGTTGGGGAAGGGTCTTCCAAAGACTTGTGGAAGAGAGAATAACTCTCAGCTTCAGAGATAACATCACGCAAGGCAAGAGGAGGAGTAAGACGTATCTGTGAGAATGAGAAGGTAGAGAACATAGGGCCAAGACCACGACAATACCAATGTAGTTTACTGGTTTTAGAAACGGGTGAGTCGATAGCAGCTAGTTGTTCACAGTAGGAACGAAATTTAGTGCTATAAACAGTAACATACTCATTACCTCTGCGCAGATGCTGTAACTCATCATTGAGTTGAATTTCACGAGTTTTAGAGCGTAAAGAATAGGCCTTCTGTAAAGCCGACCATACTTCAGCAACACTCTTGCGCCCTAAAGTTTCAGCCATGGATTCCTCAGTTAATGAGGACAGAAGAAGACTGTGCAAGCGACGATCTTGAGAAAGCCAATCCTTATGGACTTTTTGAATGGCTGCATCAGAAGAGGAAGATGGCGGCATGGGCACAGTACCATCAAGATAACCAAACAGATCTTAAGAAGTAAGAAGAGTTTGCACTTGATTTCGCCATAGAAAGTTGTAACAACGTGAATTTCCAAAACAATTTTTCATTTTAAAAACAATCTTTCATTCATAGAATATCATAGTAATCCAATGTATCATATGTTATCACAATAAACAAATCCCAAGATCCTCAAATACATAAATCCTCTCAGTGTGTACGGATCATGCCGGCGCCTTCCCGCGATCCTCGCTAGTACCTGAAACACATAACACAACAACTGTAAGCATAAATGCTTAGTGAGTTCCCCAAAATACCACATGCAACACATACGCCACTCAAGGCTACAATACGACCTTCCGGTCGATGTGTCTCAGCGGGACCCTCCAGTCCCGTAGCTCGTTGGACCCTCTGGTCCGGTCATAGCTCGTCGGACCCTTCGGTCCAATTTGTGTCGTTGGACCCTTCGGTCCGGTCTACATCGTTGGACCCTCCGGTCCGGTCTATACAACACATAGCATACATATATCACAATGCACATAATCTCATACACATAGCACACAAGACCCTCCGGTCTACACATAAATACCACTCTAGGTAAGGTATAGTGAGAAGACGCACCTCGGGTATCTCGGATGATCTCGCTCACGAATATACTGATCTAGCCCCCGCCTAATCACATACACAATATCCTCGAATAAATAATGGCTCTCAAAGGCTAGATTAAATCCCCTTCTACGATCCCTCAGAAGGGTAAAAGACCATTTTATCCCTCCTTGACCCAAAAGTCCAAATGTTGACCGAAACCCTAAAAGTCAACGAAAGTCAACGGTCAACATTGACCGGACTCGCCGAGTGCACTAGAGTGACTCGGCGAGTACATGCCTGTCCTCCTCGCCCCTGTCCTCACTTGACTCGCTGAGTCAACCCTATACTCCACGGGTCGCCACAGGTCGCGAGTCGCGGGGCAACCCGACTCGACTCGTCGAGTCCCTTATGGGCTCGGTGAGTTCCTCCCATGAAAACTCTCAAAATATCTCTTGAGGTCAGATCTGCTTCACCAACTAACATATCTACCCTTCAAATGATCAAATGTCACGTAAAGGTGCAACCTTTACGTGCATGCAACCCACCATAAGTCATAAATGGAGAAATAACTCTAGAAATGGCAACCTAGTCTCCAATCTTTCATTTGCTTGCATAAAGCTGAGGGCTAGTGACTCTATGGACCTCTCATGGTCCAGATCTGATGCTATTAACACAAAGGGGACCTCATACTCACTAGATCTTACATGAAATGGGGGTAAAAGCCCTAAAATCATGAACTCTATCATATCAACATGAAATAGACAGGATTATACCTCCAGAGATGAAATCTGAAGGTGATTAGCCCAGATCCAAGCCCCCCTTACGCTCCAGATTGGTGCTTCCTTCTTCCTTCTAGCAAAACTACACCAAAAGTGATGTTTTAGCCTCTTCTTGCCCTTAAACTCACCCACTCTCTCTCTAGGGTTTCTCTGGAATGAAGTGGCCGCAAATGGAGGCCATAAAGGCCTTTAAATAGGGCCCCAAACCCCGAGAATTAGGGTTTCATTTTACAGCGCGGACTCGTCGAGTCCACGCATCGACTCGTCGAGTCCACGCATCGACTCGTCGAGTCCATTCATTAAATCCAGTCATCATTCGCGGTCCTACTCGACGAGTCTACGACTCGACTCGTTGAGTCCCTCTCTTTTCTAAAAAATAAAAGATAAAATATAATACGTGGAATTCCGGATGTTACAATTCTCCCCCGCTAGAATCAGACTTCGTCCTCGAAGTCTTGCTCCACAAACAACTCTGGATGCTGCTCACGCATCAGTAACTCCGGCTCCCAAGTCAGCTCGGACCCCCTCCGATGTTGCCACTGGACCTGCACCAGGGACACCTCCTTGTTCCTCAGAACCTTGATCTTCCGATCCCGGATCGCGACTGGCCTCTCATGTTAGAACAAAGTTCTATTAGGATCGTTAGATTCTATGCAAGCAAACAGTTAAGAATGTAATCAAGAACACAAGAATGGCTTTGAATATGTCGTATGATTAATACTTCAACACCTCAGAAGAGCTCGATTAAGAACTTCGATTGTAGAGGCGTTTAGGGTTACAAACAATGAACGTAATAATCAACATCGTCTAATGCATACATGCATGCATATTTATAGTATAACCCTATCAGATAAACACGGATGGACATGCCCAATCCGGATACAAAACAAAAAGCCCAAGACGCAACACAATTAGACTCAACATCTCAGCATAATTATGGCTCGCATCCACCTGAATATCCTCCAGCGGTACCACCATCGACTCGTCGGCTATGCACTTCCTCAACTGAGATACGTGGAAGGTATCATGAATCTGGCTCAACTCCGCAGGTAGCTCCAATCGATATGCTACTCCGCCTACCCTCGCAGTCACCCTGAACGGACCGATGTACCGGGGCCCCAACTTTCCCCTCTTCCTGAATCGGATCACTCCTTTCCAAGGAAATACCTTTAGGAGTACGAAATCTCCCACCTGGAACTCAATCTCGGATCGTCGCCTATCCGCATAACTCTTCTGGCGACTCTGAGCAGTCAATAACCTCTGTCTAACCTGCTGTATCTGCTCTGTATCTGTGCTACCCATCACACGCTGCCCTACCTCTCCCCAGCAAATGGGAGTCCGACACCTCCTCCCATACAACAACTCGAAGGGAGGCATACCAATGCTCGAATGGTGGCTGTTGTTATAGGAAAACTCAGCCAATGGTAGGTATGTGTCCCAGCTCCCTCCGAAGTCCAACACACATGCTCGAAGCATGTCCTCGAGCGTCTGAATCGTCCGCTCACTCTGTCCGTCCGTCCGTGGGTGGTATGCGGTGCTGAAATGCAGCCTCGTACCCAACTCCTCATGGAATTTCTTCCAGAACCTGGAAGTGAAACGTACATCTCGATCCGACACAATCGAGATCGGCACCCCATACCACGATACCACCTCCCTCACATACAACTCTGCCATCCTCTCGGCAGAAGAGCTCTCACTGATAGCATGAAAATGCGCGCTCTTCGTCAGCCGGTCGACGATCACCCAAATTGCATCGACACCCCGAGCGGTCCTCGACAATTTAGTGATAAAATCCATAGAAATATGTTCCCACTTCCATTGGAGAACCTCAAGTGGCTGCAACTTGCCATGCGGACGCTGGTGCTCGGCCTTAACCCTAAGACAGGTCAACCACCTCTCAACAAACCATGCTACATCCCTCTTCATACAGGGCCACCAATAGTCCCTCTTCAGGTCCAAATACATCTTAGTGGCCCCGGGATGGATCGAGAACCTCGATCGGTGCGCCTCCTCCATCAAAGTGGCGCGTGTCCCACCTGCATACGGCACCCAAATCCGTCCCTGATAGGTCATCAACCCACGACTATCGGTAACAAACTCAGGTACCTGTCCAATCACCCGCTCCGATGTTGCCACTGGACCTACACCAGGGACACCTCCTTGTTCCTCAGAACCTTGATCTTCCGATCCCGGATCGCGACTGGCCTCTCATGTTAGAACAAAGTTCTATTAGGATCGTTAGATTCTATGCAAGCAAACAGTTAAGAATGTAATCAAGAACACAAGAATGGCTTTGAATATGTCGTATGATTAATACTTCAACACCTCAGAAGAGCTCGATTAAGGACTTCGATTGTAGAGGCGTTTAGGGTTACAAACAATGAACGTAATAATCAACATCGTCTAATGCATACATGCATGCATATTTATAGTATAACCCTATCAGATAAACACGGATGGACAGGCCCAATCCGGATACAAAACAAAAAGCCCAAGACGCAACACAATTAGACTCAACAATCTCCCCCTTTGCGTCAATGGGACCGAAAGCTCACTTCGGTTGAGCTGCAGAAGTCTTCTTTATTGTTTTGAACACCTTCAGAATGATAGCCAACAAATGATGACGGAACGTTATGTACCACCGAAGCATGTCAGTAAAATTCTTCTTGTCAGCCTCTGAGTTCTGCTTGCACCGATGTATAATGTTGATGATGTGCTCCAAGCAGTCAGTTGAAAATAAATGTTTATCAACAAGAGCGAACAAAAATTTGTGAGCTTCGCCTTTTGTAAACATCATAGTGAGATGTTTTGAATCTATTTGGCCCATCTTCATCTTATTCACATCTCCTGGTTTTGATGTTGGCTTGATGGTCGGTTTCTTGTTCATTACTTTCGCTATCTCTTGATCCATAGCTGCAACCTCATGGATGTAAGAAGCCAACATCCTCTTCAAGTGCTCCAAAATAGGTTCATATTCCCTCGGATTTGTAAGCAGAATATTGAACAATAAAATCCAATCATGAAGGTTTAGATTCGGAAGATCTGCTAGAGATATAATCGACACCGAGTTTGCAGAACATCGTGTGATTTTGAAATTGACATTTACAAATCTCCCTGCAGACGTAGGTTTCAGTACCTTGACAGTGATTATTTTCTGTGCGCTCCATGTCATGTACTGAGGTTGTCCATACTTCAGATAGAAATCAATAAGCTCTCGGTCAACCTTTGGATGAGGAAAAGGAACCTCAGCAGTCGAATCAAAGCAGTGAAACGTGAACGCTTTTCGTGTGATTGGCATATCGAACTGCGAGTCCTTAGAATTATCACAGTCAAACGAAGCAACAGGTTCCAACCAATAAACACTTGGAAACTCTATAACTTGATTGATAAGTGCCTCTTTAGTCCATAAGGGAAACAAGGCCTTCTTGCAGTTCAAGGCTTCTTCTTCTTCCCTGTTTCTCCTTTCCCTCTCCTCTGCTTCCCTTGCAACCTTCAAGGTTTCATCAAGCTCTTTATCTCTCTTCTTTCGCTTGAGAGCCTCAACAATAGTTTCATCAGATTCATCATTTCTATCATCATCAATCTCCTTTTCTTGTGGACCAGAACCTGAAGCTAAATTATCCTTCAGTTCGGTTGTAACTTTGACCTTCAGTTGAGCAGTTTCGGTTTCAGTCTTAACCTTCGGTTGATGAGCACCCTCTCCCCCTTGTTTTGGAGCAATAAATCTCTCCGAAAGACCCGTCATCTCGTGTAACAATGCAAGGGTGGGAAGAAGTTTTGTTTTAAGATGATTCCGAATGGTCAAAGTGAGGATAGGATCATGAGCACCAAGAATGTTAGTGAGCATATCCTTCACATCCCCTGCACAGCTACGGAAAACAGCTCTTTCGGTCTTCAATAAAGAAATTTCTTTTTCTGCTTGGGCGAGCTACACTTTCTGTACTTCAACTACGGATGTTTGTCGAGCCAGTTCTTCTTTTAAAGCACTTTCTTTGGCCAGATCAACGTGAAGAGATTCAAGTCTAGAATTCACTGAACTGATAAGTGAAGAGTTCTCGGCTTGGATGGAAGAACGCACATCCTCAAACTTTGTTTGTTCTTCTTGAAGAGACTTGGACAAAGAATCAACAGAAGCATTTACCTTTGCTGCATTTGTATCAGCATGCCCTTTAAGTGACTCAAGAAAAATCTGAGTACTATGTACAATTTCAGTAACATCAGAGGTGGCCTTTTGGCAAGAGGAGGTAGACGCATTAACAACTTTGGTGGATTTGTCAATTGACTCCGTATATTGTTCAAGAGCAGTGTCCAAAAAGGCTTTAAGCACAACACCACTATAGGACTTGCTGTCTTCAATCAACTTATCCAATTTCTCATGAATGCTTTGCAAGTGTTGACGTGTGACAGGAGCATCATCATCCTCATCAGTAGGAAGCCGATAGGGACTGAAGTATGTAGAATCATACTCATCATTAGCACTACCGAGAGTGGCACCAGAGTCGGTTGAAGGTGAGGGTGAAAGGGGTGTAGAAGTAATTGGGGGTTCTGTTTCAGTAGTCGCCCCCGTATCAGATACGTTGACTACTACTGTCGGTTCAGGAATAGTGGTGGTAGTGGATTGGGAAAAAATAAGAGTTGGGATTGGAGTTGAAGAAATAGGAATAGACGAAACTGGTGGTAAAGTTGTTGTTTGAGATGTGGTAGATGGGGGAATAGGAGGAACCGAAACTGGAACTGTCTGTTTCGGTGATGGAGGTGGGGTTGGGAGTTTGTTATGAGGAGATTCGGTTGGAGTAGGAGATCTGGGAGGAGTGTTACCTCTCGGTGAGTCGTGATGACCTTCTTCTTCTTCCTTATCCTCATCGTGTTCAGAACATGGAGGAGTAGGACTCTTGGATCTTTTCGCCATTTTTTGATCTTCTTCGGTTTAGAAGAATCTCCTTGCTCAGACTTTCGTTTCTTGGACTTCGCAGTCTTAGACTTAGCATCATCTGTTGGCTCTTTCTTTGTAGTAGTCCGTTTCCCTCGGTTACTCGGCTTGTCCAGAGCATCTAGGGCACCCTGCTGTTCAGCAGAAAGGACTCTCGGTTCCTGGGGAGGAATCTTTCAATATTCAGCGAAGAGCTTGCTCGCGGTTGTAACACACCTGTACATTGTCTCTGGGATAGAGCCAATGTGAAGGAACTTCTTTGGATCAGAAATTATAATCTTCTTGGTGTGAAAGGTGGCAATAGACGCAACCATGGCATCCTTCATTATCGGAATTTCCAACTGATTAATCGCCCGTCGTGTAATAAGGGTCCAGAATCGTGCACATGAAATTTCAGAATGCCTCGTGGACGTGTTGAGGCTTTGAACCACTTGAGACCAGATAATACTCCCGTAATCAAGATTGAGACCATTGTAAAGACCGTAGAGAAGGGCAGAAAACCCTTGCTGGTGCCATCAGATCCAGCACTTCGCTCTGCCAAACTCTTGATAAGAAGAGTAAGCAATCCATTCCATGGAGACGGTAGGCACGACTTCTTAACCTTTGCTATCGTGGTAAGCACGTCGGTGTAACCCATCTCATATAACATTGAGAAAAGTTGATTTGTGGTGATGAAGTCAGGGGAAATTACAGATGAATCCACAGCCAGGTGCAAAAGGGAACAAAATCTCCCTTTTGACATAGAAGCTTTATGAGAGTGGATTTGGAAATACATGCGTTCCTTGTTCTTGTCATAAGAAGCAGTAGAGTAAACCTACGATAAAAGGGACATCGAAACAGCTTCCACCTGGGTTAGGGCTATAACCAATGGTGAATATTTCAAACATTCAACCACGTGTAGCATATAAGCGTCGTATAGAAACGAATTGAGTTCAATAATCAAGTTCTGATTAGGCTTGATCGAAAGAAATGTAGACGAAGCAGTTTGATCGTGAATTGATGAAGAAGTCGCCATTGTTGATCGTAGGAAGAAGATGAACAGTTTGAACTTCCTTTGTAAGTGAGAGAATTTGGTGCTGGTAAAAGACAAACAAACGTAGAAAACCTTTATATACCGTTGCCAGGAGAGAGAAAAATCATCATGATAATGACGCGGTCACTAAAACGTCGCCTGAAAAAGCGCGATGTGACAGGTTGGTTACTCCCAGGTATACGTCAGCACGCGTGGGTAGCTCGACCGTTCAAATTGACGCGCCCAAATCCTTATCCTCAATCATCGTTTGAAATTCAGTTTCGCTCCAAGATGTAGAATTGCCCCTGTTTCGCCAAAAAAAATAAACACAAATCGAACCAACAGCAACCAGAATGTTGGAAAATTAAAATTTTCGTGCAATAGAGTGACAAAAGATAAAGAAATAAAGCAAATGTGTATTGGATGTGAGTGATGTCTTTTAGAAGACATAAAGCAGGGGATTCCGGGCAAGAATCACTTCCTTCAAAGTCGAGAGAGACTTGAAGTGCTTGTGTAGGTTCCCGTGAAATAACGATCAAATGTTTGTAGAGAAACATTGAAAGGCTTCTTTTTAAGTCATAGGCTTAAGGTGGCTTATCTTCAACCGAACGTCGACTCTTAACATAAGACCGAACATTGGAAGAAGTACTTGTGAGACCGATGTGGTCTGTTGAACAAGTAGGTAGGATATATTTTATAGTGACTAAAGAAGATATAGAAATCTCAAAAACAAAAAGAAACTGGATCTTTATGGGAAGAAAAAGCCTTGGTGTTAGACAAATTCATAAAAGATCACTCAAAAATAAAAATGAGATTTCATTAGGTAACCAGTAAGATCTTGAATATTAAAATTCACCGTCAATTCGTTGTTGGTGTTGGATTGTGGGTTTCACTCAATACGTGGTATACGTATCTAAGATCATGAACACAGATTTTGTGCAACCATAAACCTCAGTGGTAAAGACTGAGAGTCTCAAGGGTTACAGTGATGAACCGAAAGTTGATGGAGAAAGTAAGGAGGGTGGCTAAAGAACCGAAAGTACCTTCTGCTATATAGACGTGACAAAGCAGAAAAACTCTTAACTCACATGAGAAGAGTAAGGTAGCTCTAGACTGAGTTGATTTTAAGAGCCTGATTGGGAAGAAACGATAGGTGGAGATCGAATCATTAAGGCCCTGCTTGAAGTCGTAGAGGCATTGGTCAACATGCAGCAGCATGCTTCTAGGGACCCTTAACTAGTTCTTATTGATCACACAGTCTCCTGCTCTGATACCAATTGTTAGAACAAAGTTCTATTAGGATCGTTAGATTCTATGCAAGCAAACAGTTAAGAATGTAATCAAGAACACAAGAATGGCTTTGAATATGTCGTATGATTAATACTTCAACACCTCAGAAGAGCTCGATTAAGAACTTCGATTGTAGAGGCGTTTAGGGTTACAAAACAATGAACGTAGTAATCAACATCGTCTAATGCATACATGCATGCATATTTATAGTATAACCCTATCAGATAAACACGGATGGACAGGCCCAATCCGGATACAAAACAAAAAGCCCAAGACGCAACACAATTAGACTCAACATCTCAGCATAATTATGGCTCGCATCCACCTGAATATCCTCCAGCGGTACCACCATCGACTCGTCGGCTATGCACTTCCTCAACTGAGATACGTGGAAGGTATCATGAATCTGGCTCAACTCCGCAGGTAGCTCCAATCGATATGCTACTCTGCCTACCCTCGCAGTCACCCTGAACGGACCGATGTACCGGGGCCCCAACTTTCCCCTCTTCCTGAATCGGATCACTCCTTTCCAAGGAGATACCTTTAGGAGTACGAAATCTCCCACCTGGAACTCAATCTTGGATCGTCGCCTATCCGCATAACTCTTCTGGCGACTCTGAGCAGTCAATAACCTCTGTCTAACCTGCTGTATCTGCTCTGTCTCTGTGCTACCCATCACACGCTGCCCTACCTCTCCCCAGCAAATGGGAGTCCGACACCTCCTCCCATACAACAACTCGAAGGGAGGCATACATGCTCGAATGGTGGCTGTTGTTATAGGAAAACCCAGCCAATGGTAGGTATGTGTCCCAGCTCCCTCCGAAGTCCAACACATATGCTCGAAGCATGTCCTCGAGCGTCTGAATCGTTCGCTCACTCTGTCCGTCCGTCCGTGGGTGGTATGCGGTGCTGAAATGCAGCCTCGTACCCAACTCCTCATGGAATTTCTTCCAGAACCTGGAAGTGAAACGTACATCTCGATCCGACACAATCGAGATCGGCACCCCATGCCACGATACCACCTCCCTCACATACAACTCTGCCATCCTCTCGGCAGAAGAGCTCTCACTGATAGCATGAAAATGCGCGCTCTTCGTCAGCCGGTCAACGATCACCCAAATTGCATCGACACCCCGAGCGGTCCTCGGCAATTTAGTGATAAAATCCATAGAAATATGTTCCCACTTCCATTGGGGAACCTCAAGTGGCTGCAACTTGCCATGCGGACGCTGGTGCTCGGCCTTAACCCTAAGACAGGTCAAGCACCTCTCAACAAACCATGCTACATCCCTCTTCATACAGGGCCACCAATAGTCCCTCTTCAGGTCCAAATACATCTTAGTGGCCCCGGGATGGATCGAGAACCTCGATCGGTGCGCCTCCTCCATCAAAGTGGCGCGTGTCCCGCCTGCATACGGCACCCAAATCCGTCCCTGATAGGTCATCAGCCCACGACTATCGGTAACAAACTCAGGTACCTGTCCAATCACCCGCTCTCTCTTGCGGTTCTCCGGTCTCGCGGCCTCTGCCTGGGCCTCCCGAATGGTATCTGTCACACCCCAAAACCGGAACGGCGGAAACGTTCGGGGGTGGAGGACATCATGTTCAGTATCACAACAATGCAAAGTAGTAAACAAGCAACAACATCATCCATTGCATTAATAATATAATTGCATACAAGTGTGTTCTGTCAAGTTATATAGACACCAAAAATATACATCAAAATAAAAGATGAGTCTTGAACGAGCTCCATCTTCTCAAAACCTGGCACCGGTACCTGTCTACTGGTGACCTGAGAATACAAGTTATTTTGAAAGAGTTTATCAGCTTTAAAGCTGGTGAGTTCATAAGTATATTAGTGTCTGTATTTGTATGAAAGTGTTTGTAAGTCTGTAATGTATAAGTTTTGTAAAAGTTTGTAATTGTTTGAACTCTCCTAGAAAACCCTATGTTTCCTACTAAAAGTAGCCTTCTACCAAGGCATCTAGTATCTGTGTGTGTGTCTCTTGTAAGAGTGTGTATTTTCCCAAATCTGACTATCATTAACCAAAAATATAGTTTTTACATTATTGTTTATTGTGTGAATATCACTAAGTAAATGTAAAGGGAAAATGAAATAGTACTGTAGTGTTGTATTAAGTAACTACTGCTGTACTAATTACTTTAAACCAATTGTTATTTAAAGTACCATGTGATCGGCCTGTATGCTGCTACTGACTCTATAATGTGGATGATCTTTTTGTATGTCTTCAGTGGCGGAGCTATCCTACATGGGACATGTCTATAATGTGGATGATCTTTTTGTATGTCTTCAGTGGCGGAGCTATCCTACATGGGACAGTGGGGTACTAGAACATTGCAAAAAAATGTTTTATATATATAAAAAAATTATTTGTAAACATGTTCTATGTTATTGTATCCCAACTAAAGAAGTACCATGTTTTTTAATGTCCGAAATAAGATAACTACATAAAATATATTTTAACAATGGTTGTACCCTGTATCAAAGTTTATGACTCCGCCATTGCATGTCTCTCAAAAGTCGTCGTAATATTTCGAGAAACAAATATCCAATAGGGTAAATTACACCATTCGTCCCTCCCGCATGTGCAAAAACGCACGTTTAGTTTTTATTTTCAAAAATTAACTCAAACCGTCATTGAATTTGTTTTTTCTTGCACTATTAGTCCCTATGGACATGAAATGACTATTTTACCCTTAATAATTTTTATTTTTCATTTTCTTTCATTTATTTATCAGTTTTAAATTAAAAAAAAAGAAAATAAAACAGATATCCCCAACCCCCCTTCCATTTCCCATCTTAATATTTTCCACAGATTACCCAACACCACCTATCATCGCTAGCACCTCTGACACCACCACCTATCACCGCCATGTCCTCCTCCAACCAAATCATAATCTGAAAACCTTTCACCCGACTTCTTCCTTGATCTGAAACCTTAGGCGGAAATCGATTTGAACATATGTGAAGAAGGAGATCAATCTAAACATATGTCGACAACTTCTTCCTCGATCTGAACCTTGCACCCGTCTTCTTTATCAATCACCCTGTATGCTTTCCGTTCAATCAGACTTATGGTTTCTATGATTTCCTTACATGGTGCATCCAAAAATCCAGATGTAAAAGAGATCCAAAAAATCAATCTAGGTTAAAATGTGATAATCATCGATCGTGAAATTTCCCAGACATCGATTGTTTTCTAATAAACAATCACAATTATAAAAAAGATAAAAAAAAGAGACCAACATTCAAATTCGACTATATCTGAAAGGCACTTGGTACTGATTTGAACGGATCTAAAACGAGCTTCAACCCATCTGTAACCCTGTATAACCATGGCGTCGGAGATAGTGTCCGCTTCCGCCTCCGATTATAACGCCTTTGCCTCTGATTCAAATAGAGAATAAAGAAAGAGTGTGACAGTTTACATTGGGAACAAAGAAGAGAGAAAGAGATCGACTATTCTTCATATCTTTCTCGCGATGGCTTCCCCCCATCACAAAATCAGATCGAGAGGAAGTAACCTTGCTCCTATGGTGTCTGATTTAGGTTCCAGATTCATGGTAGCTTTTGAGGTGCATATCGACTTCATGGGTATCTTGAAGCTTGCCAGAAGCATATGATTTTGCTGGCGGTTTCTACAATATTGAAAGAAAAGAGAAAGGGGAGATGTAGAGGGTGGGTGAGAGTGAGCCCATTTTTTTTAAATGATAAATAGTATTAGATTAATTGAAAAAAATACACAGGGGCATTATGGTCATTTTAAATATGATATGGACTAAACCTGCAACAAAATCGTCTTTTAGGGATGAAACATACAACTTTAAACCAAATGAGGGACCGTCTGAGTTAATTTTTGAAAATAAGGACTAAACTTGTATTTCGGCACCTGCACGAGGGACGATTCGTGTAATTTATCCTAACTAATAATAAAAAAATTTGTTCTAAAAACAAAGTATATTCAAGATATATCTCATCATATTTGTGTTTTTCAGTTCTTCTTTCTTTACATCTCTACTACACATTCAAACATGAAACTCAAACCAAACTAGATGTAAACGTGTCGAACATCCTATTTCGGTGGAAGCTATAATTTGGAACAGAGAAAGAAGGAACCATGCAATGAGGGAGTGCTCGGTATACTACACTTGTCATTGTTACCTTGAGCCAGGTGGACAACCTCACCCCAACCTCGTGCCACATGAGCTCTGTGGGGTCCAGTTACTGCCACTATTTTATCCTACTCCCCTCTTTATTCTGCTTAATCTGTGAACCCTACTTCACTTTTTTATCTAACATGTCGGCATTATTGATTATTTTCCCTCTAAATTACTATTTTGTTGAGAAGAAGTTTTAAAAGTATTTAGTGCTAGTGCCACCACCGCCCCCATGGCCATGGCCCTACGCGGTGTTAAAAAAGTTAAAAAGAAGCAGCGTATTGGAGACGATTACACTTACACTCTATAAATATCACCACCATTTTCACCTTTCGATCAACTCACTTCACACAATCAAATCCTTCATGAAAATGGCTACCACCACCTTTCCCCTACACCTTCTCTTCGTGATCTTATTCTCCATTCTCCATGCTTCTTTCGCAACCAGAAAACTCACTGAGTTACTTCCCGATTCCTCCGACTTAATGAAATACCACAACGGTCCTCTCCTCTCCGGCAACATCTCCGTCAACCTTATATGGTACGGAAACTTCAACCCCACCCAGAAATCCATCATCTCCGATTTCATCACCTCCCTCTCCGTCTCTACCTCCGCCACATCTCCCAAACCCTCCGTCGCCACATGGTGGAAAACCACCGAGAACTACCACACCAAATCAAACAACCCCACCACATTATCTCTTTCACTCGCTAAACAAACATCCGACCCAACGTATTCCATCGGAAAGTCATTAACAAACGACCAACTCGTTAAACTCGCTTCCAACCATGCATCGGAAAACACCGTCAACATTGTCTTGACGGCGGAGGACGTAACAGTTACCGGTTTTTGCTCCAGCAGATGCGGCACCCTCAAGTCAAGTTACAAAGTTAATGGCCATGATAATAAAGGAAAGAAATACAGATTTGTATACATTTGGGTTGGCAACTCGGTGACTCAGTGTCCGGGTCAATGCGCGTGGCCGTTTCACCAACCGATTTACGGACCACAGGGTGCACCACTGGTGGCACCCAACAACGATGTGGGTGTAGACGGAATGGTGATTAACTTGGCTAGCTTATTGGCTGCTACAGCTACTAATCCTTTTGGAAATGGGTATTATCAGGGGGATGCGAGTGCACCATTAGAAGCTGCATCCGCGTGTCAAGGAGTATATGGGAAAGGGGCGTATCCAGGGTACCCTGGGGATTTGTTGGTGGATGGTACTACGGGTGCTAGTTTTAATGCGTATGGTACAAACGGAAGGAAGTATTTGGTTCCTTCTTTGTTTGACCCGTTGACTTCTACATGTTCGACTTTCGTTTAAGGTCATCTCTAATGCCAAGATTAATCCTCAAACTATTATGTAAATTTAAAATATATTGTTTAGATCCAGTAGGTCTCTATGTAGATTTGTTTGGTTCATTTTTTTTTATATATTTTTATAAAATTAATATATTATAAGAATAATCATCAAAATAACTATTTTTCATAAATAGATATAATGAAATATCATAATTTTGACGAGATACAAAAGTGATCACCTAAAATGAAATATCATAATTTTGACAAGATACAAAAGTGATCACCTATATAGTAAAAACAAAGCCCATTGGGTGTAGTTTACCTCTTGTAGGCCCATGACCCAAAACACATGGTTTGAATTACTTTGAAACAGACTAATAGAGCCTCACGGATCTGTTCTTAACTACTAAGTGACATGTATTTGGAGGGATAAAAAGGCCAAAAAACAACTCTGTCATATTGCCATCGAAAGAAGAAGTGGCCTGAAACTCAAAGAAGGAAGACTAGCTAACAAGATCTCTTATATCCAAGAAAACAATTCCCGTAAAAGTATGTTTGACTAGGATATTGAAAGATAACAATATCCAAGAAAGGGTATACTCCTTGATTTGATGACAACCATGATAATACGAGAATTGTTATCTTTCAAAAAGCATCTATTTGTTGCTATATCTTTGAAGATTTGTATGTTTGCGGAAATATATAAGAAAAAACCAATACATTCATTTCAAGTTTTAATATGTAGATATTCATTTCAATAAATAATATGTTTTTATGAGTTATTTGTAATATGTACGTATTCATTTCCACCAAATTAAGGTTTTTGTTATAAATTTGGTCCGTATTACATAATATATTACCAGAGAACACACTAGTTACATATAGTCAACATATATTATTGAAATCAATCAACTCGTAAATCTATTGAATAACAAAATTAAGTTACATACAAACCACATATTTCCAAAATATACACCACTTTTTCCTAAAAAACACTCGATAAATATTTAGCTTTTTAAGTTGTTATTAAACCATCAGATAAATAAACGTCTATGGATGTTTGGAACGAATATGCTCCAAATAAAAATTGTTTGGATGAAGATTGCATACGAACATATAGATAAGATCTAAACCCTAAAAGGCTTTGGGCCTAAACCCTAAAGCTCTCTAAAAGGCTTTCGGCGACAAATGGTTGTTGTGGTCAGTAGAGTTTAACCTAAAACTCTGATACCATGTTATAATACAGATTGCTTTGATATTATTGCTTGATGCTCAAATGAAGATTACATACAAATATATATACAAATATATAGATAAACTCTAAACCATAAAAGGTTTTTGGGGCCTAAACCCTAAAGCCCCTTAACACCATTATGAACATCTTTAGATCAAAACATCGGAAAGTGGTGCACCATTTAATCAATAAATAATTAAGAGCTTTCGACAACTGTCCTCCAACACCAGGATGGTTGAAGGATGCTACCAACATCCCGTCCTCAACTTCAACTCTAGGTGGTTGGTGGTAGCAAAGAGCGACGCCATATTTGTTTCCTTTTAAGAGAACTCCGAGTAGCAAACAAGTGTACATAAACACTTCAAGACCATCTTCATTCCTTTTGGTTTGGTGACAAATTGAACATGAATAACCATATAAGTTTTATGAACACAACAGCAATAAAAAAACATCATAATTTTTTATGAAGAAAAGCGATATACTCCCTATGGGTTTCAACTTTGTTCCTTAGTTCCTATGATTTTCGAACTTGTTACGTGTTTGAGCTTTGAACTTGTTAATGGTCACAATAATTAATTTATGGGTCACATAATGTCCAAAATAGGTAATATATGTTTCTTTAATACATATATTAAAGTCGATACAAGGAAAAAGTACTTAACAAAAGTTACAACTTGATATGTGTTTAAGTTTCAAATTTATTTATTTAACGAGTTTTGAGCTTGGAAAGTAATTACTTTTCTTATATAATTACAAAAACTTGATAGATACGAGTTGTCAGCCCCTTTTTCTATAATCTATGCTTGTTAGCTAAAACAAATACTCGTATGTTTGGATCTACTATTGCTCGTACCGGGTGGGTTGGACAGTATAATGGTCGTAATGAGTCGCCAACTATTATTCTCGAAGTTGTAAAATATATATTACGACACTACAAAAAAAGGGTATCAAAGACTGACATAATCATTCCTTGATGGTCAATAATCAGTCTCTAATGGGAATCATTGACTGATTTAGTTAGTCCCAAGCTAGTCCCCGAAGCCTAGTCCTAGATAGTGAATTTTTTATGTATCCGGAACTGAAAATCAATCTCTAATACGTCAAAGTATCTGAGACATAAGATCAGTCTTTAATACTATCTCATTCAGTCTTTAATGTGTTTTCTTCGAATCCCCGAATTTATGTCATATTAGTCCCTAATACTATCTTTTCGGGGACTAAATATCAATCCTTCATATTATATCATTCGGTCTCTAACACTTTTCATTTAAATCCCTATTTTAAGTCCTATCAGTCACTGATAATATCTTTCAAAGACTGAATATTAGTCTTTGATAATATCATGTTCAGTCTCGAATCTCTTTACTTCGGGGCCCACTTAAATCATATTAGTCTTATATAAAATGTGATTCGGTCCCTAACCTGCTTTTTCAATAACTGGGTATCAGTTTCAGATACATAGTCATTTAGTATCAACTATGTTTCTTTTGGGACTGATTAATATGTACTAATAAAACATCATTCAATCACTAATATTTGTTTAGTAGTAATAATTAATTGCAAATGCTACAACTTAAGACTAAGTTTTAGTCCCAAACTAGTATATATACCGACTAAAATATACAATGTATTTTTTTGTTAATACACAAAATGAACTGATATTAAATAATATTAAATAAATGAATTGTAATCTAGACATCATATCCAAACTTAAAAGAATAAAAAAAATCTAAGCAACGAGTTAATAAATAAACAATATGTGAAAAAAGTTTTAAATTTTAGCGAAAAGGTCATGACTATTACTCGAAAAGGTCATGACTATTACTCTTGCTCTGATAAATATGTTATGTCATTGTGCATAGAAACTCAATCTTTAACGGATATCTATTGTTGATGTAATTCGATCACGAGGTTGATTATCTAAAATATATGAAGCCTTTTTATTATTATTAGGGCTTTTCCTCCATGATTGATTTACACAACAAACATTATACATCATAACATGCATAATTTGCAATTAGGGTTGTAAACGAACTGAACGTTCAACGAACTGTTCGTGAACCGTTCGACGGGAAGTTCGTTTATGTTCGTTTATTTAATATAAGAACGAACATGAACACAAATTTTCGTTCGTTTAGTTAAACAAACTAACATGAACAATGACCTCGTTCGTTCAATTATGTGCATGAACGTTCGTTTATGTCGTTCGTTTACATTCGTTTATGTTCGTTTATATAAGTTCATTTTATGTTCATATATGCTTAATTGTGTTTGACTATTTTACTATATTATATGTTCATTTATGTTCATATAGAATTTAATTATGTTTGTTTATCTTTGTTCATTTATGTTCGTATGTTTATGTTCGTTTAGCATGTCCACGAACATAAACGAACGAACATGAACAATGTAATCTGTTAAATGAACGAACATGAACAAGAAAACTCGTTCATTTATCCGTTCGTGTTCGTTTATTTGTTCGGCTAACTTAAACGAACAAACATGAACAAGTCCCCGTTCGTGTTCGTTCGGTTCGTTTACAACCCTATTTGCAAATATCATAAATAAACAAATAAAGTATATAGTATTTTTTTTATAACTTTCGAGTGATATAGTTTGTAATATGACTGTTATACATTAAAATAAAGGTTAAATGTCCATTTATACAATGTTTTACCTTTGAAAATTGCAACCAGATTTCACATTTTTTACCAATATATGAAATATAGTTTTTTTATAATGTCATTCCATTTTAGGGCCCAAACATACAATTTTTACGAGTTAACTATTTAACCCGGTTGAAACATATGTATTTTATTCATCTCACAACCAAACACGCCATGCATTTCTTCCAAATTGCTAGTATTTAATTCCAATTTTTGTTAACAATACTAACAACTTGATTTACATTGTATATACTGGAAATATGATAACATGAAATTTGCTAGAGTAAAAAACTAAAATAGGTGGCAAGAAAAGTAGGAAAAAATAGGTGACCATTGTACGATGATGACGACTATGAGGTACTAAAAATAACTTAATCACACAATGCATTAAACAATGCCACATATATGTATTTATCAATTTAAAGAAATATATACCTGTTGTGGTCAGGTTGCTAAAAACTTTGGTTCCCCTGCCTTTAAAAAACAAGAAAAAAGGAATGTTCCATAAATTGAAACCAAGCCCATATCAAGTTTCCATTATAGTAATTCAACACTAGGTTTCACATCGAGTACACAAAAAGAGAGCTCACCTCTCGAGATAAATGGGATAGATGTTTTGGGAGTATTGTTGAGGTGTAATTGGAAGATAGAAGTCTTTAACAATTGCAACTAGTGTCATACCCGTCCGGTGGACAGGTTGACAAATATATAAACAATATATTGATTTATCTTATTTTTATAACATATTACTTTAATTTCTTTCTATATTAGTTATATACATGACAAATCTACCCAATTATCTTTCTATCTTTTGAAATAACATCTATAATTATGTTTCATACACAAGATAAAATAAAGAACACAGTCAATTAAGACTAAAAAGTTAAAATATTATTCAATGACCACCGACCACAAGGATAAACCTAGTAAGATCCTTTGGACAAACCTAGTAAAATCCTTTGGCGAATGAGCAATAAAGATGGAAAAGTGAAGGAAGATTACTTGAATATGGTGACATTGATTTAGCATATATGCTCTCACACAAATAGAGTGAACTTGACTCTTCAAGCTCAACCATTGATGAGAACTTGGTTCGTTTTTACTGACAGGTTTCTATTAATACCTTCAATCTCTCATTTTCTAGTTTTTATCTTTTTAATATCTACTAATCTACCTATATGAATATAGGATTAATGTTATAAATGGATACAAATATATTTGTTTTATACAAATCATCATTTTTTTTAAAGTACAACCAGAAGGGTATTTTTTGAATAAAAAAGTTCCGGTACATATTTTGATGTTATTTTTTCAAAACAATGGTGATTTGTGAAATGTATTTTATTTTGTTTGTCTAATTATATATATTTAACATTCATTTTTAAATCTTCATTTTTAAAAAAATTTTGTTTTATTTTTTTATTTAACCATTGTACTTTGAAAGTACAATGGTTTAATAAGAGAAAAACATAATTTTTTTTTGAAAATATGAATTAAAAAAGAAAGTATAATGTTATATTCGAAAGTACAATGCTTAAATAAGAAAATAACATAATTTTTTTTTGAAAATAATAATTAAAAATTAAAGTATAATGTTATATTTGAAACTACAATGCTTAAATAAGAAAAATAACATAATTTTTATTAAAAATAAGTACAATGCTATTACTTTCAAAGACAAATTACCATTTTGCCCCCAACCCTATTTATACATTTATTTAAAATATGACAATTGTCGAATGACCGTTATACCCCCCTCCCCCATTGTGATTTGTGAAATGTACTCTATTTTGTTTGTCCCGTTGTTTACCTGATGCCCCCTTCCCCTCATTTTGCCCTGTTATACCCTTATTTTAATTGTATTTTGTGAACAAAATTTTCCAGTTGTTGACCTTATGATGGTACATTGTTCAAAAAACACATTAATTACTCGTTTATGATAATAACCCGTAAGAGAATGTAATATAAATAATTTGGTAATGAGACTTGAATTTTGGGGTAATCACCTCTATTAGTGAACCCTGCTGCTTGTTCATTGTGTACATTAAGGGAAGTAATCACTAAGTTTTCCTCTCATCATTAGGACCATCAAACACTTCAGTCTCGGCTGCCATAGCTTTGGTTTCTTCTTCGGTGTACGCAACAACCACAAGGTCTCTATAAGAGTTGAGTAACATTGAGTGGCATGAAGCACAAACTTGTTGGTAAACCTGATGACCTACGGGGATCTTGCTTAAAAGAAATTAAATTAAAATCTCAAAAGTGAAAACAATTTTTAATGAGTGAAAATAATAATATATGTACTTACAAAGGATGGTCATAAGAACTAAGAATGCCTTGAGGAGGTCACGGGTAGCTATGACACTCTATCTCGTGCTCTGCCTCATAAGATGCATAATTTACTATTGCAAAGCTTAAAAATCCAAAAATTCCTGCACATAAGAGGGTGAAAACTCTTAATGCACCAGATCTGGATCCATCTTAACCTTGCTCAGAAACAATGTATATTGTTATCATAATGTATTAGAATTTAGGATAAATTAATCATTGATGATCATCATACTAATTTGCATACATATGTGGTATAATTGCATTTCCATCATATGCTTCATCTTTTTCTTATGATGGGTTATGTATACGCTTAGAAGTTCACTTCTGTGACAAAAACAATCAAACACTTGGGGTGATCAAAAAGAGTAATGAGTTATAATTAAACTAATTGAAGTATCAAAATCCAAAATATAGCAATTGCAACACACAAATGCACCTGTGAATCACCACAAGCAGTTGTATCCCACATCTCTTTAACTGTTGCATCATCCCCATCCCACCCCCTCCTTTTACTATTTACCTTAACTTTTGACCCATATTTATCGCTTGATCTCACCCTCTACTTGACAACTTGGAACCCTTGTTTGAACCATCCACATTGAGCCCCTGTTTGAATCATCTCTATCAAATCCAACTCAACCACAGATTCATGTTGGAACGTGACAATCATGTAGAACATCATACGAATATTAGAATAGATTATTTCACTTGAATAATAATAAGCTAATTACTCAAACTAATAAAATTAAATTGATGCATATGTAAATTTGCTAGTGCCACACTCAAAAAGAGCAAGACAAAGGCTCCAGATATTAACCAGATATGAATAACTTTCATTTAAGTTCCCACAAATGCACCACATCAAAAAAAAGGATCTAAGAATATACATCTTTCTCTTTTTATAACATACCTAGTGATCCCCATCCATGTAGTTTAGAGCCAGGAGTGTAAAAAGCTCCATAAAATTCTGAAATACCTTTGCAACCCATTGTAGTCCTAGAGACACCATTAAGCTTTAGCACCACAAGTTTATCTAACACTATTGGTTTGAGCAACATCTGCACCGATTAACACAATTATTTCACAGAAAATACATTGATGCTTGATCAAGAAAGCACTCTTAATACTTGGCATAAAATGGTTCCAAGTTCTACCAGATAGTAATGTGCATAGAGTAGAACCAATTACCAATCAAAGATTAAACATGAATATGAATTATTCTTTATAAGCATCAAGAACTTCTTTTTTCTCTTATTAATCAAAGTATAATTACCATCAGAAGTCGCCATTGGCTTTCATCTTCCTGCTCTTTACTCAATTTACTTGACCCTTTAACGATCCTCTTGTAGCTATCCCCTGGCTACCTATGTTCTTTGAAGTAATCTAAATGCCGCTTTCCAAAACAGATAACCCAACTTCAGTTATGTGCCAACTGCAATTTTAATCAAATAATATACAGCTCACTTTCAAACTTCATAGGAAGTAAATGAATATGAATTTTCATCAAACATGTGGTGGACAGTGAGATTACGTATGCCCCAAAACCTGCAAGTAAGGTCTTAATGTAAATGGAAATAAATTTTGATTTTGATAATCTTCTACATCATGATATGATTAGCCTTGTAAATTATAATCTAAAAACACATTTTTAACTATTGATTTCATTTTTTTTTATTTTCCAAAAAAAAAAATACTAAATAAAAAGAACGACAACAACAACACATTCTTGGAAAAAAATATAAATGAAATAAAACTTTTAAGAGGAAAAGGCTTTCTGCACGTACTATGGTAGTCCAGATCAATTGAAGTATGTTCATCAGAAACATGTCCATTTGCTTAACTTTCATTCTTCCATCCATCTACTTTCTCATTTGCCCATTGATGTTCAAACTCTACTGAAACATGACACAATTTCAATGAAACGGAAGAAAATGCACTGAAGTTGATCTAGGCCTAAAATAAACAAATCAAGAAAGAAAGGCAGAAATTAAGGAAGCCGATTAACGAAATCAAGAAAGAAATGCAGAAAATAACATGATACAAATTCAATAAAAGACAGCAGACATCCGACATACGTCGAGATCGGTTTAGGTTGCGATTCACTCCAAGGCGTTGCAATTCTTGAGGGTCGTCTCCACATGGTCTTACATCCAAGTGTCATGGGCTCCACCCATGGTCTTTAATTGGAAAGCCATGGGATCTCCACATGGTCTTACATCCGGTGCCATGGGCTCCCCCCATGGTCTTCCATGCAAGTATCACAAAGACAATTAGCATAACACATACCACATAGTCAATAGCATACCACATAATCACTAGCATACCTCATATACATGCATACCAGACATATCAGTAGTGAATCTACAATAAACACTACAACTAACTGAATGGGATGGCCTTGGTGCCTTAGACCCATTGGTATGGTGAGGAGACTCACCTGACACTGCTGAAGTCCCGCGAATAAAACTCTAGCTGCTGGATGACAAATTCCCAAATTGTCAACACCAAACAATACCCAATTAATAATTGGGTTCCAAGCCCAAGGTCCAACTCACACTCCAAAGGCCCAATAGACAAGTAATGGGCCAAAGCCCAACATATGGCCCGATTTTCCAAATTGGGCCTAAACCTCTACGTTGACTTACTTTAAGGCCCAACCAATTATTCTAGTCCAAACAATTGGCATTCTGATGGCCCAATAGCTAATAATCCTCAAGGCCCGATTATAGCCCACTTATGGCCCAATTTTCCAAATTGGGCCCAAGCCTTTCCAATGGGCCTTATCCTAAAGCCTAATAATTTCCTTAGTCCATAAATATTTTCCCAATTGGCCCACATCAGCTTAGTCCAATAAATGGCCCAATAAAAACCCAAAACCCAATTAGGGTTTTTCACATGAAATGACGATTAGGGTTAAGTGTTTCTTCTTAACCCATTAAGGACTCAATCCATTAAGGACTTAATCCATTAAGTCCAAACATACAATGAAATCGGGCTTGAGTCATATCTTCACTCCAATGGTCCAAAATGCGGGTGCCGATAAGTCCAAACCAATAATTCAAAAATTAGGGTTTTCTAAACCCTACTTAGGGTTTTCAACTCAATCATAGCCCAATAGGCCCAAAACTAAGTCCTTAGGCCCATTAGGGTTTCATAAGGCGGGCACCACCCACTACCACCTCGGGTAGTGGTGGTAAACGGTGGCTCACGGTGGTGGTTACGTGTTTTCTTTTCATCATTTCGCATCGGTTACAATATTACAAAGCAAAAACCAAATAACACACACACACACACACTAATACAAACACACACACACAACCACGCTAGTGGTGGCACATGGCGACAGCCACCACCTTACGGTGGTGGCGGTGGCTGTTCTCGGTTTTTCGGCCAAATGAAACCACACCCAACACGCACTCTATCTGCTCACAAAACGACCCCAGCCACCCACCTGGTGGTGCACGGTGGGGACAGCAGCACAAAACGGCGGTAATGGCGGCACTTACGACAGCAGCAGCGGCGGAACGTCGGCAGCAGGTGGTGGTGATAAGTTTCCTCCTTTTTCCTGTCCAAGAGAGATCCATACCACATTAAACCCAAGAAGTACATTCGTACACATACTAATTCACGCACACAACCACCTCCTCACGGTGGCTGGTGGCGGTGGGAGGAAGAGATTTGGCGGCTGCCACCATGGTTGGCTGCCATGGTGGTTCCCCTCAACTCCGGCCAAAATGCCATCTATTCCGCGAGCTTCACGATTCTAGCAGCATACACACATAACATGGAATGAGACCACAACCTTCAGCCACCAACTTGGTGGCTGGAGATATCGGAGCTAATAGAAACAGTGGTTGAGGCCGACAACAACAGTGAGGACGTGAACCATGTCACAATCGCCGGAAATAGCAAGGAAGAGAGAGAGAGAGAGAGATGGCAGAAGGTCTTACCCGAGGCTTCCCAGTCGCTCATGACCCTACGCAGCCACGATTATGGCCCGTTCGTCGGCCTCCGACGGTCGCCCGACTGTTCACAGCGCCTCCGGTAGCGGTACAATGGTGGTGGCGTCCATCTGCGAGGTGGTGGCGGATGAGGGGATACAAGGTTGGCGGCTGGAGGTTGATAATGTAGGGTTAGGTTTGAGATAGAAAGAAACGAGGGGGAAAGGGTTACGGGGGGGGGGGGGGGTTAATCCCGTGTTTCATTCCAACTTTGGTCCCTTATTCGAATATTAGCCCCTCCTCCCAAGATCTTTTCAATTTAAATCCGGAAATTACCAGCCAACCCCTAACATCCAAAAACCTATTCACTTTAAGTCCAATATTTCACCAAACACCCCCTTGACTTCAGAAAATCTTTACATACCAACCTGGAAATTACACTTAACCCTCAAATATTCAAAAGTTATGACTTTTAACTCCTCGGAACCAACACCTTGCTAAAATATTATGGGTTTAGAGTTATGATAAAATATATTATACACCTCAGGGTTTTAGAATTTATTAATTATTTATTCATTTTTATTTAATTTCAAACGGAGTGTTACACTACATCATGTGTATTGTTGATGCTCATGGGTTGTATAACATGGATTAATGTTCCAAAAGATGTTGCATGGCGAGTTGTGATTGGTTGACACCATTCATGGGCCAATGGGCTTGGCCCATTAGGGTTTTAGTTTTGATCCCTCAAGTATAAATATGAATGCATGCTAAGTCATTTTGTATCTTGAATTATAGATTGTTAGGAAAATCTCTGGTGAATTGTACTTGTAACCTCTGTTTAAGAACTCTAAAATAAAGAATACTCACCTCCTTCCTGTGGATGTAGGTCACCTTGACTGAACCACGTAAATATTGTGTCTTTGTGTGCTTTTGGTTTTGCTTGTTATCCGCATTACTTCCTAACAATGATCATCAGAACTTGACAAATGTATGGGAATGGAAAGATGATTTCAGTCAGCTTGATGCTTCGAGCTTAGTTTTTATGATGGTTGACCAAATTTCCAGAAATGTATAATTTTTTTTTGCTTGAAGTACAAGTTGTTATAACATAGTTATTTTTTATCATGAAACCAAATCCAGATCAAAGTACAACCGCACTTGCATGAAGTACAAGTGGTTAATTCACAAATGACCTTAATACTTTGGGTGAGAATTGAGAAAAGACCTTTTGAAGCTACTTGTTTATGAATTTCTTTTATGTTGTGAGGCTGTGAGCTATGGTTTGAACTTTGAGTTCTTTTGTTTCTTTTGGTGTACAAGTAGTTATGTACAATTATTATATGGTAGTATTACTAACCTCCGGTGCATTCAACTTCTTTCTAATGGTTTGAGAAAGTCATCAAGAATTCAAGATTAATACATTATATGTCTAAATTCCAAAGAGTTCATCATCTTATCGTGTATTACAACTTAAGTTATTTTTAGGCAACAATTATTTATTGGTTAATGTTTTAAGCAAGATTATTGAAATCACGATCATGATCGTACGATCCTGCAATCTCGCCTAGGCAAATCGATCATGATCTTACTAGGATTGTTTTTTGGTAAGATCGTGGTAGGATTGTAGGATCAGATCGTAAGATCATAAAACCGATCTTAAGATCGTTATAGTTTTTATTTTATTTTATTTTATTTTTAAATTCTAATATTTTATTTATTAAACTAACTACATAGAATAACCATTTTGAATTGTTTATAAATAAATGATGTATTAGATATGTATTTTTATGTTTTAAACTATTTATTGATAATTAAATGGTTAGATAGATGAAAATGTACTTTTTATGTTTTAAAATGTACTTTTTACGTTAACCAATTTATGATAATTATAAACCAAAAAACTTGGGTTATTGTTATCACAAGAAGAAATGACCAGCCGTACCTTTAATATTTCCGACCCAATCTATTGAAATAAATGAGTTAAACTTGGGTTAACCCATTTAAAATAATAAAATTAACTAAAGATTATACTACTTAAATCATTTCAAATGTAAATAAATTTCAAGAGTATGAAAAAAACACAATCTCAATTCAAAAAATACAAATAAATTATTCAAATAACATAAAAAATGTTTTATTTCAAAGAGATTTTGGACAATGACTAGTATTGTCGACGTTTAGAAAAAAGATGAGAATTAAGATTGCATTTTTTAAATATAAATAATAATACAACATTATAATTTATAAATTAATACTTCGATTAATACACGATCATATTCAAATAACTTTTAAATTAAACATATATTAAAGTTAAATCGGTTGCCAAGTTGAAAACGGGTTGATAATTTTTATTCAACCCAAACTATTTAATTAAATGGGTTAGACAAGTTGACCCATTTAACTTAAATGGGTTAAAAATCTCAACCCAACCCGTTATTTTTGGGTTCGGTTCGGTTTGGATTAACGGGTTGGGTTGATTTTTGCCAAGCGTGGGGAGGGGTGGTGGTTAATAAGTGATATTAGGTTTAGTTTTGGGAAAATGACATGCGAGGGTAATTACCTTTTCGTTTTGTTCACGTTTAGGCAATGTTTTAAAAACCGGTTTGAACCGGCCGGTCGAACCGGTTGGATCGGGAACCGATGGAGAGAACGGTTCAACTATCACCGGTTTTATGTCGATTTCTGAATCGAATTGAACCGGCCGGTTTTTAGAAAAACCCGGTTGAACCGGTCAAAATAAACCGGTTAAACTGGTTAAACCGAATTAAAACACATGAGAAAGAACCATTTTCATAATAAACTTTGGTGATTTTTTTTCAAATCTATTTAGTTTTCTTTAAATAAAAACATATGGTAAATGTTATAAAGTTTTTTGATGTGTTTGTATTCATCTAAAACTATATTTTGTTTCAGTATTATATTTTATTTTCTTTTTGACGTATATAGATTGATATAAAACACTAAAATTTATGGTTATGTGTTATTTTAATGTATTTGAATTGATCTACAACTTATTTTTATGTATATTTTTAATATTTGAACTAGTAACGTCGAATTCATGATTTATATATGTATGTATGTGTAGGAAAATAGGGAAAAAGATGAAAATTATAGAACCGGTTGACCCGGCGGTCGAACCGGTTGAACCGGGAACCAGTCACCAAACCGGTTCAACTAAAAAACCTGTTTTTAAAACATTGCGTTTAGGTAACTTAATTTTTTTTTGTACACATTTGACAATTTAACTTGTTAAATATGTTCACATATTACCATTGTAACAGCTTACAATGGTAATATGTGAACACATTTAACAAGTTAAATGGTCAAATGTGTACAAAAAAAATAAACTTGTCTAAATGTGAACAATTTTTTTTAACAAATTTCTTTAAAAAATTTATAATTTCTTACAACTTTTTTATGATATTTGTTTTTCTTATAGGTTTTTCTAATACAATGTTTTAAACTTTGCTTATAATTTTTTTTACAACCTTTTTTATACTTTCATATAAGTTTAATACAAGTGCTTTTAAACCAAATATTTTATAAATGCTTTAAATTTTTCTTACAAGTTTGTAACTTGTTTTGTTTTACATTTTCATACAACTTTTTTATAACTTTTATACATTTATTTCTAAACTTTCTTTACAACATTTTTAAAGTGTTTCACAGATTTTGTATGACAATTTAATATTTTTTATAACATTTTAAAATACTTTCGTTAAAATACTAGTTTAAAACGTTGTATTAAAAAATTAAAAGTTTATAAACTTCTAATTAAAAAGTATTAAAAAGTTGGAATAATTTTAAAACATTTTTATATTATATAGATTTTTTTGTTTTTTTATTTGGTAAGTAATATTTTTTTTTAAAAGACCCTCCATACTTATTGTTACATATTTAATTTTATTGTTAGATACTATTTACTTTTAAAAATATTGTATATGCTTCAAAAAAAAAGAAAAAAAAAATATAAGAGGCTATATAAAATATTTCACAAAACAAAAACATATTTATTAATTAAAAAGTAAAATTGATAAATATTTAGAAAATTATGGATATTATAAAAATAACGTTTGAAAAAAATAGTACAAACAAATTTGAAAAATAAAATCGCTATTAAAAGTGGGTTAAATGACTTATCAGGTTAATTAATTTTTCGTTTTGTTCACATTTAGACAACTTTATTTTTTTGTACACATTTAACCATTTAACTTGTTAATTTTTTCACGTATTGCCATTGTCATTTGCTAGAGCCGGTGACAATGACAATATGTGAACACATATAACAAGTTAAATGATCAAATATGTATAAAAATAAAGAAGTTACCTAAATGTAAACAAAGCGACAAAGATGATTACATTGGTAAGTCATTTTCCCTTTAGTTTTCAACTCATTACGTGTTCAAAAGGATTATTATATGTATCAAGAATACTTTATTGAAATCATTATATTAGGTTTAATTTAATTGGCGATAGTGCTAAGAATATTAAACTCAATTAGGACATATGTAATGGTTGAACCAGAGATATCTATTAAGACATTTAATTATGACATATGTAATATTGATGTATTTTAACTAAACATTATTCCACCTAAATTTGAAGAGTAAAGTCAAATCAAAAGTAGGTAATCATGTTAATTTTTTTACTGTTGTTTATATTTGTTTTAAGTTTGATTTAAAGAGCGGCGTGTTGCAACTTGCAAAATAAGAAAATCAAAAGTCTTGCACAAGATACATATCAAGTCCATTAAGTCAGGGATGCATTGACTCTTTCATTTTTTTAATTATATTATTATTATTATTATTAAAAACAGCTTATAAAAATTCATTTAATATTATTGTTATTTATATTAACATAATCGTCATCCTAAAATCAAACATTTGATGTGCAATTATATTTTGGAAAAAACAATAACATTACCATGGGTCACCAAGCGCTATGCCATGACATATCTCTGAGCTTATTAATAGAAATCCATCAAATTGTAAAATATGATGATTCAATTTACGTTTTATCGAAGAAGAAGAAGAGGATGACGACGATGATGAAACACATGAGGGAAAAAAGAAGGTAAATTAACTTTGTGTTGATGATTTTAGTGTCACCGATCAGTTAATACAATTAAAACTAACATAAATTGCAAATAAACTCAAATAATGATCTAATACAAGTTAAGTTGTACAAAATATAAATTTATATAGTGTTTTATAAACATATATAACATCCCGACCTTTTGTACCTAATGATAGATAGGGTATTATGTAGTAGTACTTGCGGGTTTGTAGTACTATTTTAATATGTCAAGTAACAAAATTCTCAAAGTAGAATGTTATTTGTAGACAAAACGATACACTATTTAGGCTATTATTGTGCAATTCAATATATAGTGTGAAGCTTAGATGTTTCATGTATTTTAACATGTGCGTAAGTTAAAAAAGGAAGCCAATAAAAATAATCACGTCAATTGGACACTGTATGAGAAAGTTACACTTAAATTGTCAAATTAATATTTATTATAGCTTTGACTTTTTTCCTTGGGATTTATATCTTGGATCAAGCTACTCCAAAGCATATTCTAGATCGAACCGAATTATTGTAGCTGACATTGTTATAAGAGCATCTTATTTAATCATAAAGCATAACTTATGCACTATTTCTGTCAATTCTCGTTCCATGAGTTTTGACTCTTGGTCAAGTGGTAGTTGCAATTGCTAAGTTGGGATATTTACCTTAATTTCTAATTTGGGTTTGGTTTGTGAATATGTTAGTGGGAGAGACTTTAGCACCGACAGCTCGTGTGTGAGAGCTATTCATCTACCGATCGATGCGAGTCTTCTCACTGTACTTGTGGGTCGAAGGCACAAATCCTGGCCCACTGGATTATGTTATATACTAATTGTCTTTGTGATACTTGTATGGAAGACCCCGGGGGTAGCCCGTGGCATCTGTATGAAAGACCATGGGGGTAGCCCATGACAATTGCATGAAAGACCATTGGGGTAACCCATGACACTTGGATTTTAGACCATGGGGGTGACCCATGGCATTCCAGGGAAAGGTCATGGGGCTAGCACATGACAATTGGTTGTAAGACCATATATGGGGGTAACCCATGACATTTTAGGGAAAGACCATGGGGGTAGCCCATGACACTTGGTTGTAAGACCGTGGGGGGTAGCCCATGACACTCTAAGGAAAAGACCACGGGGATAGCCCATGGCAATTGTATGTATGGTATTTGTTATTTTTGGGATCTCACTAAGCTTTGTGCTTACGATTTATGTTTAAAATGTTTCAGGTACTTCTGGTTTCAAAAGGTAGGGCCCGACTTGATCGCACTGCATCCCCTGGAGATTTATTCCGCATTGAATATTTACGAATCACTCTGATGTTTTGTGAATACTTTGACTCTAATCGTCTTTTGGAACAATAAAGGAATGGTTTGAACTTATTTAAAAATGAAATTTTTACTGAGTATTTTTGGGATGTTACAGATAACAAGCAAAACTAAAAGCACACAAGACACAATATTTGCGTGGTTCAGTCAAGGTGACCTACGTCCACAGACAGAGGGGAGTATTCTTTATTTCAGAGCTCTTAAACCGAGGTTACAAGTACAACTTTCACAGAGATTCGCCTAACACTCTAGAATTCATGATACAAAATGACTTAGCATGCATCCCTATTTATACTTGAGGGATCAGACCTAAAACCCTAATGGGCCAATCCCATTGGCCCATAGGCCCATGAAAGGTGTCAACCAATCACAATCCGCCATGCAACATCTTCTGGAACATTCATCATTGCATTAGCATCAACAACACACATGATGGAGCATCATGATCCATAGTGGCATATCATGATGCAAGAGTGGCACATTAAGATCACCATGACATATCAACCATCATGGTGTCTCATCAAGTAATAATCCTTAAATAACTTCAATTTTTGAGCTTCCTTGAACAATATTGAGCATCATAGGGGACTTCATAGCATACGACTCATTAAGGAACATAAGTGGCACATCCTTGCAACAAGACGATGCATCAACATGAGAATGACGCTTCTTGTACAAGGAATGACGCTTCTTTTCAAGCGATAATGCTTCCTCCTTATGAGTGACACTTCTAGAACCATAGTGGTGTTTCTTCCTCCAGAATGGCGCTTCTAGAACCATAGTGGCGCTTCTACCTTCAAAGTGGCGTTTCTTCCTCCAGAATGGAATACTAGACAGTGAATGGCACTTCCACATTATGGATGGCACTTCTACATCGATAATGGTGCTTCAATCATAGATGGCACATCCATGCACTAGGATGCTCCATTCCACTTCTAGGTGCTCCATACCCCTTTTAAAAGATCCGTTCATTTGTCATTTTATCCGTTCTTTTATCAGGTGATCCATTCCTTTCTCAGATGATCTGTTCCTTTGTCACATGCTCCATGAACCCCAAGTGCTCCATTGAGTTCCAAGTGCTCCAAATGCTTGAGTCACATTAAACATGTGTGTTGTCATGACCATCTTATTTACAAGGATGCTTGTGTTTGACAAAACATAGGTATGAGAGATTCATGGTGAGAATCAAATCGTATAGATAAAAATTCATGGTGGTTGATTGGTTTTTCACAAAAATAATGATTTAGCTAGTAAGAATCAAGTATGAGATGTTAGTAAGGAAAATATAAGTATCTTATAGATTGCACTCTTATGAATACTATTTTTTCATACTTTAGATGTTTTTTATGAGTACCTTATTTTTCCATAAATGGTATCGCCATGCTCTTATATTTCTCACGAGGAAAAGTTGTCTCATTTACTATTTTTATGATGTATTACATGTATTCATTGATAATATATATATATATATATATATATATATATATATATATATATATATATGATGAAGATGATCTTTTAGATAGTCCTTCAAAAAACTAATGAATCCACATATATCTGACATGATATTTGACATCATCATCGAACATCCATCTCTGTGCGGAAGTGTTATTGTATTACATATTAGTGTGACACGATCTCTTATGTCTCTATATATCTTGGAATCACTTTTCTCTCTATAATGATTCTTTTGGAGAATAAACCAAGGAATCAACATATATCTTACATTAAAAAAATGATTAGTTTTTGTAGAGAAGTGTCAACACAACTAATTATCAGTTGTATTTATGTTTGTAATTATGGTTGTACTTCATATGCATTTTGAGACACTAGATTATAACAAAATGTTTGTAAACCTAAAAACTAGACTAAATGTAGTTATACAAATACTTTAATGTTAAAATTTGTTTTTTAGCTACTCGTATTTTTTATTTTCAAAATGGTTGTTATAGAAGTGTATTATATAAAACATGGTTAAAACAAGAAAAATATTATTTTAGGGCTTAGGCACGTAGCCCAAAGTGTCAGAAGCCCCAATAAAACGACAAGACAAGGTCTCGATACTTCCCAATAATAGGACGACCGCAATGTCTCTAAGGATAGAGGGGTGGTAACACTCCTAGCACCTTGTAATGTCACTTTTTTGAGTGTCATGTCATTTTTTTTGTCTTAACACCAAATTCTTAGCATTTCATAGGGAGTGATAACACTCCTCACACTCCATTTTTTTATTTTCTTTTTCAAATTCAATTAAATTATATTTTTTTAATACACACACATATTTAATATTACGTAAATTCTACTTTTTAAAGACAAACACTTAATATTTAAATAAAAAAGGTTACACTAATTTAAAACATAAAATACGATTAAAAAATTAAAACATGACTTACTTCCTAAAAACTTACATAAAACCTAAAAAATTGACTTAATACTAGAAGCACGACTTAAAATTAGACTAAAACACGACTTAATATTAGACATAAAAATATAAATTAAAACTATATTAAAGACATAAAAATAATACTACATATCCCACTGATATTTTTTTCGCAATATCGTTCTTTGCATTGTTGAAACCTGATGATCCTTCTCGGGTAAGTCCTTTCCCGCGTTTAAGAAAAAGCTTTAGACCACAATTCCTTTTTTTATCCTTCCCAATTCCAAAAAACAATCAAGCTTAGTGTCCAACCCTTTGATGTCGGACCTTATCTCCTCCTCTTCAGTCGATGAACTTTGACCACATTTTAGCTTTATTTTTGCTTTGTCTCGTCCCATAGGACGAGTTGGAACTTCATATGGATCGTCGTTGTTGAGGTCAGTCCCCCGATACACGCATCAGAAGATTGACTGTGGGTTGACTTAGAAGTTTTGCTTCTTTTAGACATGCTCGCGTAATCATCAACACTTTTTAGATTAAGCAATTTTGGTTTTCCCTTCACAACTCCCCAAAACGTCTCATTGCCAAAAGGTTTTCCGATTTTCGCCTTGTAAATTTGATGAACTTTTGCTAATACATCCACCTAATTTGCACCTCTTTGGGGGTTGCAGATCGCATTCATGTACATGTCATTGAACTCCATTGAGGCTTTGTTGGTGGTCCTCCATTTCGAGTAAAGTTGATTAGGATTGCGGTACTTCTTTTTCATTCGATGACAAAACCTATGTAAAACTCTAGCTTTGAAGGTTGTTGAATCTTGGTCGTCGCCCAATCCTCCGACACATCTAGTCATACTTGCGCTAGTGCCCTCTCTTTATCATCCATCCACCCTTTGCATCGAGCCTTCCCTTTTCCTTTATATTTTCTTGTTGGTTCGACTTCGAGTTCTTAAAATGACTCTTGAACGAGCTCTTCAACGGGTCCTTCATCGGAAGAATCGGTTGACGCATCGAGTAGGCGGCGTGTTGGCATTGAAAATTACTTTAGGACTGAAGTTGTGAAAAGAATTGATTTCTTGAACCGTCTCAAACAGATCAAGATCCAAATTTGGACGAGGTATTGGTTGTGATTGGTTTTGGTAAAATTGCATGGGTTGAGAGGAGTACGGATTGAATGGAAACATTTGTGGAGCTATAGCTGGAAAGTAGTAGCTAGCGGGTGAATGAATGAGTTGATCAAATGAAGGTCGATAATATGGTGGTGATGGAAGGTTTAGTGATGGAAGGTGTGGTGATTGAAGGTTTGGAGATAGAAGGTTTAGTGTTGGAAGGTTTAAAGATTTTCTTTTTGTTGTTTCTTGGGGTTTTCTTTTGGGTAGATGGAGACATTTTTGTTTGGTGAATTGAGAGTATTTGTGAGAGAGATAATGATATTTTGTGTGCGTGAAATGTTGAGGATGTAGTTTAATTTATAGTAGTTGAATTGTAATTTGAAATTTTTATTTTTAGAGGTAAAAAACATTTTTTAATTAAAATATTTTTTTGTTGGGTGAAATAAATGAATTTAGGCTGGAAAATTAATGTTGGTCAAAACAATCCGTCACACCCCATTTCCACCAGTCACGTTTCACCATTTCTTTCTCTCTCATATCGGCAAAGATGTACCGATGATTGCTTAGAGAGCCCCCTAGCAAGCGCTAGGGGGCGGTGTTCATCGACCCTTAGCGAGTGTAGCAACCCCATTTAGCGAGTCCACTCCTTGCAACCTAACAACTACACTGCCTAGTTTGATAAGCTCTACTAGTTCCAGAAAAAAAAAACTACTTAGTGTTTTAAAGTTTAAACCACCAATCTGTTGATCTTATCATTTTTTGTTGGATGTATGAGTATATATACTCAAATTTTGTCAATTTTGAAAGTCTCTTAACACTTTGAACATTCCTTACGGTTACACTCTCCTGCAACTTTTTTTTCTTTCCGTGCATGAATTGGGAAGTGTGTTTGGTGGATTATCCAAAAATTGGGTTTGTGCAACCTAGAACTATGGTCGAAATATCAAGCACTAAATCTACACGATCCGTTAAATATCCAAAAAAACCAAAGTATTAATTATCGACTAGTCATGTTTGTATACCCAATTGCTAACACGTGGATGTTAAACTCCTTTGATCTTGAGTTAGGGTTTCCAATTCCGTATGTGATTTTTATATTATGGAGTTTTTGATTGGTTCTCTTTTTAATTTATGTTTTGGTTGCAATTCTTTTAAGCCCATTGTTCCATTTAGTGCATATGTCTAGTTGCGTGAAACGTGTGGGTGAATGGGTCTAACTTGACAAATTATTCTTGATATTTTGTGGTTGTGGTCTGTGACTCATTGCATTAATTGTCTATTCTGAGGCCTGATTTTCTTCATTGTTTCAAGGTTAGACCGACATATACCAAACGCAAAAACCAACATTCACGTATACTTTTGCATTTTTAGTAATTATCCTAGTACAAAGTTATTCGACATTAAGTTCACCAAAATTAGATAAAATAAAAACACAAGTTTGTTGTGTGTCTAATATAATATAACACATTACACACAAACGTATATTAAAATATATAAAATAAAATATACAAGAACTTAAAGATCACCAAAGCTGTCGTGAGGGAGTAGGTAGGCACTTGACACAAACCAAACAAAGCATTGACTTGAACAAGCATAATAATTCCACCATTAATAATATTTTGTTTTGTTTTTTAGTCATTTACCAAAGTACCATTTCACCTAACCTCCATCAAACCTATATTTGTTTTCTGTGATTATATTTTATAGTTATTTCACCAATCTCAATATCTCACTTGTATAATACAACATTTAAATTTATAGTTAAAGTTTGATATTATTTGGATTTATTGATATTCATAACTTGTTTAATGTTGATATTTAGGTATTTAACCATTACAAAACTAAAAACAAACAAACTTATTGATCATAATACATCTTATTGGTATTTTTAATAGGATTAACTAATTTATTTACTATAATTATATCTAGAAGTAAAATTGTATTACGGGTCTTTGATGTATATAACTATATCATTTCTTTTATATTTATACAATTTTATATTTATTAAAATGCATCAGAAAATTTTCCATAAGTAACTAAATAAAGCACACCAACAACCATCGCACAATTGTTACAAGCATTCACATGATAAAGATGTATGATATGAAAAAAACTATGTAATATATATATATATATATATATATATATATATATATATATATATATATATATATATATATAATTGATTAAGTACTATTAGGGGCAGGATCTTTATATCATATTCAAGATCCTTAAATATTTAGGAAGTCTCATGATCCTTAAACATATCACATGATTCTGATTATTACCACTAATATTTCTAACACTTATAACGACTATATTTTGTCTTATTTTTCTCACATGTGCAGAACTAGTCAACACAAGACTCATTCTCAATGGAAAGTCACTTCAACCAAGCTTAAGACCCAGGGATACTAAGTCAAACAACATGCAAATACCTGTTCAAGGAGGATCCTAGAAATCTCGGACTTCTTGTTAATTTACTTAGACTATAAATAACACTTGTAAATAGTACACTACATACTCGATTAGCTCTACCATTACACTTGTACTTGTATTATCTTCATCATCTTTGTAATCTGAAATTGAAATCAATAAAACACATCAAGGTAGGTGATCATTACCACCTCCCAAGGTTTTATGTCGGAGATCCTATAAAGGATCAAGTGCTTTCCTTATAACTCACTTGTCTCATTTCGATCACTATTTTATACTTACATTGCACTAACACCACAACCTCTCATACAATTTGGTAGAATAGTACTTAATCAATTTTTGACCAAAACAATTTGGCGCCCACCGTGGGGCCGTGGTGTTAATAATCGTTCGAGAATCATGTCTAGCCAACCGATTTTATCCTCTTCCTCCATTCCTCCCATTTCCTCTAAGAATCTTCCTCCACCCCAGGTGGAGCTCCCAAGAAAACCTTTGAGGCACCAAAGAAAAACACCTCTCCGGTCGCTGCCCAAGGACTTCAGGATCCTCCTTTACTGGTTTCCAATAACGAAATCTTCGTCATGATGAAAAGGTTGGAACGACAAGTCACTCAGCAACAAGAGGGCAATAGGACGATACTCAAGGAAATGGAGAGAACGAGGGCAGAGATCCACAATCCCTAAGAAGCAGCACCTTCGATCTTGCAGACTGAGATCCTAAACTTTGATAATACAGGATCCTCGGTAAACCGCGACGAGATAGGATCCTTGACACCGAATTCTGCTCCCGTTTGGGATGCAACTCCAAAAGAGCAAGCTCGTACGACCCAGGATCCCGACGAAACCTTCGTTACTCCCAATAACAAGGATCATGTTAACTTCGTCAATAATAATACCTTTACTACTAACTCTATGGATGTTGATGCATGAATGAGCCCGATCATGGCCAAAGAACTTCAACAGCTGCGACAGATGATCTCAAGCATATTCGGAGTAGTCCAACCTATACCGGAGGTCTCCCCAACAAGCCATATGATCTCAAGATTCTCTCCTACAATCGTTGACACCGAGTTCCCAAAGCGCTTCCAAACTCCTAGCATGAAGCCTTATGATGGGACCACAGATCCTGAAGAACATGTAGCACAATACAGGGAAAGAATAGACAACATCCCCATTCCCATACAATTAAAGGAAGCTTGCCTATGCAAGGGTTTTGGTTTAACCCTCACGGGATCAGCCTTGAAGTGGATACTAAATGTTCCTCCTTACTCTATTACTTTGTTTGCACACTTAGTTAATATTTTTAACAACCAATTTTCTTGTAGCAGAACATTCGAGAAGATCACTAGTGATCTCTATCGACTGGTTCAGGATCCTAAGGAATCCCTCAGGGATTTTGTGAACAGGTTTGGCAGGGAAGCTCTGAGTATCCCCAACATCGACATGGAAACTGCCATGGAAGCCTTCAAAATGGGCCTAAAGAAAGACTCTCCTTTCTACGAAGACCTTATAATGACTCCATGCAAAAGAATGGATGAAGTAAGGAGCATAGCACTAAGGTTCATAAGGCTCGAAGAAGAAAAGGATATCTAAAAGAGGAGCAACCCACCAAGCTAATATGATAACCCCAACAGAAAGGCTGAATCCTCGACCCAAAGATCCTATAAGTCTAAACCTTATTCCAAACCCGATAATCATAGGTTTAATGCCCTTGAAGATGAGGGGGAGGCAGAAGAATTTTCTAAGATCACTGACTACTGTTTTTCTGTGAATGTTTCAGGTTTGATATTTGTCATGCAGGATCTTGGCGACAAAGCGAGATGGCCAAGAAAGAGGGAAAGTCTGCCACCTGGAAAGATAAGTCCAAATGGTGTGCATAGCACGAAGACTTTGGTCACATTCCTGAAGATTGCATAACCCTACGAAAGGAGATTAGTTACCTACTTAGTAAGGAAAACCTCAAGGAGATCTTCGGCAGAAGAAAAGAAAGATCCAAAGAAAAGGATCAGGATCCTCATAAAACCTTAGAAAAACCAGGATCCCCTCCTGGGGGCAGATCCTTATGTTCCAAAGCAATAAGGACCGGATAATACTGGCCAACAATGAAGAAGGATGCTTTCTTGCATACCCAAATATGCGATGCTTGTCAAAGACATAGTAACATCCTTCATCAAGCATCAGAACCGTTCTATCCTATCATTTCCCCTTGGCCATTCATGAAAAAATGGAATGGATATAGGTTGCAAGCTACCAAAAGCTCCTGGTGGAAAGGTGTTCATGCTAGTGATGTCAGACTACTTCTCAAAATGGATACAGGCTGAAGCCTTTTTCCAATTACGAGATAAGGAAGTTGTCTCGTTTATCAAACGAAATATCCTGACTAGGTTCAGGATCCCTACTGAGATCATATGTGATAATGGATCCCAGTTCATAAGCAAAAGGACTAGAGAATTTTACATAAGTTGGGGGATTAAAATGATAATATCCATTCTTGTTCACCCTCAAGCTAATGGTTAAGCTGAATCCAACAATAAGATCATAGTCATCAATCTAAAAAGAGGTTAGATGAGAAAAAAGGAAGACGGACAGAGGAATTTCCTCTCGTCCTATGGGCAGATAGGACCACTTCAAAGGCAGCCACTAGCCAAAATTCATACTCCTTGGTGTTTAGAATAGAAACCATGATCCCTACTGAAGTAGTAATCCCAACAACAAGATATCAATTGAAGGATCAAGAGAAGAACGATAGGATCCTAGCCCAGGATCTTGACACTATCGATGAATTCAAGGATCTTGCCAAGATCCGTATTGCTGCTCATCAACGTTTTCTATACGCATGAAATCTAGGATCCTAACACATAAGGATCCTAGCGTCCAAGGATCCTGACACATAGGGATCCTAACATTCGATGATCATGACGTTGTGGGATCCTGACATTCGAGGATCTTAACATTCAAGGATCCTAATAGATACGTAATTCTGTGATCTTGATGTTTGCAATATGCAATTATCCAAGTAACCACGAATAGAGATTGATCATCTCTCCTACGATTAAGGGTACTTAATCACCTCTAAGGTTTAAAGAGTTAATTACCCCAATCGTGGGTTAAAAAGAGTAGGGTTTCTAATTTTTACATCGAGGATGTCAATATTCACACTTCTTATTTTGTTTAATTTTTTACAGTTTTCAAGTTTGACGACTTAGTTCCCCCCGCTGAAGACACGGAGGATAGGATCAGGAACTTCCTTGCTCTGCCCGAGATTGATAGGACATTCAAGCTCGATCCTTCGAGTCATCAATAAATCTCAACTGCTATCATCCCTATGGCTACCGGTAAGGATCCTTGAGTACTATCATCTTTATTCTTGAGAAATTTTAAAGATTTCTTTGGTTTTCCTAGGATCCAAAGCCACACGTGCTAGTGCTCATTTCTCCCTTTCTGATCTAGATACGGCTATGTCATGTAGCAAGTTATTCGTAAATAAAGAAAAGACTAAATCTTCCCTTGCCTCAAAAAAGGCTCACATCGATCTGACTATGAAGACCCCGAGATCCCAGAAGAGGAAAACTTCCGAAGCTACGAACTTGAGCTTGGAAAATCTTGGAGTTGAGGATGCAATCCAGAAGCTGGTTTCCTTTTATTAAGCTGTATGTGTTAGTGTTACTTTTTTTCCTTACACTTTACCTTTCACTCTTTCTGATGTTACTCTTGTTCCAGGTCTTTGATCATGGTTCCACATACTTGAGGATCTGGGTTGAAAAGGCTGGACAAGCTTTAAGGGAACAAGAAAAAGTGTGTAAGGCGACCCACAAAGATCTCCTGAAACGAGTGCAATTTCTAAGAAAGGAAAAGGCCGAGAAAAAGGAAGATCACAATGCATAGATGGCGGAGGTGATCGCTGAAGTGAAGGCTAGCGTTGTCATGGCAATTTAGGAAGCCAATATTAAATTAGCTGAAGATGTGGCCAATGTAGGATCCTGGAATTTGGTTGGGTGGCGCGCAGCTCTAGCTGAGTTAAAGGGAAAACTTGTCAAGACCAATAAGGATCCTGAGGGACAGCAGCCAAAGGCGGATGAGGAGAAGAAGACCTGAGGCAATGATGACCAAGCCACAGTCTAGGCCTGTTAGACAAAAACATTTAACATGACTTTGTACAAGACAATTTCCATTTCTTTTTTTTATGGAATTGATGTATAACTCTTTATTTTATCTATGGTTGTTTTATATTGTTTTGTTTTCATGGTTAGTTTACGTGGTCGTAGCAATAGGATTTCTAGGTATCCTTGCGTAATCCAAATCATAGAAAGAACCTTGAACAACCTGAAAATAGTTAGTCATCAAATTGAGATATTAAAATAGCTAACATCTTTTTAAGGTAATAAACCTTTAAAAATTACATAGAAAATATGATTTTAAAGGATAGATAAAACCTAGTACTCCTTAGGGTTCACAATCCCTTGAACTAGACATACTTTGTAAGTTAGCGTATGGAAGGATCCTTACTTAAAAGAGCCATGTTAAGCTTCTACTTAGCGTAACCAAGAGGATTCATTTTTACAAATTAACTGGGAATAATGCCCACTTTAAATGCAATTAGGGAGGATCCATGTCTGCAACAATGCTACAAGCCTTAGATGTTTTCCTGGAAAAATGTCATCTTTTGAATACGTGATTATGTCCAACACACTTCTGGGGAGAATCCCAACACATTAGTGTTACGAGTTTTAGCAAATTATTGGGGTAAATCCCAACTTAGGATAACACGTAAGTGTTATAAACCTTATGAAATCATTAGGGAAGATCCCAACATAGGATAACACATAAGCATTAATAACCTTATGAAATCACTGGGGAAGATCCCAACTTAGGATAACACGTTATTATTATAAACCTTAGGAAATCACGTGGGAAGATCCGAACCTAGGATAACACATAAGTGTTATAAACCTTATGTTCAAACGTTAGGATCTTGACATATGTTCAGAAATAAGAGGGTTTCCAAGTCACTAAAGCGTGAAATGATCCTCTTATTCACATCCCATAGTACGATTGCGTGCGTCCAAGTGAGGTGTAGAAACCTACTCGTATGAAAGATGTAATTAACTCGTTAAACCTTAGAGGGGATTAAGTTACCTTAATCGTAGGAGATATGATCAATCTATGTTCGTGGTTACTTGGATAATTGCATATTGCAATCGTACAGATCATAGAATTACTTATATATCGGGATCCCTGAATGCTAAGATCCTCGAATGTCAGGACCCTACAACGTCAAGATCATCGAATGTTAGGATCCCTATGTGTCAGGATCCTTGGACGCTAGGATCCTTATGCGTTAGGATCCTAGATTTCTTATGCATAGAAAATGTTAGCTTGGGGTGGGGGTTAGCTCGGCTAACGCCCCTCCAATGCTTAAGTTAGTATTTGCTCTCAGAAGAATAAAAATAAATAGATAAAAATAAAAGGTAAAGATAATGTACATTGAGTTTGTTCGAAAATGATTGATATAACTTACATGAAGTATACTTTTACATGGATGGAATTCCAGGGTCTTGGCAAGATGTTACCCTCAAGGGTAGTTAGCAAATATCCCCTATCCTGATTTTGAATCAATGAGATACGGTCCTTCCCATTTAGGTGCCAACTTGCTTGCACTGGGATCCTTGGTATTTTGGAATGTTTTCCTAAGTACCAAGTCACCTACATGGAACCTTCTGACTTTGATTTTGTTTTTATATGATTTAGTAATCACTTGTTAATGAGCAACAATGCAGATCTTGGCAAGATCCCTAAGTTCATCGATAGTGTCAAGATCATGGGCTAGGATGCTCTCGTTGTTCTCTTGATCCTTCAATTTGTATCTTGCTATTGGGATTACTACTTTAGTAGGGATCACAACTTCTGTTCTAAACACCAAGGAGTATGGAGTTTGGGCAATGGATGCCTTTGAAGTGGTCCTATCTGCCCATAGGACGAGAGGAAGTTCCTCTGTCCATCTTCCTTTCTTCTCATCTAACCTCTTTTTTATATTGTTGACTATGATCTTATTGTTGGATTCAGCTTGACCATTAGCTTGAGGGTGAACTGGAATGGACATTATCATTTTAATCCCCCAACTTGTGCAAAAGTCTCTAGTCCTTTTGCTTATGAATTGGGATCCATTACCACATATGATCTCAGTAGGGATCCTGAACCTAGTTAGGATATTTCGTTTGATAAACGAGACCACTTCATTGTCTTGTAATTGGACAAAGGCTTCAGCCTCTATCCATTTTGAGAAGTAGTCTGTCATCACTTGCATGAACACCTTTCCACCAGGAGCTTTTGGTAGCTTTCCATCTGTCATCACTAGCATGATAAGATAGCTTTTGGTACCTTTCCAACTGTTATCACTAGTCTGTCATCACTAGCATGATAAGATAACTTTTGGTAGCTTTTGGTACCTTTCCAACTATCATCACTAGTCTGTCATCACTAGCATGATAAGATAGAACCGTTTTGATGGTTGATGAAGGATGTTACTATGTCATTGAAAAGCATCACATTTTTGGGTATGCAAGAAAGCATCCTTCTTCATTGTTGGACAGTAGTATCCGGTCCTTAATGCTTTGGAACATAAGGATCTGCCCCCAGTGCGGTTGCCATAATCTCCTTCGTGTATATCTTTTAGCACTTTTGCAGCTTCGTGATCTTCTACGCATCTAAGGTATGGACCTGCCATGGATTTCTTATACAATCTTCCTTGGATCTTCACAAAGCGTGAGACCCTCATCTTGAATGCCCTCTCGTTTTTTTCCTCTCTTGGTATTGTGTCATTTTGGAGATATTCCACTATGGGATGGATCCAAGATTTGGAGTGCTGCGGAGGATCCTGAATGTTGAGATCCTGATGAATAGGATTCCGAAGGAATGGTTGAGGGTCAGGATCCTCGATTATTGCCATGTTGGTTGTTTGGCCACAGTGATTGGGATCATCTGGTTTATTGGAGGGATCTTCTATCGACGGGATCAATATATGGGTTATAGGGATCCTGATCTCCGGTGGGAACCTGAGGGAAGATCCTAGGTTGGCTAATGTGTATGCCTCAAGATTTTCTTCTCTGGGAACTTGGCTGAGGCTGAAAGTCTCGAATTCGGAGGCCAACTTTTTGAGGATTTGGAGGCATAGTACTAGTCTTTCGCCTTTAACTGCATAGGATCCATTAAAATGATTAGTTAATAATAAGGAGTCAACAAATACATGAAGATCCTTGATTTGAAGATCCTTGGGCAGATGCAATCCCATAATAAATGCTTCGTATTCAACTTCGTTGTTGGTTGCATCGAATTCACAACTAACTGCCTGGGTATGATGTCCCCCTTGTGGCGATTTTAGTATGATCCATAGACTTGTTCCTCTAAAGTTTGAGGATCCATCAGTGAAGAGCATCCATCTTCCCATGCTTTCTTCTTTTTGGAGTTTTTTGCTTTCTAATTCCGATTCAGGTTATAGATCATCACTGAAATCAGCCATAAAGTCTTCTAGTGCTTGCGACTTTATTGCTGATCTTGGTTCATATTTAATGTCATATGCGCTTAGCTTTACAGACCACTTTTCCATCCTACCTGACATCTCTGGTTTTCGCTTAACATTCTTAATGGGGTAATTAGTTCTTACGTGTATAGTGTGTGTTTCAAAATAGTGTCTTAACTTTATGGAAGCTGTTACTAATGCAAGTATTAGTTTTTCAAGATGGGAATACATGGTCTCTGGATCCAAGAGACTTTTACTTTCATAGTAGATGGGATATTGGTCCCCGTTGAGATCCTTGGCTAAAACGACACTTACGGCATTAGAGGATACAGAGAGGTATAGGAGGAGTGGTTCTACATATATTGATTTTACTAGCAAGGGTGTAGAACTTAAATAATTTTTAAGTTCCTGAAAAGCATCTACGTGCTCTTTAGTCCACTAAAACCCTTTTTTCTTCTTCAAGATATCATAGAAAGGCTTGCACCTTTCTGAGGATCTTGAGATGAACCTGTTGAGTGCTGCTACTCTTCCTGTTAGTCTTTGAATATCCTTCGTCGAGGATGTGGATCTTAAATCGATGATGGCTTTTATTTTCTCCGAACTTGCTTCTATTCCTCTTTTAGTCACCATGTATCAGTGGAACTTGCCTGACCTCATTCCAAAGTGGAACTTGGAAGGGTTCAACTTCATGTTATATTCGTCTAGTATGTTGAAGGCATCTTCAAGATCCTTGAGGTGATCCTCAACTTTCTTTGATTTTACCACCATGTCATCGATGTAAACTTCCATGGTGTCCCCCAGTTTATCCTTGAACATCCAGTTGAAAAACCTTTGGTATGTTGAACCTGTATTTTTAAGACCAAAAGGCATATCAGTATAGCAGTATATACCTGTTGGGGTAATGAATGCGGTATCTTCTTGGTTAGATGGTTCCATTTGGATTTGTTGGAACGCCGCTGATGCATCCATAAACGTTAGCAGTTCATGGCCAGCCGTAGCATCTATCATGGATTCTATGTGTGGCAGGGGAAAATGATCCTTAGGGCAAGCCTTATTAAGATTCGTATAGTACACACATACTCTCTATTTTCCGTTCTTCTTTTGCACGAAGACTACGTTGGCTAGCCATCTTGGGAACTTGACTTCCTTGATCATCCCTGTTTTAAGGAGCTTTTTTACTTCTTCTTGGATGATCTGGTTTCTTTCGGGTGCAAACTTTCTCCTCTTTTGGTGTATTGGACTGAAAGATGGATCAATGTTAAGTTTATGAGTTATACTATTCTTGTCTATACATGTCATATCTTCATGCTTCCAGGAGAATGTTTTGCATCTATCTTTCAGGAACTCTATTAGTTCTTACTCGATTTGTTCTAACATTGAGGATCCTATGAGGACTTTGGCTTCAGGATCCTTGAGGTTCAGGGGCACTTCCTTTACATCCTGCTCACTTTCTTCCAACACACCTCATGCCCCTTGCTTTAATTGCTATCATTTTTGTGGTATTGTTGAAGATTTCATCGAAGTCTTGTAGCACTCCTTGGATTCTTGTTGGTCACCTGTGATCTTTACTGTCCCCCATGGAGTGGGCATTTTGACACATTGATGGTATGTCGAGGGGACAACCTCTATATTGTGGATCCATGGTCTGCCTAGTATAACATTATAGGATGATAATGTATCGATCACACAAAAGTGTTGCATAGAGTTTACCCCCTCTATGTAAATAGGTAGCTTTATCTCACCGGATGTATGTTTTGTTTCGCCACTGAATCCATTCAGAACCGAGGATCTTTTGACTGTTTAGGCTTCAGGGATGTTCGTCATTTTCAAAGCGTCCATGTGTATGATGTTGACTAAGGATCCTTCGTCAACAAGGATCATTCTGACAAAATGCTTGGCTATGTAAAGAGTGATCACCAATCCATCGTGATGAGGATCCTGGACATATGTTCTATCTGTTTCGTTGAAGGTAATCTCCTTCTGGTTTGTGATCAATGTGTTCTTTTGTGGCCTTTCTTCTTTCTATGTCTTCGACACTTTAGCATTCCTTTTTGCTGCAGAGTAAGAAGTGCCACAAAAGTCATATCCTCTAGATATTACATTGATTACCTTAGCATCCGCAGGAGGGGATCTTGGTTTTTCTAAGGTTTTATGAGGATCCTGATCCTTTTCTTTGGATCTTTCTTTTCTTCTTCCGAGGATCTCCTTGAGGTTTCCCTTGCTAAGTGGGTAACTAATCTCCTTTCGTAGGGCTATGCAATCTTCAATAATGTGACCAAAGTCTTCGTGGTATGCACACCACTTGGACTTATCTTTCCAAGTGGTGGACTTTTCCCCCTTTCTTGGCCATCTCGTGTGACATCCCCCAAATTCACGGTCATTTTAAAAATCTTATTTATGCTTATTTGAGAATTAGAGTATTTATTTTAAAGAATAATATTACGGAATTTGTTCCGAGAAAAAATGATAAATATATTATCAAAGAATTTCCGAAGAAATGTATTTTGTTTATATTAAAACTTTGGGATGTCATCGTCAATATAGAAACATAAGCATAAACAGACCTTACATTCATTACAGTAGTGAGTTATATCTCCTTTAATCTCTCAGTGTAACGTTGTTGGATTAGGTGTCTAAGCCCATAACTATAACTGGTATGTACTTGACCCGATAGTAGCATGGTCCTTTTGGTTTGCCTTCACCAGAGCAATTTGATAGGATGGTCTTTTGAGAAAGAGGTTATTTGTGATTTATTAATTTATAATAAGTATAATATATTAATTAAGAAATCATATTATTTAATTAGTATTGATCAAGATTTAATTTGGAATTAATTTAGTGATCAAACGAGACTAATTAAATTTACGGGGACTGATTAAGTAAATCAGTAAAACTTATAGTTTGGGCTAATGATCCATGGTTGACTAGGATGGGCTAAACCTATATGATAGTCCATGGAGGTTTACCCCATGGAGCCTAAGAAATATGAAGGGTCATGGTGCATTAGGGTTTGCATGGATGAAACCCTAGTCTTTGCCACACTATAAAAGAAACCCCTTAACCCCTAAATCGGCCCCCATGCATTCTAAGAAGAGTGACAACCGATTTTGAGCTATCTAGCCACTTTTCATAAGCCTCCTCTTGCATTTGGTGTTTGTGACACATTAGAGGCATCATATTTGAGGTGATAAATCTTTTGAAGGCCAATAACTACTAATTACATCAAGAGGTATTCATCTAATCTGTTTGATGGTTTATATCCTCCATCATATTCTAGTTAGGATGTATGCTTTGGAAAAATGAAATTGCATGTGTAATTAGAGAAAACTTAGATCCAAAGCATCTAGGGTTGCATGTGCACCATAGGAGTGTTATAGTGCTTGAAACCTATTAGTGGTATCAGAGCCTAGGATTGTTTTCTGTTATATTGATGCTTGGTTATTTTTCAAAGATGAAAAAAATCGATTTTCTGACCTATGACTGATGAACTCGCTGAGTCCAAAGATCTGACTCGACGAGTTCACTCACTAAAAGGGCAACTCGAAGAGTCCAGTTCATGTGCTCGTCGAGTAGAGCCTTCTGTTTGCAGAATTTCAGTTTTTTGGCCATAATTGGATTAGGTTCATTACCACAAACTATTTTGTATCATAAAATTCGTATTTTCTGATTTGGTAATGATGATCCTCATCAAATTAAAGGACAATTGTCACATTTTAAGATAATAAGATAATTATTTGTATTATTTGATATGAATTGCCTTGCTATTTGAGTTAGATTAGATCAATGGTAAATTATATGATAATGTTGTTAGTTAAAATTGATCTAATTTGTTCTTGAAGTGAGTTTGTAACTTGTCCTCAAGTTATATGAAAAGTCTCATTCATGAACATTAAAACTCATAAGTTTTCAGGAGTTATGGAAACCAAAAGTTTTGAAGAGTTACTAAACTTTCACTCAAGTTTTGGAATTTGTAAAGTCTCACTTTTGAAACATTTAATTCCAAACCTTAGAATTTTAAAAGTTTAAAAATTAAACCCTTATACTATTATGATATTACAAGTTTAATAATTATATATATATATATATATATATATATATATATATATATGTATGTATGTATGTATGTATAAGAAAAGTCATGTAACATCCGGAATTTTGGGTATGATAGTTCGTGTTTCAATTTCTAGGATTTAGGAGGGACTCGACGAGTCGTAGGTCTGACTCGCCGAGTCACGTCGAGTTGACCACGTGGATTTAATGAGCGGACTTGACGAGTCCAAGTATGGACTCGCCGAGTAGGTATTGGGCAGAGAAAACCCTAAGTTCCGGGGTTGGAGCCTATTTAAAGGAACTTATGACCTTGGATGCGCCTCATATCCCCTATGAGAAACCCTAAATTGCCATTGGAGCCATGGGAGAGTTCTTGTGATGAAATCAAGTAATTTTGGTGTGATTTTGCAAAGGAAATGAAGGGATTCAGCTAGAAGGACCAAAGGAGGTTGTTATTCTGAGACATCCAAGCAAGGATCTCCATTCTGAGGTAGTATTTCGCCTCTTCCTTCTGTTTTGTGTAGAATCCTTCAATCTAGGGTTTTCTTTACCCTTACTTGGATTGTATATGATGCATATGAGGTCCCAACGTGGAAAAAGTCTTAGATCTGGACCTTAAGAGGTCCAGAGAGTCCCAACCATTCTGCTTTATGTTGTTCCTTTGGAGATATGAGCCTAGGTTGCCATTTTAGAAGCTATTTCACCAAAAGAAGCCTTATGTGTGTTGCATGAGTGTAAAGATTGGACCTTTACGTGATTATTGAGCATTGGGAAGTCAGATCTATAGGTTAGAGAAACAGATCTGACCTCAGAAGGTCTTTTGAGTGTTGCCATGGAAGGAACTCGCCGAGTCCATAAGGGGACTCGACGAGTCGAGTCGGGTTGCCCCGAGTCGTGTCCAGTGGTAACCCGTCGAGTGAAAGGTTAACTCGGTGAGTTGAGTGAGGCTTTATGAGGATTCAGAGGACACGCATGGACTCGCCGAGTCACGCGAGTGCACTCGACGAGTCTAGTCAAAATTTGACCATTGACCTGGGTTGACTTCAGTTGACCTTAGGGTGCTGGTCATGCTGAATCAAGAGAGGTCAGGAAGGGGTAGAATGGTCTTCTACCCATTCATTAGAGATGAGGACAAGAGGAAGTATTAATTAGAAATGTTTGCCTTATGTGTTAGGCGGGGGCTCGATCGAGGTTATCAAGCCAGAAGGTTTACTAGACATCATGTGAGGTGAGTCTTCTCACTATACTGTACCTAGAGTGGTACCTATGTGTGACCGGAAGGTCTTATATGCTATGAGATGTATGTGCTGTATGCTGTTATATGATATGGATGTGTTATGTATGTTATGAATGCTAAGGACCGGAAGGTCATTATGCTAAGGACCGGAAGGTCATTGTGATATGGACCGGAAGGTCAAGATGATATGGACCGGAAGGTCATTACGGGTAGGACCGGAAGGTCTACCAGGGTTGTGGGACGGAAGTCCTCTGAGACACAGCGACCGGAAGGTCTTATAGCCTTGAGTGGTGTATGTGCGTAGGTGGTATTTTGGGGAACTCACTAAGCATTTATGCTTACTATTTATGTGATATGTGTTTCAGGTACCAGCGAGGATCGCGGGAGGGCGCCGGCATGATCTGTACACATTGATGGAGTTTTATGTATTTGAGATCTTGGGATTGTTTTATTTGGAGGACATGTGTTACATTGGGTTTTGATAATTATTATGAATGAAATTATGTTTTAAAAATGAAGAAAATTGTGTTGGAAATTCACGTCGTTACAATTTGGTATCAGAGCCTTGGTTTGAGGGATTCGGATGCACCTTCGGGTGTATTTGAACTCAAACTGAGGATTTGAGAAAGTTTTCATAAAAGAAACAATTTTTCTAAACAATAAAGGAATGTGAGGAAAGCGGAAAGAAGCAATGTGTACGATCAGCCAGCGCCCGAACGGTGATTTCCCAAAATACCCTTACATTATGTGTTATGAGATATGATATGATATGCATGCTAGAGTAGGCTAGGTATTCCTATTAGGACTAGAGTGGCCTGATTTGTGATGCCTTAGCCTAGGAGATTACTGCTGCTATGAGATGCTTCGAGAGTGAGTAGGTAGCAGTGAGGAGCTTATGAGAAGTCTACCGAAGGGTAGCCTATGCTTAGCGAGATGTAGAGTACTTGTGATCTGGGATCCTAGGAGGAGGACTTGGAATGAATGCTGATGCGGTGTGGAAGGTAGTATAGGGCCCGTACTACTGAAAACACCGGATCAGTGAGCAGTCCAAGTAAGAATCCTTAGGATTCCCAGGAACAAGTATGATTGGGTGATCGAGTACGAGTATACTCGAACGAGTCTCTGATTTCGTTTATGTTGTGAGACATCATGGTGGGTACACGTCACACACCAGAGAGCAGCGGAGTTAGTGATGACAAGATTCGCAGGATGATTCATGACGAGGTGGCTGCAGCTATACGAGAGGTCATACCGAATATGTTTGGGTCTATTAAGACCACGTTGATTGAGACGTTCGATGAGCGATACACTGTTGTTACGGAGGCTGCTGCTGCTGCAGCCACCGCAGCTGTCGCAACTGCTAGGCCACAGGAGGGGTGACTCGTTGCTGTACCGAGAGTTCAGCAACACGAAGCCACCAGAGTTTAGTGGGACTCAGGACCCGATTGCTGCGATGAGATGGATTTCTGATATTGAGGGATGCTTCTACACCTATTCGTGTCCGGAGCATCTGAGGGTACGTTTCGCGCTGAACCAGCTCTGCTTGGGAGCGAAGGATTGGTGGAAGTTTGTGACGGTAAACTTCACTCTTGCAGAGATCTCAGAGGTGACCTGGGAGAGGTTCACCACCATGTTTAGAGACGAGTATGTTCCCCCGGTGGAGAGGGAACGGTTGGCACAAGAGTTCTTGTCCCTCAAGCAGGGGACGGAGTCCGTGACTGTGATTACACGGATGTTCCACGAGAGGGCGTTGTTTTTCCCTGAGCACGTTTCGTCTGAGCAGGCACGCATGAGTCGGTATTTGAGCATTCTGAGGAGGGACATTCGGGAGTTCGTGGCGAACTCGACTTACCAGATATTTGCTGAGCTCCAGGCAAATGCCCAGAAGAGGGAGATTGAGCTAGAGACTCAGGCCAGGGAGGAGGCCGAGTCTTAGAGGAAGGACAGGTGACCGGTACAGGTACAGCCGGCAGCCAAGCGGGCTAAGCCCGCTGATACGAGATCTGGAGGCCAGAAGGGCCGCACTTGTGGGAAGTGCAGTAAGGGACATGATGGAGTTTGTCGAGAAGGTGCTTGCTATAAATGTGGCAAGGAGGGGCATATAGCCAAGGATTGCCCCAAGGGATTCATGGTTTGCTTTCATTGCAACCAGACTGGCCACCGGAGGGCCGAGTGTCCGCAGCTGTTACATGGATCTGCCCCTGCTGCTACACGAGCTACTGAGGGTCGGCCAGCGAAGGCCGAGGCACCGAAGGCACGAGGGAGAGCCTTCCAGATGACAGCGGAAGGAGGTCCGCACAGCACCTAATGTTGTGGCTGTTACTTTTCTTGTGAATTCCGTACCTGTTTTGGTGTTATTAGACTCGGGTGCGAGTCGATCTTTCGTGTCATTAGCATTTAGCCAGCACATCAGTATCCGAAAAGAAGCGATGAGTCAACCTCTACGAGTTTCTATACCCGATGAGCGAGCGGTGTATGCTACTGAGGTGATTCGAGGATGTGTACTCAAGATCTTCGGTGCTGAGTTTCCGATAGATCTGGTCCCGATTGCGATGGGGGACGTTTGTGTCATTGTGGGCATGGATCGGTTGGGCCGACTTGGAGCTGTTATAGACTGCGAGCGTCAGATGGTGACGATACGAGACCCTAGTGGGGGACTGCTGACAGTATATGGCGAGGGTACCCGATGTGGGTCAGCATTTTGCTCGGCTGCCAGAGCGAGACAGAGTTTACAGCAGGGCTGTAAAGGGTTTGTAGCATATGGGATGGAACGATGGTTTGGGAGTCAAGGATTAGGAGTATGATGATTCATTATTCCCGAACTAAGGGTCAGGGTTTTTACTGGACATTCGAGATGTCTGGAAATGGATTGGTATGAGATTCGGAATGATTAAAGGCAGTCATGATGAGAAGTTTCTGAGGATTTCATCAGAAATCCAGGATATTGGAGTTACTTAATCTCCATCGGGGAGATTATCGCACAACACCTTCCAAGAGTAAGTGTGATGTTTCCGGCGGAAACGGTCTGTGAGATAGATTGTTAGTACGCCAATTGGTGATGGTCCGAACCTTGAGTGGGGGAGAACCGGGTACTTTATTGAGGGGATCTGAGATTTGTTCAAAAGAGGTTAGAGATCCGGATATAGAGATCTGCGGTTCAGGTTCATGAGATCATGGGTATTGGTGGTCGAGGCGAGACGTAGAGCGAGATAATGCATGTAGTGCATGTTGAGAACGGATGAGTGTCCCCACGGCAAGTAGCCGTTGGTCGGAGACCTTGAGGTGGTTAGGAAATTCTTCGAGATTACTATGGTGAACTCGAGATGGTTGGCTCGTAAGATTTTATCCGGCAGTGGAGAGAATTCTGGTTCATTGTATGGGCTATTATGCGGTTCGAGAAAGGGCAGGAACTGATTAGGCAACAACTTCGAGGTCATTATGAGTATTCTTGCATGAGTTTTGAGCTATATAGAAGGAAGTTTCGGATTGTCGTCAACATGTTCTGGGTCATTGGCGATTCCTTCATGTTTCAATTGAGAGTTGGGATACTCCATAGTGGCGTGAGATGAAAGGAAAATTTGTTGTGAGATTTTAAGGGAATGCGTGGGTGTATCTGTGAATGATGAAGGAGATCAGGGGTTGAGGCAGTACATCATGAGGTTCTGTGGTAATTTGCCGAGATATCCGAGTATGATGACCTAAAGTTCGGATTAGTTTTGAGTCTTGGATTGAGACTGCAAGTGGCGTATTGTGTATCTGCGGTACCAGTGGGAGCCCTTGGGTATTGACATTAGGAGGGATTATTTAAGAATGAGGATTTCAGGAAAGAGAGGTTGTTGTGATGCTACGGGAAGCCGTAGTACTCACTAGTCAGAGGTTGTTGTGATGCTACAGGAAGCCGTAGTACTCACTAGTCAGAGGTTGTTGTGATGCTACGGGGAGCTGTAGTACTCACTAGTCAGAGGTTGTCGTGATTGCTACGGGGAGTGTAGTACTCACTAGTCAGAGGGAGGTTCTTGCGATGCCATGGGGAACTGTAGTACTCTTGAGTCAGCAAGAGGTGGTTATCAGTAAGTACTCTTTGATCAAAGCACGATGCAGAAGAGTTTTGGGCGAGGGTAGCCCTAATTGTTGAGTTTGTGGGAGCCTGGCGATCGAACCAGGAAAGAGGCTAGGGTCCCCATATTTGTTGGGAATTGTTAACTTCTGACTTGAGTGGTGGTTGTCGCATCATGAGGGAATTGGAAAAAAAAGTGGTATTCGCGCGGATTGCAGGCTAAGTCATGAGATGATTGTTTCATTGGGACAAGTGGTTCCAACTTTGGGTCGGACCAGACTCTCGAGTTTGAGTTTGGCTTTGGTAGTATATTGGGTAGGCGAGAGGAGACTCTGGATTCTGAGGTGGATTATTGGTTGAGGGGTATTGTTGTCACCCGATATCTTAGACCCGAGTGAGGTCAGTTCGTTAGTACGGGAGATACCAAGAGGTGCATGAGGCAAATGATTATTATTTCGGCTAAGGTCGAGGGTGAGACGATTTCAGTTGGGAGTATAGTATTCGTTGGGGTAAAGAGAACTTCGTGACTTGCGTGTCACTGGGCCGAGATAGTTGATGTGAGAAGGAAGTCAGTGAGACACTTGGAATACGTTATGAGTAACCTTTGGAAGTGTATTCGAGATTGTTGGGTTTATATTTGGAAGTCAGAAGGGATATCTTAGTGGCAGAGGGGCTGGATTTGTTTTGAATTCAGGAGTTCCTGGTCGGGTTCAGGTATTCATAGAGGAATATATCGTTTTGGTGTGAGATCCTTTCAGTGGTGTTTTTCGGGTGTTTGGTTTCTATATATGTGGTTCGAGAAGCGATTTCGAGGGCGAAATCAAATTAAGTGGGGGAGATTTGTAACATCTGGAATTTCGGGTATGATAGTTCGTGTTTTAATTTCGAGGATTTAGGAGGGACTCGACGAGTCGTAGGTCTGACTCGCCGAGTCACGTCGAGTTGACCACGTGGATTTAATGAGTGGACTCGACGAGTCCAAGTATGGACTCGCCGAGTAGGTACTGGGCAGAGAAAACCCTAAGTTCCGGGGTTGGAGCCTATTTAAAGGAACTTATGACCTTGGATGCGCCTCATATCCCATGTGATAAACCCTAAATCACCATTGGAGCCATGGGAGAGTTCTTGTGATGAAATCAAGTAATTTTTGTGTGATTTTGCAAAGGAAGTGAAGGGATTCAGCTAGAAGGACCAAAGGAGGTTGTTATTCTGAGACATCTAAGCAAGGATCTCCATTCTGAGGTAGTATTTCGCCCCTTCCTTCTGTTTTGTGTAGAATCCTTGAATCTAGGGTTTTCTTTACCCTTTCTTGGATTGTATATGATGCATATGAGGTCCCAATGTGGAAAAAGTCTTAGATCTGGACCTTAAGAGGTCCAGAGAGTCCCAACCATTCTGCTTTATGCTGTTCCTTTGGAGATATGAGCCTAGGTTGCCATTTTAGAAGCTATTTCACCAAAAGAAGCCTTATGTGTGTTGCATGAGTGTAAAGATTGGACCTTTACGTGATTATTGAGCATTGGGAAGTCAGATCTATAGGTTAGAGAAACAGATCTGACCTCAGAAGGTCTTTTAAGTGTTGCCATGGAAGGAACTCGCCGAGTCCATAAGGGGACTCGACGAGTCGAGTCGGGTTGCCCCGATTCGTGTCCAGTGGTAACCCGTTGAGTGAAAGGTTAACTCGGTGAGTTGAGTGAGGCTTTATGAGGATTCAGAGGACACGCATGGACTCGCCGAGTCACGCGAGTGCAATCGACGAGTCTGATCAAAATTTGACCATTGACCTGGGTTGACTTCAGTTGACCTTAGGGTGTTGGTCATGTTGAATCAAGAGAGGTCAGGAAGGGGTAGAATGGTCTTCTACCCATTCATTAGAGATGAGGACAAGAGGAAGTATTAATTAGAAATGTTTGCCTTATGTGTTAGGCGGGGGCTCGATCGAGGTTATCAAGCCAGAAGGTTTACTAGACATCATGTGAGATGAGTCTTCTCACTATGCTGTACCTAGAGTGGTACCTATGTGTGACCGGAAGGTCTTATATGCTATGAGATGTATGTGCTGTATGCTGTTATATGATATGGATGTGTTATGTATGTTATGAATGCTAAGGACCGGAAGGTCATTATGCTAAGGACCGGAAGATCATTGTGATATGGACCGGAAGGTCAAGATGATATGGACCGGAAGGTCATTACGGGTAGGACCGGAAGGTCTACCAGGGTTGTGGGACGGAAGTCCTCTGAGACACAGCGACCGGAAGGTCTTATAGCCTTGAGTGGCGTATGTGCGTAGGTGGTATTTTTGGGAACTCACTAAGCATTTATGCTTACTGTTTATGTGATATGTGTTTTAGGTACCAGCGAGGATCGCGGGAGGGCGCTGGCATGATCTGTACACATTGATGGAGTTTTATGTATTTGAGATCTTGGGATTGTTTTATTTGGAGGACATGTGTTACATTGGATTTTGATAATTATTATGAATGAAATTATGTTTTAAAAATGAAGAAAATTGTGTTGGAAATTCACGTCGTTACAAGTCAGTCTTACCGTTAGTATGCCTCATTCACGAAGCCGGTCTATAAGGGGGGTATAAGGTTACTGCCTATAAAATGGTGGTTTAATGGGTGTCCACTCTCACCCACCGCTTCCTTGACTGGTAGAGGGTCGTTAGCCGAACGGATAGGATAGGACATTAATTCCTGTTATAAGTATAATGATAATTATAAAAGTAACTAAATGTTTTATTAAATTCCCAATCTTAGTTACCTTAGGAAATATGTGAAAATAGTGCTATTCCATGAAATTGCACTTTTCACCTTGCCAAGTTGTTAGTGGAGCGTGTGTGGTAAACCGTCACACTAATTTGGGACTGACAAGGGTGGAAAAGGGTAGCTTGATGTTTGTCATAGATCAATGGAGCGTGTGTGGTTAACCGACACATTGATTAGGTAATAAGTGACATCAAGAGTACCAAGCAATTTGCATGGTTATTCACACCTTGTTTGTGATCCTCGATATCCCAGTCACAAACTTAAAGGGCATAATCAATATTTAAACATGCCATTGAAAAGTTGAATGAATCTCAAAAGAATCTAGGAATTTCAATCCAATTTAAGACTTAATAATAAATTTCATTTTTCATGGTGGAAATTGGTAAATGTCATTTACCTACCTTCAAATATTTTGCAATTGGATTACGACATCCCTATCCCGAATTGTAAAATATTGTGTTGGGTCCTAGCCTTAATATTTCATTTGGGTGTTATATTAAGGATTCTTATCTAATCTAAACTTGTTCTTTTTCTTTTCAGTTGTCTATCCCAAATAATGCTTCAGGCTCCAACCCTTCTAGCTCATTCTCCCTCATGAAATTGGTTGGGAGAACTATCTTCGATGGGTCAAACTTTAACGATTGGATTAGAAACATTTGTATGGACCTTCGCTACGAGGACACATAATATGTCCTCGATAAAGAGCTGAAGGAGATTGATGAACAAACTGCTACTCCCGAACAAATAGAGGAATACAGGGTTCATGAGAGGGACGCGACAAAGGTATCGTGCATTATGATTGCTACCATGACTGCTGAGCTTCAAAAGTCCTATGAGGACTTCTGGTCCTTTGAAATGCACCAAGATTTGATGGAAAGGTACCATCAAAGTGCTCGGCAGGAAAGGTATGAAATCATTTCCTCCATGATCACAACCAAAATGAAGGATGGAGAGTCCATCACGACCCACTTGCAAAAGATGCAGAGATTTGTGGACCGCTTGCTGAAGTTGAATGTGAACTTCGATGAAGAGTTGGCTATTGACATCATCCTACATTCATTGCCTCCTTGTTATGATCAGTTCAGAATGACTTATCATATGAACAAAGAGGAAGTCACTCTGAGCAAGCTTCAAGGCCTATTAAGAACTGCAGAAAGCAATGTGAAAGGTAAGGCAGTTGTACCTACTCCTACTGCTGCTGGCCCTGTTCTGGCAATTGGACATGAGAAGGTAAAGAAGAGGAAGGCTTCTTCTAAGAGCCAAAAGGGAAAGTCCCATGATGGATCCTCTTCTAGTGGAACCAAAGGTGGTCCTGCTAAACCCTCTACCAATCCAAAGGAAGCAGAGTGCTTCCAGTGTCATGAAAAAGGGCACTAGAAACGAAGCTGCCCCCAAATACTTGCAGGACATTAAGGACGGGAAGATAAAGCCCACCTTCGCAGTTATTTACATTATTCTATCTAATAACTCATAGCATGCTAATTCTTGGGTCCTTGATACAATTTATGGATTACACATTTGTTCTGATTTGCAGGGACTAAAAGGAAGTAGGGATGTGGAGCACGGGAATATAAACTTAATCATGGGGAATAGGAAAGTGTCGCCTGTGACCAAGATAGTAGTTTATTCTTTATTGCTTAGTAGTGGCTTAAATTTAGATTTGAATAATTGTTGTTACTCGTCGGATATGGAGAGAAACATTACTTCTTTTCATGGTTTGTATAAACACGGCTTTAGATTTTCATTTGATAATGACATTGGTTCTATAAATGCTTTCTATAATGGTGTATTTTATTTTAAAGCATTGCCTTGTAATGATATATATGAAAATGTGATGGTTGTAGATAACTTAGGAAATAATGTGTTGAATATTGATTCGTCCAATGGTTTGGACAAGGCATGCTTGTGGCATTATCGTCTTGGAAATGTCAACAAGAAGCGCATAGCCCAACTCCAAAAGGATGGAGTCTTGGAGTCATTCGACTTAAAATCGGATGACACTTGCGATTCTTGTTTGCTTGGAAAGATGACCAAGTCACCCATTCGCTTGTACTTGTGAAAGGGGTGAAGGTCTGTTGGATCTCATACACACCGATGTGTGTGGACCCTTCAGATCCGCTACAAGTGATGCTAACCACTTCTATGTGACTTTTACTGATGATTACAACAGATGTGACTATATCTACTTAATCAAGCATAAGTCAGAAACCTTTGAAAAGTTCAACGAGTTTAAGCATGAAGTGGAGAATCAATTGGGCAGGAAGATAAAGATGCTCCGATTCGATCGAGGTGGTGAGTATCTTAGTATCGAGTTTCACAACTATCTTAGGGAATGTGGAATTGTTTCACAGTTGAAACCACCTAGGACACCACAGTTAAATGGTGTGGCTGAGAGGCGCAATCAAACCTTGTTGGACATGGTTCGTTCCATCATGAGTCGAGCTTCGTTACCTATCTCATTCTGGGGGTATGCCTTAGAGACTGCCGCCCATATCCTTAATCTAGTGCCTACTAAGAAGGTTGCCAAAACACCTCATGAGATGTGGACAGGGAAGGTTCCCTCGTTAGCACATATCAAGCTTTGGGGTTGCGAGGCTTTCGTAAGTCGAGAGACTCACGACAAGCTCGAACCTCGTAGTGAGCAATGTATTTTCATCTGCTACCCACATAAATCCTTTGGATATCTCTTTTACAGACCGAGTGACAATGTGTCTTCGTTGCGAGGAGAGGGTTTTCTGAGAAAGAGAACTCATATGCCAAGAGGACAGTGGGAGGCAAATTGAACTTGAAGAGCTTCAAGAGTTAAGTAATGAAGGAACCGCAAACACTAGCACTCAACCTGAGGAGAAAACTCCTGGTGAACCTATTGACGAGTCATTACCTCTTCGACGTTCCATATTACTACCGAAGGTGATACGTGTATCAGTGATAGTACACTGGTAAATTTGGTTGAGCCATCTAAATACAAGGAACCCATGGTAGGCACCGAGTCTGCTAAATGGAAAGAGGCAATGGACAGCGAGATTCAGTCCATGTATGACAATCAAGTTTGGAACTTGGTTGGCAATGTACCAGGTCGCAAGAAAGTTGGGTGCAAATGGATTTTCAAGAAGAAGACCGACATGGATGGGAAAGTACACACATATAAGGCGCGACTGGTTGCGAAGGGCTTCACTTAAACTCCTGGAGTTGACTATGATGAGACCCTCTCACCAGTAGCGAAGATTAAATCTATAAGGGTTATGTTAGCCATAGCTGCATTTCATGATTATGAAATATGGCAAATGGATGTTAAAACCACTTTCCTTAATGGAAAGTTGGCTGAAGATGTTTACATGTGTCAGCCAAAGGGTTTTGTCAATGCAAAGTACCCTAACAGAGTGTGTAAGCTTGAGAAATCCATTTATGGATTGAAACAAGCATCTCGCAGATGGAATCTTTGTTTTGATGAGAAAGTCAAAGAGTTTGGTTTTTCGAGAAGCGAAGATGAATCCTGCGTATATGTCAAAGCTAGTGGGAGTATAGTTAGCTTTCTGGTGTTGTATGTGGATGACATACTACTCAGAGGAAACGACATCCCAACCTTGCAGGAGGTTAAGTCCTGGCTTGGGAAGTGTTTCGCTATGAAGGACCTTGGAGAAGCTGCCTATATTCCAGGGATAAGGATATTAAGAAAGAGGAGTAAAAGACTAATAGGACTTAGTCAAAGTACCCACTTGGATAAGGTGTTGAAACGTTTCAACATGGAAAATTCCAAGAAAGGTGACTTACCTATCCAAAGCAATACCAAACTGAGTAAGACTCAGAGTCCAAGAACAAAAGCTGAGATAGAAGAGATGAGTCGAGTACCATATGCTTCCCTTGTTGGCTCAATCATGTATGCTATGACTTGTACTCGCCCTGATGTGGCTTTTGCTTTGAGCATGGTCAACATATATCAAGGGAATCCTGGTAAAGCTCACTGGACTGCAGTAAAGAGCATTCTTAAGTACCTGCGGAGGACTAAGGACCGGGTCCTTACCCTCGGTGGGAGTGATGACTTGAGAGTGACAGGGTATTGTGACGCCGGTTTTCAGACCGACAGAGATAATTTGCGCTCTCAGTCGGGCTGGGTCTTTACCCTAAATGGAGGAGCAGTAACATGGAAAAGTTCCAATCAGGAGAATGTAGCTGATTCAACGTGTGAATCAGAGTACATAGCAGCGAGCGAAGCATCAAAAGAGGCGATTGATGGGTTTTAGGTAAAACAAATAAACTAGAAAACAATTCCTAAGTTCACATGCAACCTACTTTGGATCTATGTTTCAACTATTGAACATACAACTTTGAATTGCAAAACAAGAACCCTAGAGGAGAGAGGCTAATTTCGAAATTAACAAACTAGGGTTTAGGAGTTACATACCTTTCAATTGTTATAGCAAAAAATTGATAATCCTCTTGATCTTGATCTTGATCTTCTTGGAAGTTTAGCACCACAAATGTAATGCCTCTAATGGAATCACACCCAAGAACTAGCAAGAAGGAAACTTGGAGGAAAGAGGATGGAGAGAGTATGCAATTTAGGCCTTAGGGTTTCTTCCAAAGAAATCAGTGACCTCAAATGTGAGCCAGGAGGCTCCTTAAATAGCTGAGGGATCTAGGATTTAGGGAAAACCCTAGTTATCCTTTGCTTAGGGCCTAAGCAAAACCCAAGGGCCTTATCTGGACCCCTTGGACGAAATCTCTAGGGTTTCCCCTAAGAATTTCGTCCACCTCCTTCCAAGGGGGTTCTGGATCCTTCCACTCAACTATTAGTTAATTGCAAACTAGTCCCTGTACTTTATAATTAATTCTTTTAACCCCAAAATTAATTCTGATTAATTTCTGGCTAACTATTAATTAAACATAATGATATCTAATTAATATATTAATCTTTTAACATATTAATAAATCATTTATATTAATTCATTAATCTTATAAATTAATATCTCTCCTTTCATAATTTCCTTGTCCAGTTGCTAGGTTGAGGGCAACCCAAAAGGACTGTGCTGCTATCAATTCAAGTACATACCAATTATAGTTATGGGCTTAGACACCTAATCCAACAGCGATATGGTTGAAAAACTTCATCGGAGACCTTGGAGTTGTACCATCCATAAAGGAGCATGTGGAGATTTTCTGCGACAATGAAGGGGTGGTCGCCTTAACCAATGAACCGAGAGATCATGGAAGATCCAGGCATATCGATAGAAAGTACCACTTCATAAGACATCGAGTAGAAGAAGGACTCCTCGTAGTTAGGATGGTATCATCAGAGAATAACCCATCAGATCCCCTTACGAAGGGACTGAGTAGGGTTAAGCACGTGCAGCATGCTAAGAGTATCGGGCTGAAGTACGATATTAGTTTTAGTGATTAGATAAATATTTAGAAACTTGTAATAGCTAAAATGTAATTGACATTTGATGATTGAATAAAAGAATTTTTATTTATAAGTAAAATTACTATCTTGTGTCAGTTGTTTACTATTGTTTCACTTTTGCATGTTTTGACTTCCGGAATAATAAGATTATTCAAACTATCCACAGTCGATCATACTTTGGAAGTAGGTTATGAGGTTAGACTGTCATGAATTGGCTTGTAGATTGTCTAAGGTGTTAGACATAGCAAAAGTATGCTACAACGTTCATGAGTGCTCTTGAAATAAGATTTGAGTATAGGATTAAACCCACACTCACATGAATTACTTCGTAGAATTTATCACGGGTGATTGTGAGACGACAATATCATATAGTCTTCAAACCAAGATATATGAGTTGTTGACTACGAATTAGTTGTGCATTGATGGTATGAAAACACATCAGTAACTTGATGTTATAAAACGTATCGTTGTGCATGATTTGACGAGTAGTTAGTACAAGCATATAAGTCGAAGTTTATCTGTTACTTTTATCCTAAGAGGATTAAAAGCGATATCTTGGTCCCCTCGATGATTTTGTTTTGGCTTATGTGTCGGGCCCGGTCAGGACTAAATTGATGTGTTCAATTATTTCTATGTCAGACAAATCAGAAATCGGGAAACAAACTGTTGGACAAATGAGTATGACTTTATTCCATGTGTTTGTCCACATGATATCTTGTAGAATAGAGGATGATATGATCCCTTATCTAAAGGACGCGTCACTGACTAGGTCAGAGTTCGACAACGGCTTTTGAGAGCTGTAATTGCTAATCGGATTTTGAAGTTGCATTGGCAGATATAGTTATTAGACTTATCCAAGTGGGAGACTGTTGGATTAGGTGTCTAAGCCCATAACTATAACTGGTATGTACTTGACCTGATAGTAGCATGGTCCTTTTGGGTTGCCTTCACCAGAGCAACTTGATAGGATGGAATTTTGAGAAAGAGGTTATTTGTGATTTATTAATATATTATAAGTATAATATATTAATTGTGAAATCATATTATTTAATTAGTATTGATCAAGAATTAATTTGGAATTAATTTAGTGATCAAAAGAGACTAATTAAATTTACGGGGACTGATTAAGTAAATCAGTAAAACATATAGTTTGGGCTAATGATCCATGGTTGATTATGATAGGCTAAACCTATATGATAGTCCATGGAGGTTTACCTCATGGAGCCTAAGAAATATGAAGGGTCATGGTGCATTAGGGTTTGCATGGATGAAACCCTAGTCTTTGCCATACTATAAAAGAAACCCCTTAACCCCTAAATCGGCCCCCATGCATTCTAAGAAGAGTGACAACTGATTTTGAGCTATCTAGCCACTTCTCATAATCCTCCTCTTGCATTTTGGTGTTTGTGAAACATTAGAGGCATCACATTTGAGGAGCTAAAGCTTTTGAAGGCCAAGAACTGCTAATTACATCAAGAGGTATTCATCTAATCTGTTTTATGTTGTATATCCTCCATCATATGCTAGTTAGGATATATGCTTTGGAAAAATGAAATTGCATGTATAATTAGAGAAAACTTAGATCCAAAGCATCTAGGGTTGCATGTGCACCATATGAGTGTTATAGTGCTTAAAACCCATCAAAAGTGTCATCGTATCGATACCTGTGATACAGATAAACTGATTGGGTCAGGTTGGGAAACCTGGTGAGTACATAGGGTTTTCAACCCACAATAATAAAGTTATTATGTTTCATCATCAAACAATTAACCCAATTACCCATCCCCATTATCTTCTTTATTTCTTAAGGATCTACCCTAAGAATAATCTATCATTCACTCATTCATTCCTAAGGATTTTCCTAAGGAATAAGCACGAAGTCCATCGCTGTCAGGGTTTATATAAAAGGTACTAACTCCATAGCTGCCGAGGTTATTTGTTAGGCACTAAGTCCATAGCTGCTTGGGTTTATCTCTTTTATTGACAGTATTATTTTAGGGAGTCCACCCACAATACATGTCAATGGGTTTTTAGAGTACGTCTGATGAACATATCATTCACAACACCTACAGGTTGCAAGCCTGCTAGTGTTCCACTGGACTGTCTAGAATAGTCTGTGGTTGTCATCTATACTCTGCAAGATGATTGGGCCATCGCTTCTCATCATCTTTCACCTCTCATCATCTATATCATCTTTCATCTCTCATCATTCATCTCATATTTCATCTCTCATCTCTCATCTCATCTTTCATCTACCCATCTTTACCCATCATAATTATAGGTATAAAATATGTATACAATTTAAATCGAGTAAAACATGTATATTTTGTTCATCCAGCATAAATATCAAGAACACAAATAATATAATATGCATACATATCACATAATTTATATTAAATATTCATATCTATGTGTAAGATGAAAGTAACTATGCACTCACTTGTTAAAGTGATGATTCCAAACTCGGGCAGCGCTTCGCTTCTAACAATTCTATTTTCCTTCGACGAAACCTAGTATCATTACCGCTAGATTTTAGTCTAATATTTATAGCGACTATTTACGAGAAATATTGTTTTATAAGTGTTAAAAAATACTTTTCAACCACTATGTACAGACAGGGGCCAGACATGAAACACCGGAGGGCAGGACCATTTTGGCATTATAACACTTCTAAAATCCAACAACCCTATGCCGCCCTTCAAACCAGATTTCCCGTACCGCGAGTGATTAAAAGATATTATAATAACACTTTTTATATTATATTTTATAATATATACATTGTTTATAAGTTCATAATTACGATATTGAACTTAAACATAAGCTATACTTAAAGTAGGGTAAGCATAACTCACTTACTAGGAGGTTTGGCTAGGAACCGGGCTCTGCGGGGGTAGAACTTCTGAGCCGAAATCTCTTCTTCTCAGAGCCTTATGGTGCTCCGGGACTCGCCTCTTAGCACTTGGGAGTTACTAGGGATTGGGAGGAAGAGATTGGGAGTGTTGAGAGAGAAAGAATGGGAAAGGTGTGAGTTTTTGGGGTGATTTGCGCCTCTATTTATAGGTTGAGTTCGGTGCGAATGTGGGGCGTTCCCTTGCTGAACGATGGGCGTTCGTGGCCAGGTGTCATCATCTGGTGTCAAGCCGTGGTGAGGAAGCAGTGGTTCAGATCGCGCCACATGTTGCTCGTCGGTCACTCCAAAAACTAATTATCTTCTAAAATCAGTAACTTTCACATACAAACTCCATTTTTGACGTTCTTTATATCCACGCGTAGGTATCGATGGGATCTACAACCTTTGTTTAGACTTCGTTGACTAATTTTGAATTTATTTTTAAAGTTATATTTTAACAGACTTAGACATTTAAAATCCGTTAAAAATTCATAACTTTGTCATTCGACATCCGTTTTCAACTGTCTTTTAATCGTTGAGCTCCTATTAATAAGATCTTCAATTCTAATTTAGGTTGTTTCGGCTAAAAATCGGTCGATCTAAAATTCGAATTTCGGGTTGTGCACCACTATGCTAAATCTTAGAAAAATCATAACTTCCTCATACGAAGTCAGATTTGGACATTCTTTTTATGCACGCTCTTGGTTTAACGTATACTACGACTTTTTTTTTAGATCACTAAGGCTAAAAAGTATTTTATCGCAAACTCACTTTTTACGTCACACAACGTCGTGCCGGTTTTGTCGCAAAACTCCGACAGGTCATAAGTTCTTCGTTATAACTCGGATTTCAGCGTTCTTTATATGTAAGGAACCCTTATGGCATATAATATAACTTAGTTAAGATTATTTACTCTAAATAATATTCTATCAAAAAGTCATTTTTTGACGCTTATAGTCTATAAATTGATTAGTCCGAATCTGTGGGTGTTACATCTCGCTTTGTCGCCAAGATCCTACATGACACATATCAAACCTGAAACATCCACAGAAAAACAGTAGTCAGTGATCTTAGAAAATTCTTCTTCTTCCCCCTCATCTTCAAGGGCTTTAAACCTATGGTTATCAGGTTTGGAATAAGGTTTAGACTTATAGGATCTCTGGGTCAAGGTTTCAGCCTTCCTATTGGGGTTATCATATTAGCTTGGTGGGTTGCTCCTCTTTTAGATCTCCTTATCTACTTCGAGCCTAATGAACCTTAGTGCTCTGATCCTTACTTTATCCATTCTTTTGCATGGAGTCAATACATGGTCTTCGTAGAAAGGAGAGTCTTTCCTTAGGCCCATTTTGAAGGCTTCCACGACAGTTGCCATGTCGATGTTGGAGATGCTCAGAGCTTCCCTGTGAAACTTGTTCATGAAAGCCCCAAGGGATTCCTTAGGATCCTAAACTAGTCGATAGAGATCACTAGTGATCTTCTCGAAGGTTCTGCTACAAGAAAATTGGTTGTTAAAAATATTAACTAAGTGTGCAAACGAAGTAATAGAGTAAGGAGGAACATTTAGTAGCCATTTCAAGTTTGATCCCGTGAGGGTTGAACCAAAACCCTTTCATAGGCAAACTTCCTTCAAGTGTGTTGGAATGCGGATGATCTCCATTCTTTCCCTGTATTGTGCCACATGTTCTTCAGGATCCGTGGTCCCATCATAAGGTTTCATGCTGGGAGTTTGGAAGCGCTTTGGGACCTCGGTGTCAGTGATTGCAGGAGAGAATCTTGAGATCCTGTGGCTTGTTGGGGAGACTTCTGGTATAAGCTAGACTACTCTGGGTACGCTTGTGATCATCTGTCGCAACTTTTGAAGTTATTTGGCCATAATCGGGCCCATTCCTGCATCAACATCCATAGAGTTAGTAGTAAATGTATTATTATTGTCGAAGTTACCAGGATCCTTGTTATTGGGAGTAACGAAGGTTTCACTGGTATCCTGGGTCATACGAGCTTGCACTTTTAGATTTGCATCCCAAGCGGGAGCAGAGGCCGGTGTCGAGGATCCTATCTCGTGGCGGTTTGCTGAGGATCTCGTATTGTCAAAGTTTAGGATCTTGTGCTGCAAGATCGAGGGTGTTGCCCTCATTCTCTCCATTTCCTTGAGTATCGTCTTGTTGTCCTCTTGCTGCTGAGTGATTTTTCGTTCCAATCTCTTCATCATGAAAAAGATTTTGTTATTAGAAACCAATACATGAGGATTATGAAGTCCTTGGGCAGCGACCGGAGATGTGTTATTCTTTAGTGCCTAAGAGGTTTTCTTGGGAGCTCCACCTGGGGGTGGAGGAAGATTTTTTGAGGAAATGGGAGGAATGGAGGAAGAGGATAAAGTCGGTAGGGTAGACATGATTCTCGAAAGATTATGAACACCATGGCCCCACGGTGGGTGTCAAATTGTTTTGATCAAAAATTGATTAAGTACTATTCTACCAAATTGTATGAGAGGTTGTGGTGTTAGTGTAACGTAAGTATAAAATAATGATCGAAATGAGACAAGTGAGTTACAAGGAAAGCCCTTGATCCTTTATAGGATCTCCGACATAAAACCTTGGGAGGTGATAATGATCACCTGCTTTGATGTGTTTTATCGATTTCAATATGGGATTACAAAGATGATGAATATAATACGAGTACAAGTGTAATGGTAGCGCTAATCGTGTCTGTAGTGCGCTATTTATAAGTGTTGTTTATAGTCTAAGTAAATTAAGAAGAAGTCCGATATTTTTGGGATCCTCCTTGAACAGGTATTTGCACGTTGTTTGACTTAGTATTCCTGGATCTTAAGCTTGGTTGAAGTTACTTTCCGTTGAGAATGAGTCTTGTGTTGACTAGTTTTGCACATGTGCGAAAAATAGGGAAAAATATAGTCCTTATAAGTGTCAGAAATATCAATGGTAATAATTAGGATCCCGAGGCTTAAGAAATATTTAAGGATCTGAATATGATTCATGGATCCTGCCCCATATATATATATATATATATATATATATATATATATATATATATATATATATAATAAAGCATATTATAAGAGTCATAAGTTACAAATTTTTTTGTACAATTTAATTATGTATGAATTGGCTTGGTCCGACCAAGAAAGGCATGGGACTCTTTGGGCATTGCTTGGGTCGAGTGAAGTTGTGTCAGTTTGGGGTACGGTCAGTTCACCGGGAGGATCGCCCTCCCAATTCGAAGTTTTTTCCTGGAAGTTTCAACCTTGTTGACTATGACAACAGTCGCGACTATAAACAGACTCGCGACTATGGCAGGGCGGTACGCTCTGCTCTCTCACGACCCCTACTCTAATCAAAAGACCAAAGGCCCCTACTTAAGATTCAAAGGGCGAGCACTTAAATGAGAAAGGCTTGTAGACTCATGACGCTGAACGAGACATTCGAAAACTAAAGCGCACACTAGAAAGTGCTTCGAAAGGTGTCAGCAGGTGCGCGGAGCCGGAGCCCGGCATGTTCGCCCGCTGGGTATCATACATACTTACCAAAAGTTTGAATACTTGAATTAAATACTGTTATTAAGAAATTTAATTTAGAGCAAAATGATAATTTTAAAATATTAAATTCATGTATACAAATTAATGTAATTTTCTTATTTTAGACACCGATATTACTTGATTTACATTAAATGTACAAACATGCAATATAAGTATAAGGTCTAAACACAAATATTTTATTTAAAAGTGGTAATTTTTCTTACATAATAACTAATAATAAAATTTAATAATTATTTCCCTGTAAGAAAACTATTCGCCAAAAGAGCTATTTATCGTCGCCGCTTTGCGCGGGCACACATCTAGTATATATATATATATATATATATATATATATATATATATATATACCTTATATTTAATTATATTATTTACAAAAATAAGTTAACTGAAAATTTCAATTTTGACACCGTGTTTTTTTCCTTTAATTTATGTCATCAGATTTACAATTTTGTTATAATATAAACCAAATGACCGGTTCTCCCTGTTCTCTTGGTAACCAATTTTACCAGATTGCAATAAAGTCACTAAGTTTACCAAAATTTTGATTTTCACACCATATTTTGTTTCTCTCAATTATGTCATTACGTTTACAATTTTGTTGCAATGTCAACCAATTGGCTAATTACAATCGACTAGCAGGTTACCAAATAAATGGCATGCAATATTGTGACGTGGAAGTCATGTTGTATCTTATGTGGTAGGATTGTGATTCAAATATAGGGTTTTCATCAAACCCAATTTCACATATCTTCTTCTCTTCTTTTGCCCTTCTCAACATAGTATTTCTTCATAAATGGTGTATGACGGTTGATCCAGTGGTTCAAACTCACTTATAAGTTAGCGAAAAGGGCATACTCACCATTTCAGGAGATGTTAATGTGGTTGAGAAGCTTGATTTGTGTAACACCCCGTTTATTAAATAAATAAATAGACGAATTAATGAATGAATAATAGCCCTAAAATCAATAGTAATATAGCAATGTGTTGGTCTCGAGGAGTTAATTATTACAATTATAGAAGTTGGGGGTTAAAAATGTAAGTTCCGGAGTGGTTTGTAAATATTTATGAAGGCAGGGACTACTTGATAAATTATTGGGACCTAATTTGAATAGATTTTGGGAAACAAGGGCTAAATGGTAAATTTAGGATTCAATTTGTAAAGATTTCTGAGGGCAGGGGCTATTAGGTAAGTTTTGGACTTCAGTTGAAAAGAATTTATGGAATCAGGAGCTAAAGTGTAAGTTTTGGACTTAAACTGATAAAGATCTAGTAAGGAGGGACTGGTTGTGTCAAGTTTATAGGAAGTTTGGATGGATGCGGGATTTAAACACCGGTGAGCTATCCTTCCCGTCTTAAGGACGTTACCCCCCAAACCCTAACCCTAGCTCTTCAACAGCCGCCACCCTTATGACCCCTCCAGCCGGCGCCGCCACACCTCCCGTCGTCGGAGTCGCGAGCCACCTGCCAAGCTACCTCAGCGCCGCCGCAACAAAAGCCCGATCGCCGCAGATGCAACATCGTTGAAGGTCGCCATTGCGACGTCTGCTGTCGGGAACATCGTGGGAAGCCGGAGAAACGCCGAGAACCGGGTGAAAACCCGCTGTGCGTCGTTGTGCAGGTCGTGATCCACCGGAAACGCATGGTAAGCCCATTCGCAATCCATTCTTCTTCTCTCTCTCTCTCTCGTTCTTTTCTGTGAGTACGATGCCGGAAGCTTCATTGCCGACGTCGGTGGCCGTGGAGGCCGCTGTGTGCGTTTTCCGACGACTCCTGCCGCCTAGGAGGCGGCTGTATGGTTGTATAGTCGAGTGTACTTCTTGATTATTGCGTTCATTGGGATTATACGTGTGAGTTTGGCGAGAAAAACCCACCATGGATGCCAACCATGGTGGCTGCCGCCCCCTGCCACCGCTTTCTGCCGCCACAGCCACTGTGAAGGGTGGTTGTGTGTGTGTTTATTGTGTTTATTTATGGGTTTGATGGGATTATTTGGAATGATTCATGTTTGGCCGGATTAATCAACGGAAAAACCTCACGGTGGTGGCCGCCGCCATTGACCACCACTACCCGAGGTGGTAGTGGGTGGTGCCTGATTAATTAACAGTTAATTAATGTAGAAGCTTCATGAATGGACTAATTGGGTTGTGATGGGATTGGAAACCCTAATTAGGGTTTAGAAAACCCTAATTATGTATATGTTAATTTGGAATTTGTCGGGACCCGTGAGTTTGGACCATTGGATTGGAATCATGAATTAATCCCGACCATATTGTATGTTGACCAAGTAGAGTGAAGGACTTAATGGATTAATTCCTTAATGGGTTAAGTGAGAAACACTTAACCCCAATCGTCATTTCATGTAAAAACCCTAATTATGTTGGGTTTAGAGTTGGGTCTTTCTATTGGGCCTAGGTGTCTGGACTCTTGATGGGCCAACTATTAACAAGTAAGTGGACTAGAATATTTGGATTGGTCTTTAGGATAAGGCCTATTGGACAGGCTTGGGCCCAATTGGGAAAATTAGGCCATAGATGGGACATAACTAGGCCTTGATGATTATGAGATATTGGACCATTAGAATACAAAGTGTTAGACCAAGAATAAATGGTTTGGGCCTTGGGCTTGAATCAAGCTAAGATAGGGGTAAATTAGTCATTTACCCCAAGCGTGGACTTATAGATATGTGTTGGAACCCAATTATTAATTGGGTGTTATTTTGATGTTGACTGATTCGGGAATCTGTCATCCAGTAGGGTTTTGTCAGTGGGACTTCAGCAGTGTGAGGTGAGTCCTCTTCCAGTAGGAACAGGTCTAAGGCACCAAGGCCGGTCCGTTTACTTAGTAGTAGTTCCGGACTACGGTCCGATGTCGGGCGGGGCCCGATGCAGGTTTATATGCTTTTCTGGATTTCGATCCGATGTCGGGTTAAGCCTGAGGAATGTTTGTATGCTTGATTTCTTCGTGATTCTTGCATGTGTATGTTGTATGTTTTCGGACTTCAGTCCGATGCCGGGCGGGCCCGAGGAATGTTTATATGTTTATGTTATGTGTTTATGTTTATATGTATATGTTGATATGCTTATGTATTCCGAGCTTTGCTCGATGCCGGACTTCGATTCGATGTCGGGCGGGGCCCGATGTAGTGGGCTAGGCCTAAGTTATGTTTATGTTACGTGTATGTTATATGCTTGATGATATGTTATATGTATACCGGACTTTGGTCCAATGCCCGGCGGGACCCGATGTCCGATGCGGTCGGATGCCGGGCGGGGCCGGTTGTCGGGTTGGACTGATGCCGTGCGGGGCCCGATGTAGCGGGCAAGTCCCGATGTGATGTTTATATGTTTATGATTATGTGATTATGTTTATGTAATTGTTGATTAATCATGTGTATACCGAGCTTTGCTCGATGCCGGACAGGGCCCACGATGTATTTGTGTGACATGTGTATGGTATGTGGTAGATTGGGGAGACTCGCTAAGCTTCGTTTTTACAGTTTTCAGTTTTGGTTTCAGGTACCTTGGTTTTTAAAAGAGGAGCTCGGGATGATTGCAGTGCACACACCATTTTTTTAGCCTGGGATGTTTATACTCTGATATATTTTAACATGTGACTTGATACATGACTTATGATTTTTATATGATGAGGATATTTATGGTTTTATTAATGATTTAAAAACGAAATTTTTGGACTGTATTTTTGGGATGTTTCAATTTGTACGATAAGTAAAAGAAGACCCTTACAAGGTTGATTAATTGGTTCAAACTCACTAAGCATTTCCTGGATCGACCTTGTAGGTGTCTTCGTTTACTTGTTGTACAAATCAAGCTTCTAAGCCATAATACGTCTCCTGAAAGGGTGAGTACGCCATTTTTGTTGATTTGTCAGTGAGTTTCAACCACTGCATCGACCTTCAGATGCCATTTGTGAAGAAATACTATAACAAGAAAAGGAGAAGAAGAAAAGAAGATATGTGAATTTGGGTTCGATGCAAACCCTTTATTTGAAACTCAGTCTTGCCACATAAGATCCACGCAGCTTCCTGTAACACCTGCAAATTACGGCCAATCAATTTGACTAGTATAAGCGTTAAAATTGACTTTTTGATAGAGGATTATTTAGAATAAATAATCTTAACCAAAGTTATAGTATATGTGACAAGGATTCTGCACATATAAAGAACACCAAAATCTGACTTCGTTAGTGGAAGTTACGATTTTTCTAATATTTCAGCGTAGCAGTATACGACTTAAAAACCGAAATTGGAATCGATCAATTGTTAGAAAAAACAATCTAAACAAGAGTTGAAGATCTCGTCCTCATGGTTCCAACAATATAAAGATAGCCGAGAACGGATATCATATGAGAGAGTTATGAATGTTTAACGGACTTTAAGAGTCTATGTCTGCTAAAAATTTCTCTTTAAAAATAAAGTCAAAAGTAGCCAATGAAGTTTAAATGAAAGTTTTAGATCTCGTCGATAGCTACGCGTGGATATCTAAAACCGTCGAAAAAGGAGCTTGTATGAAGAAGATATGAACTTTCTTGGGAACATAAATTCTTCGCGTGCACCTGCGCGCAACGACAAAGTGTGCCGTGCGCACTGACACTCCACCCAGAATGCGACACGTGGCACCACGCAGATAGTGACATGTCACTCTCTTCCGACCAGATGTGCAACCCACACCTTATCTATGCGCAACGCGCAGTCTAAATTCAACTATATATGAGTCGAAATTCAGTTCATTTCCACACCCTTCAAACATTTCTCTCTCGATTTCTCTTAATTCTAAGCCCTCTCTCCTTTAAGTTTTTAGTTAGCGAAGCCCTGCGGTGTCTAATAGCCAGTGAATAGAAGCTCCCGAATCAGAGTTCTGCTTGCAAAATCCATGGTTTTCATGAGAGTACTCTGTAAGTTAAGCTACACTTATTTCATTCAAGTGTAACTTATAATTATAGTCATAGTCATTATTATGAACCTATAACTAATATTTATCAGTAATTTCAAGTCGTTATACTGATTGATCTAGTTACGTGGATGATGCCTAGGTTGGATTTAGTGAGGTGTTTAAAGTGGGCTTTCCAAACAGTATACTTTATATACTAAACATACCATACTTTCGATATGATCCTACCTGGTTGTTCCTTACTTGATATATATTGATTTATACATTGGGATTAGTGAGGAATCTAGACTATCATTATATAGTCGCTAGGACTATGAAACTAGACTAAGGCTTAGTGCTTTATACGTCTAGGTATCTTTGGAAGTGCGAAGCGAAGTGCTGCCGAAATTGTCAGTCACCCATTTTATCAGGTGAGTGCATAGTTACTTAAATGGTATGTGCACTGTCTTGCTGTGTTTAATATATATACGTGCAACTTGATATAATTATTACTTGATTAAACTATATATATATATATATATATATATATATATATATATATATATATATATATCATGCTTAATAATATGATTGGGTAGTAAAGGGATGTGTGAAATAATAAATGAGAGGTTGTGTTAGGGATATGTAAGATAGTGGTCGTGATAGGTTAGTGAAAGTTGTGCAAAATAATAAGTCATGTCTATCGTGTCTATCCCAAGTACTATTGTACTGCTGTGTTAAGCCAAAGTATTACTGTACTGTTGTGCTAAACCTAAGCACTATTGTATTGTTGTGCTAAATCAAAGTACTATTATACTGTTGTGCTAAACCCACGTACCATTGTACTGCTATGCTAAACCAAAGTACTATTGTGCTGCTGTGCTAAACCAAAGTACTTTTGTACTGTCGTGCTTAACCCAAGTACTAATGTACTGATGTGTTGCTATGTTTACCCAAAGTATTATCATACCACCGTGCCTAATCACCTAGAAAATTTAAGTGTCTGCTGATAAAGGTCCTTTAAGAAAGATCCTCTCGAGATCATGTTAGGATTAGTAAGGGGCTGTGTGATAGTTGCTGACTGAGTAGAGACCTGACTGGGTCTGAAGCTCTGAATGATTATGCCTCTGATTGAAACCATATTGTTTGAATACGCCTCTGGCCAAGTATGCTAAATGTTTAATATGACAATTTTACCCCTTTATTCATTTTTTTGTGTTATTCACTCAATAAAATAGCCAAAATACCCTTTTACAACAAATTATATATTTACAAAATGGCATACAAAGGAATGAAATATATATAATTAACAATAACATAAATACCCTTTATAAAAAAATACATATATTTACGATCTTTTACAAAATTATCCTTTGTTTGATGCTTTCTAGAAAATTTAGGAGAAACATATCATAATTTCTCGAATTCGCTTCATGTTTTCACAATGTTACTTAAGCCACATCATCAAGGTTATTGTTTCCTTTATTCTCAATGTGTGTTCCATCCGTTTTAAGAATCATTTCACAGAAATATTATTTCCATTCATTTCTGATGTTGTGTAAAGTTCTGTTTTCCCAAGTCTACCCCTCTATTGATGATTATGCTTGTTTCCTTCTCTATTCCAAACGACTTCTGAATTTATGAGCATAAACCCCCTCTTTCTTTGCTTCCTGTTGGAAATACATCGCATTCAACAATTATCTATACTAAAGTAAGCAAATGAATGTAACAGATCCTCATTAGTACTCATCATATCGTAAAAGCAATGATATATTTGACTTTCACTATTGAGAAATTATCTTTTGGACTTAATCAAGAATTTAAAATCGAACACCCAAATCTTGATTTTGAGAAATAATCATGATTTGAATCTAAAATACTTGGAAGAAAAATTGAACTAAAAAATACATATAGAAAAATCGAAGAAAATTCGAACGGAAAAGGGAGGAAAAAGAGAGGGTGTTTCTTACCCATGGATGGAGGCCAGAGCTTAGGAAAGGCGGTGCTATAGGGTGGCGGATAAGGCGTAGGTCGGAGATAGAGGAGTCGGTGCAAATTTCGGAGATGGGAGGAGCTGCTAGAAAAAAATCGTCTATGGGGGCAAGGAGAAGGAAGTCACGAAGAAGGAGAAGGGCATACATGGACGATTTCTCAGTCAACGTTTTATTTTAGTGGACCGAATAAGAGCCTTGTGTACTGATTGTGGACCGAGTAATAGGCAAAATTGTAACATCCCAAATTTCGAGGCCAAAAATTTCGTTATTGAATTAATATTTTGTAAACATTTACCAAAAACATTACATGAAGTTACAAAAACCACAATGTTGTGTCCCAAACCATAACATCAGAAGTAATGAAAATCAGACTACAATCCCAGAAACTCAATGCGGAAACCATGTGTGTGTGATGCGCTGCTACGCCGCCGGCTCCTTCCCCTTAGACGAAGAGGTACCTGAAACCAAAACTAAAACTGTAAACACGAAGCTTAGTGAGTTCCCCCATCATACCACATACAATATCATATCATCGGTATCTTTCAACCGGTAACTGCCATCGGTATCTTTCAACCGGTATCTGCCATCGGTATCTTTCAACCGGTAATCGCCATCGGTATCTTTCAACCGATACCTGTCATCGGTATCTTTCAACCTGTATCCGAGGACTATTTCACCCCCTACCGCTATCATACAATATCAGGACATAAACATACAGTCAGGTATATCTGGGTACTGACCTACCCTTCGATCCTAACGACCGATGTCAGGGAAAAATTATTCCCTACTACTACCACTAACATACACAATGCATATCATACAAGCAAATCTCATGACCATATCACATAAACACACCAAGATAATTATGACAGAGACAATTATCCACCAAATACCCCTGATGGTGGGCCGTCATTGTGGCCTTAGACCAACCCCTACTGGAAGGTAACTCACCTCGATGTCGTGCAGTGTCTGAACTATCTTCGGCGCACAAGTCGACTACCCTCGACCCCTCGATCCCTACACGACAATGCTTCAAAGTTATTCATTTGAGTATGCAACCCTAACCGGGGTCATACCAAACCAGACAAAGTCAACATCCAGTTGACCTGACTCGCCGAGTTGTTCAACCAACTCGTCGAGTCCATACTCCACTAACCCGATCCAACCCCGACTTCACTCGTCGAGTCTAGCAAGAACTCGACGGGTTCTCCTTCATTCAAACCATCGGGACCATCTTCATCCGACTCGCCGAGTTCGTTCCTGAACTCGCCGAGTTCATCTTCATCCAGAAGATGTTCAGTCGATGACTCGCCGAGTTCCTCTTGAACTTGCCGAGTCCGTCTTCATAAGTTGGGAGATTGCTTTGGACTCGCCGAGTCTGTTCATACACTCGTCGAGTCCCATGATTCCCAGGTCCCTTTTCGTGTCTAAACATCCACGGGTCTTCCTCCCTATCAACTGGTCCATCCACAGAAAGGATTTGGTGGTCAATACACCGCGACTCGCCGAGTCCCAAGAACAACTCGTCGAGTCCATCCTTGACCAATACTATACAGTCGATTTAAGTGGGTCTTAACACACCAAAACCATAGATCTAGCCTCCTAATGTCCATTTTACACGTAAAGTTCCAAACTTGGTACACATGCAAGGGGTCTTTGGCCCAAAAAGCCATAAAAGATGGCCTCCAAAGTGCATGAGGTATTCATGGCAACAAAATGGGCACCTTTGTGCCATAATACCCCTCAATAGACCTGGATCTAAAGCATACACTGATTTCCAACACTAAATCCCGAATACAACCTCTCTAGGGCTTAGAAAGATGAAGGAAAAGGCCCAAAATCAAAATCTATAGACAAAGGTTCAGCTTCATACCTCCAATAAGCTGAAAGTGAGCTCCAAACTCTAGATCCTCTTGTTTCCCCTTGGTCTCACAAGCTCCTTTCCTCTTCTCAAGCTTCACAACCCACCAAAAAGCACCAAAATGGCCTTAGAACACACAAAAACGGCTAGAGTTTCGATATGATGTCTTCTGGGAGTATAAGGGATGATGGAGGCTGAGATAAGGTGTTTAAATAGGGTGCAAACCCTAAATATTAGGGTTTTGTCCAAACAGCTCCTACTCGTCAAGTCGGTCTTCCGACCCGTCGAGCAGGTTACTTAAACCCCCGATCAACAGTCGAGTCTACTCGACGAGTTGGGCCTCCAACTCGTCGAGTCCCAGAGTAAAATGCAATATTTTCTTTAACTTAAATGCGTACCAGGAATCGGGTGCTACAAATCTCCCCCACTTATTTTAGAGTTCGTCCTCGAAGTCTGCTACTGAATCTGGAAAAAGTTCGGGGTAGTGCTCCCTCATCTCTTCCTCCAGCTCCCAAGTCCATTCCGATCCCCTGTGGTGTTTCCATTGCACCTTCACCAACTCCACCCTCTTGTTCCTCAGGTCCTTCGACTTCTTGTCGAGGATCACCACTGGCCGCTCGATGTAATTCAGGCTGTCATCCACCTGAATATCCTCCAAGGGTACCACCGCCGAGTCGTCCACCAGGCACTTCCGTAACTGGGAGACGTGAAACGTGCTGTGAATCTGACTGAGTTCGGCTGGCAGGTCCAGCCTATACGCCACCTTGCCCACCCGGGCCACAACCATGAAAGGTCCAATGTAACTGGGGCCCAACTTGCCCCGCTTCCTGAATCGGATGACGCCTTTCCAAGGTGACACCTTCAGGAGGACCATATCCCCGACCTGGAACTCCAGGTCTGATCGGCGCTTGTCGGCGTAAAGTTTCTGCCGACTCTGAGCAGTCTGTAGCCTACTTCTAACCTACTAAATCCTCTCTGTCGTCTTGAGCACCACTTCGGTGCTCCCCATGACCCTCTGTCCGACTTCGCCCCAACATATCGGGGTCCTGCACTTCCTCCCGTACAACATCTCAAAGGGAGGACGATCGATACTCGCGTGATAACTGTTGTTGTAAGAGAACTCAGCTAATGGAAGATAGGTATCCCAGCTACCACCGAAGTCTAGAACGCATGCCCGCAACATATCCTCCAAAGTTTGGATGGTCCGCTCACTCTGACCATCCGTCTGCGGGTGGAACGCTGTGCTGAAGTGCAGACGAGTACCCAACTCGTCGGGAAACTTCTTCCAGAACCTGGAAGTAAACGGCACGTCTCGGTCCGAAATCACCGAAACTGGCACTCCGTGGCGAGCTACTACCTCTCGGATGTAGATATCGGCCAACTTCTCGGCTGAGATGCTCTCCTGGATCGGTATAAAGTGGGCACTCTTGGTCAATCGATCCACAATGACCCAAATTGAATCCACTCCCCGTGCAGTCCTGGGAAGCTTGGTGATGAAATCCATAGTAATATCTTCCCATTTCCACATGGGAATGTCTAGCGGCTGCATCTTGCCGTGTGGCCTCTGGTGCTCGGCCTTGACCTTCCTGCAGGTCAAGCACCGCTCTACATACCAGGCGACGTGCCGCTTCATGCAGGGCCACCAATAATCAGGACGAAGATCCATGTACATCTTCGTCGCCCCGGGATGAATAGAAAACCTGGATTTGTGCGCCTCCTCCATTAATACCTGGCGCACACCCCCATGATATGGGACCCACACTCTACGGTGTAGCGTCAACAATCCACGGTTGTCATAGTCAAAGGAGGAAACCTGACCCACAATACGCTCGCTTTTACGGTGTTCCTCCTTAATGGCCTCCTGCTGGGCCTCCCGAATCCGCTCCTACAGCGGAGTCACAACCGTCATCCTCATACAGATATCCCTGATCGGTGTTGCCTTGCGGCTAAGCGCGTCGGCCACGACATTGGCCATCCCCGGGTGGTAGAGGATCTCGCAATCATAATCCTTCACCACATCGAGCCATCGACGCTGCCTTATATTTAGATTTGGTTGATCCATGAGATACCTCAGGCTCTTTTGGTCCGTGTAAATGGTACAACGAACCCCGTAGAGGTAATGACTGTTGGGTTTTGAGCATTCTAACACTCCTATGGTGTACATGCAACCCTATAAACCTTGGATCTATGTTTTCTCTATTATACATGCAAATATTAACTATTCCAAGGTTTCATCCTAACTAGCATATTATGAAGCACCTATACTACAAAGTTCTAGTTAGATGACATACCTTTTGATGTAGCTTGATGTCTTCAAGCTTTAAGAGCTTAGCCCCGATAGTGTAGAAGCCTCAAATGGAATCACAAATCACCAAAACACCTTGGAAGAACTTGAGAGAATATGTATGCACACTAAAATCGGCCCACTCTTATTTTCACACACTTGTGCTAATTTTGTGAGCCAAGGACCCCTTTATATATTATGGAGGATTAGGGTTACATCCATGTAAACCCTAATACCCATGACCTTTCATTTACATAGGATCCATGGGTTAAAAGCTCCATGGACCATCCATGAAAGCTTAGCCCAACCTAAATGAACTTGGCCCATTCCATATATATAAGAGTCCATATTTAATTAGTTCTTTTTGATCACTTAATTAATTCTAAATTAATTCTTGATCAATACTAATTAAATAATATGATTCCATATTAATATATTAGAACTTATAATATATTAATATAAATCATAAATATACTATTCTCAAAAGACTATCCATATAAATTGTGCCGGTAAAGTGCAACCCAAATGGACCATGTCGGGTCAGGTCAAGTACATACCAAATATAGTTATGGACTTAGACATTAATCCAACAGTCTCCCACTTGGATAAGTCTAAAACTATTATTGAGTATGACTTCAAAACCTAACTGGCAATCGTAGCTCTTAAAGCCGCTGTCGAACTCTGACCTTGTCAATGACTTGTCCATTAGATAAGGGATCATATATTCCTCCATTCTAGATATCATATGGATTGAGACATGGATTATAATCATTCTCTCCGCCCATTTGTTGTTTCCCGATTTTCAATTTATGATGACTGACTGATTGAACAAATCAAATCATTCCTGGCTTGGCCAAGCACTCACATGTCTCATCGCTAAATCATCGAGGGGCCCACAGATAAATGAATCAAATATGGTATCAAACCCTATGAATATAAATAAACACTTTTATTTATCACCATACTGATTACTCATTATTCATTGTTTCGGTTTTATCAACTTTATACTTGAATTAAAAACACTAGTTGTCCCATGCTCCAAGCATGTACACTATGTTTTTCTTAAACAATAGCTTTGCCATACACCAAGTATGCACTCTATGTTTGTCTATGATCCTTACTTTGTGAAATAAACCAATTGAACATAATTTCAATGATTCTAATTTCACACTCCCAAATCCTTATCGAAAAATGTGAGAATTTCGAATTCCTATCATTTATCGAAATCTGTTTAGATTTTAAACTTATATGCACTGACCCTCCTGTAATGAATATTTACAAAGTCACAAAGACTTGTCAACAGTCATTATAAGGTATTCCAATGGAGATCAACTCCATGGAAACTGAGTCTCGTATTCAAAGTACATTGCTTTGGACATGCTTCTTGCATTAAGTTTTCTAATCTTACACAGATAACTTCCACCTATAGAGACAACTCCATATTCTCATTTTGACTATCACTTCTGAATAAGAGATGCCTCTTTTCAGAATATGTCAATATGGTCCTTCCAAAATTAGTACTATACTTCCAACTGTCCCTGAGCAACCAATCTTTGGTAAACCTCAGATTGTCCTCGACAATTGCTTAATCATTTTAGTCATATCCAATTCTAGACCTTTTCCCTTCTTAATGCCTCTGGGCATTTGGAAAAATTTAGAAATGACAAATATTATAGCACATGCAATCGATCCTGTACCCAAAGCAAATGGTACACGATTCATGATGTCTCACATAAAGACATGATTCTAGACCAGTCTTTTGCTACAATATTTTTATTTGCCATGTTTTCAAAATTTGACTATGAAGAGGGATGCCGTAATCATAATCGAATTTTGAGAACGCAATATATAGAATTTCCTTAAGTTGAACCAATCCAACATGAAATTCATATATATATATATATATATATATATTCTTGACTAAAGATGATTAAGGTCTCAATCTAAGCCTTTAGAACTGAAATGAAGTATATCCTCTCCCTTAATATAGCAAAACAACTTTTTCAATCCCTGCAGCCTCACGAATTGAAACTTTTGTTTTCTATAATTAACATTGCTAACTTGCAACACTAACAATAATTATCATGCTCCCACTAACATGATGATTATTAGCATAACACTTATGCTCCCACTAGCTTTGACATGTACTCAGAAATCAGTTGGACTTCTAGAAATCAATACTTTATTAACTTTCTTACCAAAGTTCAGATTTCTGATACGAGATGCTTTGATAAAACTTTATCAAAATCATACACCTTTCCTTAGATAGCATGCATGTGTGTCTAAACAATTTCAGAACTATGAAAAGGGATGCCGTAATCATAGTCTCAATTGTTTAGACCTTTTGCCATCTGCTTCAAATCTACTTGGTGGAAGTGTTTCCTCACCATCATTTTCATGAATCAGAGAGAAACCTTATGACCCTTAGATTTTATGGTGTATGTGTTCTTATCCATGTGAATCGTCAAAACCATAGTCACAAGACAAGGATAATGACAAATCCAAACTCATATGGACTGAACTTATGCAATCTTAACTTCTTGCCACTTGGCAGTACAGGGCCTGCCATTGCTTCCAAGTTGTTATGCAGCCAATTGAGAACTTTCAGAACTCCTATGCAAAGCCAACTTTAACTGGAATGGGCACAGAATATGTCAACACGATAGGTTATAAACCTCAAGTCGTGTGCTAGTGAAGAACCTCAGGTTTTATTCTTGATTAGTTGTTGAAATTCTTTTTAGGATCTTTAAGACTCCCACTATCCTCTTGACATATAAGACTATCTTGCCAAATATTCAAGAGATAGTGCAGATTCTTTATCAAGACAAACACTTCACACAATTGGCCTTAGTTGGTCTTTGTTTTATCCAAAACATCACAACTTACCAATTTCAAATGTACAAGAGTAGGACATTTTTACTCTTACATTTGACAAGTGTTTTAAACCTTTCTTTAAGATATGTCACTCAAGTTACAATCTTGGAGTATGACTCTAAGAATTGTTTTGGAAAGAAGTATGACTCATCTTTCTGATCTAACCATTTCAACAATTCATGACTCCTCTTCTTAGTCATAAGAATGCACTAAGATGACCTTTAGAGGACTAATTGTGATATGATTTATAAATCATTAAGATGATCACAAACATGATACTAAAGTACTCTCTCATCTTTTCAGATTTGAGAAACTTTTATCTTTCTCCCTAATTTGATTCTTCCTATTCGTTTTGCCATACATTGAGACTTTTCCAATGTTTCAAAATTATACTTAAACTTGTAAGTATAACCATATTTACTAAACTTTAGTAAATAAAATAGTCTTAACGAGCTTTGTGGTGGACATGACCAGTGCACAAGAATGTGTACTCGATCCCTTTAGTCCTTCACTTAACTTACACATCCATGTGAACAAGTAATTAGTCTTGATTTTCCAATGCTTGAAAGTTCTCATTCATCATACTATTCAACTTACATGATTCCAAGTTTCGGTCCAATTGAAACTTGGGTGATGAGGAACTTTCCTGATTTGGTAAATTTAGACACTACCATAAATGAAAGAATCAAATCCATTTTCCAATATTGCTGTTAGTGGAATCATATAAGCAACAATTTTCCACAAATGTCATTGTAAGGATACTTCAAATAAACAAAATTAAACAATTTTCTTTTATTTTAAAACTTTGCGGAAAAACTTATCCTTACAATCCACATGGAAAATTGTTGTTATCTATTCTTTAGCAATATATCATAACTTCTTAAGCAACTGCTCAAAATTCTGATGTGATCGAAATCCACCTTCGCGATCAGAATCAGCATATACTTCCTTTAAGATTTCTCTCTATTCTTTGATTCTTAAAACATCAACATGTGACCCAGTCACATCATGTAATGAGAATCTCAGAATAGAACTTAACAGAGTTAGATAATGGGCTCTACCTGATGTAGAGTCAAACTTATTGACTTTAACATCCTTAGGTAAATTTGGCAGCTTTGCAATCAACGCCCCTTCTTTTGGCAAAATAAACATATGGACCCTTTGGTAATGAGACTATCTCAGACTTAGCCTTTCTCTTTACCATTTGGTCAACCGGGTTGACTATGGCCAATCCCTTTCCATTGGGAAGAGAATGCTTTTTCTGGATTTCCAGTGTCACCATTGTCACTGTCCATAAAGTTTTTGGGAAGTTGATCTTCTAATCAAATTTGCTTTACTATCGTTCCAAATCATTGCTGATTCAGCAGCACCAAGCAAATAGATATGATCATTAAGGTTCATGTCATAGTCTGTTTCATAGTAGTCCCAAAGGAACTCACTATGTGACTTAGAAAGTGATTGAACATCCAACTTTCTCAAGACTTTGAAACCCAACTCTCCCGGCTTGTCAATATGTGACTTCATCTCTAAGATGTGATCACACATAGACCTTGCTTGCCATTAGGGCTTGAGTGACCTTGAACTTGTGGGTTAGGGAGAATAATTGGAGGAGGTGGAGGAAGTAAAGTTCCAAGAGATTTGGGAAGATCATAGATGTCTGAACTCGACATCTTTTGGGAGATATTCAAGATAGTTGATCTAAAGTCCTTAATATAACACCCAATATGAAATATTAAGGCTAGGACCCAACAAACTATTTTATAACTTGGAAGAGGGATGCCGTAATCCAAGCTATAAAATATTTGAAGGTAGGTGAATGACGATTCACCAATTTCCACCAAGATAAACGAAATGTATTATTAGGTTTTAATTGGTTTTGAAACTCCTAGATTCTTTTGAGATTCATTGAACTTTTCAATGGCATGTTTCAATCTCGAGTGTGCCCTTCAGGTTTTGTGACTGTGATGCCGAGGATCACAAAACAAGGTGTGAAGTAACCATGCAAATATACTTGGTACCCTTAATATTTACCCCTCAATCGATGTGCCGGTTAACCACACACGCTCCAACGATACTATGATAAACATTAAGTTACCCTTTGCCTACCTTGTTAAGTCCAGGTTAGTGTGCCGGTTAACCACACACGCTCCACTAACAGCTTAAACAAAGTGCAAAGTGTAATTTCATGAATTAGCACCTTATTCACATTTTCCTAAGTAACTAAGATTGGGAATTTATAAGTGTTTAGTTACTTAGTATTTATCATTATACTTATAATGAAGGGAGAATTATAGTCCTTGTCCTAACTGTTCGGCTAACGACCCTCCACCGGTCAAGGAAGCGGTGAGTGAGAGTGGACACCCATTAAACTGCCATTTTATAGGCAGTAACCTTATACCCCCCTTATAGACCGGCTTCGTGAATGAGGCCTACTAATGGTAAGACGACTTGCTCTTATACATATAATATATTAAACTTTTAATATTATAATAGTATAAGGGTGTATTTTAGACATTTAAAATACTTGGTGGTTTAATCTATTAATTAAACTAGACTTTTAATTTAATTAAACTCAAACCATATATTTATGGATTTAATAATACTCTTTTAACTAAACGCTTTAATTAACTATTAATAAAGTCCATAAGAGTTAATTTGAACTATTCAACAAAACATCATAATTCCAATTATTAAACTCAAAATTAAAACCATTTAATTAATTGTTTAAGTTATGAACCCAAGAGTTTTAGAATTCAATTCTTTTTTTCATAAAAACTTTTCTCAAATTCCAAAACTTGAGGGCAAGTTTTGTAATTCTTGAAAACCTTTGGATTCCATAACTTATGGAATTAATGGTGTTTTATGATGAAACTTTCCATGTTCCATAACTTAAGAACAAGTTATGGAATTCTTTATAACATTAACACCAAATTTTGTAACCCCATAAAAACTTTGAATCAAATTTTTTTTTTTAAAAAAAAAAAACTTTCATATCCATAACTTATGGAAGTTTCAAAAACCCTTAAGATCACAACTTTAAAAAAAAACTTTTGAGGTGCAAAATTTTATGACAAAATATGTAACTCCTTAAAACATTTAGATCAAACTTTTAAAACTAATAAAATAATCATATCATTTTATCTTTTACTAAATTTGACCTAATTCAACTCATATAACAAATGATTCAAATTTTACAAATAATTCGTTTTTCACAAAACAAGTAATTATCTTAAAATTTGACAAACGTCATGTTTTTTTTTCCTTTTTTTTCAACTTGAAAATAAAACATTTGCATAAATATAACAGAAAACAACCCATGGCTCTGATACCACTGTTGGGTTTTGAGCATTCTAACACTCCTATGGTGTACATGCAACCCTGTAAACCTTGGATCTATGTTTTCTCTATTATACATGAAAATATTAACTATTCCAAGGTTTCATCCTAACTAGCATATTATGAAGCACCTATACTACAAAGTTCTAGTTAGATGACATACCTTTTGATGTAGCTTGATGTCTTCAAGCTTTAAGAGCTTAGCCTCAATAGTGTGGAAGCCTCAAATGGAATCACAAATCACCAAAACACCTTGGAAGAACTTGAGAGAATATGTATGCACACTAAAATCGGCCCACTCTTATTTTCACACACTTGTGCCAATTTTGTGAGCCAAGGACCCCTTTATATATTATTGAGGATTAGGGTTACATCCATGTAAACCCTAATACCCATGACCTTTCATTTACATAGGATCCATGGGTTAAAAGCTCCATGGACCATCCATGAAAGCTTAGCCCAACGTAAATGAACTTGGCCCATTCCATATATATAAGAGTCCATATTTAATTAGTTCTTTTTGATCACTTAATTAATTCTAAATTAATTCTTGATCAATACTAATTAAATAATATGATTCCATATTAATATATTAGAACTTATAATATATTAATATAAATCATAAATATACTATTCTCAAAAGACTATCCATATAAATTGTGCCGGTGAAGTGCAAACCAAATGGACCATGCCGGGTCGGGTCAAGTACATACCAAATATAGTTATGGACTTAGACATTAATCCAACAATGACGCCAAATCTTGAGGGCAAAAACAACAGCCCCCAGCTCCAAATCATGCGTCGGATAATTCGCCTCGTGAGGCTTTAGCTGCCTCGAAGCGTAAGCAATAACATGCCCCCTCTTCATCAATACCACGCCCAAGCCGGAGATGGACGCATCGCAATATACCACAAAGTCTTCCATGCCCTCTGGCAGGGCTAAGATTGGCGCCTCGCACAATCTCTGTCTCAACGTCTCAAATGCGGCCTGCTGCTCAGGCCCCCAACGAAAGACCACGACTTTCCTTGTCAACCGGGTCAGGGGCACGACTATCTTGGAGAAGTCCTGAATGAATCTCCGATAGTAGCCCGCCAGTCCCAGAAAGGTCTGAATCTCGTATGGAGACCTCGGAACCTCCCATCTCATCACGGCCTCTACTTTGGCCGGATCAACCGAAATTCCGTCCTGGTTGACAAGGTGCCCAAGAAACTGCACCTCGCGCAACCAGAACTCACACTTGGAGAACTTAGCATACAAGCTCTCCCTCCTCAAAGTATCCAACACCTCTCGCAAGTGCTCCTCATGCTGCTCTCGTGTCTTGGAATAAACCAAGATGTCATCGATGAAAACTATCACGGACCGATCCAACATCAATCTGCACACGCGGTTCATGAGATCCATGAACGCGACAGGAGCATTGGTGAGCCCGAAGGGCATCACCACGAACTCATAGTGACCATAACTTGTCTGAAACGCAGTCTTCTGCACATCCTCCTCTCTGACCCTCATCTGATAATATCCTGAACACAGATCAATCTTGGAGAACCAAGACGCTCCCTGTAGCTGGTTAAAGAGGTCATCAATCCTCGGGAGTGGGTAACGGTTCTTCACCGTTACCTTATGTAGCTACCTATAGTCTATACACATCTGATGCGACTTGTCCTTCTTTTCCATGAACAAAATCGAGGCGCCGCAGGGTGAACTGCTCGGTCTAATGAATCCCTTGTCTAACAGCTCCTGCAGCTGTGTAGACAACTCCTGCATCTCAGGAGGAGCCAACCGATACGGTGCCTAGTCTATCGGAGCCGCACCAGGGACTAGGTCGATCCTGAACTCTACCTGCCTCTCCGGAGGTCTCCTAGGCAACTCCTCGGGGAATACATCCGCAAACTCTCGTACCACTGGCACATCGCCCACCGTCGCCTTACCCGCCTCCCGGGTATCCATAACATAGGCGACAAATCCTGGGCAACCCTGCTGAAGGTAGCGCCTAGCTCTTGCTGCTGAACATAAGGCTGGTCCTTGCTGTGGCCTCTCGCCCTGAATCACCAGCTCTCCCCCAATTGGGGTCCTGATCCTCACCAACTGCTGTGCGCAGTCGATCACTGCCCCATTGGGGCTTAGCCAATCCATACCGATAATAACCTTGTTCCCCCGCAAAGGTATAGGAACCAAGTCTACCAGGTAACGCTCCTCGAATAATCTCAAAATACAGTCCCTGAAGACGTCTGATGCTCGCATTGACCGGTCGTTTGCGATCTCGACCTCTAGAGGGAAATCCAACATGCCTGAGGACTCAGGAAACTTCTTGCTAAGCGCAAGAGAGACAAACGATCGGGTAGCACCCGAATCAAACAACACCTGAACTGGGATACCGTTCACATGGAATGATCCTAAACAGATCATACATATATCATATCAAAATCACAGTGACATAACATAAAAGAGCTAAGAGAAGAAATCATACCCGTCACCACATCGGGTGCGGTGCGTGCCTCCTCGGCTGTCAACTGAAACGCTTGGCTCCGCACCACTGGAGCCTCTGACTTGACCTTCCGGCCATCTACAACCCGTGTAGTCGCTGGAGATGGCGCCACTGCCGGCGTCGCTGCTGCTGTCGTCAATCTGGGGTAGTTGGCCTTTTTATGGCCCCTCTGATTGAAATGAAAGCAAATCAGGTCTGATGTCTGAACCGTAGGAGCAGGGGCAGTACAATCCATGCCAAAATGCCCAGTCTTGCCGCAGTTATAGCATCCGGAACCCGACCCAGTGCGGCAAACTCCCTCATGTGACCGACCGCACTTCCCACAGCGGTCCCGACCCTGCTGGCCCTTCGACCTAGCGTCGAATCCCTTGGGTTTCTTCCACGAAACCCCTGTAACCTGCTCAGTCTCTGCCTTCCATTTCCTGGGGTGCTCCAAATCAAGCTTCCTCTCCCGCGTCCTGGCAATCATGGACTCCAAGGTCGGGCAGGCCGAATAGCTGACATGCTCCTGAATGTCGGCTCTCAACATATCATGATAGCGGGTCTTCCGCATCTCCTCATCCCCTGCATACTGAGGTACCAACAAAGCCCTCTCCCGGAACTTGGCGGTGATCTCCGCCACAGTCTCCGTAGTCTGTCTCATATCTAGAAACTCCCTGGCCAGCTGCTGAAACTCCACAGCTGGCGCAAACGCGACCCTGAACCTGGTCACAAAATCTGACCAAGTCATAGCCTCAATGGCTGGGTCCCCCAACGAATCCCCAACTAACTCCCACCAATCTCTGGCTCGATCCCTCAAACAACCTGCAGCAAAATAGACCTTCGACCCTTCCGGGCAGAAGCTCGTCAACTGCGCAGATTCGATGTCTGCGATCCATCTCCTGGAAGCAATGGGGTCCTTCACCCCATGAAAGTCCGGCGTACCACTCCCTCTAAAGTCCTTGAAGGACAGTGTGCGCATACCCGACTGGCTGGACGTCGCGTCCCTCCTGAATGCCTGGAGGCGATCCTCCATCAACTCAATAATCCCCTCCTTGATCGACCCGAAGATGATAGGGGTCGACTCAAGGATACCTCTATTGATCTCAGACATGATGAACTCGCGTAACTCGTCATCAACCTGCTCGGATCCCGCGCCCGAGCCTGACCCTGATCCTGACCCAGATCCTGCTCCATGTCGTGTAATCGCCATACTGAAAATAAACACATAAACGTCAGGATCATACATATCCCTGAGAGGTCTCACACACTCCCCCGGTTTCCTGGTTCCATCTCGACCCTCCTTGACTCAAGTACCGATCCTCTGCTTTCAGTAGTACGGGCCCATACTACCTTCCATATCTATCCGTACTTTCCTCAAGGATTGCCTTAACTTCACCGAGTCCCCTTACCGATATCCCTTTCCAACTGATCTCATCCTAGGTTTTCCTAGGGCACCCTCCGACCTATTCTCCGCCATCAGTTGCACTAGGAGTCCCTACTTCCTTTCCCTAAATAGCTTGCGAATACTGTTACATATCCGCTCACCAGTTAGTTAAAGTTAGCCAAGACCCCTATAGCACAAAGCAAGAAGCATTTGTGCATTGAGTAACCACATCAAGCATAACCTAATCAGACTATCCTACTGCTGACTAGACAGTCCTAGCATGCAGCTCATACAATCAGGCATAAAAGGCATCCTCCTAGATCCTTAGCCATAATCAAGCATGCAGTTCTCAAAATCATAAATCATGTAGCGTAACATAACAAGTATGGGTATCTTGGGGAAAACTTACTTGAGCTCGGCTGGTCGCACGCATCACACACCTCGTTTTTTTTTTCTCAAAACTCTTTAGTTTAGATTTTTAGAAAAACCATTTCCTTGTAAAAATCTTTCAAGCCCTCGGTTTGAGTTCAGACACCCCCAAGGGTGTGTCCGAATCCCTCAAACCAAGGCTTTGATACCAACTTGTAACATCCCAAATTTCGAGGCCAAAAATTTTGTTTTTGAATTAATATTTTGTAAACATTTACCAAAAACATTACATCAAGTTACAAAAACCACAATGTCGTGTCCCAAACCATAACATCAGAAGTAATGAAAATCAGAGTACAATCCCAAAAACTCAATGCGGAAACCATGTGTGTGTGATGCGCTGCTACGCCGCCGACTCCTTCCCCTTAGACGAAGAGGTACCTGAAACCAAAACTAAAACTGTAAGCACGAAGCTTAGTGAGTTCCCCCATCATACCACATACAATATCATATCATCGGTATCTTTCAACCGGTAACTGCCATCGGTATCTTTCAACCGGTATCTGCCATCGGTATCTTTCAACCGGTAATCGCCATCGGTATCTTTCAACCGATACCTGTCATCGGTATCTTTCAACCTGTATCCGAGGACTATTTCACCCCCTACCGCTATCATACAATATCAGGACATAAACATACAGTCAGGTATATCTGGGTACTGACCTACCCTTCGATCCTAACGACCGATGTCAGGGAAAAACTATTCCCTACTACTACCACTAACATACACATTGCATATCATACAAGCAAATCTCATGACCATATCACATAAACACACCAAGATAATTATCACAGAGACAATTATCCACCAAATACCCCTGATGGTGGGCCGGCATTGTGGCCTTAGACCAACCCCTACTGGAAGGTAACTCACCTCGATGTCGTGCAGTGTCTGAACTATCTTCGGCGCACAAGTCGACTACCCTCGACCCCTCGATCCCTACACGACAATGCTTCAAAGTTATTCATTTGAGTATGCAACCCTAACCGGGGTCATACCAAACCAGACAAAGTCAACATCCAGTTGACCTGACTCGCCGAGTTGTTCAACCAACTCGTCGAGTCCATACTCCACTAACCCGATCCAACCCCGACTTCACTCGTCGAGTCTAGCAAGAACTCGACGGGTTCTCCTTCATTCAAACCATCGGGACCATCTTCATACCTCCAATAAGTTGAAAGTGAGCTCCAAAGGTTCAGCTTCATACCTCCAATAAGTTGAAAGTGAGCTCCAAACTCTAGATCCTCGTGTTTCCCCTTGGTCTCACAAGCTCCTTTCTTCTTCTCAAGCTTCACAACCCACCAAAAAGCACCAAAATGGCCTTAGAATACACAAAAACGGCTAGGGTTTAGATATGATGTCTTCTGGGAGTATAAGGGACGATGGAGGCTGAGATAAGGTGTTTAAATAGGGTGCAAACCCTAAATATTAGAGTTTTGTCCAAACAACTCCTACTTGTCGAGTCGGTCTTCCGACTCGTCGAGCAGGTCACTTAAACCCCCAATCAACAGTCGAGTCTACTCGACGAGTTGGGCCTCCTACTCGTTGAGTCCCAGAGTAAAATGCAATATTTTCTTTAACTTAAATGCGTACCAAGAATTGGGTGCTACAAAAATGGATGATATCAAACACACTTATTGGACCGGATCAAAGATGACCTCTTACTGGACCCAGTAAGAGGTCTATCAAACAAGCCCTAAGTGAGAATAATGGGAGTGAGGTAATTGGGTTATTTGAATGTTGAAGAATATATAATTAAATATTATAATATTATGGACTGAATATCCTATGTACTCACCAGGTTTCCCAATCTGACCCACTCAGTTTCTTTGTATCACAAGTATCGATACGAAGATACTGATAGATAATTATTTGTTGAGAGATTCAAGGAGATGTAGATCATTACTATATTGATACATTGTAAGTCTCCGTTTATGCTTATGTTTTATATCAGTTATGACATCCCGAGTTTTAAAAATATAAACAAATCACATTTCTTCGAAAAATGCTTTGATAATATTATTATCATGATTTTGGGACAAATTCCGTATAACTAGTCTTTTTAAAAGAATACTCTAATTTGAAAAGCATAAACTAATCGGTCTTTTCTGGCCGTAAAAATGAGGATGTCACACTTCCACATCGCAATACCGACATGTCATTTATTTGGTAACCTGCTAGATCGATGGTAACCGGTCATTTGGTTGACATTGCAGCAAAATTGTAAATGTAATGACATAATTGAAAAAAAAAACACAGTGTCAAAATTGAAATTTTGGTAAACTTAGTGACTTTATTGTAATTTGGGAAAACTGGTTATCGAGAGAACATGGGGAATCGTTCATTTGGTTGATATTGCAACAAAACTATAAATATAATGGCATAAACGTGAGAAAAAAAAGCATGGTGTCAAAATCGAAATTTTCGGTTAACTTAGTGACTTTATTGATTTTTATCCTAAAAATAAATATCAAACTTAGAGTAGCCATTCTGTAATATATATTTTGTATTTGAATAATTAGAGTGATATATAAGGCAAAATGAAATAAAGGAGTTATAAATACGGTGGCTAAGGTTAAACAGGGAATTAAGGGGAAACAAGGACGAGATCTGGGATGGTCTTGAAATTAGGGAGCGGGATTGGGGTAGGGATAAGGGGAATTCGGGGTCAGGGGAAACAAGGGAATTCAGGGGTGGGGACAACTATTTCCACCCCATTTGGTCCCGTTGACATCCCTAAGAGCGTTTGGTCTTAGTTAATCATATGATACGGGATTCAAAATAATATAATAGATCTAATCTCTATTAATTTCCTATACTAAAACTACAAAATACAAAAAATATAAAAAAGTTAATGGGGCTAAGCATCCAACTGCCTCCCTATTCCCTTCGTCATTGATTCGTAAATGGTGAGCATATTCGAAAGATTGTTAAATGTTAACTAATATATATGTAGTTGCAAAAATTAATTTAATGCAAGTGAAAGTTTAGGGTAAATAACATGGATGGTATGTGTAGTGTCGGGTAACATATATGTGGTCTCTAATATTATTTTAACTCATCCAGTCTTTGTAATTTGCATTTGTCTTTGGTCCTTATCAAACATAAAATTACTATATTGAGACCTTATCGATTTTCTTTTTAATTTATTTATAATTAAAACAATTGGATACACAACCACATACCTCCATTTAACACTTTCCAACCCCACCCACCCATTTTATACGTGAGGTACTCTCTCCCTCACTCTTTTTAACACATAATGAAGAACCCTAATTTGAAGCACCTTCCACCATTGGCGGCCGGTCGACGACCACTGATCTACATCTTTAAGGCCATGACCTTCCACATTTTTCTTTCCTCCACATGCTATCGCAACCCCTGAAAGTCCAACCACCACTGTTACAACTTCAAATGGTGGTTACCAGACTTGAAATAGTGGTGCGTCACGAAAACCTTTCCGGTAGTCGGACGTGAAAGAGTGGTGCTCATGGAATGGTTTTGTCTTTCATTCTCCTTCCGACATGAATGAGTGGTGTGTCGGAAAAACCCTTTAGATCTCCTTCCGACAAATCAAATCCACTCTAAAGAACAAGGTCTCCTTCCATCTGAGGATGTTTCCCCAGTGATCTGTGTGTTTTAGTCCATTTATATGTTTTTTCATGTGCTTTTTCGACAATCTTTATATCATTTAGTTTATGTTCTAGTTTGAATATATAGTTTTTGCTTTGTAATTTGGTTAGGATCTATGGTTTTAAGATTGTATCTAGTTTGGATATGATTTTTGTTTTGTTTATAGATTTCTAATTTTAGGTGGTTATGACCGGAGGTTAATTGTGGTGGTGGTCAAAGGTGGTTTTGCGGTGACCGGACACAAGGAAGGGTGATGATCTCATTTTAATGTATTTTATTATTTAAATAAATAACAATTGAATAAATAAATAACAAATTAATTAAAAAATAAGTAGATAAGAGTAACATCGTTATTTATTTATTTATTTATGTTTGGGACCAAAGAATCAACAAAAACATATTATGAGAATTTTCTAAATTAAAAATAAAAAAATAGTTATAGACCAAACATACAAATTACCCCATACTATAAGGACCATTATTGTAATTTACTATTGGTATTATAGCGACGTGAATGGTTTTTATTTTAATGTTAAATCTTTGTTTGCATGAAGTATTATACCTTTTCAAATTTATATAATAAATTGGTTTCTATAAAACGTCACGAGTTAAATATTGACTAAGTAGACCAATGTTAAATGTTTTTATTAATTTATGCAACAAATATATTTTTTGTCAAAAAAAACAGACGATCATGTTGTATAAATAAATTTAAAAAAAAAAAAAAAGAGAGGAAAAAACAAAATCTAACTAACCCAAGTCTTTTTTCAACTTTTAGGCAACATTAAGGTTTTTCGACTTATGAAATACATAAAAAGAAGTCGTTTTGAAAAAAAAATTGATCATAAAGGTTCATATCCCCACACACTCCTTGCTTCTAGCCACTTGTTTCTCCACGTTTTTCTCACTAAGATCCACCTTCCAAAGCTTAAAATACACAAAAATGGAGCACACACGGATTAGGGTTTGCTGGACTCTTAAGAGGTTGTAAGGGGCTAAAGGAGGCTAATGATCCTTTAAATAAGGTGCAAAACCCCGAAAATTAGGGTTTCATCACCCAGCTCCTACTCGTCGAGTCCTATCTTGGACTCGGCGAGTCGGTCACTTAACACGTGGCTAAACCCGCTCCTACTCGATGAGTCAGGGCATCCAACTCGTCGACCAGACCTTGCAATTTATGAAAATTAAAGCCATAAAATTAATACCTGAGAGTCGGGGCGTTACAATTCTCCCCCACTTGAATTAGACTTCGTCCTCGAAGTCTACTGCGGTGAACAACTTTGGATAATGCTCCCGCATCTCAGCCTCCGACTTCCAAGTCCACTCGGATCCCCTCCGGTGCTCCCGTTGTACCTTTACCAAAGGTACTTCCTTGTTCCGTAGAACCTTCACTTTCCTTTCCAGAACTGCTACCGGCCTCTCGACATAATTCAGACGCTCATCGACCTGAATATCGCCTAATGACACCACCGCCTCCTCATCCAGAACACACTTCCGCAATTACGAAACGTGGAAGGTACTGTGGATCTGATTAAGCTCCTCTGGTAACTCGAGTCTATATGCCACCTTGCCAACCCTAACAATAATCTTGAACGACCCAATGTATCGGGGACCCAGTTTCCCCCTTTTACTAAAGTGGATCACACCCTTCCAGGGTGAGACTTTCAGGAGTACCATGTCACCGACCTGAAACTCCAACTCAGATCGGCGTCGGTCGGCGTAGCTCTTCTGCCGACTCTGTGCGGTCTGCAACCGCTGTCTAATCTGCTGAATCATATCGGTAGTCTGCAGGACTACCTCGGTCCGACTCATCACCCTGTGACCCACCTCACCCCAACAGACTGGGGTGCGGCACCTCCGCCCATATAACAGCTCATAGCCCTGTCGAAAATACCCGATACCCGAATTACCCACCCGATTTTTTCGGGTATCGGGTAAATCGGGTCGGGTAAATCGGGTATCGGGTAAATTTTTTCGGGTAATAGGGTAACCCGATTTTTTTTTTCGGGTAGGGTAAAGGGTACGTTTATTGGGTTTCGGGTATACCCGAATTACCCGAATTACCCAAATTATTTTAAAAACTTTTTTATTTTTTTTCGTAAAGCTTGTACTCTGTAGCAGATATTTGATCACGCTTAAACTAACTATCATTATTGTAAAACATGAATCTTTTTTATTATGACAATATGACACGAACAATATTAAAAGCAATTGTTATATATCACCATGTTCTTTAAAACTTAACTATTTTCTAGATTAAAGTTTTTATTGCAACTAACAAACTCATTATCTTGACGAAACTTAAGTACATAGCAAAACTTATGGCTACAATTATCTTAAACATTTTAAACTTTTAAATTAAGATCTTTAAGTATTTGTTTTTTAACATCTTATTAGATTAGATTAAGTTGTTAAAAAAATTTCTTGATATCTCAAGTATTATTGAGTAAAAAATCTCAATGTTCAAAGCTTGAGTCCTTCGTTTATGCCTCGTTTGTTTATATAAACAAGACTAATAAAGCACGACGTATTTATTTCATTAAAATTATTTTCAGGTGCAATTCAAAAAAAAATTATATATTTCGGGTAATACCCGAATTACCCAAACCCGACCCGTTACCCGAATTACCCGAATTTAATTTGGGTCGGGTAACGAGTATTTTTTTTAACATGAATTACCCGAATTACCCGACCCGAATTACCCGAAACCCGAAAAAATTACCCGATCAACACCCCTAACAGCTCATACGGTAGAGCACCAATGCTGGAGTGAAAGCTGTTGTTGTAGGAGAACTCTGCAAGTGGTAGGTAGGAGTCCCAGCTCCCACCGAAGTCAATAACTGTGACAACAGTCAAGTTTTGGTCAAAAATAAATTGATCAATAATCGTAATTGGGATGAACCAGGTGGTAGAGTTTGTAACAATGTTTCCAAAAACATAAAGAACACTGAAATCCGAGTTATAACGAAGAAGTTATGACCAATCGAAAATCTGCGGTAAAACCGGCAAAACACTGTTCAGTGTAAAAAGTGAATTTTCGATAAAAGGCTTTTTAGCCTTAACAATCTAAATAAAAGTTGTAGATTATGTTAAACCGAGAACGTTCTTAAAAAGAACGTAAAAATATGACTTCGTATGAGGAAGTTATGATTTTTCGAAGTTTCGGTTTAGCAGTAGACAGCTAAAAATTCGAAATATAAATTAATCGATATTTAGCCGACGCAACTTAAACGAGAATCGAAGGTCTCGTCAAAAGTAGCACAACGGTAAAAAGACAGACGAAAACGGACGTCGGAAGAAGAAGTTATGAATTTTTAACGGATTCCCGTCCCGGTCTGTTTAAAATAATAATATTGAAAATAAAGTCAAAACCGGCCGACGAAGTCTAAACGAAAGTCGTAGAGTATGATTTTACCTACGCGTGCATATAAAGAACGCTAAAAACGGAGCTCGTATGCGAAAGTTATGATTTTCGCAAGTTTTGGCACAAAAATAAAGAAAAATAGGAAAACCGGACAATTTCGCATGTGACACGTCACCTCGCACGTGGCAGCTGCTGAGTGGACCGAAGCCATGCGTGGCACCTTCTGATTGGACCGCAACCGAGGTCCACTAAGAAGCGAACAGCCTCGCATCGAACACCCCGGAGACACCCCCTTCGCATGCGTGTCAGTCTCTCATTGGACCGAAGTCCGGTCCAGTCCGAAGAGCCCACCTGTCCGAAACACGTGCCTCGCACATGGTCCGAATCCGAGCCGCCTTCACAGGAGCTGCCGCGTGTCCTGCTGACTCACCCCTCGCCTCGCCACCTGTCCTCCTCGGCCGAACCCTCGCACCCCCTATATAAAGGGTGCGAGCCTTCTCGGATGGAAGGGTTTTTCACCCCATTTTTGGCCCTTTTTCACTCCTCTCACTTCCATAACTTCACAAACAACCCCGAAGGTCCCGGTATCACGTCTAAAGCCCGAAGCAAGCCCCGGAGCCCCAGAATTCTCGAGAATTCATCCTCTCTCCTGTCGAAACGCTTCCCGATTTGAGCCGGTTTTTCGTCAAACAAATTATTTCCGGGAAACGAAACTCTGCCCGATTGGAGCCGGTTTCTCGTCAAATAAACTCTTTCCGGGAAACGAAACGCTACCCGAATCACCGCCTATCAAGGTGAGTTCATACCCGTATAATTTACCTTTTCAATGGTTTTTAAATGCTTTTGGGGGGGGGGGGGGTACAAGTTTAACACAATATTAAATTGTGTTAATAACTGTGTGTGATAATAATCACACAGAAAGTTTCCGTATGCTTTTAAGAATTACCAAATACTTCCAAAATAACGTAAAGCCATGTTAAATTCTTTGAAAAATGTTTTATAAACTATTTCAAAATATAAATGCCAAAGTCATGTTTATATATGTATAAATATATAAATAAGACTTGAAGGGCTTAGAACTAATGAATTATCTTATATCATTTTCCTTATTTGGATGTGGAATTAAGGTTGTGTTATTTGTCCGAAGGTCGTTTCCTTCTTAATTATATATATATTATACATATATGAGTCTAAAAGGTTACTCCTTTTAGTATCATTACCTTTGTATCAGGCTGAGCAAAGGTGATATTCCATGAAAATTCATGCTAATCAGATAGAACATATAAATTATAATAGGTATAATTTTTGATTCAAAACTAAAGATACAAGTATGATTTACAACTGTATACTTTCCAAGGAAATTACCAAAATACATTCAACTATACCAAAATATGTATAATACCTTTAATATAAAAACAACATATTAAAGAAGTAAAGATACATCATACCTAGTTTGCATTAACAAAAGTACTATACAGAGTACCAGGGTTAACAAACACGTGGTAATGCCGGGTTTGCATTAGCAAAGGTACTATACAGAGTGCCCGAGTTAGCAAACACGAGGTAATAATACATCCTGCCGAGTTTGCATTAGCGAAGGTACTATACAGAGTACCCGAGTTAGCAAACACGAGGTAATAATACATTCTGCCGGGTTTGCATTAGCAAAGGTACTATACAGAGTGCCCGAGTTAGCAAACACGAGGTAATAATACATATTTCAAGTATATTAGAATACACTGTTTTACAAGAAACCAGGGTTTTGATTCAAAACAAATCAAGGGTTTACACAAATACATGTTTGGAAAATTAAGAATATACTGTCAATCATTATTTCAGAATGATTGGGTTTTCAAAACTAATATACATGTAACGTTTAATATGCTTTTTATGAGACTCTATATTCAGGTTGTTTAATTCATTTTAGACAACATAGGAAAGTCCTGACATTATAACCAGAATCTCCAGCCGGGGATCGAAACAAGTGTGTGTAGATCTATATCGGGATTGACAACCCTGCACTCTGGCTGCTACCTACAGTCCGGCATACACGCCGATGAGTGATAATTGTTATCACCAGTTTAAACGCCCACAAAGCGTTTGTTTCAGGCCATCCGTCATAGTATGGTTATAATAAAAACTACTCATTAAAAAGGTATTAACAATACGTTAGTGTATAAACAAATAAACGAAAGTACACATTCAAAGTACCAGTTTATAGAATACAAAAATACAATGGTTTAATACAGTTTTCATTAACACCTGGTGGAGCCAGGTACACTCTCAATTACAAATCTTCAGAAAGGAATACAAATACAAAACAGTAATACAAAGAGAACGGTTTATGGGATTAAACCACTTATCAAATGGAACTTAGTCATTCAATCTTTGTAAACTAGTATAACATAAAAGACCTTTAGTGGTTAATTCTATAATTCCTTAGTTATTACATCAGAGTCGTACATAAGTAATGTCCGATTGACAGTGAAATGTGTGATTTCCGCCTTACTTCCTGTTCCTTGTTTGGTTGTGGGCTTAGGGAAGATACATCCATTTAACTATCAATTCAATATTATGTTATGTATAATCAGTATAAACTAAGTAATTACAGAGGGAAACTATTGAGGTTATCAGTTAATCACCTCAGGAGATATAGGATTTCCTGGAGAAACCAGTGAACTCATTCAAAGAACTTAGGGTATACTTAACAGAACTAAAATACTTATGAAATTACCAGCTTAAATGTTGATCTACTCTTTTCAAATAACTTGTATTCTCAGGAATCCAATAGACAGGTACACTCCAGAAGCTTTTGAGAAGACTACCTAGTACCGTACCGCGACTCTTGTCTTCTATTGTACCTACTTTAGTGTTTGAATATGTAATGTTTAAACACTTATGTAAAACTTATACTTATTAATGCAATGGTTGTTGTACTTTGATTACTATATTGCATGTGTTGTGATACTTACCTAAAAGTCCTCCACCCCCGAACGTTTCCGCCGTTCTGGTTTGGGGGTGTGATAGATTGGTATCAGAGCAGTGTTTATAGTGAACTCAGTATATCAGTCATAAAAGATATACAACAATAAACCCATTGGGATAAAAACACTCTGACCAAGAGTTATACTTTAAAAATATATTAATATTTTATAAAAGCATAAGTACATGCAGAATATATATATACCAGAATGAGTATCACAAGAAGAACAACACTAAAGTATTTAGATATTGGACATTACAGTTAAACCTAGACAGTGACGTAATCATATCTGGGATCAATATAGCCTGATCAACTATATTCATCCGGGATATGACCAACATGTGTTTAGGGGAGTGATTGTAGTGTTGCAAACTGGTCTAAAACTTACCTAAGCACCAGAAGAATTCTAGAACCAAAGACTAAAATACTATGGGAGTATTTTAGGATGCTATAACAAGGAAACTGAAAACTTGTTAAGTTCTTGTATCTAGAAGTCCAAGAATCAAACTCATAACTAAAATAAGATGGAGGTATGTTACATACCTCTGGGGAAATGTTAAAAAGATCTTTTCTGATAAGTCTATAATTACTAAGTGGATACGTTAAGATCATATATAGCCGAGATCTTATAGACTTAGAATATGTGATTTTCACTCTACTTCCTTTTCCTTGTTTGGATGTGGTTTTAGAGTAGGATTACTTATTCAAAGGTCTATTTGATCTGGATTATATATAATCGGTACACACCATGTGATTATAGAAGGACCAGAAAGAATCACCTCCGTAAAGATTTTCTCATAGATTCTTTAGACATTCCCATTCTCGTATAAACCCGTTAGATAAACATAGTTACTCCAGCAATCAATAGAAGAGTCAAGGAGGATCCAACAGAATTTCATTAAGAGAATCCCAAGAAGATACATAGGAGAAGTAAACGAACTATAGAAATCATTTAGTGCCTTTACCCTATTAAGGACACCAATGAGACATTCGCATGAACTTCCGAGATTCAAAATCTTCATTACGAAGTAATGGGGATCAGTGTCAGAATCGGTAGTAAGATAGCCCGGGAATTCAATATACCTACAGAGGAGAGGGACACCCTATAGATACCAGGAGAGAACAACTCATTACCACCCAGAATAGAACAAAGGAAAACCACGCATGATTCATGTGAAGTGTTCGAGCACCTTTTCATCTAAGTAATAACTAGTAAATCGGTTCAACCTAGTGAGTTAGTGATTTCATTACTCACATTAGGTTTGGAGCTTATCCTCTTTTCCTGTCACGGCTAATAACAATAAATCAGATCACGGAATCTTAATTGATAGTGATTACCTCTCCAATTCATAAGTCTATTTTATGTAGACACTGTTATGAATTATTTTCGAAAATTGGGAAACGATATCCACCAAACGAAGGTAACTTAGTTAGGATGATACTCGGTTCCTAACCATTCTAGAAACTTAACTATGTTCCTTACCAGGACTGCATCATAGGGATGCAGGTCGAATCATTAAGAACAATATAACAAAACGAAAGATTAATACATAGATACAAATGGTTAGAATACATCTAGAGACACGATAGTCGCTCACGAACTCATTTTCTTATCATGTAACAGAATCATGCCTCCAAAGAAGTGTAACCAACCCACCAGCGAAACACCAATCCTTCATATAGATGCGGCTACGTTTCAAGCTGCGGTCACAGCAACTGTAACAGCTGTCATGGCACAACTTAAGGCTAACAATGCAAATGTTAGTAGTAATGCTATCGGTAACCCCGATCGTGGTGATGGCCAAGTACAGCAACGAGCACCTACTTGTAAGGACATCTCGAACCTTAAGCTTAATATCCTTAAACAAAAGTTCGAGAACACGAAAGGGAGTTGTTCAACTCAAGAACCTAATAGAGGGCAACGAACGGGGGCAGTCAATACCCCCGTCAGCCCTGTTATTCTAGCACCAACAAAGCCGTACTTAGGAAACCTTCCACACTGCAGCAAGTGCAACTACCATCATCATGGAGTTTGCCGAGAGCTGCATTGCAATAGATGCAACATGAACGGGCATACCGCCCACACCTGTAGAACTCCGGTCGAGTTCATCACTTCAAATACCGATGTTGGAACCATTCCCATATGTCACCTTTGTGGTGAAATAGGAAATTACAAGAGGGACTGTCCAACAGAGAAGAACGATGGGGGAGCAGGAGGATTTTGATCCCAATACATGGGAAAGCATCAAAGAACCCTGCTATATTTTGGGTACGTTTTGCAAACCCCGATAATTATCTATAATTATGATTACTCTTCCGTTCAAATTAAATCATAACACTTATATAAAAATTTGAAACCATAACAGGTAAGCTATGATGACTTAGTGTATACATAAGGGTCATTTATAATTAAGATTTGTAGACTTAGAGTGAGTAATCCCGCCTCATTTCCTGTTCCTTGTTTGGTTGTGGATATAGGGCAGGGTTGCTTAGTCAAAGCTCTTACCAATCTTAATTATACATGACTTGTATACACCAAGCAATTATAGAGAGACCTAGTAAGGATCGTTTCATGAAAGTTCATAATTTCAAATTATCAGAACCCTCGTATTGGTAGTACCCGCCAATTTCGAATCAAAAAGGGTTTCGTAGTGATAATAACAGAATAAAACCAGAAACATTGAAAACTAAGGTTCATAAGATATCATCCTAGTAATCATTCGTCCCAGCACAACTTAATATCTATTTCGTCGAGAAGATTATGACATTCTCATCCGACATGGTTTGGTCTGGCCCTTACCATGTGAAAATTCTTATTATGTATAAGAGAACTTTTCCTTAATCAGCCGTAAGATGAAATTCTTTCAATCCATAACACAAAAACCTTAGGTTGTCTCTCGTTTCAAAACTTCATAAGTACCCATGCAAAGAGTATCACGCCATTCTAGCCTACTCAGTAGACAAAAAACTTCAAACGAAAAGCACCGAAGTAGTCTTCGAATTCAGTAACTACCAAAGTACCTCAATAGATCTCATAGGAAAATCATCGAACCATAGGTCAAGTTCAAGAATAGAGACTGAGAACTCATTAAGTTATTCTATCACTGCTAAGTGTATACACGAGAGTGGTATATAAGTTAGACTTAACAAGATTAAGGATGTGTGATTCCGCCCTATCTCCTGTTCCTTGTTTGGTTGTGGACCTGGGGCAGAGTCACCCATCCGAACGTTTTTGTGAAATCTAAATTATATCCGACTTGTATACACGAGGTAATGGTGGATGAGCCAAGTATGAGTCTTATCATGAACTTCGGAGCAAAAGCCAGCATTCTACCAGGTGGAATTCAACATGAGACCACGACAGTGGGTCGAGCTACTAAATGACTACGAATTTAAAATTCGTTATCATCTCGACAAAGCCAATATAGTAGCTGACACTCTAAGTCGGAAAGAGTACCCAGGTCATAGTGCCAATCATGGACTATGATAACCCATTCAAATATCTCCACATAGAGTAAGGAGGCTCAACAGGAAGCCTTGAAACCTGAAAATGTGGCAAGTAGAGAAGATAACTAGAACGTGTGAGTGCACGGTATGCCAATATTTGTTATCTCCACTGAGATAATAGAATCATCTCCCAGTTCAGGCCGTCATTCAAAAACCTCTAGGAACCAGAGTAGTCATAATTCTATCGGATCGGCTATGGTAAAGAATGGGATATCCATTTACCAATTAGTCAAGTCCTTTAACACGCTAGCATTCAAGTTGCTCCATTCAGAACCTTCTGTGGTCACAAGTGCAGATCCTATCTACACTGGACTAAAGTAGGTAATACGTAACTAGCTAGAGATCCAATTTCCACACAGCACCCTCGCTGATCTGGAATTCATCCAAGAAACTACCAAAAACAAAATACGAATCTGGAAGCGACATAAAGCTTCCAGAGTTAACCAGAGAAGCTATGGCTTCGATAAAAGAAAACCCTTGGAATTCCAGGATTGATGACCTTGTCATATGAAGGTCTCACCCTGGAAGGACAAGATGCGCTTGTGAAAGCGTGGAATACAAAATTCAAGGTACATAAGACCATTTGAGATTCTTACCAGAATCGGTCTTGTACTTTTAAACTTAAACTACCACCAAAAACTTAATGACATTCATCCCATCATTCACATATCAAATCTAAAGAGGTGTCTATCCGATAAAACACTTGTTATTTCACTCGATGAAATCAAGTTAAATAAAAGTCTACACTCTATAGTAGAACCAATGAAAACCATGGATAGGGAAATCAAAAGAACCAAGCAAAGTCTTATCCCGTTAGTGAAGGTTCACTGGATTACAAACCATGGACCTGAATTCACTTGGGAAAGGAAAGATTAGACCTAGTCCATGAGTATCACTTTAGACTTAATTTCGGGACGAAATTCCCTCTAACGGGGGGATAATGTGACACCAGTCAAGTTTTGGTCAAAAATAAATTGATCAATAATCGTAATTGGGATGAACCAGGTGGTAGAGTTTGTAACAAGGTTTCCAAAAACATAAAGAACACTGAAATCCGAGTTATAACGAAGAAGTTATGACCAATCGAAAATATGCGGAAAAACCGGCAAAACACTGTTAAATGTAAAAAGTGAATTTTCGATAAAAGGCTTTTTAGCCTTAACAATCTAAATAAAAGTTGTAGATTATGTTAAACCGAGAACGTTCATAAAAAGAACGTAAAAATCTGACTTCGTATGAGGAAGTTATGATTTTTCGAAGTTTCGGTTTAGCAGTAGACAGCTAAAAATTCGAAATATAAATTAATCGATATTTAGCCAACGCAACTTAAACGAGAATCGAAGGTCTCGTCAAAAATAGCACAACGGTAAAAAGACAGACGGAAACGGACGTCGGATGAAGAAGTTATGAATTTTTAACGGATTCCCGTCCCGGTCTGTTTAAAATAATAATATTGAGAATAAAGTCAAAACCGCCGACAAAGTCTAAACGAAAGTCGTAGAGTATGATTTTACCTACGCGTGCATATAAAGAACGCTAAAAACGGAGCTCGTATATCGGGATTGACAACCCCGCACTCTGGCTGCTAGCTACAGTCCGACATACACGCCGATGAGTGACAATTGTTATCACCAGTTTAAACGCCCACAAAGCGTTTGTTTCAGGCCATCCGTCATAGTATGGTTATAATAAAAACTACTCATTAAAAAGGTATTAACAATACGTTAGTGTATAAACAAATAAACGAAATTACACCTTCAAAGTACCAGTTTATAGAATACAAAAATACAATGGTTTAATACAGTTTTCATTAACACCTGGTGGAGCCAGGAACACTCTCAATTACAAGTCTTCAGAAAGGAATACAAATACAAAACAGTAATACAAAGAGAACGATTTATGGGATTAAACCACTTATCAAATGGAACTTAGTCATTCAATCTTTGTAAACTAGTATAACATAAAAGACCTTTAGTGGTTAATTCTATAATTCCTTAGTTATTACATCAGAGTCGTACATAAGTAATGTCCGATTGACAGTGAAATGTGTGACTTCCGCCTTACTTCCTGTTCCTTGTTTGGTTGTGGGCTTAGGGCAGATACACCCATTTAACTATCAATTCAATATTATGTTATGTATAATCAGTATAAACTAAGTAATTATAGAGGGAAACTATTGAGGTTATTAGTTAATCACCTCAGAAGATATAGGATTTCTTGGAGAAACCAGTGAACTCATTCAAAGAACTTAGGGTATACTTAACAGAACTAAAATACTTATGAACTCACCAGCTTAAATGTTGATCTACTCTTTTCAAATAACTTTTATTCTCAGGAATCCAGTAGACAGGTACACTCCAGAAGCGTCTGAGAAGACTACCTAGTACCGTACCGCGACTCTTGTCTTCTATTGTACCTACTTTAGTGTTTGAATATGTAATGTTTAAACACTTATGTAAAACTTATACTTATTAATGCAATGGTTGTTGTACTTTGATTACTATATTACATGTGTTGTGATACTTACCTAAAAGTCCTCCACCCCCGAACGTTTCCGCCGTTCTGGTTTGGGGGTGCGATAATAATGCAGGCTCTCAACATATCCTCAAGAGTCTGCATCGTCCGCTCACTCTGGCCGTCCGTCTGTGGATGATAGGTTGTGCTGAAATGTAGCCCGTGTGCCCAGTTCCTCGTGGAACCTCTGCCAAAATCGGGAGGTAAACCGAACATCACGGTCTGAGATGATAGAGACCGGAACCCCATGGCGAGCGACAATCTCGCGTATATACACATCGGCCAACTTCTCGGCCGATGAGCTCTCCCGAATGAGCAAAAAATGAGCACTCTTGGTCAATCGATCCACGATGATCCAGATAGCGTCGAACCCCTTTGTTGTCCTCGGCAGCTTGGTGATGAAGTCCATCGTGATCTGCTCCCATTTCCACATGGGAATCTCCAGAGGCTGCAACTTGCCATGCGGCCTCTGATGCTCTGCCTTGACCATCCTGCTGGTTAAGCACCTCTCGACGTACCATGTGATTTCTCGCTTCATGCACGGCCACCAATAGCTCAATCGCAACTCTCGGTACATCTTGGTGGCCCCCGGGTGAATAGAGAAGCGAGACTTATGAGCCTCCTCCAATATAGTTTGTCTGACCCCACCAGACATTGGAACCCAGACCCGACCGCAACTGGTTAATAATCCCTGGCTATCCTGCACAAACCGGGTGTTCTCACCCCTGATCCTGTCGAGTTTCCAGTTCTCCTGACGCATACCCTCAGCCTGGGCTTTCCTGATCAAGCCCACAAGCGGAGAATCCACCGCTATCCTCATACACATCGCTTGTAACATCCCAAATTTCGAGTCCAAAAATTTCTTTCAAAAACATTACTGATTCATAGCGTTAAGTCATTCAAACATACAAAAAGGGTTTATATGACAAATCATAGTTTCATTTCCAAAACACTTGTTTAATTATCAGAGTAAACATCCCGGGCTAACTTGTCATGGTGTGTGCACTGCAACCCTTCCGAGCTCTTCTTCTGAAAACTGAATACTTGAAACCAAAACTGAAAACCGTAAGCACGAAGCTTAGTGAGTTCCCCAACCTACCGCATACCATACATATCTACTGATCCATACATGCTATACATAATACTGATTCACGTCTTATATCTCGCCTAAACTCGCACCTGGCGAAGGCTCTGCGACCTGGTTTTCCTGAACCAGTCACTCGCTAGACATGAATACACAAACTCAAGGTTGGAAAGTTTCTCCAACTCCCAACTAACCTGATCCTCCATCCAAACAGCCACTTGAACTGCTTCCTTCCTTACCAAGACTGCGAAACCACCCCAGTCTTGTACTTACTTCTATCCTTGGCCACACGGATGGCTCTCCCCCACTTCGACTGGACTAACTCCTCACAACTCACAGCTCAGAATAATTTCCAATTCTTCCTACCATCCCCTGATCACTTCGCTGAAAACCCGACTTACCACAACTGGGGATCTAAGCGATCCATTTCCAAACGACACCTTCCCGAACTAGCGAGGCACTATCGAGCCCCTCACAGGCATGCTACAGGTAATGCATCCTAAGTAACCCACTCCCAAGGAGACGACCTCCAACTATCATTCTGACACATCGGGCTGCTCACACCTCATCGGAAACCAACTGATACGCCCTGCTCCTTGCTGCAGGCGTCTCTCCCTGGCCCTGACGGCCGTCGGTGATCCTCATGGTTGCAGGGGCAGGTGCTATCACCTGTCCTGCCGAATGCAAACTCGGACATTGGGCCTTCTTGTGGCCCCTCTGACTGCAATGGAAACATAACAGGTCTGATCCCTGGGTGGTGGTAGCAGTACAATCTCTGCTGAAATGACCAATCCGGCCGCACTTGAAGCAGCCAGAATCACCACTGCTGCCACTCCTACACGCACCCTCGTGCGTCCTGCCGCACTTGCCACAGCGGCCCCGGTCCTGAGGACCTCTCGATCTAGGGTCTGATGTCTTGGGCCTCTTGCCCGATCCTGTAGATACCTGAACCTCCTCCGGCTTCCTCTTCTCGAGGTGCTCCAGATCGAATCCTTTTCCCTAGCTCGTGCGATCATATCCTCCAACGTTTTGCAGCTGGACCTGCTCACAAACTGCCTGATGTCATCCCTCAACATCTCGTGATATCGGGCCTTCTTCATCTCCTCATCCGCGACATACTGCGGAACAAGAAGGGCCCTCTCCCTGAACTTGGCGGTTATTTCCGCCACAGTCTCAGTAGTCTGTGTCAAATCCTGAAACTCCCGTGCCAACTGCTGCACCTCAATAGTCGGTGAGAACTCAGCCCTGAACCTGGCCGAGAAATCACCCCATGTCACCGCGTCCAACGCGGCATCATCCCCCAAGGCATGACCAATCTCCTCCCACCAATCCCTCGCTCTGTCCTTCAGAAGGCAGGAGGCGAGTCTGACCTTGTCCCCCTCGGGACACCGGCTCGTACGGAATGCATTGGCGACATCGGCCAACCACCTGCTGCTAGCAATGGGTCCCTAGCCCCATGATAATCTGGTGCTCCGCAAGCTCTAAACTCTCGGAATGTCAAGGTACATGCTCCCATCAAGGCCATCATCTCGGTACGGAAGGCTCCCAGCCTCTCATCCAAGATCTCCGGTATACCCTCCTTGACCGTGCCAAAGATCACAGGAGTAAGATCTAGTATGCTGCGCGTAACCTCCGCTGATACAATCTCTCTCATACGCTCCTCGAGCTGCTCGGTCCCTGAACCTGAGCCTGATCCCTCTCCGGCGCCTGACCCGCCCACTGGTCTCTCTCGCAGTGTCACCATGCTGAAAAGCATATCACATAACTATCAGAATACACATCACTGCTGAGGGATCGCACACTCACACTACAAGTTCCCCGGTTTCATCTCAGCCCTTCTTGAATCGAGTACAGATCCTCTGCTTTCAGTAGTATGCCCCCTACTACCTTCCACATCTATCCATACTTTCCTCCAGAATTTCCTTGACTACACCAAGTCCCTTTCGCCGTTACTAACACTGCTCCCAGCACTACTCTCATCCTAGGCTTTCCCTAGGAAATATCTGACCCAACCAAAACCAGTCCTCAGCTGCTGAAGGCCTCCTTGTAATGCCAATTAGCCATCACCTGAACACCATCACATGTGACGAGGCTCAGATAATCCTTCGAGTAAAAGACTCGTCCCTACAATGGTTAGACTCAAACAAGAGCTGCGCAATAGAGCCAAATCCAACACTCTGAGATTATTCAACCCTGATCACACGTGACGTGACGTATTCACCTAATGGCTAACTACCATCACTCAGAGTCCCACAAAGCACACATCAAGCAGCATTCGGACACAGGAAACTACTCAAGCAAATCTATTCTCATAACGAGAACTATACTAACATACAATGCTAAGCTCATACTACCAGGCATAACCTATACAGGCTATCCTACTACTGTCTAACCAGCACTATCATGCAGCTCAAAAGCATATATAACAGGCACATAAGGCATCCTCCCTAGATCCTTAGTCCTAACCTAGCATGCTGATCACATAGTCATAACATATCATAAACTTGTATGGGTAATTTGGGAGAACTTACTTGAGCTCGGTTGATTGCATGCACCACACCCTTTTCTCTTTTCAAAGTTCCTTTTGCTTTTTCTAAAACCCTTTTCTTTCCTCAAAATCCTTTTATAAAACTGTCTTTTCTCTTTGGAAATTTCTATACCAATTCCTTAGTTTGAGTTCAGACACACCCGAGAGTATGTCCGAATCCCTCAAACCAAGGCTCTGATACCAACTTGTAACATACAAAAAGGGTTTATATGACAAATCATAGTTTCATTTCCAAAACACTTGTTTAATTATCAGAGTAAACATCCCAGGCTAACTTGTCATGGTGTGTGCACTGCAACCCTTCCGAGCTCCTCTTCTGGAAACTGAATACCTGAAACCAAAACTGAAAACCGTAAGCACGAAGCTTAGTGAGTTCCCCAACCTACTGCATACCATACATATCTACTGATCCATACATGCTATACATAATACTGAGCACATAACCACATACTAGGCTCCCGCCCGCTGCGTTGGGCCTCGCCCGCTATCGGACCCCGTCCGTCACCAGGCCCCACCTGGCTTCGAGCCCCGCTCGGCGTACAGATCTGTTTTCCTTAGGCCCCGCCTGTCTCCGGGCCCGGCTCGCTAACATATACTAGCATACAATCATATCACAACACATAACTAACATACTCTACTGGTTCACTGTACTAAGGCCTCGCCTATCTTGGGCCTCGCCCCTGTCCTGTTACTGATGAATCATGGAACCCCGTCCACGCTCCTACTGATAGTGAGATACGGGCCCAGCCCACACTCACTCTTTTTCCTAACTTGGGCCTCGCCCCTGCTCTGCTGCTAATGAGGTATGTAACACCGTCCACACTCTGCTATTGGTGAGATACGGGACCTCGCCCACACTCACCTCCCTACCAGGCACATACATGTATCACACAGACAACAAGTATAACTATCATACAAACCATTCCTTGGGCACCCGCCCGCTAACATTGGACCTTAGTCCCGAATGTCATACTAGCATACTGTGCCTAGGGCTAACCCCCGGGTCTTCCTACTCGTAACTACATGGGCCGGCATTGTGGCCGTAGACCCATCCACACAAAGGGAAACTCACCTGCACTGCTGAACTTTGCTGATAACCCTCTGGCTGTTGTCCGACAACTCTCTGAACCGCTGCTCCACTAGCTCCCCGAGCTACTATTATCAATATAACACTTAGTTCCAAACTGAACTCTAGAAGTCAAACTAAGTCAACTCTGGTTAAAGTCAAAGTCCTGGTCAAAGTCAACCTTCTAGTTGACTCGACTCGCCGAGTCAACCCGAAGACTCGCCGAGTCCTTAAATTCAGAAGCTCTCAAAATACGACCCAACTCGCCGAGTCATCCCAGGACTCGTCGAGTTCAACGATCTCTGAGTCCCATCCTGTCCAACTCACTGAGTCACCGCTCAACTCACTGATCTGCGTCTTAACCAGAAGAGGTTGGGGGTTCTGCGACCTGACTCGTCGAGTGCAAGAACAGATTCGCCGAGTCCTAGGCAATCTTCAACAGACTCGCCGAGTTGTTCTTCCAACTCGCCGAGCCCATGCACATATTCATACAACTCGTCGAGTACACCCATGTGACTCGCCGAGTCTCTCCAGTTCTCAATCCATACAGTGGCTTTTCGAGCCATGCAGGGGCTCCAATCCATAGATCCACTCTTCTACAGTCTATCCCCCATGTAAAGTTGCAAACTTTACGTGAAACCAAGGAGCTAAAGGCCCAAAACACTCTAGGGCTAGGGTTTAAGGCAAAAGGGCTTCACCAATAACTTATTGACATAAACTTTATGACCTTCTGGACCATCACAAGTCTAGATCTGAGGTAGCAACCTCAGATCTAGGCCTCTAACTCGACTTAGATCTCAATCATGCCCAAAATGCCCCAAATCTCAAACATAAGATAGATCTATTTGCAATAAAGCCAAAACAACAGCTTATTACCTCCAATATATGCTCCAACTGAAGTAGATCCCGGATCTACACCACTCCTTTGCCGTAAGCCTCTTGATCTTCAAGCCCCTTTCCACCAAAATCACTTATCTAGACTCTAAATTGCTTCCAAGGGCTCTCACTCACGATTTAGGGTTTCTGGATATCAAAAGGGGAGTAAAGAGGCTGGGGAAGGGATGTAATGTTCTTTAAATAGAGCACAACCCCCGGGATTAGGGTTTTTTCTCGCCCAGACCAGACTCGCCGAGTCCACTAGCCGAATCGCCGAGTCGGTCACTTACTCTATACCCCGGATCCCGCTCCGACTCGTCGAGTTCCTCCCTGGACTCGACGAGTTAACTCATGACTTAGAGCTTTTCCTTTCTTTTCTTGGTCTTTCTGATTCTGGGTGTTACATCGCTGGGGTGGAAGACCCAGCTGACTTGCGGCTCAGAGCGTTCGCCACCACATTAGCTTTACCGGGGTGGTAAAGGATCTCGCAATCGTAGTCCTTGACTACATCCAGCCACCTGCGCTGCCTCATGTTCAAGTTCGGCTGATCCATGATGTGTCTCAGGCTCTTGTGATCCGTGTATATGGTACAACGGACCCCATAGAGGTAATGTCTCCAAATCTTGAGAGCGAATACCACCACTCCCAACTCCAGATCATGAGTAGGGTATCTCGTCTCATGCGGCTTCAACTGTCGCGATGCATAGGCTATCACCCGTCCCCTCTGCATGAGGACCGCTCCTAGTCCCATGATGGATGCATCACAGAACACCACAAAATCCTCAACTCCCTCCGGAAGAGTCAAGACTGGAGCCTCACATAGTCGCTGTCTCAGGGTCTCAAACGCCCTATGCTGCTCGGGGCCCCACCGAAAATCCACCATTTTCCTCGTCAGACGAGTGAGAGGTACTGCAATCTTGGAGAAATCTTGTATGAATCTCCGGTAGTACGCTGCTAACCCCAAGAAGCTCCTGATGTCTGAGGGAGATTTCAGAACCTCCGACTGCATAACCGCCTCGATTTTGGCCGGATCGACTAAAATCCCCTCCTGATTTACTAGGTGTCCCAGAAACTGGACCTCTCGTAACCAAAACTCACACTTCGAGAACTTGGCATAAACTCGTTCATGCCTCAGAACTCCCAATAACTCTCGCAGATGCTCCTCATTCTGCGCTCGGGTCTTGGAATACACCAAGATATCGTCGATGAATACTATGACCGAGCGATCGAGCATCAGTCTGCAGACCCGATTCATCAGGTCCATAAACACTGCTGGCGCGTTGGTGAGCTCAAACGGCATCACCACAAACTCGTAATGTCCATAACGAGTTTGGAACACGGTCTTCTCCACGTCCTCCTCTCTGACCCCGACCTGATGATACCCAGACCTCAAGTTTATCTTGGAAAACCAAGACGCACCCTACAACTAATCGAAAAGATCATCTATCCTCGGGAGTGGATTACGGTTTTTCACCGTTAACTTGTTCAACTCCCGGTAATCAATGCACATCCGGTGCGAACTATCCTTCATCATGACGAAGAGTATCGGTGCTCCCCATGGGGAACTGTTCGTACGAATAAACTGCTTTCCCAGCAGCTCATGCAGCTGTGATGACAGCTCTTGCATCTCTGGCAGTGCCAACCGGTACGACGCCTTGGCGATTAAACCTGGCAATTCGTGTATCTATGTCATGAAAATGTGTTAGCCACGAATTTGACATGATACGATTACACAATGAGAAATAAGCTTGATCTCAATTTTCTAAATGTATTCGTGTCGTGTCGTGTCTCTCACAGATTCGTGTATTCATGTCTGGAATTGCCAGGTCTATTGGCGATAGGGGCCGCACCAGGCACTAGGTCAATCCTAAACTCGCCCTGTCTCTCCGGAGGTACTCCGGGAACACATCAGCAAACTCCATGACCACCGGAACCTGATCTCTGGCCCGCGTATCTACTATGTACGCTAGATAACCCGCACACCCGTGAAGAATGTACTGCCAAGCCCTGTCAGCTGAACAAAACCCTGATCCCAACCTGGTGCCCTCGCCTTAAACAATCAGTTCTGCCCCACTTGGGTTTCGAACTACAACTCTCTGACCCTCGCAGTTGATCATGGCACCAAAACGATTAAGCCAGTCCATACCCACGATCACACATACATCCCCCATGGGAATCGGAATCAGGTCTATCGGAAAAGATACTCCGAAAATCTCCAATACGCAATCCCGATAGACCGAAGAAGCAGAAATCCTGTGTTCGTTGGCGATGGAAACTCGCAACGGAGACTCTAACTCTCCTACTGGCAATCCAAACTCCCTACTGAAAGTCTGAGAAACAAACGACCGACTTGCCCCCGAGTCAAATAATACCAAAGAAGGTAAGGAGTTCACTAAAAACATACCTAATCACAGGTACAAACATATAAGCATAAAACATATATAATCAGTAAGATAAGGGATAAAAACATACCAGCAACCACATCTGGTGCTGCCCTGTCCTCTTCTGCGGTGAGCTGGAAGGCGCGCCCTTAAGCCTTCGGGGGCTCTGCTCTACCTGACCTCCCATCCATAATCCTCAATGTAGCTGGAGCGGGAGCCTGTGCCGGCTTAGCGGCAAGCAACAGACAGTTGGCCTTCAAGTGGCCAACCTGATCGTAGTGATAACATAACCTCATACTCGGAACTGTGGTGGGCTAGCGACAATCCTTCGCATAATGCCCCTCCTTGCCACACCTGTGGCACCCACTACCAGCTCGACAAACCCCAGAATGACCCTTGCCGCACTTTCCACAAGTGCGGCTCTGCTGACCCCCGGTCCTAGAATCAGCGGTCTTAGAGCGCTTCAGCGCCGACTGTGACTGTGTCGGGGCCTGTCGCTGCTCCCACACCTGCAGCTCAATCTCCAACTCACGCCGCCTAGCGGCCTCCTGTAAATCCAGTAGAGTATCACATCGCTGTGTGGAAACAAACTGACGAATGTCAGTCTTGAGCATGCTCAGATAACATGTCATTTGGGCCTGCTCAGAAGCAAACTCCGGGCAGAACATCACCCTCTCAGTGAACATGCGGGTGATCTCCGTCACCGACTCTCCATCCTGTCTCAAACTCAAAAACTCCTGAGCTAACCGTTCCCGCTCAACCCGTGGAATGTATCGAGCGCGGAACATATCCCTGAACTGCTCCCAAGTAACAGCAGCTATCTGATCATCAGTGTACGACCCTGTCGTCAACCTCCACCAGTCCTTGGCCCCGAGCCTCAGCAGGTTCAGGGCACATCTGACCCTCTGGTCAGTAGGACACGAGCAAGTGAAGAAACACCCCTCCACATCCGAAATCCACCACATGGCTTTGATGGGGTCCTGAGTCCCATCAAAAGTAGGGGGCTTCGTGTTATCAAAGTCCCTATACTGGAAAGCCCAACTGGCTCCTCCTCCTCATGCTGCTGTTACAGCCGATGCAGCTGCAGCGGCAGCCGTCTCTGCAAGGGTTGCGTAACGCTCGTCGAAGTACTCGACCATGCGGTCTTAATAGACCCAAACATCTCCGGTAACTGTGCCCGGAACATAACGGCAACCTCATCATGCAGGATCTCTCGGATCCTGGCATCTAGCTCCTCTGTCCCCATCTGCACCACAGTCTCGGGTGCTGTTGGCCCCTCCTGGCCTCCGTCTCCTGATCCTGATCTTGACCCGGATCCAGTCATAAAGCGTCTTGTAATCACCATTCTGAAAACGTACCAATAAGATATCAGATAAGCCACATAATAACAGGGGACCAACTTCCAACTAAACCCTAGGGGTTGTGACTTCCTTGCTACGCGTATGGCTCCTGTGCTTTTAGTAGTACGGGCCCATACTACCTTCCACACCTACCCATATTTGTCTCAAGTATCACCACAACACCCTAACCATATATATATGTATATATATATATATATATATATATATATATATATATATATATATATATATACATGAACATAGCGAGCACTCAATCCTCACTCCTAGAGGAATGCTAAATATCTCATAACTGGCCTCCCGGCCTCGCACGACCCACCCATCCATGAAACTTCCACCAACCCTGCAACACTAGTGTATGCTAGTCATACATAAGGCTGGACCCTATAGACTTTCGAATACCTGATCCTACCCTAAGCCCTTCATCAAACAAGAACAGGAAATAAGGCCAAACCAAACATTCTCAGGCTATAAGATCTTAGTTATGTACGACCGTGATGCATACACTAAGCAACTACAGTAATGATGTCAATTTCATATATTGAAAACCCTAGGCTAGCAGACATCATGTAATCAGGCAATTCTATCATGCAATTCCTGAAGATCCCTAGCCTAGTACTAGCATGTTGTTCTAATATATCACAATATCAAATAACTGTATGGTATTTTGGGATCTACTTACTGGCTCCGGCTGATCGTACACCCTGCATCCTCCTTTGATATTTTGAAAACTTTTTTGAAAATCATTTTGAAAATCTTTTCCTTGGTTTGAGACTGGATTTACACAAGTGTTCCTCCAGTTCACTCAAACCATGGCTCTGATACCAACTTGTAACACCCATAAAAATTGTGTCAAATTTAAACTTTTAAAACATTTCAAAACCATTAATCATTACAAAACTTGTTTTCAAAATGTATAATATCAGAGTATCCCAGAAACATAAACATAAATATGAGGAGCTGTACGATCACGCCTTTGCCTTGCCGCGATCCCCTGATGTACCTGAAACAATAAACTGAAACTGTATGCCCGAGGATTAGTGAGTTCCCCCAAAATACCGATACACTGCACATAACACATATACAAATAAAAAGATGTACTAGGTCCACAACTTTACAGTCTGGATTACCCCTGGGCCCACAGTGTGAGTCTGGATTGCCTTCCGGGCCCACAGCTCACATCTGGATTGCAACCGAGCCCACAGTACGAGTCTCCCTCAGCTCGTATCTGGAATGCTCCTTAGCCCACAGTACGAGTCTGGCATGCCCCACCTGGCCCTCAGCTCGTATCTGGAATGCTCCCGGATTTGTTGGTTACCGCACGGAGCAATATCACCTCAACCCATCCCACATAATATGTCGACATATAACACAACTAATGCACATACAGATGATCACATAATACTACAAGTAGTCCTACAGATCTACCTAACTGGCATAGCAACTTGCATGCAACACTAACTCATACTCAAAATACTACCACTGCTAGGATATCATATCCAATGGGCCGACCTTGGTGCCTTAGACCCCTTACTATAGTGAGGTAACTCACCTCACAAATGGCGCACTGAAATGATAAGCTCAACTCTTAAATCACCGACACGAAATCCACCACCTATAGTTACCATAAAACCATTTCCATAAATTTCCAAATTACCAAAATACCCCCAGAGGTCAAACTGGTCAACCCTTGGTCAAAGTCAACAGTCAACAGTCAAGGTCAATAGTCAATGTTGACCCGACTCGTCGAGTGCAGTTCACCGATTCGTCGAGTCCTTCCTGAATACGAGAAGTTGTGAAATCCTTGGTTGACTTGTCGATTTTCCCTATAACTCGCTGAGTTCATGCGTGTCCAATTGTCGGGAAAACCCTAGTTGACTCGCCGAGTCACCCCACTGACTCGCCGAGTCCATGCAGAAGTCCTTGCACGACAATCTTCATCGGATTCACTGAGTTGGCCATACAACTCGCCGAGTCCCTTCAGTTATGTATCCATTCAGATGCTTTTTAAACCATTTTAAGGTTCCATATTGCAGATCCAGCTTCCCAAGGCATGTTTATCACGTAAAGTTGCAAACTTCACGTGCATGCAAGGCTCTAAAGACTTATAATGTCAAAACCAAGCTTGTAATGGAGTTTTACACCTAAGGAGAGGTTCATACTTGCTAAAGCTAGAAGCTTTATAGACTTAGAGACCAAAGAGAGTTCAGATCTGGAGTTGCAACTGCAGATCTTAGCTCATACCCAAGAATAGCTTCCTAATATGCTAGAAAAGCCCTAATCTTTAGCCAAATGAGATCTAGAAGGAAATGAGGTCAAGGTAATGACTTGATACCTTCAGAAGATGCTAACTGAGGTAGATTTCAAATCCTCACACGCTCCTTGCTTCTAGCTATTTGTTTCTCCAAGCTTTTCTCACTAAGATCCACCTTCCAAAGCTTAAAATACACAAGAATGGAGCACACACACGGATTAGGGTTTGTTGGACTCTCAAGAGGCTGTAAGGGGCTAAAGGAGGATAATGATCCTTTAAATAGGGTGCAAACCCCGGAAATTAGGGTTTCATCCCCCAGCTCCTACTCATCGAGTCCTATCTTGGACTCGGCGAGTCTGTCACTTAACACGTGGCCAAACCCACTCCTACTCGATGAGACAGGGCATCTAACTCGTCAAGTAGACCTTGCAATTTATGAAAATTAAAGCCATAAAATTAATACCTGAGATTCGGGGCGTTACGCATTGGTATACTCATCAATGGACATGTTGCCCTTTTTCAACGTCAGAAACTGGTTCTCCGCTCTATCATGTTTTGGGCTGAGCAGAACTTGCGTTTAAAGTGTACCAACAATTTTTCCCATGTCAGTTGTATTGGCTCATTGGGATTATGATATTTCCCAAAGTGTTCCACCAACGAACAACCCAACCCCTAAGCTGACGCACAACATAAGTGGTTTGTAGCTTGCCTTTGCAACCACATGTTATGAAAGCTATTTCCATTTCATAGATCCAGTCCATAACTCTGATTGGATCTTCTTTCCCAGTAACAGTTGATGGTTTGCAAGTTGTGAAGTCTTTATACTTGCATCCATTCCTTTCAATTCCTTCGTCTTGGTTATTTCTTCGGATCACTGGTGGTTCAGCTTGACTAACGGTGCTACCGTAATTTCCTTCTTCTGACTGTCCTTCATTCAGCTTAGGTTGCACAATGGGTATAGTAGGTTCATCCCTATTGAGAAACATTTTTCTCATCTCCTCCTTTTGTTCGGCCATCATAGCCCGAATCTTCGCTTGGACTCCTGCCATCGTGATTGGATCGGGTGCAACTGCTATCTCTGGTGCACGCTCAGTTACTCGTGGCTCAGACTGTTGGTTACTGTTTCCCATTCCGCTTCGAGTTCTCACAATGTCGATCTATACACCAAATCAGGTGTTCGGTGTGCAGTGACGAGAATTAAGATATGAAAGCTTTATTTACAACATACATATAAATCCCTTTATCATTCTGAAAAGTTACATGCCAGTTCTAATACCGTAATTAAACATTTTCGAAATCTGAACACATAAAGTTTCCAAATCCGGTCGGCAATAGACCATAGGTCCGATCAAACAATAACATCATAAAGCATATAAGGCATATTATAGCATAAATCATTTAGCACATAAAAGCGATTTAGGCATCTCCCTTAAATAAGCTAGTGCTCGTGTCTATTCAGGCATACATCCTAAATATAGCAGACACTCATCTCACAATCATCGCTTAGCATTCTAAGTTTAAGTCTAGAAATTCCTACAATTCCTAGTTCTCTTAAACTAATGCTCTGATACCAACCGTGACATCCCCAAATTCACGGTCATTTTAAAAGTTTTATTTATGCTTATTTAAAAATCAATGTATCCATTTTAAAGAATAATATTGTGGAATTTGTACACTAGAAAACATGATAAATATATTATCAAAGCACTTTCGAAGAAATGTATTTTGTTTATATTAAAACTTTGGTATGTCATTGTCAATACAGAAACATAAGCATAAATAGACCTTACATTCATTTACACTAATGATTTACATCTCCTTTAATCTCTCAGTGTAATGTGTCTTCGTATCGATACCTGTGATACAGATAAACTGAGTGGTTCAGGTTGGAAAACCTGGTGAGTACATAGTGATTTCAATCCCACAATGTTATATATATATATATATATATATATATATATATATATATATATATATATATAGATATATTATAACTCACAATATATACAATTTCACCTCATATAAGAAATTTTACCCCACCTCGTCGATCCTCACAACATCACGATCTATACTCTTGGATCTAAAATTAACATCTTTACCTAATCCATACTCCTGGATCAGGTTCGTCTAATCCATGCTCTCGGATCAATAACTATGCCTATTCCATAAACTTTAACTAATCCACACTCCCGGATCAGGTATGTTTAATCTATGCTCTCGGATCAATGACAGATAACTATGCCCATTCCATACTCTCGGACTAGGGACGATTGATTATGTCTAATCCATGCTCCCAGATTAATGACAAATAACTATGTCCTCTCCATACTCTCGGACTAAGGACATATGAATATGTCTAATCCATGATATTGGATCAATGACAAATTTTAAAGTTCTACCCTCCGTGTATATCTCACCTGTACTCATAAGAAGATACTACCCGATATTCATCTTAATTAATTTAGGTTTATTATGTATCCTAAATCATCATATATTATCATATATGCTCTTAACACGTATTTCAGGCAATATCAAATATTTCACACATAAATATATTCAATACTTTAATTATTACTTGTATTAAAATCATGTTCATGAAAGTGACGATGCACTCACTTGTTAAAGTGACGACTCCAAACTCGGACAACTTTTCGCTTCTAGCAATTTTATTTTCCTTCGACGAAAACCTAGTATCATTATCACTAGATTTTAGTCTAATATTTATTGCGACTAATTATTAGTCTAGATTTACATGCGATATTTTTTTATAAGTGTTAAACAATACTTTTCAACTACTATGTACAGACAGGGGCCAAATATGAAACACGGGAGGGCTGAACCATTTTGGCATTTAAGTTGTTCTGAAATCCAACAACCATATGCGGCCCTTCAAACCAGATTCCCCGTACCGCGAGCAGTTAAAAGGTATTATAATAACACTTTTTATAATTTATACTTATCACATATATTGATTATAGGTTCATAATATGTTGGGTCAAAATTATGGTTTATACTTTGCTTTTCTGAGCAATTGTATTTTTATGTAATATTTTATGAGTTTACGGTCAGGTTTACGGCCAGGTAGGTGTTTACGGCCGTAAACCCTGTTTACGGCCCAATGGATGTTTACGACCGTAAACCCATTTACGGCCGTAAACCCATTTATGGCCCATATTCCCCAAGTATATATATATAGGTGTTAGGTGGTTGAGGAGAGATTGATGAACAGAAGAGAGTGTACGGAATAGAGAGAAGAGAGTGTGTTATAGTGTGTGTGAATCTTGTAAGGGAACTTCATTCTAATCAATACTATACAAGATTCATATTATTCTTCTTCTCCTTCTCTTCTATTTGATCTGACATCATCCGTTTGATTGGGATTCCGCACCATCAAATGGATCTGATTGATACACAAGTAGATTAGGGACTTACAATTGGTATCAGAGCTTGGTTGTATCAATCAATTTTTGTCAGATCTAGAGCTTATTTGATCTTATTTTTGAAAAATTCCTGCGTTTTTGGATAGATCTCTGAAAATTAGGGGGGGGGGGGGTTTGTTCTTCGTGTTTTTGATAAAAAGGGGTTTTTGATCAAGTTTTGGAGCTTCAGAGTCGAAAAAACGTTGTTTCTGGTCGTAACCAGCGAGGGGGTGGCGGCGTTTACGGTCAGCAACTAGGGTTTCTGAGGTTTACGGTCCGGAGTTTGCGGTCCGAGTTTACGGCTCTGGAGTTTATGGCCGTAAACAGGTTTACGGTCCGAGGCCTCGTATTTTACGACTCGCACGTGTACGGCTCGGGTTTACGGTCAGCAGCAGTTTCCGGTTCGCACCAGGTCCTCGCATCGCGTCGTCGGTCTTCGCACCTCGCATCGCTTCGCACCTCGCCACGTTCAGGAGCGTCGGTCTCACGCCTCGCACCTCGTCCTCGCAAGCAGCAGCCTCGCCTTCGCATCTAAAAAACTAGGAAGCGGATTTGGAGGTGCCGAGGTTCGAACTCGGGACCTCTGATTCATCGACCAGCGCCCTAACCAACTCCTCTAGCATCACCTTTGTTCCTTTCCTTCGCATTCTTTATTCAAAAACACTCCTTTTCGGTTCCAAATTTCGCAAATTGACACTTTTAGCCCAAAAATTCAATTTCTTTTCATTTTAAATTCCAATTTCAACAAAAAAAATTTATTGTTTAATTTTTGACTTTTATTTTTGATTTTTTATTTAAAATTTTGACTTTGACTTTTAAAACTTGACCTTTGACTTTAAACTTTAACTTTTTCGTTTAACTTTTAAATTTTCAAATTTAGCTTTTCGGTTTGACTTTTAAGTTTGACTTTTGAGGTTGACTTTTGAGTTTATAGTCAAAGGGCATACTTTAAATTATATATATATATATATATATATATATATATATATATATATATATATATATATATATATATATATATGTAACGCCCGTGTTTCTAGGCTAGGCATTAATATTGACATAATGATCTAGGTCAACCTTTGTAACTCATTTAGAAGAAATGAAAAGGAATTATGTGAATATTATGTGAATTATGTGTTTTATGCTTAATTACTAGGGTTTAATTAATTAAGAATAAAAATGAGCATCAAAAATTAAATTTTAGATAAAGCCGATATCTATTAAGAAACTTGTAGTGGACGTGACAAGGATTACGGATATATAAAGAATGCCGAAATCCGAGTTATAACGAAGAAGTTATGACCTGTCGAAGTTTCGCGACAAAACCGGCACGGGGCCGAATGTCGTAAAAAGTGAGTTTTCGATAAACTACTTTTTGGCCTTAGTGATCTAAAAGAAACTTGTAGTGTTCGCTAAACCGAGAGTAGGTATAAAAAGAACGCCCAAATCTGACTTCGTATGAGGAAGTTATGATTTTTCGAAGTTTTAGCTTAGCAGTAAACAGCTAAAAACTCGAATTTTAGATCGAGTGATTTTTAGCCGACACTACCTAAACGAGAATCGTAGGTCTCGTCATTAGTAGAACAATGGTAAAAAGTCTGACTAAAACGGACGTCAGATGAAGAAGTTATGAATTTTTAACGGATTTCCTGTCCCGGACTGTTAAAAATAATAATATAAAAATTAAAGTCAAATTTAGCCGACGAAGTCTAAACGAAAGTTGTAGAGCGTAATTTTACCTACGCGTGCATATAAAGAACGTCAAAAACGGAGCTCGTATGCGAAAGTTATGGATTTTAGAAGTTTTGGCGCAAAAATCGAGAAAATTCGCTGAAAGAGTGCCACGTGTCCGAAATTGGTGAGTCATGCGAAGCCACGTGTAGCCTTCCCTCGCATGAACAGTAGCTGCGTGTCGGATTCTGATTCGACCGAAGGGAGGCCCAATCCGAAGCTCGCAGCTGGACCGAGCCTCGCACCGCCTTAGCCTCCGAGCCTCGCAGATGGACCACTAGACCTCGGTCCAATCCGCAGCTGCCACCGAGGCCTTCGCACGTGCAGCCACCTGCGGACCCCACCACCAAGCCGACTTCGGACCCCTATAAATACAAGGGGTATGCGAGCCTTCCCGGTTAGATTTGGAATTTTGCCATATTTAGCCCCTTTCTTCATATTTTCTTCATCTTAGCATCCCCCAAAGCCCCGGTATCGATTCTAACACTCGGAATACGCCACGAAGTGCCCGAGAAGCCCGGAAAATTTATCTTTTCGGTTTCGAAGCCCGACCCTTCGTAGAGCCCGGTTTCTCAATAAAACTCTCGGTTTTATTAGAAACGATCGTTTTAGGAAACGAATTGCTGCCCGATTTTCATTAAATCAGGTGAGTGTGTAGTCACTTTCACCTTACACATAGATATGAAGTATTTTACATAAAATACGTGTTGTGTGAATATATATTGTCTGTTTATTTGAGATGGGTGTTGAAGGAATGATTTATACAGGTTTTTAAATAATTTAAACTGTATATGTATTTTTATCTACGAAAAATGTTGGGTAAAACATGGGTAGATGAAATAGTGGGTGTGATGAAAGGTGAGTTGGATAAAGGGGATGATCAGTAATATTGATCATGAGTTGAGGGTGAGTGGTGAAATTTGAGAGAATCACTTACCCAAAATGTTGGCCCCCGTCATTCAGCAGAGTATGGATGACAACCATGGACTATTCTAGACAGTCTGTGGAACACTAGCAGGCCCGCAACCTGTAGGTGTAATGAACTATATGTTCATTTGATGTACTCTAAAAACCCATTGACATGTATTGCAGGGGGGAATACCTATAAATAATACTGTCGATAAATGAGAGCTATGGACTTAGCACATGTTGAATAAACCTTGGCAGCTATGGACTTAGTGCCTGTTGTATAAACCCAGGTGATGGTGTGACCTTGTGCCTATTCCTTAGGATGAATCCTTAGGAAGGAGTGATAGTTGAATCTTAGGGTAAACCCTTAAGAAATTAATAAGATAATGGGGTTGGGGTAATTTGGTTGATTGATTGATGTTTAAGTACAATAAATTTAATTATTGTGGGTTGAAAACCCTATATGCTCACCAGGCTTCCAAGCCTGACCCACTCAGCTTTTTATGATTACAGGTAGTGGACCCCGAGCATAGTCGGATGATGATGATGAGTGATTTATGGATTATAGGCCAGTAGTTATAAATAACTATTGTAAGGCTTATAATGTCTTGTTTATGCTTTTGATCTTTATCGGAACATGACATCCCGAGGTTTTAATATAAAAGGAAATTATATATTTCTTTAAGAAAGGTTTTGACAAACTTTTATCATGTTTTGTTTTTGGGGACCAATTCCGCAATATCTTTTAAAAAGATTCTCTGACTTTATTTTAAAAAGCATAAATTAAATCGGTCTTTTCTGGCCGAGAAATTAGGGGATGTTACAGTTGGTATCAGAGCATTAGTTTAAGCGAACTAGGAAATTTGTAGGATTTCTAGACTTAAACTTGGAATGCTAAGCGATGATTGTGAGTTGAGTGTGTCTATTATATTTTAGGTAGTAAACCTAAATTGACACGAGCACTAGTTTATTTTAGGAAAGATGCCTAAAATGCTTTTATGTGCTAAATGCTATATGTTTGCCATATATGCCATTATTTGTTCGGATCTATGGTCTGTTGCCGACAGGATCTGGAAACCTTATGTGTGTAGGATTCTAAACGTATGACTACGATATTAGAACTAACATATAAACGTTTCGGAGTATTAACGAAGACTTAACATCTAACGAAAATGAAGATCTTAATTCACCTACGATTGGTGTATAGATCGAAATGGCGAGTACTCAAAGTGGGTTCGGAAGCGATAATCCACAGCCTGAGCCAATCACGATGGCTGGGGTGCAGGCAATGGTGCATACGATGTTGGATGAACAGATGGAAGAAACAAAACGTTTACTTCAACAAAGTAAGGATGAACTTACTGTGCCAGTATGTCAGGCATCTGTTCTCGAGGCAACTATCAGGGTTGCCAAGTCTGTTGAAGATATGATCAATGACAGGACCGCCAATAAGATTGAAGTTGGCAAGAAGAGGAAATTTGAGGGGTCTTCAAGGCCCAACAAGAGCAACATATCCTCAAAGTCTGGCAAAAGAGGAGGTAAAGGAAAATGGTGCGGTAAGTGCAAAAATAAACACTCTGGGGATTGTGACAGGAAGGTGAAGTGCTTTAGGTGTGGAGAAATAGGGCATTACGCCAATAAGTGTACGATTCCCAAGGAGGTGTGTTATGTATGTAAGGAAGAAGGCCATATTTCTAAGGACTGTCCGAAGAAAAATGAAGTAACAAGGCCAAGTGCATCGCCAACGCCAAAGGAATTTCAGGATATCCTTGACGAAGCAATTAATAATGCTAGGAAGTAGAAGTAAAGACTTGATACCCGAAGATCAAGTTACGAAGTAGTAATGCGAATAGTAACAAGTGGTTTAGCCTATTAGAGGCATAGTATAGGGTAAACTTGAACCTTTGTGTAATCGTTTCAAGGAAATAATATAAACCCTGGTTTTGTCATCTGATGAATGGAATGGTTGGTGTAATTTTTGAAGTTGTCCCAATCGTCTGGAATTTCCATCACCAACCAAGTTGAAGTAGAATTGATGACTGAAGATACGCATGGAAGAAGTCCTAGTAGAGTCTAGGAAAATTCTATGATTAATTGGACACATTCGTATGTGTTAAATTGTTTTGTGATTTTAGGACTTGGGGACTGCGATACAGTACTTGGGACGAGTATGAGTAGGTGTGAATAGTACTAGAGATCTATACTACTGGAAGCACATGACTCACACTTGGATCAGGGAAAGTCACAAGGTTTCCAGGGAACTAGTAATTGATTCCGTCTTATTCTAGTCTGTCGTTACCATCGTTTCGGTAATGACTAAGAAGTGTTGGATTAATGTCTAAGTCCATAACTATAATTGGTAAGACTTGACCCGACCCGGCATGGTCCATTTGGGTTGCATGGCATCATCCATTTGGATAGACTATAATGAGAGAAATAACACTTAAGGTTGGTTAATATATTATAAGTTCTAATATATTAATAAGGTTATTTAATTAGTATTGATCAAGAATTAATTTGGAATTAATTAAGTGATCAAAAGGAGACTAATTAAATATATGGGTTGATTGTGTAAATCATTCATTCTTATATATGTGGGCTTGTGATCCAAGATTCCTTATGTTGGACTAAGTCCATGGGGTGACCCATGGATACTCCATGGAGGTTAAAATCCATGGAGCATAAGGAATGGGTAAAGTTATGAGTTACATGGTGTAACCCTAATAGCCACCATATAAAAGAATCCCATGGCTCAAGAAATCGTGCACTAATGTGTGAGTGTGAGGGCTAGACGATTTCAAGGAGTGTTCAAGTTTCTCTCAAGTTATTCCAAGTGTATTTGGTGTTGTGTGAACCATTTGAGGTGTCACACTTGGGGCACTAGGCACTCAAGCTTCATGAAGACATTCTACATCAAAGAGGTATGTATTCTATCTTGTTATATTTATTATTTTGTATGCTAGATTAGGATAATACCTTGGATGTTCATAATTGTATGTATAATAGAGAAAACATAGATCCAAGGTATTTAGGGTTGCATGTACACTTAGGAGTGTTAGAATGCTCAAAACCCAACAGTGGTATCAGAGCCTAGGCTTGTTTTCTTGTTATACTTGCAAAAGTAGCTGAAAAATCGAGTTGGATGCATATATTCGATTGTTTTGGCTGGAATTGGACTAGGAACATTACCCTAAGATGTTTTTGGACTTATAAACTTGTTTTTGATGTGGTAATGTTCATGCTAATCCAATTTCTAAGATAATTGTCATAATTTCAAGATTTGTATTAGTTTGTATGTTCATGCTAATTTCTTGAAGATTGATGATTTGAATTATCTTGTTCTTATGAGGTTCTTAGATTAATAGGAAAGTTGTGTGAAATAGTTGTTTTCAATCCATTTTAATCTAAGAGTTGATTCCAAAGTGTGTTTTTGTAACTTGTCCTCAAGTTATATGAAAAGTCACATTTAAGAATCATAAAACTCATAAAAGTTGGCAAAGGTTACAAAATGAAGAGTCTAGTTCTAATTAAATGGTTTTATGACTCCATAACTTGTCCTCAAGTTATGGAGGTTCAAGAGTCTCTTCATTAAATTAAAAAAAAAAGTGTAACCTTAATTAGTTCCATAAGTTACAATAAAAAAAGTTATTTTTTTTTATTAATTAGTTTAAAGTCTTCCATAACTTGTCCTCAAGTTATGGAACTTGAAGAGTTTTTTTTTTTTAATTAAAACTACTTTAAACTCATAAGTTATGGAATTAATTAGTTTTGAATAGTTTCAAAACTTGCCCGCAAGTTTTGGAATTTGAAAAGTTTTCACTTATGAATACTTTAATTCCAAGTTAGCCCTTAGAATTTTAAAAGTTAAAATTCAACCCTTATACTTTATAATATTATAAGTTAATAATATTTATATATATGTCTAAGAGTAAAGTCATTCTTACAGTTAGTAGGCCTCATTCACGAAGCCGGTCTATAAGGGGGTATAAGGTTACTGCCTATAAAATGGCAGTTTAATGGGTGTCCACTCTCACCCACCGCTTCCATGACTGGTGGAGGATCGTTAGCCGAACGGGTAGGACAAGGACTATAATTCTCCTTTCATTAAAAGTATTAATGATAAATACTAAGTAACTAAACTCTTATTAATACACAATCTTAGTTACTTAGGAAAATGTGAATTTGGTGCTAACCCATGAAATTACACTTTGCACTTTGCTTAAGTCGTTAGTGGAGCGTGTGTGGTTAACCGGCACACTAACCTGGACTTAACAAGGTAGGCAAAGGGTAACTTAATGTTTATCATAGTATCGTTGGAGCGTGTGTGGTTAACCGGCACATCGATTGAGGGGTAAATATTAGGGGTACCAAGTATATTTGCATGGTTATTCACACCTTGTTTTGTGATCCTCTCCATCCCAGTCACAAAACCTGAAGGGCACACTCGAGATTGAAACATGCCTTTGAACAGTTCAATGAATCTCAAAGATCTAGGACTTTCAAATCCAATTAAAACCTAATAAATTATTTCGTTTTTCATGGTGGAAATTGGTGAATCGTCATTCACCTACCTTCAAATATTTTATAGCTTGGATTACAGCATCCCTCTTCTAAGTTATAAAATAGTTTGTTGGGTCCTAGCCTTAATATTTCATATTGGGTGTCATATTAAGGACTTTAAATCAACTATCTTGAATATCTCCCAAAAAGATGTCTGGTCTAGACATTTATGATCTTCCCAAATCTCTTGAAACAAGCTTTCCTAAATGAAGATGATGTCCCATGGATATCATACTTCTTTCACCTCCTCCAATTATTCTCCCTAACCCACAAGTTCCTAAAAAGTTTAAGGTCACTCAAGCCCTATTGGCAAGGCAAGGTCTAGGTGTGATCACATCTTGGAGATGTAGTCACATATTGACAAGCCGGGAGAGTTGGGTGTCAAAATCTTGAGAAAGTTGGTGGCTCAACTACTTTCTAAGTCACATAGTGAGTTCTTATGGGAATCCTATGAAACAGACTAAGACAAGACCCTTAATGATCTTATCTATTTGCTAAGATCAACTTCCTAAAACGCTATGGACATTGACAATGATGACATTGGATATCCAGTAAAGCTCTCTCTTCCCAATGGAAAGGGATCGGCCATAGTCAACTCGGTTGACCCAATGGTAAAGAGAGAGGCGAAGTCTGAGATAGTCCTATTATCAAGGGTCCATAGGTAACTATTGCCAAAGGAAGGGGCATTGGTTACGAAGCTGCCAAATTTACCTAAGGATGTTAAAGTCAATAAGTTTGGCTCTACTTCAGGTAAAGTCCATTGTCTAACTCTATTAAGTACATGCTGATTCTGATCGCGAAGATGGATTTCAATCGCATGGTTCGGTGATCAGAATTTTGGGCTATTACTTAAGAGTTATGATATTTATATTGCTTAGGAATAGATAACAACAAGGTTTTCATATGGATTGTAAGGATAAGTTTTTCCGCAAAGTTTTAAAATAAAAGAAAAAGGTTTTGATTTTATTTATTTTAAGTATCCTTACAATGACATTTGTGAAAAGTTGTTGCTTATAAGATTCCATTGATAGCAATATTGGAAAAATGGATTTGATTCTTTCGGTTGTGGTAGTGTCTAATATTACCAAATAAGGAAAGATTCTCATCACCCAAGGTTTAATTGGACCGAAACTTGGAATCATGCAAGTTGTATAGTATGATGAATGAGAACTTTCAGCTTGGAAAATTAAGACTAATTCCTTATGTGAATAAGGAAAGGACTAAGGGATCGAGTACACATTCTTGTGCACTGGTCAAGTCCACCACAAAAGATCAAGAAGACTATTCGTCATGATTTACTTAAGTTCAGTAAATATGGTTATACTTATAAGTTTAAGTATAAGTCTGTAGCATTGGAGAAGTTTCAATGTGAGACAGAACGAATAAGAAGAATCAAAGTATGGCAAAAAGATAAAAGTTTCTCAAATTTGAAAAGATGGGAGAGTACTTTAGTATCAAGTTTATGATCATCTTAATGGTTAAGATACCATATCACAATTGGTCCTCTAAAGTCATCTTAGTGCATTCTTATGACTAAGAAGAGGAGTCATGAATTGTTGAAATGGTTAAATCAAAAAGATAAGTCATACTTCGTTCCAAAACAATTCTTAGAGTCATACTCCAAGATTGTAACTTGAGTGACATATCTTAAAGAGGGTTTGTTAACACTAGTCAAATGTAAGAGTAAAAGGTTATCTACTCTTGTACATTTGAAATTGGTAAGTTGTGATGTTTTGGATAAAACAGAGACCAACTTAGGCCAATTGTGTAAAGTGTTAGTCTTGATAAAGAATCCGCACTATCTCTTGAATATTTGACAAGGGAGTCTTATATGTCAAGAGGACAGTGGGAGTCTTAAATCTCTTGAAAGTTTCAAGACTTAATCAAGAATAAAACCTAAAGTCCTTCACTAGCACACGACTTGAGGTTTATAACCTATCGTGTTGAAATTTTTGTGCCTATTCAAGTTGACTTTGCATAGGAGTTCTGAGAGTTCTCAATTGGTTGCACAACTAATTGGAAGCAATGGCAGGCACCTGAGCTGCCAAATGGCAAGAATTTAAGATTGCACAAGTTTAATCAATATGAGTTTGGATTTGTCATTATCCTTGTCTTGTGACTATGGTTTTGACGATTCACATGGATAAGAACACATACACCATAAAATCTAAGGGTCATAAGGTTTCTCTCCGATTCATGAAAATGATGGTGAGGAAACACTTCCACCAAGTAGATTTGAAGCAGATGGCAAAAGGTCTAAACAATTGAGACTATGATTACGGCATCACTTTTCATAGTTCTGAAATTGTTTAGACACACATGCATGCTATCTAAGGAAAGGTGTATGATTTTGATAAAGTTTTATCAAAGCATCTCGTATAAGAAATCTGAACTTTGGTAAGAAAGTCAATAAAGTATTGATTTCTAGAAGTTCAGCTGATTTCTGAGTACATGTCAAAGCTAGTGGGAGCATAAGTGTTATGCTAATAATCATCATGTTAGTGGGAGCATGATAATTATTGTTAGTGTTGCAAGTTAGCAATGTTAATTATAGAAAACAAAAGTTTCAATTCGTAAGGCTGCAGGAATTGAAAAAGTTGTTTTGCTATAATTAAGGGAGAGGATATACTTCATTTCAGTTCTAAAGGCTTAGATTTAGACCTTAATCATCTTTAGTCAAGAATATATACTTCATTTCAGTTCTAAAGGCTTAGATTGAGACCTTAATCATCTTTAGTCAAGAATATATATATGAATTTCATGTTGGATTGGTTCAACTTAAGGAAATTCTATATATTGCGTTCTCAAAATTCGATTATGATTATGGCATCCCTCTTCATAGTCAAATTTTGAAAACATGGCAAATAAAAATATTGTAGCAAAAGACTGGTCTAGAATCATGTCTTTATGTGAGACATCATGAATCGTGTACCATTTGCTTTGGGTACAGGATCGATTGCATGTGCTATAATATTTGTCATTTCTAAATTTTTCCAAATGCCCAAAGGCATTAAGAAGGGAAAAGGTCTAGAATTGAATATGACTAAAATGATTAAGCAATTGTCAAGGACAATCTGAGGTTTACCAAAGATTGGTTGCTCAGGGACAGTTGGAAGTATAGTGCTAATTTTGGAAGGACCATATTGACATATTCTGAAAAGAGGCATCTCTTATTCAGAAGTGATAGTCAAAATGAGAATACGGAGTTGTCTCCATAGGTGGAAGTTATCTATGTAAGATTAGAAAACTTAATGCAAGAAGCATGTCCAAAGCAATGTACTTTGAATATGAGACTTAGTTTCCATGGAGTTGATCTCCATTGGAATACCTTATAATGACTGTTGACAAGTCTTTGTGACTTTGTACATATTCATTACAGGAGGGTCAGTGCATATAAGTTTAAAATCTAAACAGATTTCGATAAATGATAGGAATTTGAAATTCTCACATTTTTCGATAAGGATTTGGGAGTGTGAAATTAGAATCATTGAAATCATGTTCAATTGGTTTATTTCACAAAGTAAGGATCATAGACAAACATAGAGTGCATACTTGGTGTATGGTAAAGCTATTGTTTAAGAAAAACATAGTGTACATGCTTGGAGCATGGGACAACTAGTGTTTTTAATTCAAGTATAAAGTTGATAAAACCGAAACAATGAATAATGAGTAATCAGTATGGTGATAAATAAAAGTGTTTATTTATATTCATAGGGTTTGATACCATATTTGATTCATTTATTCTTGTGTTTCACTTTGCATGTTTTGACTTCCAGATTAACTAAGTCGCTCTTCCTGGATGATTAAGTTATTCAAACCATCCACAGTCGGTCATATGTTGGAAGTAGATATGAATCAAGACTGTCATGGGTTGGTTTGTAGAGGTCCAAGTTGGTGGACAAAGTGGTGCTACAACACTCATGAGTGCTCATAAGTTCTGAGTATTGGATTCAACCCACGCTCATTTGAATCACTTCATGGATTTTATCACGAGTGATCATGAGACGATAATATCTTATATTCTTAAAACCTAGAGATATGAGTTGTTACTATGATTTGGTTATAAATTGATTGCACGAAAACGCATTGGTAACTCGATGTTATAAAACGTGCCTTTGTGTATGATTCAACAAGTAGTAGAACAAGCCATATGAGTCGAAGTTTATCCATTCCTTTTACCTTCGGGATAAAAGCGATATCTGTGGGCCCCTCGATGATTTAAAGATGATACATGTGAGTGCTTGGCCAAGCCAGGACTGATTTGATTTGTTCAATCAGTCAGTCATCATGAATCGGAAATCGGGAAACAACAAATGGACAGAGAGAATGATTGATAATCCATGTCTCAGTCCATATGATATCTAGAATGGAGGAATATATGATCCCTTATCTAATGGACAAGTCATTGACAAAGGTCAGAGTTCATCGACAAGGTCAGAGTTCGACAGAAGCTTTTGAGAGCTACGATTGCTGATCGGTTCCTGAAGTCATACGCAATAATAGTTTTAGACTTATCCAAGTGGGAGACTGTTGGATTAATGTCTAAGTCCATAACTATAATTGGTAAGACTTGACCCAACCCGACATGGTCCATTTGGGTTGCATGGCATCATCCATTTGGATAGACTATAGTGAGAGAAATAACACTTAAGGTTGGTTAATATATTATAAGTTCTAATATATTAATAAGGTTATTTAATTAGTATTGATCAAGAATTAATTTGGAATTAATTAAGTGATCAAAAGGAGACTAATTAAATATATGGGTTGATTGTGTAAATCATTCATTCTTATATGTGTGGGCTTGTGATCCAAGATTCCTTATGTTGGACTAAGTCCATGGGGTGACCCATGGATACTCCATGGAGGTTAAAATCCATGGAGCATAAGGAATGGGTAAAGTTATGAGTTACATGGTGTAACCCTAATAGCCACCATATAAAAGAATCCTATGGCTCAAGAAATCGTGCACTAATGTGTGAGGGTGAGGGCTAGATGATTTCAAGGAGTGTTCAAGTTTCTCTCATGTTATTCCAAGTGTATTTGGTGTTGTGTGAACCATTTGAGGTGTCACACTTGGGGCACTAGGCACTCAAGCTTTATGAAGACATTCTACATCAAAGAGGTATGTATTCTATCTTGTTATATTTATTATTTTGTATGCTAGATTAGGATAATACCTTGGATGTTCATAATTGTATTTATAATAGAGAAAACATAGATCCAAGGTATTTAGGGTTGCATGTACACTTAGGAGTGTTAGAATGCTCAAAACCCAACAAGAAGATGATTGTTATTCCGACCTTAGAGGTCATATCGAATCGAGTCCGACTAAGATGAGTTTATTATGTGGTTCAGAGAACCAAGTTCGATGTAGTATTTCACTTAAGCCAGAAGATTGAAGTGAGAAATGATCAAAGCGATCAATAGAAGTATCGCACTCATTGTTAAAGAAGTTGGTAGTTAGAAATGATACATGTTGAAATGTGATTGTATCACATTAGAACATGAAGGAAGGTATAGTTTGCTCCGAAATTTGTCCCTAGGAGATCTGAGTCTAAGTAGTGCAGTATACAATGAGAGACCATTAGAACATGACCCATCGGTCTGTTACAATAAACGAAGGAAAATACTTATTCTAAGAAGAAGAAGGAGTCCTCAATTAGGATTTATTTTGTAACTCGAAGGTTACGATTGAAAGTCCTATGGAGATCTGAAGCTTTTTAGGATTAGCTGGATATTATCGCTAATTTATCCAAGGCTGTTCTTCGATCGCGACTCCATTGACAGCTTTGACCCACAAAGGAGCTGTCTATACTTGGAATAAGAAGCATAGGAAGCTTTGAGAAGTCAAAGAAGAAGTTGTGTGAAGCATCGATTCTTTCGTTACCTGAAGGAGTTGATGACGTCACATTTTATAGTAATGCCTCTGGAGTTGGGTTAGGTTGTGTTCTGACCCAAAGGGATAAAAGGATAGCGTATGCATCGAGGCAATTGAAAGAGCATGAAAAGAACTACCCCACTCATGGTCTGGAGTTGGCAGTGGTAGTATACGCCTTAAAGGTATGGAGAAGGAATTGAACATGAGGCAACGGCGCTGGCTAAAGTTACTCAAGGACTACAACTGTGAGATACTTTACCACCCTGGTAAAGCAAATGTTGTTGCTAATGCTCTCAGTCGGAAGGTAAATCTTGAAAAGAAAAGGCCAAGAGCGTTGAGAATTGAAGTTGTCTCGACAGTTGTGGAAAGTATAAAGAAAGCTCAAGAGGAAGCTTTAGAGAGAAATGACCGAAAGGAGGAACGTTTGGGCAAAACGTTGGTGTTTGATACAAACGGTCAAGGACTGAAGGTATTCAAAGATAGGATTTGGGTACCTAAGGCGGGAGGAGTAAGAGGTCTTCTGATGGAAGAAGCTCACAAAACCATGTACTCGATTCATCCCGGTAGTACGAAAATGTATAGGGATCTAAAACCCTATTATTGGTGGCCGACGATGAAGCTCGATGTTGCAAAGTATGTGGACGAGTGTGTAACTTGTGCTAGGGGTAAGGCACAACATCAGAAACCGTATGGGAGTTTAGAACCTTTGCCTATACCCATGGGCAAATGGGAAGACATCACTATGGATTTTGTGACTAAACTGCCCAGAACAAGGAACGGTCACGACATGATTTAGGTGGTCGTTGATCGCTTCACTAAGAGTGCGCATTTCATAGCAGCCAACGTGAAATGGTCTATGGATAAACTTGGGAATTCTTACGTGAAGGAAATTGTGAGGCTACACGGTGTTCCGTTAACGATTGTATCTGATCGTGACAATCGTTTTACCTCAAGGTTTTGAGGAGTCTACAAGAGGAATTGGGTACCAAGTTGTGTTTGAATACAGCTTACCATCCGCAAACTGATGGTCAAAGCGAACGAACGATTCAAAAATTGGAGGATATGCTGAGAACATGTACCCTGGAATTCCAAGGTAACTGGGGTAAACACTTACCTCTAGTAGAATTTTCCTATAATAATAGTTTCCACTCGAACATCTAGATGGCACCTTATCACGCTTTGTATGAAGAAAAGTGTCGAACGCCGTCATGTTGACTGGAAGCTGGGGAAAAGCAGTTTATGGGACTTGAAATAGTCCATCGGACTGCTGAAAAGTTGAAAGTGATTAGGGAAAGGAGGTTAGCTGCTCAAAAGAGCTATGCTAACAAGAAAAGACAACCGATATCATTTGAAGTTGGAGATTCGGTTTTACTTAAAGTCTCGCCGTGGAAGGGACTTATAAGATTTGGTAAAAGAGGAAAGTTGAGTCCAAGGTTTATTGGACCATTTAAAGTTCTTCTGAGAATCGGGAATCAAGCTTACAAGCTAGAATTACCGGAAGAACTAGAGGTTATTCATAACACTTTTTGTGTGTGTTATTTAAGAAAATTTACGGGAGATGTGCCCGACATAATTTCCATTTCTGAATTAAGGTTGGATGAAAACAAGAGGTTGATTGAAGAACCTGAGGCAATCGTTGACCGTAAGACTAAGGAGTTGTGACACAAAGTGGTCGATTTAGTGCTTGTGCATTGGAAACATACGAATGGGCCAAATCTCACCTGGGAAACGGAGAGTGACATGATGAGTCGCTACCCGTATTTGTTTGCTGATGTGTGATTCCGGGGACGGAATCATTCTAAGGGGGAGAGAGTTGTAACGCCCGTGTTTCTAGGCTAGGCATTAATATTGACATAATGGTCTAGGTTAATCTTTGTAACTCATTTAGAAGAAATGAAAAGGAATTATGTGAATATTATGTGAATTATGTGTTTTATGCTTAATTATTAGGGTTTAATTAACTAAGAATAAAAATGAGCGTCAAAAATTAAATTTTAGATAAAGCCGATATCTATTAAGAAACTTGTAGTGGGCGTGACAAGGATTACAGATATATAAAGAATGCCGAAATCCGAGTTATAACGAAGAAGTTATGACCTGTCGAAGTTTAGCGACAAAACCGGCACGGGGCCGAATGTCGTAAAAAGTGAGTTTTCGATAAACTACTTTTTAGCCTTAGTGATCTAAAAGAAACTTGTAGTGTTCGCTAAACCGAGAGTAGGTATAAAAAGAACGCCCAAATCTGACTTCGTATGAGAAAGTTATGATTTTTCGAAGTTTCAGCTTAGCAGTAGACAGCTAAAAACTCGAATTTTAGATCGAGTGATTTTTAGCCGACACTACCTAAACGAGAATCGTAGGTCTCGTCATTAGTAGCACAACGGTAAAAAGTCTGACTAAAACGGACGTCGGATGAAGAAGTTATGAATTTTTAACGGATTTCCTGTCCCGGTCTGTTAAAAATAATAATATAAAAATTAAAGTCAAAATTAGCCGATGAAGTCTAAACGAAAGTTGTAGAGCGTAATTTTACCTACGCGTGCATATAAAGAACGTCAAAAACGGAGCTCGTATGCGAAAGTTATGGATTTTAGAAGTTTTGGCGCTAAAATCGAGAAAATTCGCATAGTCACGTTTTTGCCACGTCACCATCGCTGAAAGAGTGCCACGTGTCTGAAATTGGTGAGTCATGCGAAGCCACGTGTCACCTTCCCTCGCATGAACAGTGGCTGCGTGTCGGATTCTGATTCGACCGAAGGGAGACCCAATCCGAAGCTCGCAGCTGGACCGAGCCTCGCACCGCCTTAGCCTCCGAGCCTCGCAGATGGACCACTAGACCTCGGTCCAATCAGCAGCTGCCACCGAGGCCTTCGCACGTGCATCCACCTGCGGACCCCACCACCAAGCCGACTTCGGACCCCTATAAATACAAGGGGTATGCGAGCCTTCCCGGTTAGATTTGGAATTTTGCCATATTTAGCCCCTTTCTTCATATTTTCTTCATATTAGCATCCCCCAAAGCCCCGATATCGATTCTAACACCCGGAATACGCCACGAAGTGCCCGAGAAGCCCGGAAAATTTATCTTTTCGGTTTCGAAGCCCGACCCTTCGTAGAGCCCGGTTTCTCAATAAAACTCTCGGTTTTATTAGAAACGATCGTTTTAGGAAACGAATTGCTGCCCGATTTTCATTAAATCAGGTGAGTGTGTAGTCACTTTCACCTTACACATAGATATGAAGTATTTTACATAAAATACGTGTTGTGTGAATATATATTGTCTGTTTATTTGAGATGGGTATTGAAGGAATGATTTATACAGGTTTTTAAATAATTTAAACTGTATATGTATTTTTATCTACGAAAAATGTTGGGTAAAATATGGGTAGATGAAATAGTGGGTGTGATGAAAGGTGAGTTGGATAAAGGAGATGATCAGTAATATTGATCATGAGTTGAGGGTGAGTGGTGAAATTTGAGAGAATCACTTACCCAAAATGTTGGCCCCCGTCATTCAGCAGAGTATGGATGATAACCATGGACTATTCTAAACAGTCTGTGGAACACTAGCAGGCCCGCAACCTGTAGGTGTAATGAACTATATGTTCATTTGATGTACTCTAAAAACCCATTGACATGTATTGCAGGGGGGAATACCTTGTCTAAAGATGAGATTGCCAACGAACCATTCATGCTTTATGGCAAGCCATTTGGTTTTGTTTCAGGAGGATTTATTAATGTTGAAAGTACTAACGTTTCTACTTCCTCTGCAGATCAATCCTTAGATCAGTCAAAGCACAAAGTTGAAGGATCTGTTTCTGATAACAAAACTGAGCCTGAACCTGATGTTTCTGTTTCCAATGAAAAACCTTCTGTTTCTGATATTAAAGTTGATGATACATCTTGTGATGCTTTTGATGCCTTTGCATCGGATCATGTTGAGTTAAATTTTTTTGACATATTTGATTATTTGTTTGAAAATACTAATGTTCCTATTTCTAGCACATCTATTTCATGTGCAGGTAAAGTAGCAGAGGATGAGAACAAGGAGAACACCATTGAACAAACCAACTTCTCTTTGAACTCTGAATCTGTTGCTTCGAACTCAGCTGCTTCTGATCAACCTGCTGTTGAGAAATACAGGCCACCAATTCCAGTGAAACAGAGTGCCTGTTGTAATTGTGCTTGTGGGAAAAATAAGAGACAAGGCAAGTATACGCCACCAGGGGCAGGAAGAAACAACTCCTACGTGAAGAAGCAGACTTGCTTTCAGTGTGGAACACCTGGACACATTGCCAGAAATTGTCCTAATCGCGCATACGTTCCCTACTATGCACAAGGGTGGCTGAACGCGCCAAGAGGGAGATACTCCAAAAGAAACCCCTCAAGGTCACATCAGACAATGGTGACTGGAACGCGCAGAAGGCCAAGAATCAATCCCAAAAGGCTAAGAATCCGAATCCCAAGGGCAAGAAGGAAATGTCGAGAAAGAAGCCCAATCCAAGAGATGCTCTAGTGAAACAAAGACCGGTTAGGTCAAAGTCATCTCAACGGCCGACATCAAGATCAAAAGCAAGTACTGAGTCACCCATCGGATCGAAAAAGAAATGGGTCAAACCCAACTACAAATCGGTTCCGAAGGCTCACTCTCCCAAATCAACTAATGACTCTAATATTTCTACATCTTCTGTTTGCGATAAACAGGATATGTCATGGGAGAGAGTACCGTGCAAGGATGAAAAAGGTCAACCCAATTTCAAAATGGACTGGGTTCCAAAGACCAACTGATCCCGCTCTGTGTCGGAGCAGCTATGGTGGCATATCATCAGACTTCGGTTTGTTGGTAGTGGTTGTTCCAGGCACACGATAGGAGGCATCTCTCAACTGTACAACACTCAGAACATTGTTTGAGAGTATGTGTCGTTTGCGGGAAGGGAAGAAAGGAAGGGATCACTCATGGGGTTAGTGCTTAACGATGTGAAGAATTTTTGGATCTGTTCTGAGATTACGCGTGCTGTTCTCAGACCTTCTGGATGCAAATTCAATCGGTGACTTACGGTTTGAGTTTTCTTCTCTATACCCCTGAGTTTTCTTAAGCTGATTCACTTTAAAGACTAATTTTTGTTTTAGGATAGTTTAAATTTGCGCATTTACTTTTGTTTCTCTCCTATGCACAAATTTAGGGGAAGAAATAAAAACAAAACAAAAATTAAAAAATTAAAAAAAAATCCAAAAACATTAGAAAATCATAAAATCCAAAAATATGGTGTTAATGAAATGTGCTTGAGGGAGATGTTTTGGGAAGTGATATAATCATGTGATAACAGGCAATCTGAATCTGTGTAAGGGACTGAATTCTAGGCTCTGTGTTCGATGCACTGGTAGGCACGAGAGATTAAAATGGACTTGACTAGGCATTAATGAACTTAAGGAATCTAGAGACTTGAAAAATCTTGACCTAGATAGATCCATTTAGCCTGACAATACGACGCCTGGATAGGTTGAGCAGGGAGATATACATGATAATCCACCGGTCACACTAAAATAATATGTATCTAGAACTGTGGTTTAACTCTTCCTTGATGTACGGACTCTGTGCTTAATTCCGGTATTGATGGGGCGACTGGGGAATTCCTATAAAGTAGGTTTGTAGGAAATTATTTTCTTGCTTTCTTTCTGTTAGTCATATGTTGCCTCCTCTGCGTGATTGAAATACATCTGACCTGGACTGCAACATATGCAACTCTATTTATATGCATCTTCTATCTATGCAATTCTTTCTACCTGTTAGCCATATGCTGTCTCCTTTGCGTGATTAACCATCCGACCTGGTACACAGCATATGCACCATTCTACTTCTCAATCCCTCTAAATCTGGTTAGTCATATGTTTCACCCTCTGCGTGATTAGAAGAGATCTGACCTGCGTGTATAGCATATGCACTCTAAATCTGACTTCTCTCATAATAATAATTGTCTCCTCACCTAAAGTAAGGAGTACTTTGGAAGTTCCTGATTATTGGGGTATGTCAGGAAGCGGGAAACATGTTCTAGTACATTTAAAATTGAACAATCACTAGGTTGTCTGTAGATCTCGCTGCTCAATTTAGGTGGATAACAATATCTTTGGTCGTCGTCAGCTGAATGGTCCTTAAGGAATATTATCTAGGATCTTAGGATCACATTGTCTTGTCACTTATAGTATGTCCTAATTTTGTCACAATCTCTCGTGTTTAAGTGGACCACAATACCAGCGATTGACTAGAACTATTCATAAAGGGAGAGGTACTGATAAACGGATAAAGGCTGTCTAAAAACTTTGATCCCAAATCACTCTTAAAGTTAGATATCATTTTATTTTTGTTAAATTTGTTCATAGTTTCTTCTAATTTAAATATTAAGGGAGAATTAAAAATTTTAAAAACCAAACAAAAATCAGAAAATTAAAAATCCAAAAAAAAAATAGTGTTATTTCTGTTTTATTTCTTTTTCAGAAAATATGAAAAATCCAAAAATATTTTTGTTTATGTTTTAATTTGTGTACTAAGTTTTCTTTTAGTTTTGTTTTGTTTTGAAAAGTGAATTCAGGTCAAGATGAAACTCATGGAGTTTGTGTCGAAGATTTCTGAGCCAAGGATCCGTGATCATCGAAGAATTCTCATTCGAAGGAGCAAGAAATGATGATTATTCTTTCGACATTCAATCTTTCAACCCCAGAAGCAAGGTGAAGCTGAAATTGAAGATTATGTGACGGATTGCATTGAAGCCTCCTCAATCAGTCTGCTGCTATCTTGAACCTGCTGAAGTGATCCAGAAGATTTGTTCTCTCTGATGTTCTCTCTGAAGATTCTCAAACTGAAAACGCTATCTTTTAAGAATCAGTACAAGAAGCCTCCTCACCCAATGTGCGTTCAATGTCAAATTCTGAAGAAAAGCCCAACTGCTCAAGATGAAGTCATTCATTGAAGATTCATCAAGTTCATCTTGAAGTTGTGAAGAATTTGAAGATTAATGCTGAAGCCAAGCTCTCGATGAAGATTGTCAAGAAAAGCCAGCTACTTTTTAGGGGGAGCTTGTTGGGTCAATTAAGAAAAGAAAGCTATAAACCAAGGGGGAGATTGTTGGGTCAAAATTATGGTTTATACTTTGCTTTTCTGAGCAATTGTATTTTTATGTAATATTTTATGAGTTTACGGTCAGGTTTACGGCCAGGTAGGTGTTTACGGCCGTAAACAGGTTTACGGCCGTAAACCCTGTTTACGGCCCAATGGGTGTTTACGGCCGTAAACCCATTTATGGCCCATATTCCCCAAGTATATATATAGGTGTTAGGTGGTTGAGGAGAGATTGATAAACAGAAGAGAGTGTACGGAATAAAGAGAAGAGAGTGTGTGTTAGTGTGTGTGAATCTTGTAAGGGAACTTCATTCTAATTAATACTATACAAGATTCATATTATTCTTCTTCTCCTTCTCTTCTATTTGATCTGACATCATCCGTTTGATTGGGATTCCGCACCATCAAACGGATCTGATTGATACACAAGCAAATTAGGGACTTACATAATAACGATAATGAACTTAAATATAAGTTATACTTAAAGAAGGGTAAGCATAACTCACTTACAATGGTGTTTAGCTAGGAACCGGGCTCTGCATGGGTAGAACTTCTGAGCTGAAAGCTCTTCTTCTCGGGGCCTTATGGCGCTCCGGGACTCACTACCAACTCCTAAGAAGGGATAGAGAAAAGTCGTGAGGCTTTGGGAGTGTTTGGGAGAAGAGAAGTGGAAATGTGTGAAGAAATAGGATGATTTGTGCCTTTATTTATAGGCTGAGAAAGGCTCAACATGGCGTGTTACTGAGCCCAACACGTCGTTTTGGGGTGCCAAGTGTCACCATCTGGTGGCAAGGCGTGGGGAAGAAGCAGTGGTCAGGATTGTGCCACGTGTCACTCACAGATTACTCCAAAAGCTAATTATCTTCTAAAATCCGTAACTTTCGCATAAGAGCTCCATTTTTTACATTTTTTTATATCCACGCGTAGGTATCGATGGGATCTACAACTTTCGTTTAGGCTCCGTCGGTTAATTTTGACTTTATTTTTAAAGTTATATTTTAACAGGCTTAGACAGTTAAAGTCCGTTAAAAACTCATAACTTTGTCATCCGGTGTCCGCTTTCTACTATATTTATATCATTGAACTCCTATTAATGAGATCTTAAATTCTTATTTAGGTTGTGTCGGCTAAAAGTCGATCGATCTAAAATTCGATTTCCTGGCTGTGTACTGCTTTGCTAAATCTTAGAAAAATCATAACTTCCTCATACGAAGTCAGATTTGGGCGTTCTTTTTATGTATGTTCTCGGTTTAACATATACTACGACTTTAGTTTAGATCTCTAAGGGTAAAAATTATTCTATCAAGAATTCACTTTTTACGTTACACTGTGCCGTGCCGGTTTAGCCGTAAAACTTCGTCGGGTCATAACTTCTTCGTTATAACTCGGATTTCAACGTTCTTTATATGTACGGAACCCTTGTGACTATAACATCCCGATTTCTAGGTATGCGATTTATTCTTTAAAAGGCAAGTTTCCCTTGGAACTCGACGAGTTGATGGCCTCAACTCGACGTGTTGAAAGGCTTTTGGGTCGCGTATCCTTTTGGACCAACTCGATGAGTTGGTGAAGAAAACTCGATGAGTTGGCGGCTGGGTGAAAAATCCTAAATTTTAGGGTTTACACCCTATATAATCTCCTTAAGTCCTTAAGGCTGATCTTTTATCATCCTCCAAACTCTCATATCGACATAGTGAACCCTAATCATCATTCCCTCTCATATTGTGAGCTAGTGTGGCATTTTGGAGAAAAATAAGGAGACGGTTGGGAGAAGGAAGCAAGGATCTAGCAAGAAAAGCTCTTATCTTCGGTTTGAATATTTTCTGGACCTTTGTAAGTGTTCAATATCCGATTTTTATCTATCTATGTAGCTAGATCTTGAGTTTTGTCCCTTTTATTGTTATTCTTGGATGTTGCAATGGATGGACTTCATAAAGTTTGCAACTTTATGAATCTCCGGGTCAAGGTGACCTTATAGTGGGTTAGATCTGGTCTTTAGCCAATCTTTGATGCCATGCATGAAGTTTAGGTCATATTTTCCCTTTTAGACCCTTTTTGGGTTCAAGACATGCATGTCTATAAAGCACCAACCTTTGGGTTGTTTTTTAGGCTAGAATCTCTTCTAGAAAAGTTGGGTTTCAGATCTCAAGGATTTTGTGCTTAATGGTTAAGCCCTTGAGTTTTCAAGCCTTATGGATGGGTTTTTGAGCATTTGGAGTAGCCCCAAAGGATAAAGTTGGAAACTTTATCCTTTAAGACACATTTGGAGTTTCGATCTGAGCCTTAGAGTCTCTGGAATCGAAGAATTTGCTAAATGTGTTAAGTTGGGGAAAACTCGGTGAGTTGTCCAGTCAACTCGGCGAGTTGGCTAGGGTTTTCCCGACTTTATGAGTACTCTAGAAACTCGACGAGTTCACAGGTGCACTCAACGAGTTGGGTCAACATGGACTGTTGACATTGACCATTGACTTTGACTTTGACCATGGTTGACCAAGTTGGACTTTTGAGGGCATTTTGGGTATTTCGGGATTTTGATGGGTTTTGGTCATGATGGTTGTAGGCATTGAGTCGGGAGCTGAGATTCGGAGTCAGACCTTATCAGTTCTGCACTACTTGTGAGGTGAGTCTCCTCACTATACATGCGAGTCGAAGGCACCAAGGCCGGGCCTTTGGATTTGATATCCTGCTACGCATGTTATAGTGTTGTAGTAATATGTTAAGTCGGTATCCTGGTATTTAGGATGTTGCTATGCTTATTGATCTGTGAGATCTGTCTATCTGTTTGTTGACTGGTTAATAGTATGTTATCTATATTATATGCACATGATTTGTTGGTGGATGAGGCTTCACTGCTTTGTGCGTAAGCCAACAGGCCGAGGCATTCCAACCCGATGGTTGATGGCCTAAGGTATTCCATCCCGAGGATGATTGGATCCATAATATGTTGGCATTCCAACTCGATGGTTGAGGGTCCTGGGGTATTCCATCTCGAGGATGATTAGACCCATAGTATGTTGGCATACCAACTCGATGGTTGAGGGGCCTGGGGTATTCCAACCCAATGGTTGATTGGGCCCATAGTATGCTGTTATTATAATTGTGCTATTTGTTATGTATTGGTATTTCGGGGGAACTCACTAAGATTTGGGCTTACAGTTTGGATTATGTTTCAGGTACCTCAGTGGATCGCAGGAAGGCGAAGGCATGATTGTGCACTTCCTCATGTTACCGTGATATATACTATACTTTGGTTAAGATTATTTATTCTAAATAACCTTCTATCAAAAAGTTTAAAATTTTCAATAATTTTTCGAATGTTACCGTGACATATACTATACTTTGGTTAAGATTATTTTTTCTAAATAACCTTCTATCAAAAAGTCATTTTTTGACGCTCATTGCCTCTAAATTGACTAGCCCGAATCTGCGGGCGTTACAAATCAAAATTTGGAAATCCTAAAGAAGAGAGCTTTGGTTTGGTGATAGTCAGAGTGCTACAGGGATTACATGTGGACACGTCAGCACAAGACAAAATCTCCTTAGCCAATGCGATTTGCAAAAGAAACAAACCTTGAGTGTCGCGGGTAGCAGATATGCCGAGAAAAAGAGAGAGAGGACCAAGGACGTCATATAAAACTATGAAGAGAGATAGGAAATGACTCTTGTGACTAAGGATGGACTGAAGGCCGTGAGAATAATTTCATCAAGGTATAATAAGAGATAAATAATCTTTGAACCACTATGATAGGTGAAGAGCAAACTGTTAAAGCAGCTGCTCTTGAAACCAATGGATGAGAGATGAATAGAAAACCTCTTGTAGCAGGCACGGGGAACCTGTTTAAGTCCATACACATCTTTGCATAAGCGATAGACATAGTCTGGATAACAAGGGTAAACATATCAAGGAGGTTGCTTCATATAAAGCTCTTATGTCAGATCGCCATGTAAGAAAGCATCTTTGACATCAAGTTGATGAATAGGCCATTGACGAGAGACATATATGATAAGGATAGTGCGAATGGTATAATGTTTGACGATTGGGATAAAGGTGTCATTAAAGTCAAGCCGATGTTGTTGAGAGAAGCCTTGAGGAACTAGACGATCTTTATAATGATCGAGTTTGTCCTGAGAGTCAAATTTATGACAATAAAGACAGTGACAACCAACAATTTTTGTGGTAAGAGCGGGCATTTATGCATCCATAGCAAGTTTCCAATTAGGATCACGAATAGCGTGTATTGTGGATTGAGGAATGGGAGAGATGTCACTAGTAGCAGAAAGATTCGTGAGAATGTGAGGATTTAGGGAATTGGTTCTAGAACGGGTAGTCATGGGATGATCGGTTTTTCGTAGAGGGGTAGTAGAGGGATGAGCATTCAAAGTGGATGTAACCAAGAGAGGTGTAGGAGGTGGCTTAAGAGAAGCCGAGGGAGATGGGTAATCAGCTTCTGAAGGAGAGGCGACATTAACCAAAGTTGATGGAATTGGAGTTGGAGTGTCATCAGTGGGAACGAAGGAATCATATTCAGAGGCAGAAGGAGCAGAGTGAAAATCATGGCAAGGAAAGTGGTCCTCATTAAAGATGACATGTCAAGAGATTATGATATGTTAAGTGATACGTTAAAGGCATTTATGTCCTTTGTGATCGGGAGAAGGAACAATATACATACAAACGGTAGATCGAGGAGAGAGCTTGTACGACGCAGTATACGAAGTGTTTGGGTAGCAAATACACCCAAAAACTCAAAGATTATCGTAATTTGGAAAGAAGCCAAATAGAATTTCAAAAGGAGTTTTATAAGTTGAAGTCGTGGTTGGGAGCAAGTTGAGTGTGTGAGCAACTGTGAGAAGGGCTTAAATCCGGAATTTTGTTGCTGAGGAAGCTTTAAACATAAATGTGTGAATCATGTTATTAATGGTACAAATGGATCGTTCATATTTCCCATTTTGTTGGGAGGTATAGGGACAGGAGAAGCGAACAACTATACCATTCGATCTGAGGTGAGAGAGAAGAAGATTGTTGTTGAATTCACATCCATTATCACACTGAAATGCTTGGATGTCGGTTTTGAATTGATTTTTGACATACATATGAAAATTGAAAAAAACTAAATTGATTTCCGATTTGGCATGTAACGACAAAACCAACAAAAAATGAGAGTAGTCATCAAGAAACAAGATATAATATTTAAAACCGCTAAAACTTGTAATAGGTGACGTCCATATATCAGAATGAACGACTTCATACACACGAGTCGTTTTCGATGACGACAAAGTAAAAAAGAAAACGACAATGTTTCCAATTTGACAAGTGTGGCAAATTGGAATTTTATTAGAGCTACTAGAAATAAAATTACGGGAATGCAAAAAATTAAGAACAGATGCTCTCGGATGACCAAGATGATGATGTCATGTGGGAAGGGACACCGTGGTAAAAGGTTGAGTAGGTAACGAGGAAGCAATAAAAGGAAGAAATTGGTAGAGATCACCATCACTGTCGCATTGCTGAAGGAGAGCACCTGAATTAAAATCCTTTATAGAAAAACCAAATAGGTCAAACGATATAGAAACAAAATTATCTAAAGTAAGTTTATGAACGAATATTAAATTTTTATCCATGCGATTGGATATGAGAATATTGTTTACTACAAAGTTATTTTTATTTGACGAAAGAGAGGAGTGACCAATGTGAGTAACTAGAATAAAACACCATTACCAACCATAATAGATTTATAATTACAAGGTGTGAGGGAAAACATGTTACCTTGGTTAAACGACAAGTGAGAACTATCACCGGTATCCATGTAAAACTGGTTTTCTGGCGGCGACTTAATCGAAATGGTCTGGAATACGGATGCTAGGTCCGTAGGCTGCTGAGATGGTTATGGAACTGAAGAGTGATGTCCAAAAAAAGTTCTAAGTTGGGCTATGAATAAATGGTCGTATACAACCTGTTTTGCAAAGAAAAGTGCTGTCGGAAATGCATTTTGGCCTGGTTTGTTGGCAGCAAGGTGGTAGCGGGCTAGAAATTGAAGTAGAACGAAGGAGAAGCTGTTGCGTCGTATGTGGGTAGTAAAATAGGGGATGATGGGTTGTATGGCATAGAAGGCTATTGATAAAACAGGCCAACAAGTGCATTAAATCTTAGTGACACTGGTTACTGCTGAAGTGAAAAACGAGTCTGTTTTGGCCCGGGTTTGCTCTAATAATCCCTGAAAATTGTGATTGTTGACTGGAATGTGGACCTGCAAAATGGTTAGTACTAGTAGGCATGCTAGAATTACCCCTCCTAGAAATACCACAATTATTATTTCGAGTTTTAGTACATTTTTTTCGATTTTCTGGGTTGGGTGGAAACCGAGTACAAAGTTGTAGTAGTGGTGTTTTGAGCATCAAACGATGATTCATCACTTTCTTCACGTGACTCATGTAGAAGCAGGATGTTCTTAGATTACAAAGAAGACGAGAATGACTTTTTGTTAGTAATAACATGTAACACCAAGTATTCCAGGTAATTTCCTTTCTAGCTTCATTTTTAAAAACTTAACAAATTAGCCCCTACGCTGGGCGTACGAGCCAGGTACGCTGGCCATAGAGACTTGGCATGGGAATCATGGAGTAACAACTTATGATAGGTGTATGTGTATGTATGCAAGGCATAGACACTTAGGGGACAAACCCTAATTTTTAGGGTTTGGACCCGATTTAAATACTTTATGGCCTCCGACCCTTATCACATCCTAGCCTCCATTCCTTTAAAACCCTAAGATAGAAACCCTAGCCTTGAGAGTGGGATTTGAAGCTTTCTGAGTGATTTTTTGGTTTTCTTGTGTGTGAAGGAAGATCATAAAGGAAGGGGTCTTGCTCTCAAGTCTTTGGATCAAACAACTACACCTCATTGTGCATCTTTTGGAGGTATAAAGCTCCAACCTTGATGCATATTTCTTTTGATATTTTTCAAGCTTAGATTTACACTCTTTTGTCCCAAAAGTTTTGACCTTTGTAAATATGGGGTACTCCAAAGCCTTTAAGTTGTCCCTTCAGATGTTTTAGGGTGAGCTATGTTATAAACATGCAAGCTTAGGACTTGGTTGCTTCCATGTAAAGAGATATGGGGTTGTAAATGGTTGAATAAGTTAAGTTTTTATTGTTGGGCTCCTTGTAGCCATGAAAAGGAATAAAGCTTGCAACTTTATGCCCTTATAGGTCTTATTCAAATCAGATCTAAAGTTTGGACGTAAGGTCTTAACGCATTAAGACCTTAATAGAAAGATGTAAACCTTGTTGCATACGTCAAGTGTACTGCACCTCGACCCCGTTTCTCCTTCCACATCAGGTGCTTGTACGTAGTGTTGGATTAGGTGTCTAAGCCCATAACTATAATTGGTATGTACTTGAATTGATAGCAACACAGTTCTTTTGGGTTGCCCTCAACCTAGCAACTGGACAAGGAAATTATGAAAGGAGAGATATTAATTTATAAGATTAATAAATTAATATATATAAATGATTTATTAATATGTTAAAAGATTAATATATTAATTAGAAATCATTATGTTTAATTAATAGTTAGCCAGAAATTAATCAGAATTAATTTTGGGGTTAAAAGAATTAATTATAAAGTGCAGGGACTAGTTTGCAATTAACTAATAGTTGAGTGGAAGGATCTAGAACCCCCTTGGAAGGAGGTGGACGAAATCCATAGGGGAAACCCTAGAGATTTCGTCCAAGGGGTCCAGATAAGGCCCTTGGGTTTTGCTTAGGCCCTAAGCAAAGGATAATTAGGGTTTTCCCTAAACCCTAGATCCCTCAGCTATTTAAGGAGCCTCCTGGCTCACATTTTAGGCCACTCTATTCTTTGGAAGATATCTAGGCCGAAATTGCATACTCTCTCCATCCTCTCTCCTTCTAGTTTCTTTCTTGCTAGCTCTTGGGTGTGATTCCATTAGAGGCATTACACTTGTGGTGCTAAGCTTCCAAGAAGATCAAGATCAAGATCAAGGGAATTGTCAATTGTTTTCTATAACAATTGAAAGGTATGTAACTCGTAAACCCTAGTTTACTATTTTCGAAAATAGCCTCCTCCTCTAGGGTTCTTGTTTTTGCAATTCAAAGTTGTATGTTCAATAGTTAAAACATAGATCCAAAGTAGGTTGCATGTGAACTTAGGAATTGTTTTCTGGTTTATTTGTTTTACCTAAAACCTATCAGTGGTATCAGAGCCATTGTTTGTTTTAAATTGAATTGCTATAATTGTTGAATTGCAAATTAGGGTTTATAGCTATTAAACCCTAAAGGCCAAAATCTCGAAATTAGGGTTTTGGATAAAAGGGTTTTCGAAAACCCTAGCCTCCAAAGAACCCTAATCGAAATTAGGGTTAGGGTTTTGAAAAACCCTAGCCTCCTCCCTTAAGAATTTCGAAATATGCCTAGTTGTTTTAGGGTTTCTTGTTTTGGATAATTGTTACTTGATTAGATTAATTGGATAATTATCCTTACCCTATTTTTCGAAATTTAGAGGGATAAGGATTAGGATTAAATTAATTGATTAATTTGATTAGATAATACTTACAAGATTTAATAAATTGATTAAAAGTTAATTAATAGATAAATATTAAATCTAGTTAATTGGTTTATTTAAATTTAAATTTAATAGTTTGAATTTCGAAATTTATATAAACCTTGAAGTTTTAAAAAGTTTTAAAACACACCTTATATATGTATTATGATTAAATGTTTAATATTATATATGTATAAGAATATGGTCAGACAAATCGCTAGTATGCCTCATTCACGAAGCTAGTCTATAAGGGGGGTATAAGGAAACTGCCTATAAAATGGTAGTTGAATGGGTGTCCACTCTCACCCACCGCTCCCTTGATTAGTGGAGGGTCGTTAGCAGAACGGATTTGATAGGACAACTACTTCTCATTAAAAGTATAATGCTATTAAAGAAAGTACTGTTGGGTTATGAGGATTCTAACACTCCTAAGTGTACATGCAACCCTAAATACCTTGGATCTATGTTTTCTCTATTATACATACAATTATGAACATCCAAGGTATTATCCTAATCTAGCACACAAAATAATAAATATAACAAGATAGAATACATACCTCTTTGATGTAGAATGTCTTCATGAAGCTTGAGTGCCTAGTGCCCCAAGTGTGACACCTCAAATGGTTCACACAACACCAAATTCACTTGGAATAACTTGAGAGAAACTTGAACACTCCTTGAAATCGTCTAGCCCTCACACTCACACATTAGTGCATGATTTCTTGAGCCATGGGATTCTTTTATATGGTGGCTATTAGGGTTACACCATGTAACTCATAACTTTACCCATTCCTTATGCTCCATGGATTTTAACCTCCATGGAGTATCCATGGGTCACCCCATGGACTTAGTCCAACATAAGGAATCTTGGATCACAAGCCCACATATATAAGAATGAATGATTTACACAATCAACCCATATATTTAATTAGTCTCCTTTTGATCACTTAATTAATTCCAAATTAATTCTTGATCAATACTAATTAAATAACCTTATTAATATATTAGAACTTATAATATATTAACCAACCTTAAGTGTTATTTCTCTCATTATAGTCTATCCAAATGCATGATGCCATGCAACCCAAATGGACCATGTCGGGTCGGGTCAAGTCTTACCAATTATAGTTATGGACTTAGATATTAATCCAACAGTCTCCCACTTGGATAAGTCTAAAACTATTATTGCGCATGACATCAGGAACCGATCAGCAATCGTAGCTCTCAAAAGCTTCTGTCGAACTCTGACCTTGTCGATGAACTCTGACCTTTGTCAATGACTTGTCCATTAGATAAGGGATCATATATTCCTCCATTCTAGATATCATATGGACTGAGTCATGGATTATCAATCATTCTCTCTGTCCATTTGTTGTTTCTCGATTTCCGATTCATGATGACTGACTGATTGAACAAATCAAATCAGTCCTGGCTTGGCCAAGCACTGACATGTATCATCTTTAAATCATCGAGGGGCCCACAGATATCGCTTTTATCCCGAAGGTAAAAGGAATGGATAAACTTCGACTCATATGGCTTGTTCTACTACTTGTTGAATCATACACAAAGGCACGTTTTATAACATCGAGTTACCAATGCGTTTTCATGCAATCAATGTATAACCAACTCATAGTAACAACTCATATCTCTAGGTTTGAAGAATATAAGATATTATCGTCTCATGATCACTCGTGATAAAATCCATGAAGTGATTCAAATGAGCGCAGGTTGAATCCAATACTCAGAACTTATGAGCACTCATGAGTGTTGTAGCACCACTTTGTCCACCAACTTGGACCTCTACAAACCAACCCATGACAGTCTTGATTCATATCTACTTCCAACATATGACCGACTGTGGATGGTTTGAATAACTTAATCATTCAGGAAGAGCGACTTAGTTATTCTGGAAGTCAAAACATGCAAAGTGAAACACAAGAATAAATGAATCAAATATGGTATCAAACCCTATGAATATAAATAAACACTTTTATTTATCACCATACTGATTACTCATTATTCATTGTTTCGGTTTTATCAACTTTATACTTGAATTTAAAACAATAGTTGTCCCATGCTCCAAGCATGTACACTATGTTTTCCTAAACACTAGTCATGCCATACACCAAGTATGCATACTATGTTTGTCTATGATCTTTACTTTGTAAAATAGATCAATTGAACATCACTCCAATGATCCTCTTTTCACAGTCCCAAATCCTTACTGCAAATGCAAGAATTCCAAATTCATGCCATTTACTGAAATCTGTTAGATTCTAAACTTATATGCATTGATCCTCTTAATGATTATGCACAAAGTCAGAAAGACTTGACAACAATCATTACAGAGCATTCCAAAGGAGATCAGCTCCTTGGAAACATCCTTCTTTCATTAAGTTTCCTAATCTTACATAGATTGAATAATTTCTAACTTTGAAACATTTCCACATTCCATTTTGACTATCACTTCTGAACAAGATTTGCTTCCTTACAGATTATGTCAATATGGTCCTTCCGTAATTAACATTATACTTCCAACTGTCCTTGAGCAACCAATCTTTGGTAAACCTTAGTTTGTCCTCGACAATTGCTTAATCATTTTAGTCATATCCAATTCTAGACCTTTTCCCTTCATAATGCCCCAGGCATTTGGAAAATTTTAGAAAGGATGAATATAGCACATGTAATCGATCCTATATCCGAAGCATATGGGACACGATTCATGATTTCTCACATAAAGACTAAACCAGTCTTTTGCTATAATATTTCCATTTCAATTTGCCAAGTTCTCAAAATTCAGATTATGAAAAGGGATGCCGTAATCATAATCGAATTTTAGAACGCAAATAAAGACTAAACCAGTCTTTTGCTATAATATTTCCATTTCAATTTGCCAAGTTCTCAAAATTCAGATTATGAAAAGGGATGTCGTAATCATAATCGAATTTTAGAACGCAAATAATGGACCCATATATAGAATATCCTTATGTTGAGCCATTCCAACATGAATTTCATATATATATATATATATATATATATATATATATATATATATATATATATATATATATATATCCTTGATTAAATACGATTAAAATCTCAATCTAAGCTTTTAGAATTGAAATGAAGTATAATTTCCTCTCCCTTAATTATAGCAAAACAACTTTTTCAACCCCTGCAACCTCACGAATTGAAACTTTTGTTTTCTATAATTAACATTGCTAACTTGCAACCTTTGTCATAATTATCATGCTCCCACTAACATGATGATTATTAGCATAACACTTATGCTCCCACTAGCTTTGACATGTACTCAGAAATCAGCTGACTTTCTTACCAAAGTTCAGATTTCTGATACTAGATTGTTTTGATAAAACTTTATCAAAATCATACACCTCTCTTAGATAGCTCACATGTGTGTCTAAACAATTTTAGAACTATGAAAAGGGATGTCGTAATCATAGTCTCAATTGTTTAGACCTTTGCCACTTCTCACAAGTCCATGTTAGTGTGCCGGTAAACCACACACGCTCCACTAACGACTTTGAGAATGCAAATATCACAATTGCTATCTAGCTAAAATCTACTTAGTGAAAGTGTTTCCTCACCATCATTTTCATGAATCGGAGAGAAACCTTATGACACTTAGATTTAATAGTGTATGTGTTCTTATCCATGTGAATTTGTCAAAACCATAATCACAAGACAAGGTTAGTGACAAATCCAAACTCATATTGATTAAACTTGTGCAATCTTAAATTCTTGCCATTTGGCAGCTCAGGTGCCTGCCATTGCTTCCATGTAGTTGTGCAACCAATTGAGAACTCTCAGAACTCCTATGCAAAGCCAACTTGAATAGGCACAAAAATTTCAACACGATAGGTTATAAACCTCAAGTCGTGTGCTAGTGAAGGACTTTAGGTTTTATTCTTGATTAAGTCTTAAAACTTTCAAGAGCTTTAAGACTCCCACTGTCCTCTTGACATATAAGACTCCCTTGTCAAATATTCAAGAGATAGTGCGGATTCTTTATCAAGACTAACACTTTACACAATTGGCCTAAGTTGGTCTCTGTTTTATCCAAAACATCACAACTTACCAATTTCAAATGTACAAGAGTAGATAACCTTTTACTCTTACATTTGACTAGTGTTAACAAACCCTCTTTAAGATATGTCAGTCAAGTTACAATCTTGGAGTATGACTCTAAGAATTGTTTTGGAACGAAGTATGACTCATCTTTTTGATTTAACCATTTCAACAATTCATGACTCCTCTTCTTAGTCATAAGAGATGACTTTAGAGGACCAATTGTGATATGGTATCTTAATCATTAAGATGATCATAAACATGATACTAAAGTACTCTCCCATCTTTTCAGATTTGAGAAACTTTTATCTTTCTGCCATACTTTGATTCTTCTTATTCGTTCTGTCTCACATTGAAACTTCTCCAATGCTACAGACTTATACTTAAACTTATAAGTATAACCATATTTACTGAACTTAAGTAAATCATGACGAATAGTCTTCTTGATCTTTTGTGGTGGACTTGACCAGTGCACAAGAATGTGTACTCGATCCCTTAGTCCTTTCCTTATTCACATAAGGAATTAGTCTTAATTTTCCAAGCTGAAAGTTCTCATTCATCATACTATACAACTTGCATGATTCCAAGTTTCGGTCCAATTGAACCTTGGGTGATGAGAATCTTTCCTTATTTGGTAATATTAGACACTACCACAACCGAAAGAATCAAATCCATTTTTCCAATATTGCTATCAATGGAATCTTATAAGCAACAACTTTTCACAAATGTCATTATAAGGATACTTAAAATAAATAAAATCAAAACCTTTTTCTTTTATTTTAAAACTTTGCGGAAAAACTTATCCTTACAATCCATATGAAAACCTTGTTGTTATCTATTCCTAAGCAATATAAATATCATAACTCTTAAGTAATAGCCCAAAATTCTGATCACCGAACCATGCGATTGAAATCCATCTTCGCGATCAGAATCAGCATGTACTTAATAGAGTTAGACAATGGACTTTACCTGAAGTAGAGCCAAACTTATTGACTTTAACATCCTTAGGTAAATTTGGCAGCTTCGTAACCAATGCCCCTTCCTTTGGCAATAGTTACCTATGGACCCTTGATAATGGGACTATCTCAGACTTCGCCTCTCTCTTTACCATTGGGTCAACCGAGTTGACTATGGTCGATCCCTTTCCATTGGGAAGAGAGAGCTTTACTGGATATCCAATGTCATCATTGTCAATGTCCATAGCGTTTTAGGAAGTTGATCTTAGCAAATAGATAAGATCATTAAGGGTCTTGTCTTAGTCTGTTTCATAGGATTCCCAAAAGAACTCACTATGTGACTTAGAAAGTAGTTGAGCCACCAACTTTCTCAAGACTTTGACACCCAACTCTCTCGGCTTGTCAATATGTGACTACATCTCCAAGATGTGATCACACCTAGACCTTTCCTTGCCAATAGGGCTTGAGTGACCTTAAACTTTTTAGGAACTTGTGGGTTAGGTAGAATAATTGGAGGAGGTGAAAGAAGTATGATATCCATGGGACATCATCTTCATTTAGGAAAGCTTGTTTCAAGAGATTTGAGAAGATCATAAATGTCTAGACCAGACATCTTTTTGGGAGATATTCAAGATAGTTGATTTAAAGTCCTTAATATGACACCCGATATGAAATATTTAGGCTAGGACCCAACAAACTATTTTATAACTTAGAAGAGGGATGTCGTAATCCAAGCTATAAAATATTTGAAGGTAGGTGAATGACGATTCACCAATTTCCACCATGAAAAACGGAATAATTTATTAGGTTTTAATTGGATTTGAAAGTCCTAGATCTTTGAGATTCATTGACCTGTTCAAAGGCATGTTTCAATCTCGAGTGTTCCCTTCAGGTTTTGTGACTGGGATGCCGAGGATCACAAAACAAGGTGTGAATAACCATGCAAATATACTTGGTACCCTTAATAATTTACCCCTTAATCAGTGTGCCGGTTAACCACACACGCTCCACCGATACTATGATAAATATTAAGTTACCCTTTGCCTACCTTGTTAAGTCCAGGTTAGTGTGCCGGTTAACCACACACGCTCCACTAACGACTTAAGCAAAGTGCAAAGTGTAATTTCATGGGTTAGCACCAAATTCACATTTTCCTAAGTAACTAAGATTGGGTATTAATAAGAGTTTAGTTACTTAGTATTTATCATTAATACTTTTAATGAAAGGAGAATTATAGTCCTTGTCCTACCCGTTCGGCTAACGACCCTCCACCAGTCAAGGAAGCGGTGGGTGAGAGTGGACACCCATTAAACTGCCATTTTATAGGCAGTAACCTTATACCCCCCTTATAGACCGGCTTCGTGAATGAGGTCTACTAACGGTAAGACTGACTTTACTCTTATACATCTATATAAATATTATTAACTTATAATATTATAAAGTATAAGGGTTGAATTTTAACTTTTAAAATTCTAAGGGCTAACTTGGAATTAAAGTATTCATAAGTGAAAACTTTTCAAATTCCAAAACTTGAGGGCAAGTTTTGAAACTATTCAAAACTAATTAATTCCATAACTTATGAGTTTAAAGTAGTTTTAATTAAAAAAAAACAAAAAAAAACTCTTCAAGTTCCATAACTTGAGGACAAGTTATGGAAGACTTTAAACTAATTAATAAAAAAAATAACTTTTTTTTATTGTAACTTATGGAACTAATTAAGGTTACACTTTTTTTTAATTTAATGAAGAGACTCTTGAACCTCCATAACTTGAGGACAAGTTATGGAGTCATAAAACCATTTAATTAGAACTAGACTCTTCATTTTGTAACCTTTGCCAACTTTTATGAGTTTTATGATTCTTAAATGTGACTTTTCATATAACTTGAGGACAAGTTACAAAAACACACTTTGGAATCAACTCTTAGATTAAAATGGATTGAAAACAACTATTTCACACAACTTTTCTATTAATCTAAGAACCTCATAAGAACAAGATAATTCAAATCATCAATCTTCAAGAAATTAGCATGAACATACAAACTAATACAAATCTTGAAATTATGACAATTATCTTAGAAATTGGATTAGCATGAACATTACCACATCAAAACAAGTTTATAAGTCCAAAAACATCTTAGGGTAATGTTCCTAGTCCAATTCCAGCCAAAACAATCGAATATATGCATCCAACTCGATTTTTCAGCTACCTTTGCAAGTATAACAAGAAAACAAGCCTAGGCTCTGACACCACTGTTGGGTTATGAGGATTCTAACACTCCTAAGTGTACATGCAACCCTAAATACCTTGGATCTATGTTTTCTCTATTATACATACAATTATGAACATCCAAGGTATTATCCTAATCTAGCATACAAAATAATAAATATAACAAGATAGAATACATACCTCTTTGATGTAGAATGTCTTCATGAAGCTTGAGTGCCTAGTGCCCCAAGTGTGACACCTCAAATGGTTCACACAACACCAAATACACTTGGAATAACTTGAGAGAAACTTGAACACTCCTTGAAATCGTCTAGCCCTCACACTCACACATTAGTGCACGATTTCTTGAGCCATGGGATTCTTTTATATGGTGGCTATTAGGGTTACACCATGTAACTCATAACTTTACCCATTCCTTATGCTCCATGGATTTTAACCTCCATGGAGTATCCATGGGTCACCCCATGGACTTAGTCCAACATAAGGAATCTTGGATCACAAGCCCACATATATAAGAATGAATGATTTACACAATCAACCCATATATTTAATTAGTCTCCTTTTGATCACTTAATTAATTCCAAATTAATTCTTGATCAATACTAATTAAATAACCTTATTAATATATTAGAACTTATAATATATTAACCAACCTTAAGTGTTATTTCTCTCATTATAGTCTATCCAAATGCATGATGCCATGCAACCCAAATGGACCATGCCGGGTCGGGTCAAGTCTTACCAATTATAGTTATGGACTTAGACATTAATCGAACAAGTACTAGAACATTATTTTTCAAAATCCCAACTCTAGTTACTTTAGGAAAAATGTGAAAAGTATGCTAATCCATGAAATTGCACATTATGCTTTATTGGTCGTTAGTGGAGCGTGTGTGGTTAACCAGCACACTAAAAGGCACTAATAAAGAGTAGTAATGGGTATCTCATAATTGTCGTTTTGATGGAGCGTGTGTGGTTTACCAGCACATCAATAGTTAATGATAAAGACAATGAGGTTACCAAGCACATTTGCATGGTTATTCACATCTTGTTTGTGATCCTCGGCATCCCAGTCACAAATAGAAGAGCATAATCTAAGATTAAAACATGCCATTGAATAGTTTCAATGTATCTCAAAAGAATTAGGAATTTCACTTCGTTTGTTTCGTCTAATGGTGGAATTGGTGAATCGTCATTCACCTACCTTTATGAAATTTACACTTGGATCTCGGCATCCCATTTCTAAGTTGTGAATCTTCATAGTTGGATCCTAACCTTGATATTATATCTTTGGGTTATTATATTGAGGTATCTTGAAATATAACTAAAACTTTCTTTCTTTTCAGATGTCTACTCCTAGAAACACTTCTGCTTCATCCTCCTCCAACCAAAACTTCTCTTTGCTCAATATCTGCTCCAAAGTCGTTATGGATGGCTCCAACTATAACGATTGGATGCGCAACATCAAGATGGCGCTTCGTTTTGAGAACAAAGAATATGTTCTTGAAAAGGAGCTCAAAGAGCTTGATGAGTCTGAAGCTACTCCTGAAGAATATGCTGCCTACAAGAAACATTACGATGATGCTACCAAAGTGGCATGCATCATGGTGGCAACCATGTCCCCAGAACTGCAGAGGTACTATGAGGACTACTGGCCTTTCGAGATGAACAAGGACCTTATGGAAAAGTACCATAAGCGAGCTCGTCAAGAAAAGTTTGAAGTAGTCAAGTCACTCATGGCTTGCAAGATGAAAGAAGGGGAATCGGTTGTGTCACATGTGCAAAGAATGCAACGCTACATAGAGCGTTTGGTCAAGCTCAACATTCACTTTGATGTGGAATTGGCCATTGACATGGTCTTGAACTCACTACCTGATTGTTATGGTCAGTTTATTCTAACTTACCATTTGAACAATACTGAGCAGACTCTGGCCCAATTGCACAACTTGTTGCAGACTGCTGAAGCAGAGATGAAGGGTAAAAGTATACCCTCCACACCTGCAAGTGCCCCTGTCTTGGCTATTGGACAGGGAAAGGGGAAAAAGAGGAAAGGTCCTCCCAAGCAAAACTGGAAGAGCAAGACTCAAGTTGGGTCATCTAGCAATGGCCCAAAGGCTAAGCCCAATGGTTCCACTCCCCATGTTTTTGATCCAAAAGAGGCCGTTTGCTTTTACTGCAATCAAAAGGGGCACTGGAAGAGATCTTGCCCACAATATCTGCAAGATATCAAGGATGGCAAAGTGAAGCCATCTTCGGCAGGTATTTACACTATTTCTGCTAATAACTCATTATATTCTCGTTCATGGGTCCTTGATACAGGATGTGGTTTTCATATCTGTTCTGATATGAAGGGGCTAAAGGAAAGTGAGGAGATAGAGCGTGGAAGGATAAACTTGATCATGGGAAACAGAAAGTCTTCACCAGTAACCAAGATCGGAGTTTATCAGCTTTTGCTTAGTAATGATGTTAGATTAGATTTGATAAATTGTTGCTATTCGTCTGAGATGACGAGAAACATTATTTCATTTCATGCATTGTTCAGACAAGGTTTTAAATATTCTTTTAATGATTTGAATGGTTCAATTTCTGTTTATAAGAATGGTGTTTTTATGTTTGAAGCTTTACCTTGTGATGGTGTGTATGAAACAGTGACTTGTGTTGATAGCTTAGGAAATAGTGTACTTAATATTGACTTGTCTAATAGTGTAGACAAGGCATGCTTGTGGCATTGTCGTCTTGGACACATTAACAAGAAACGCATAGCCCAACTCCAAAAGGATGGAGTGTTGGAATCATTTGACCTAAAATTAGATGATATGTGTGAATCTTGTCTTTTGGGAAAGATGACAAAATCACCGTTTACAGGGTCTTGTGAAAGAGGTGAAGGTCTGTTGGATCTCATACACACAGATGTGTGTGGGCCCTTCAGATCAACTACAAGAGATGCTAATCGATTCTATGTGACTTTCACTGACGATTATAGCAGATATGGTTATATCTACTTGATCAAGCATAAGTCAGAAACCTTTGAAAAGTTCAAAGAGTTTAAGCATGAGGTCGAAAATCAATTGGGCACGAAGATAAAGATACTTAGATCCGATAGAGGCGGGGAGTATCTTAGTATCGAGTTCAACGACTATCTGAAAGAATGTGGGATAGTCTCACAATTGACTCCTCCTAGGACACCTCAGTTAAATGGTGTAGCTGAGAGGCGTAATCGAACCTTGTTAGACATGGTTCGTTCTATGATGAGTCGTGCTTCGCTTCCTATTCACTTCTGGGGGTATGCCTTAGAGACAGCCGCCCACATCCTCAATCTTGTCCCTACAAAGAAGGTTGCCAAAACACCTCACGAAATGTGGACGGGGAAAGTTCCCTCGTTGGCACATATTAAAATCTGGGGTTGTGAAGCTTTCGTAAGACGAGAGACTCACGACAAGCTAGCAGCTAGAAGTGAGAAATGTGTTTTCATTGGTTACCCAAAGTAGTCTTTTGGATATTTGTTCTACAGACCAAGTGAAAACGTGGTCTTTGTAGCACGAAGAAGAGTCTTTCTGGAGAGAGAGCTCATATTCAAAGAGGACAGTGGGAGCACCATTGACCTTGAAGAAATTCGAGAGTCAGCCAATGAAGGAACCTTAGATGACACTAGCACTCAACCAGAGGAAACAGTTCCTGTTGAACCAGTTGATAACTCATTACCTCTTCGAAGGTCCACTAGGGTGAGTGTGCCACCTGAGTTATATGGTTTTCATATTACCTCAGAAGGTGACACATTCATAATTGATAGGACACTGGTAAATTCAGATGAACCAGTCACTTATAAGGAAGCAATGGCAGGCCCAGAGGCTTCCAAGTGGAAAGAGGCAATGAACAGCGAGATTAAGTCCATGTATGACAACCAAGTTTGGAATTTGGTTGATAGTGCACCAGGTCGTAAGACAGTTGGGTGCAAATGGATCTTCAAGAAGAAGACAGGCATGGATGGAAATGTGCACACATTCAAGGCTCGACTGGTTGCAAAAGGTTTCACTCAAATCCCAGGGGTTGACTATGATGAGACCTTCTCGCCAGTAGCTAAGATTAAATCTATTAGGATATTGCTCGCCATAGCTGCCTTTCATGACTATGAAATCTGGCAGATGGATGTCAAGATTGCTTTCCTTAATGGGAAGTTGGCTGAGGATGTTTACATGAATCAGCCAGAGGGTTTTGTTGATGCAAAGTTTCCCAATAGAGTGTGCAAGCTTGAGAAATCCATTTATGGATTGAAACAGACATCTCGCAGCTGGAATCTTTGCTTCCATGAGAAAGTCAAAGAGTTTGGCTTCTCTAGAAGTGAAGATGAGTTTTGTGTGTATATCAAGGCTAGTGGGAGTATAGTAACTTTTCTGGTGTTATATGTCGATGACATATTACTCATTGGTAATGATGTTCCAACCTTGAGAGATGTTAAGTCTTGGCTTGGAAAGTGTTTTGCCATGAAAGACCTTGGAGAAGCTGCCTATATTCTTGGGATTAGAATATTGAGAGATAGAAAGAAGAGACTAATTGGACTTAGTCAGAGCACATACTTGGATAAGGTACTAAAGAGGTTTAGTATGGAAAATTCCAAGAAGGGAGAGCTACCCATCCAGAGCAATACCAAATTGAGTAAGACTCAATGCCCGAGTACAGATGTTGAAATAGATGACATGAGTGGTGTACCTTATGCTTCCGCTGTCGGATCAATCATGTACGCTATGACATGTACTTGCCCTGATGTGGCATTTGCTTTGAGCATGGTCAGTCGCTATCAGGGAAACCCGGGTAGAGCTCATTGGATAGCAGTAAAGAACATACTCAAGTATTTGCGAAGGACGAAGGACTGGGTCCTTGTACTTGGTGGCAATGATACTTTGAGAGTAGATGTTACAGTGATGCCAACTTTCAGACGGATAGAGATAACTTCCGTTCACAGTCAGGCTGGGTATTTTTACTGAATGGAGGAGCAGTTACTTGGAAGAGTTCCAAGCAAGATACAGTGGTTGATTCTACTTGTGAATCAGAGTACATAGCAGCGAGTGAAGCGTCGAAAGAAGCAGCTTGGTTGAGGAACTTCATCGGAGATCTCGGAGTTGTTCCACCCATCCAGGAGCCTATGGAACTGTTCTGCGATAATGAAGGAGCGGTTGCCTTGACAAAGGAACCGAGAGATCATGGTAAAACCAGACATATCGACAGAAAGTACCATTTCATCAGACATAGAGTAGAAGAAGGCCATCTTGTAGTAAAGAGGGTGTCATCTGAAGATAACCCAGCAGATCCCCTCACAAAGGGTCTGAGTATGGCTAAGCATATTCAGCATGCTCGGAGCATAGGACTGAAAGATGATATTAGTTTTAGTAGTTAGATTAGTTTTGTTCTGAAACTTGTAACAAAGTAAATGTAATTGACTTTTGGTGATTAAATAATAAAGTATTATTTATAAGTTTGGTTTCTGCCTTTTGTCAATTGTTTATTATTGTGTTTCATTTTTGCATGTTTTACTTCCCGAATAATAAGATTATTCAAACTCCACAGTCGCTCGTACTTTTGGAAGTAAGTAGTGAATCAAGACTGTCATGAACTGTATTGTAGATTGTCTAAAGGATAGACACGACAATAGAATTGCTGCAACATTCATGAGTACTCAGAAATTGAGATTTGAGTATTGGATAAACCCTCGCTCAGAGTATCACTTCATGGAATTCATCATGAGTAATACTGAGACGATAATATCTTATAATCTTGAAACGAAGATATATGAGTTGTAATTTACAAGTCGGTCATGCATTGGTGATACGAAAACGCATCAGTAACTTGGTGTTATAAAACGTATTGTCATGTATAATTTGATGAGTAAAAGATACAAGCATATGAGTCAACGTTTATTCGTTCCTTTTGCCCTAACCGGAAAAGCGATATTTGTGGGCCCCTCGATGATTTGGTGTTGACTTATGTGCTGGGCCCAGCCAGGACTAAATTGATGTGTTCAATTAGAAGTCCTACATCATCACAAATCAGGAATCGGGAAACATAGTTTCTGGACAAAGAGATTGATTACATTCCATGTCTTTTGTCTAGGGATATCTAGCAGAACGAAGGATTATATGATCACTTATCTTAGGACACGCAACTGACTGGGTCCGAGTTCGGCAGCAGCTTTTGGAAGCTACAATTTGCTGGTCAAATTTAGAAGGCATACTGGCAATTATAGTTACAGACTTATCCAAGTGGGAGACTGTTGGATTAGGTGTCTAAGCCCATAACTATAATTGGTATGTACTTGAATTGATAGCAGCACAGTCCTTTTGGGTTGCCCTCAACCTAGCAACTGGACAAGGAAATTATGAAAGGAGAGATATTAATTTATAAGATTAATAAGATTAATATATATAAATGCTTTATTAATATGTTAAAAGATTAATATATTAATTAGAAATCATTATGTTTAATTAATAGTTAGCCAGAAATTAATCAGAATTAATTTTGGGGTTAAAAGAATTAATTATAAAGTGCAGGGACTAGTTTGCAATTAACTAATAGTTGAGTGGAAGGATCTAGAACCCCCTTGGAAGGAGGTGGACGAAATCTATAGGGGAAACCCTAGAGATTTCGTCCAAGGGGTCCAGATAAGGCCCTTGGGTTTTGCTTAGGCCCTAAGCAAAGGATAATTAGGGTTTTCCCTAAACCCTAGATCCCTCAGCTATTTAAGGAGCCTCCTGGCTCACATTTTAGGCCACTCTATTCTTTGGAAGATATCTAGGCCGAAATTGCATACTCTCTCCATCCTCTCTCCTTCTAGTTTCTTTCTTGCTAGCTCTTGGGTGTGATTCCATTAGAGGCATTACACTTGTGGTGCTAAGCTTCCAAGAAGATCAAGATCAAGATCAAGGGAATTGTCAATTGTTTGCTATAACAATTGAAAGGTATGTAACTCCTAAACCCTAGTTTACTATTTTCGAAAATAGCCTCCTCCTCTAGGGTTCTTGTTTTTGCAATTCAAAGTTGTATGTTCAATAGTTAAAACATAGATCCAAAGTAGGTTGCATGTGAACTTAGGAATTGTTTTCTGGTTTATTTGTTTTACCTAAAACCTATCACGTAGGGCATACAAGGTTGTATGCGGGGCGTACTATTCAGATTCAACATTTTGGCCGTTCTTTTGGGCCTTGGACCATTAGGAGTTAGGCTTTTTAAGTTGGGATGAATGGGAAGGGCAAAATGACCTTTTTGCCCTTATTTAGGACATTGGAATATTTGGTTTGTTTATTATGGGTTAGAACCCTGATTATTAATTAGGGTTATTTTTGGAATATGATTAGCATGAGGAGCTGTGTTAGCAGCAGCTCGAGTGTGCGGTTCAGTTATCTTCTTTTGGAGGTGAGTCTTCTTACCACACTAGTGGGTCGAAGGCACCAATGCCGGCCCACTGATTTATATGTGTTGAATGTATGTGATTATATGACTATGTTTGATATGATTTAATGATATATATATATATATATATATATATATATATATATATATATATATATAGAGAGAGAGAGAGAGAGAGAGGCAATCTGGACTCGGAGTCATTATGGACTCGGGGGTTGATACGAACCTGACACAGCTACATGCTATCATATGGGTTGATACAGACCCGTAGGTTGATACGAACCCGACAAAGCTACATGCTGTCATATGGGGTTTATACGGACATGACACAACCACGTGCTGTTATATGCATATGTTTATTGTATGTAGTATTTGGGGAAGCCCACTAAGCTCTGTGCTTACAGTTATGTTATGGTTTCAGGTACTTCCGGTATAAAAGGGAAGGGCCCGACATGATCGCATCGCATCCACCCATGTTCCGCATTTTCTCATGATTTGGATTTTATAATTTGACGATTATTCACACAATGACATACTTTGTTTGGGGTTATTTTGAATACTTGATGGTTTTTTATTAGATTAAATTTGAAAATTTTATCCATGATTTTTGAGCTGTTACATAACATCCACTATGCTATGATAGGAAAGAGGTAGTTGTCAGAGGATTTGCATTACAAGTTCCACCTCAATGATTTTCGAGTCAACATCTGCGAGAGCATCGACTAGATTTTTTGAGATTGTGGCAATATTCGGTAATGGATAAAACACCTTTCTTTGTACTTTGAAACTGGTCTTGGAGTTGAAGCATTCTAGACATTTTATTGTTGAAAAAAATTCATGTACATTGTCCCATAAGTCCTTGGCGGTGCAATTATCGTTGGAGATAATTTTTAGTAGATTCGGATAACATGTGGAGTAGAACCAAGATTTAACCTATAAATCAATAGACTCCCAATCTTCATCTTCTTCACTAGCGGGTTTTGATTTTCCATTGATGTGACCAATGAATTTAGCACCCTTGCAAATATTTTGAAATATTCCGTACCATAACTTATATTTGGATTTATCTACTGTTAACTTGAATATGAATTGATTAGACATTCATAATTGCATTAACAAGTTGTTGGGCAGTGGGTGTGGTGGTAGAGTTATGCATGGAGGGTGGACATTATACTAAAAAAATCAATAGACAAATGAAATAAAAAAAATGAGACAACGATCAAATCAATTATCATAGGTAGAAGGATTATAGCAATACGTACCGTACTACACCTTATATCGAGAATGAAGGCAGGAAGCGAAGTGTGTGGATTGATGGCAACAAAGTAGACTTTGCATGAGAGGCTAATGCAACCAAATCAAATAGCAACAATAGCTTGGAGGCAAAGCAAACATACTAAGAAAACCTTGCTGTGAGATCGACGAGGGTAGGGAGGAAAGAAAAAAATCTTGGCGTCGAAGGGTACAAAGCATATCATGTGATAGTAAGGATGTGAATTGATACCATGTTTGTTAGTGAAAAAACTCGTTAGGGTTTGTATTGTATTTCATTCCTTTAAATAGTACAACTAGTAATACATTTACATATAGGACCCTTATACTATATGAGAGTATAAATATGTACACAAATAAACAATAAATAATAATCTAACACTTTCAATTTCAATTCATATAAGAGATTCCATATTGGAATTATATGGACCATTTGTCTTTGGTCAAAATTTTCTATATTAAAATCCTCTTTTAAACTTAGTACCTTTATAACTTTATTATAGACACTTAACAAATATATGTCTAATTTTATGTATTATTGTATAACACTTTCATTTTTCAGAACCAATTTTTTATTTTCATCATTGTCACATTATAATATGATTAATGTGCCTATCTAAATTGTTTTGTATTTTAATAACAATACGATAACTATATCAAATTTTAAACATTGTGTTGTAATATAAAAAAATAAAGTAAAATGGTATAAATTAACGAATGTATTTGATATTTATTGTATTTGTTGTAGTTAAAATTAGAAAATATTACAAAAAGAAAAATGCATTCGAACAAAAAATATTAATGTCTGAAGTGGTTAAAAAAATATTAATATTCGAAGAGTTTACAAAAATAAAAGAGGCATTCGAGAAAAAAAAACATTCGGACAAAAAATATTTATATCTGAAGAATTTACAAAAAAAAGTGGCATTCGAAAAAAATATATATTAATTTTTGAAGAGTTTATAAAAATAAAAGAGGCATTCGAGCAAAAAAAGAAAAACATTCGAACAAAAAATATTTATATCTGAAGACGTTACAAAAACATATGCATGTGGAATAAAAATCCTAATATCTGAAGAGTTTACAAAAATAAAGGAGACATTCGAGCAAAAAAAAACATTCGAACAAAAAATATTAATGTTTGAAGACGTTACAAAAAAAGAGACATTCGAACAAAAGTAATTAATGTTTGAAGAGTTTACAAAAATAAAAGAGGCATTGGAGCAAAAAAACATTGGAACAAAAAATATTAATGAGAAGGGTGTTTTTTTAAGTTAGAAGATGTATGAAGATGTTATAAGACTCTAATCCACATATGCATCAAGAAGAGGACACACAAATATTTTTTGGTATGCGGTCTTCTAAATAACAAACAGTCTGTGCGACGTAGACAAAGGGTGCTAAGATCTGCAGACAAAAAACAAACACCAAATTACTCTGTTAATATGCAATAACCAGTTATAGTTTAATAATATTTAACTACACACATTTACTCTACTAATCTACAATAACCAACTATACTCGCATACTGAATCATTGAGTATGTTTATCAATAATGATATCGTTTACCCCACATAATAATAACAACAAACTTAGATATCAATTTTCCAGGGGCAAGCATGGTTACCCACCTTAATATGTTTTGTGTATCGAATTCTAGCTCTTAAAGCCCCGTAATTGCTATTATTTCAGAAACTATCAAAATAATACACTAACCTGAGTATCATATCGTAAGTGCAATCAATTTTCTGCATAAACGTAATCCAACAATTTCATCATATTCATAGAGCTTAATCCTGTTCCACAAATCTATTCACTAGATATAACTTGTTAAACTTCATGGATAACTTGTCTATATTACTTATTCCGTCAAGACATAAGTTCAACTTCACTTCTTTAACCAAGGTTGTTAAATATTTTAGGTAGTACTAAGTCGGTCAACTAGCGACTAGGGATTAGTCCACTTAGTCGGGGATTAGTCAACGACTAGTCGGAGACCCTAAATTGTAAATTCCAAATTGGGACTGCAATATGTCCATGGTTGACCATTGTTACAAAGGGCACAATGAAAAGAAAAGCTCAAACATAATTCATATGCGAAAGTTATGAAGGATCAAAAGTTGAGTGTTTTTTTCACCGAGTAATTTACTTTAGAACTAAAAAAATATGACATTTCGACATTTAAATTTGGATTGTAATATGTCAATGGAAAGTCCTTTTGAGTTGGTTTTTGTTCATTGTGTTCTTTACAACAAGAGTTATTCATGGACATATTACACTTCTAATTTGAATGTCGAAAAGTCATACTTTTTTTAATTTCAAAGTAGTCTATTTGATGAAATTATGGATAAAAAACTTTATAACTTTCACATACGAATTTCATAACAATCATAAGATCATTTTGGCTCTCTGGTGACCTACAAAAATCTCAAGTAAATAAAAAATTAAAAAAATTCGCATTTTTTTTGGCATACCACCTACATTTTTGCCGGTATGACCTGTGGAATTTCAAAAAAAAAAAAAAAAACCTTGGCCATTATAATTTCGTAGATACGACTTAAAAAAATAACGGGGGAAAATGTCATTCTAACCCTACAAACTTTTCGTTTTTGTTTTAAAACGTCCCTAATGTTTTTATTTTTTTTGTTTTTTTTTGTACTTCAGGGGTTAAAGTTCATTTTCACTTGTTATGTTACTAAGGTCACTTAACCTGCTATAACATGTTTTAAGACCCTACCTCACCTCTTCCAACCTCCTCCTCTTTGGTCAGTCCTCCAAAAACAAATGCAACAAACTTTCAGAAGCAATATACATCTTGACAAGGTCAAAAATTTAGAACAACCGATGAGATGCATGGTTCTTTATGTTTAATATATGTTGGCAACTGCCAAAGCTAATATAGGTACGAATAACAATATGTATAAGCATCGATGACTATACTAGAGTTCTCACAAAAGGAACTAATTACTTAACTTTTCAAAAACTCAAACTAACATAAAGAACATATTATCACAACATCAACATATACTTTCGTTAATATAAAATAAGATACAGTTGGTTTTCAGGTACTTACAACTAAAACATTACCTACATAAACTCTCACACTCAAACAGAAAAGAAGAATATAAGACTCTGATTACATACTCAAATTAATACACAGGGAAGAACCCTAATCTAGATGAAGAAGATGAGTGAAGGAAACGAGAGAAAAGTAAAACTGATACAAAGTTATAAGACGAATTATGATCTTCCACAACTGCAAGCCAAGAATATATACTCTGGGTACAACATCCGGTTTAAGTCTGGTTTAACCCGGATCCAAACCATGAACCATACCCGAAAATAGATCCTTGTGTATATGCAGAAATCCAAATAGTGAGCCGCAGTCCCGAAGAATCGCAAAACAACAAAACAAACCCCGCACAAGAAATTACTCACAAACCAAATCCTCATAATTTACATTTCTTATCCTGGTAATAGATATTTCTTACAATGTTAATCTTGACACAAACCTTTTGATATTTTAACACACCCCTCAAGATAAACATTGAGGGGTGATAAAAAAAATCAATTCACTTCAAACGGATCAAACAATCCCAACTGACAACACAAAAAATCATGTTGTTTAGCTGGTAAAAATTTAGTAACAATATCAGCTCTCTGATTTTCAGAAGCAATCTTTACAATTTTTAAAACTCCTATTGAGACTCTATCTCTAACAAAATATACATCAACCTCGAAGCGTTTTGTCTTTTCATGAAAAACAGGGTTAGTAGCCAATTTAATGGATGAATCAATATCACAAAACACTTTTACAGTAAATAAATTCTTAACTCCTAAATCAAAATATAATTTTAAAATCCACACTATCTCACATGTAACAGATGCCAAGGCTCTATAATTTGATTCAGTTGAAGACCTTGAAACAGTATCTCGTTTTTTACTTTTCCAAGACACTATAGACTCACCAAAATAACTACAAAAACCAGTAATAGACCTTCTGGAAGAGACACATTTGGCCCAATCTGCATCAACATAAGCAAACAAACTTATATCCTCACTTTTAACATTATTAATTCCTTTACCAGTTTCAAATACCTTAACACACGAAAAACAACATTAAAATGTGATTTTACTGGAGAATGCATAAACTAACTAAGATTCTGAACAGTAAAAGAAATATCTGGCCTGGTAATGGTCAAATATATTAATTTCCCAATAAGCTTCTAATATTCAGTAATATTATCCAACAAAGAATACTTTTCATCTAAACCCTTCTCACTAATAACAACATTCAAATCAAGAGGTGTATTAATTGGTTTACAACCAAATTTTCCAAATTCATGAAGCAACTCAAGACAATATTTTTGTTGAGTTAAACAAACTCCATCAACTTTATCAATAACCTCAATTCCTAAGAAAAACTTCAGTTTTCCCAAATCCTTAATTAAATAATTAGATTTTAACAACCGATTTACCTTATTTATCTCAATTGCAGAATTACCAGTAAGAACTATATCATCTTCATAAACAAGAAGAACAACAACAATGTTATTTCTATTCCTTACAAACAAAGAATAGTCATTCATACTACCAAACTCAAATAGAGATGAACATAATTTTTCATTCAATTTTCTAGGTGCCTGTTTCAAACCATATAAAGATTTTAACACCTTGCAAACCCTAGTATCACCAGGTGTATGATATCCTTGAGGAATAGTCATGTAAACCTCTTCATCAAGATTACCATAAAGAAAAGCATTATTCACATCAAGTTGATATAAATTCCAAGAATTATTAACAACAAGAGAAATAACAACTCTTACAGTAACCATTTTTGCAACAGGGGAAAATGTTTCCTCTTAATCTATACCCTCTTTTTGATTGTAGCCTTTTGCTACAAATCTAGCCTTATACTGTTAAGCCTCACCATTAGATTTATATTTAATTTTATAAACCCATTTACAACCAATGGGTTTTCTATTTGGAGATAAGTTAGTAATTTCTCATGTTATATTTCGATGTAAAGCTTCCATTTCCTCATTCATAGCAACTAACCAATTTTGGTCAGAAGAAGCTTCCAAAAATTACGAGGCTCAATTGTTTTATTAATATTAGACACAAAACAAAAAATTTCAGCATTTGAATTTGCATAATTAAAAGTTCTTTTAATTCCATATTTATGCTTTCCTTCTATCATATAATTCATCAAATCTTAGAGGCATCTTGGACTCTCTCCTATACCTTCTAATAGACTCACTACCAGATGACTCATAAGTTATTTGACTACTATCCTCAGAAGAAATGGACACACCTGGACCAACCTCCTGAGACCGAGTCACTTGCACCAAGCCACCATGGCTGCTAACACTAGCGGGATCAGAAGGAAAAGTAGCACTAGTGTTGTCAGTCTGGTGGCTCATCACAGGTGAACCGGATTCAGGAATTTCATCCATAAAGGAAGAATGCAGAATATCATCATAGGAACTAGAGTTTATGGGACTAGTTTTAATAGACTCGTCAAAAAATGAAGACAACAAAGCATTATCATTTAAATTATTATTCATTTTGAAAGGGAATACATCTTCATAAAACTTTACATCCATGGAAAAGAAAACAAAAGAACTATCATGACTGAATAAATTGTAACCTTTTTTTTCTCATTTAAATACCCAATAAGAACACATTGCTCAGACCTTTCAACAAACTTATTAGAGAGATTTAATTTTACATCAAAGCACAAGAAACCAAAGACCGTTAAGTTTGCAAACTTAGGTAAACAGTTATAAATCATTTCAAATGGAGATTTTCCTTTTAAAACACGAGTATGGAGTCTATTTATTAAAAAAACATCTATTAGAACAGCTTCACCCCATAATTTTAAAGGCAAAACAGACTGAAAAAGAAGAGATTTAGCAACATTTATTAAATGTCTGTGCTTTCTCTCCATAACTCCATTTTGTTGTTGAGTATAAGTACAGACAGTTTGGTGATAAACACCATGTTTATCAAAAAATTCTTTAAACTGAAAATTAACAAATTTTGTACCATTATCAGACCTAATATTCTTGTCAAAAAATTATAAAACACATTAAACCAATAAAAAACTTCAGTTTTAGACTTTAACAAATATACCCATACATCCCTAGTGAAGTCATCCACAATAGTCAAAAACTATCTAAAGCCATCCATAGTAGCAACTTTATAAGGGCCCTACACATCTAGGTGAACTAAGTCTCCTAAAGAAACACTCTTATGTTCACTCGAATGACAAGAATATATAGATTGCTTGGCCTTATGACACACATCACAAGGAGGAAGAGATTTAAAACCAAAGGAAAGTACATCTTTAAGAACATTCAAAGACTGAACCGCATGATGTCCCAGTCTATTATGCCAAGTAAACTTAAAGACACAAAAAATATTTTATTTAGAGAAGATGTATTACCTGAAGTATGGGATCCTTCAAGATAGTACAACCCTCCAGATTCATTACCAGTCCCCACAATCACCTTGGACTGTGAATCCTGAACCACACAATTAAATTCATCAAATACAACTTGACATTTATTATCCTTACACAGTTTTATGGACGGAAAGCAAATTCACATTAAAGTCAGGAATTACAAAAACATCAAACAAGCTTATTGATTCAGACAAAATCATATTACCAATATTATTAATCTTTGCAGAAGAACCATTTAGGTGATCAACTCTGAGATCTAGTTTTGAAACATCAACTACATTATCCAAACGAGATTCATTTTTAGTCATGTGATGGTTTTCCCCTGAATCAATAACCTATTTTTTACTAGATACATATGAGTTACAACAAATACTTGCCATATTTGTTGAAACCTCATTTGTACCCTACTTCTCATTAATTAGAGTCAAAAACTTTGAATATTGCTCACTTGTAAGGAAAAACTTGTCAAAAGAATGGTTGGGTTTCACATCATAAACAGAAGTTTCAGTAGAATCAGATGTAACAGACACATTACCAGAAAAAGACATATTAGCACTTTGATTTTCATTTCTAAACTTAAAATCCTTGGGATACCTAATGAGCTTAAAACATATGTCAATGGTATGTCCCTTCTAACCACAATGTTTACATTATAAATTTGAATTACCCCGAAACTTGTTTTTTTTTTCTTATCATTAAATTTTCCTGCAAAGGATGAAACCCGAGGCTTTGTGGAACCTTGGCTTATAGAACCACTCTTTTGACGAGAATCCTCACGAGAGACTATAGAAATAATAGTTTTAACAGTAGGGAGTGGTTCAATAAGCAATATATGAATTTTAACTTGACTAAATGTATCATCCAAGCCAGATAAGAATTGCATAAGTTTCATTAAGTTTGAATGATTATTAAATTGAGCAGAGGCTTCACATGTACATTCAACCATATTAACCAGACCATCAAACTCTTTCCACGAAGCATTAAGTTTACCATAATATTCAGATACATTTGAACCACTTTGAGTAAGAGAATTAATCTTTTGCTGAATATTAAAAACAACTGAACCATCTGCCTTGTGATAAGTTTCATTCAATTCAGACCAAAGATCATAAGCAAGTTCAATACAAGCATGATTTGCATACAAAGACTCAGAAATTGAACCTAAAATCCAAGAACACACAACAACATTCACACTGAATTTTAGTTTCATCTGTAATTGGTTTAGGAAAAATTTTATCAACAAATTCTAACTTATTTCTACCTATTAGTGCCCTAGTAATAGAGCTTTTCCATATTCTATAGTTCTCATTACCAGACTGTTTAAAAGAAATGATAGAAACAACACCGTTATCAGAAGGATGCAAGAAAAGAGGATCATCAAAATCATAATGATCTGGATTCTTTGTTCCAGATCCAGATCCAAGAGATGAATTTTCTCCAACCATGACTAATATAACTTATGTGACAAACAGGTTGTAGTAATTAGATCAACAAAAACAGACAACAGATAAACTCCCAAGACAAAACTTGAACAAACAAGAGATAAAGTGTGCGAAACTTACAGTGCTCCACAAATACGCTATGTAAAGTAGCAAAGTAGTTTACCGTTAGGTCTATCAAGACCGATAGACTTAAAACTGAACAAAAACGATATTCAAATGCCAACTACCACCAAGAACCACTCAGATTGCACCGTTTGCGCCCTTGAGGTTGACCGTGGCTTAACTTTGGCCGTTAGAGGTAACAAGATGTTAGACCTAATGTTTACTCTTAAGCTAAACATTTACTCTCAAGAAACGACGATGTACGAGATGAAGTTCACAATACAGCACGAGGGACAAATAGAGATAACCATAATTTAATCCGATGCAACCAGACAACAGATCGAGAAGAAGACTCGATGAACAGATGAAACCCTAACTCGATGAGAAAACAAACCCTAAATTGAAGAAGAGAAGAAAACCCTAACTCAACTCAGATACAATCAGATGACCAAAAAAACAACGCATAACTTAAACATGATCTGATACCATGCTCAAAAACTCAAACTAACACAAAAAACATATTATCACAACATCAACAAATCTTTTCATTAAGGGAAAATAAGACCAGTTGGTTTTCAGGTACTTACAACTGAAACCTCACCTACATAAACACTCACACTCAAACAGAAAACAAGAATATAAGACTCTGATTACGGAATCAAATTAATACACATGGAAGATTCCTAATCTATATGAAGAAGATGAGTGAAGGAAACACGAGCAAAGTAAAACCGATACAAAGTTGTAAGACAAATTATGATATTCCACAACCGCGGTCTTGAAGAATCACAAAACAACAAAACAAACCCTGCACAAGAAATTACTCACAAACCAAATCCTCATAAATTACATTTATTACCCTGATAATAAATATTTTTTACAATGTTAATCTTGACATAAACCCTTTGATATTTTAAAATTAACATAATGCATATCTAGTCCGACCCCAATTTCAGATTTCTCATGTTGTTTTTACATGATAAAACAACTCAAGCATTTCTGATGCAAAAATTATATCAAAATTAACTTCTCGAGAGGAAGTGAATGAAATGAGTTAAATTAGAGACTTAAATCAAAAGGATTTGGCGAACAATTGAATGCATGGACTATAAGTCTTATATATATATATATATATATATATATATATGTATATATATATATATATATATATATATATATATATATATATATATATATACTAGCCGTTTACCCGCGCTAATCGATGGGTGAGAATAATTATATTAGATAACTCTATTATGCCATGTTGATGTTGTTAGGGGGTAAGCATCATAGAATTATGCAACTCATATTAGCTTCCCCAATCAAATCAAGATCATCATTATTGAAATTAAAGGTTCAAACCTAAATAGGAAACAAAAACATAAATTTACCATGCAAACCTCGAAATACATGCCAAGACCATTAATGAAAACATGAACAAATAAGATAGGTAGAAGAAATAGAAGTTGGAACTCATGGTGGAATTTGCAATCCATAAAACTTATACTACAAAAGATCAAATATATTTCAAGATATTCGTGTATAGCAAAGTAGTAAATACATGGAAGTCAAACAAGGTTTCTGGTGGTACTGAAAATTGAAAAATCCGCACTTCCATGGAAAAGTGCAACATGGGGTAATGGAGAAACATCATTCCCAACACTTGAATCCTCAATCAAGATTTCTGGACAAAAATGTTGCAAAAATTCATCCTTGTCCATCATACTGTCACCATATGCCAATATGTTAGTTACCAAAATATACCTATTAAAAAAGCATTCAGGTCAAATAAATATTATTTAATACCTAAAAAATATAGAGTGACAGAGGCCTCGCCTAACAAAATGGCCATATAAAACCTCGTCTACAGTTGCAAGGTCGTTTCAGAAATTGGGGATTTTTTGTTCTTTCTCATGGACTCTACTCTAGTTACAACCAAAATGCATAATGCCTTTTTCTTACATATTATCAAAAAAGACCATAATGCCCTTTTCTTATCCCCACACTTCATCTCTTGTTAACATATTACAACTCAATGGTAAAACCCCAGCAACAAACCAAATTGGTCAAACCATTAGTTATTGTACCTAAGAATAATAATACGAAAATACCCTTTCCCCTTATTGAACTTTTGACAGCACATCCTTCCATGGAGCACTTCAGAGACTCTTTTCATTAAAGAGAAAATGAAATAGAGCTTATATGCTGACATACCGATTAAGTTGTGGACATGAAAGGAGCAAGCGGTGATATGAGAACTGAAGAGCAAAGATAGACATGGTGGATAGAATCTGTAACATGGAAGGAAAAGGGTGGTTAAGTATATAATGGGAATTGTTATATACTCAAGGATATGGAATATTAACTATAACATACATGGAACTATAAAAATTTCAGAAATTTTAAAAAAATTCTTGGTGTCATGGGGACTAAAATGTCAAAACTTACCAATCATGAAGCAAAGAAGCTAAAATCATCCTTCATCCTCTCAAGGTTCATTTCTAAATATAACCATGCCAAGAGAAATAAATATCGAGTTTATGTAATGTAAAATGAAATTTCATCAAGAACCAAAATAGTAAGATAAAGACTAATTAAATATTGATAATATGTAAAAAAAAATTACCAATTATGTATGTTTCATCTGGTTTGATACTTGGAGCAGTACTCTTATGGACTATCCTCATTGTTAACTGCAGAAAGTCAAAAGTTATAAGTATCGATAACATCAGGAACAAAAAAAAAGATCAGAATAAAATCCAATTCACCATGATGTCCATTCTCAATCAAGCAAATAGAATAAACCTGCTAAAACAAAATCAATTTTATGCCTTATCCCAAGTGGGGTCAATAGCTCACAATCAAAATTAAACAAAATCCTCCAATTATATGCAATTCAACCCAGCAAGAAAAGATGTTGATTGAAACCCATAAAAGATGCTGAAATTACAATCGCAAACAATTAAACAGTTTAAAAAACAAAAAAAACTTGAAGCACACCACAAAACAACCTGCAAATCAAAACCCCTAAAAAGAATGGATGATTCGTATGAAAATTACCTTCTTGGATGGTGGTGACGACAGCAACGTCTGGGAAAACCCAAAACAACTTGCAAATCAAAACCCATAAAAGTTTTTCAATTTCACATCGTTTAGATCATCAAACAACAGATATGATATTTTACCCGACGAAAATGGTTCGAGATTCTATGGTTTCTAGGGTTTGGATTTGGGGTGTCTTCAGTTTCTTAGAGAGAACGGAGTGGTGTGAGGTGGTGACTGGAATAAAAGAAGATAAGGGAAAGAAAGAAGGTGATCTAGAGATTATGTGAAATCTTACATGAGGGAAAAAACCGAAAAAGATTGTGGTAGGGTAATGGCGATTCTGACTTCATCGATGATGGTGGTGTAGACGATGGTGTGTGGTTGTGGAAGTCACCGGTTAGGTAAGAAACAGGTGGTGGTGTTAACTGATCATGGAGATGAAGGGGCGAACAACATTCGTGTTTCGAGAGAACAAAATATGAGAGAGAGTGTGTGAGAATCATTTAAGGAGATCGGTGACCAAGATATTAGCTACATTTGGAATTCAAAGTTGAATATAACAAAAACTTCTAATTTGTGGTATGAATCGGTCATAGGTTTGGTCAAACATTCGGAGTGATAAGCTTATCACATTCATGCATAAAATATTTGTATTTTAGGCTTTAAATTTTGTATTACTTAAAATTAAGACTTCCTTGTCTTAAAATAGCTAAATGCTTTTTAAGGTAATAAGATATATATATATATATATATATATATATATATATATATATATATATATATATATATATATATATATATATATGGAGAGAGAAGTAGATGTGGGATAAGTTAGCGCTTGATTATTGGGAAGTTTATAGGGCTAATGACATTAACCTAAATTATAATTATTTTGAGTTTTTTTCGGAAATGATGGAGTTAATATATGTTGGCATACACGGGAACGTTAGACTCGGGTTCGCAAAACGGGCAACCCATAATCGCCTCCCTTTCCGCCTCCCTATTTTTTTCACCACTTTGATCCGAGTAAGACTCGAATCCACCACCTCACAGGAGAAAATTCCTAAGAGGAAAAACCTGAATGCATCTTACCAGCTGAGCTGGTAGTCATTTGCAGTTATTTTGAGTATTTTTTATTTTCTTGCAATTTTATAAAAAAAATTTAAAAATAATAATATTACGATCATTTTCTCTGATATAAAAAATTAAAATAAAACATTTAATATGATAATATTATTTTTCCTTTTCCTACCAAACCCCCTTCCTAGTCCTCCCACCCACCTCCACCCCCCTTATTATATAACCACTCGTTTCATGATGCACCAAACCCCTAAAGATACCCTTGGATCACAAGCTATTTACGAAAATGGCACTCTCAAGCACCAATTCTCTCCTACCCACCAAATCCTTCCAAATTCAATCTCTCCCACCACCACTAAAATCTCTTCCGACCACCACCGCCGCCACCTCCTCCACCAGAGTCATCCAGCCAATCTTTGCCGTCCATTCGCCAGACCCATCAAAAACCCCAATTGACAAGTCGTCGTCATCAAAACCTTCATCCCCTGCCACCGCCGCCACCTCCACCACCACCACTCCAAAAGTCACCTCCACGACAAAAACCCCAGTTCCTAACAAATGGAGCATAGACAGCTGGAGAACCAAAAAGGCACTTCAACTTCCCGAATACCCAGATCAAGCAGAGCTCGATTCGGTGCTCCAAACCCTCGATTCATTCCCACCTATTGTGTTCGCCGGAGAAGCACGCCACCTGGAGGAACGGCTCGGAGAGGCTGCCATGGGAAATGCGTTTCTTCTCCAGGGTGGTGATTGTGCTGAGAGTTTCAAAGAGTTTAATGCCAACAATATTCGTGATACTTTCAGAGTGATTCTTCAAATGGGTGCTGTGTTGATGTTCGGAGGTCAAATGCCTGTCATTAAGGTCAATTCTTTATTCATTACTCACATGTTTTTTTTATGATTTCAAGTTAACCCTTTTCAATTTTCTGGGTAATTCATTCAATCTGGACTCAATTTGAATCCAATTTTATATAAAGTAAGCAATCTGAATTAAAATTTGAGAAAAAGATTATAAAGCTGAAACCTTTATGTATACTAATAAATGTTTCTCACTTTCTTGTGCTATTAAAATTATGATTTTTCTCCTTAAATTTCAAAATGATTATATGAATCTCTGAAAGCCAACAAATATAATATAATATAACTTTTTGTCCAACAACCAAACATCTAAAATATCTCAATTCTCTAAATAATACAAAGTTGAAAACGGGTGTGGATCATAATCTATTATTTAGTAAAAAATTCAGCTAAGAAGTTGATGCTATTGATTTAGGTTAAAAGATTGAAGGGTAAATTAGATTATTACATGAAAGGATTGAAGATCTTGTTCGTGTTTGAGTTTGAAATTTTGAATTAAATTTGGATTCTTGTCAAATTTGATGAAAACAGGTAGGAAGAATGGCTGGTCAATTTGCGAAACCCAGATCAGATAATTTTGAGGAGAAAGATGGAGTGAAGCTACCAAGTTATAGAGGGGATAATGTAAATGGCGATGCCTTTGACTTAAAGTCAAGAACACCAGACCCTCAAAGATTGATTAGAGCATATTGTCAATCAGCAGCCACTCTTAATCTTTTGAGGGCTTTTGCCACCGGAGGGTATGCTGCTATGCAAAGGGTTACTCAATGGAATCTTGATTTCACAGAGCAAAGCGAACAGGGTGATAGGTATGTTGTTCGTTTTTTGGTGATCCATGATCTTTAATCATCACAAGTTTTGAAATTTATGATGGGTATAATAGTCTTTTAAGATCTTTTATAAAAATCTTGGAGTCATGTTTCGTGATTCTTGATTTTTGTTAGAGCTGGCAATGGGTCAGGGTTCGGGAGATTTTCAACCCAACCCACCCTGGTTGACCCATTTAAATTTCAAAGTTTAAATAAATAAAAAAACTTAGACTTTAGTTAGATTAGCTATAAAACAAACCCAAAAAATTGTACGAAGTTAAAAAGAAACAAAACTACAAATTACTTCTCCACATAACATTCTTAAAAACTTTACGGTTTTGTTTTTGTACTTTTTTAATTTATAAGATTAAATAAAAAAAAATTAAATCTTAAAGGGTTGGGATCACGTTATAAGTTTCAACCCCAACCCAACTATTTTAATTAAACGGGTTGAAAATCTCAACACAACCTGCTAACTCTGGGTTGGGTTGATTTTTGTCAACTCTAATTATTGTATGATTTAGATACATTTAGTGATGAGAATTTTATGTAACGATTTTAATTAGGTACCTTGAGCTAGCTAGCCGAGTTGATGAGGCACTCGGGTTCATGTCAGCTGTTGGGCTTACACCCGATCACCCAATCATGACAACTACCGATTTTTGGACATCACACGAGTGCTTACACTTGCCTTATGAACAATCACTCACAAGACTAGATTCAACTTCAAGCTTGTATTATGATTGTTCGGCCCATTTCTTATGGGCCGGGGAGCGGACACGTCAGCTCGATGGTGCGCACGTTGAGTTCCTAAGAGGAATCGCAAATCCACTTGGAATTAAGGTATTTATGATCTTTCTTACACCCTTTTGATGAAAAAGAGCTAAAATTACGATTTTGTCCTTGTAGGTGAGTGACAAGATGGATCCAAATGAGTTGGTGAAGCTTATTGACATCTTGAACCCTCAAAACAAGCCCGGGAGGATTACGATTATAACAAGAATGGGGGCGGAGAATATGAGGGTCAAACTTCCGCATCTTATTAGGGCGGTTAGAAGAGCCGGTCAAATTGTGACATGGGTTAGTGATCCCATGCATGGCAACACCATTAAGGCTCCATCGGGACTCAAAACTCGTCCTTTTGATGCTATTAGGGTAAAGCTACTTATCTCATTTGCCCTTATTATCAACTTTATAAAAAACGAAAAAAGCTTAAAACTATACGTGTCATTTGTTTGAAGTCTAATGATATGTTGTTGTAATAGGCGGAAGTAAGAGCATTCTTTGATGTGCATGAGCAAGAAGGAAGCCATCCGGGAGGTGTTCATCTTGAAATGACAGGTCAAAATGTGACCGAATGCATTGGTGGTTCAAGAACCGTGACATTTGATGACCTCAGCTCACGTTACCACACCCATTGTGACCCACGGCTCAATGCGTCTCAATCATTGGAGCTTGCTTTCATCATAGCTGAGCGACTTAGAAAGAGAAGAATGGGTGTTCAACAATCTTTGTCGCTTTGAGAGTTTATTAATGGCTTGTGGTTTGGTTGTGTTATGAAAGTTGTGGCTTGTTTTTAGTTTAAGAGAAGTATGGTTTTGTAATGTATGTGTATACTTGAAGAAGGTAATGACTTTGAGAGTGGAAATGAGGAAGTGAAATAAGAAGGTATGTATGCATTCATACACAAAATTTATGCCAATGTTATATAGTAATGGACAAATATATTATATAATGGTATGCAATAATTTCTTAAATGACAGTTTTTGGGTGGTTACAAACCTAATATTATGATTTTGAAAGTCATAATTATTAATTTTGTAGCGACAAACAAGATAATGTTTTTTTTATATGGTTTTATAGGACTAAATTAATAGATTTTGAGAGACCAACTATGTGTTTGTTATAACAAAATAACTTTTGAAGGTAAATTTGATTTTAGTAAACTACTTTTTGTAACCAAATGAGTTATAGTCTAGTATGAGTTGACAGAAATATTTCTGAGCTTAAATTTGAAGGGTCAAGACTCACTAGAGAGACAAAAATGTATAAATATTAGAATAAAATAATGGAATATGTTAAGCCGTTTTAAAGAAAGAAATATAAACTCAATTAAATTCATGCACCTTTTTTAAACGATTTATTTAAATGTAACAATTACATGGCATAGTAATTACTTTGAAAATGTGTTTGGATTTATAAAGATGGTTTCGTTTTTGTAAAACATGAAAAACACACTAGTTTATGTCGATGAATCTTGTCACATCTATAGATCAATCATTTTAAGGGTTAACGTTTGCACATTGCATAGCATGTGGGATGTAACATGTTTTTTGGCATTACCTGTGGTAGTTGGTGTAGGAGCATATGAAATGATGACATAATCATTAAAAACGGATCTTTGTTTTAAGATTCCTTTGCTCTTATTTGAGATTCCATTTCAACAATCTATTCTAATAGGGCTTACGGGAAGTGGTACTCATGACATGGAATCTGGTAACACCGCCCCTTAACTCGATATGCCGTACTCGGAAGGACAACTCGATATCTTCTCGTACAATTGTGTATATTGCATTGTTGATAGTTAAAAACAAAAATGGATTAAAATTTAAAAATGTTAATTTTAGACAAAGATGGTAAGCAAAATATCTAATGTTGTATTTAAAGAAAGTCTTTAGAAATTTGTGATTCATAAAAATTATTTAAAATATATCAATAGTTTTTTTTATCAGTATACATTCAAATTATATACTTATTCATTATTTCATTTGTATTTATTTCGAAAGTTTACTTTAAAAAATGTTTAATGTTTACTCATTAATTTTCAACATCGTTATTTACAATATGTTAATAGTTTTTTATTAGTATAAATTAAATTACTTACTTATTCATTATATTGTTTGTATTTATATAAAGTTTTATTTCAAAAAACATTTAATATTTAAACATTTATATTGAACTTTATTTTTAATAAACTCATGTAGTACACAAGTCTCACATATAGTCTTTAATAAAATATAAAAAACACAAATCTAGACAAAATTATTGAGGTTTTATTTTTAAAAGAAAAATTAGGCAAAAATAAAATTTTACTTATAGGGTGTGTTTGGCGGTAGACGTTTGTGAACTTCTAGCTGTTAGCTTTTAACAAAAATGTCGATTTAAACAAAAAAACTTTGTTTGTGAGTACAAGCGTTTAGTTTTTAGTTTTAAAAAAACTTCAAATCTAAAAGTCACTTCATATTATATTTAAGAAAAAGTTATTGGACATTTTTAATCAATTTCTAGAATTACCCTTCAAAATATATTTATACATATGTTTTTTAAACAATAGTTATTTTATGTAATTTTATATATTTTAAATTTTTTTAACTATTTTTACCAAACATTTATATAACAAATAAAAGTTAAAGTTTCTAACTACGAGCTACTAAATATTAACTTCGAGCTTCTAGTTATCACGTACAAGTTTGTTTTGCCAAACACACTCTATATATTTTTTTTAAAAGCCCTCTCAACCAAAAGTTTGTTATAACAATATAAAGTTGTTAAAATAATATTTGAAAATTACTACTAAAAAACACTTCAAAAAATATTTTTTTTACAATGAAAATCACATTTTTCGTAAAATTTTTAAATAGTTTCTCAACGAAGAGTAACTTTTGTAGATCAAACCTTCCAATTCGTTGGCCAATCTATAAAATTTTGTTTTTAAATTTTTCCGAAACATTGTATTAGGCATTTTTCACAGGCAAACCAATAATTTCATAGACAAACATGTGAAATTTGTGCTATTGATGGAAAACCTTGATTTTTGTTGATTTTTTTTAAATAGATTTATCAATGAGACATGGGATGTAGATAATTATCTTTTAGTGATGATAAAGCCACAACTTGATTTAGGTCGATCTTGTTTTTCATATTACTATTTTCAAGGGTATTTGAGCTTGTTTACTTAAAATAGACAAAACTGTAAGAATGGTCTATATCGTTAAATGAAAATTGTCATTTTGGGTCAGAAGGGTTTGGACTAGCACTTATGGTTTTAAATGTTTTCATTTTCTTGTCACTTTGGTCCAATTTGTTTTAATTTTTTTTTGTAATGACGATTTCGCCATTGGCTTTTGTTTTTTCAGTTTTTTTATTTATTTAAATACTTTTATAATTAAAAAATACATCTCTCTCTCTCTCTCTCTCTCTCTCTCTCTCTCTCTCTCTCTCTCTCTCTCCCATATGAAAAAAGAATTAGTTGTTGTTCATGTCACTAAATGTCCAATTCCCCAAAGTGGAATTGGACTTATAACTTTCAAGTAAAGGGACCAACCGATTATTGGATCCCACTGATAAAAAACCTTTTCGCCGGTTTGCTTTTGCATGGATATGAGATTGAGACGGCGGCAAGAGGATGATCACGAAGGAAACAACTTGCGATAGCAATGGTGGAGGCCCTCTTTTTTGAACGTCAATGTCTTCGGAAACCCTAACGTTCGTTGGAATGGCGATGGCCGCGGAATGTTGGGTTTTTGTCTTGGATTCAAGATCTGAAACCCTATCTGTAAGAGAGATGGTGAGAGGTGGCGTTCCACCTAAGATCTGGGTTTTGTGTATGTGTTTCGTGTTTATGATCAAAGTCAAAATCTGCAAAATCCTTGAAGAACAAACATCTTGAATCCAAGTTCTTGAGTTCTTGAACATTTGGTTTCATGTTTTTCTGATCTCTTGCATTCATCTAGCGTGTGTTTTTATGTAAAACCTAGTGTGCGTGTATGTTTAAGAACAAACCGATAATGGATTAGTCGGAGAAGGGGAACGTCGATAGTGAGAGAAAACATATAAATTTGGGTTTAAGTGTAAAGATTCCCTACAAATATGACATGGAACAGATCTTCCACACCCTCCAGATTATAGATAAGGCGTGAGGAGAAGACGGATCTTGTCGCATCTGAAACTCCATATGTTCATATGATTTGGAAGTGTGTATGTGTGTTCATCATATCTAGATTGGGGAAGAAGAAGAAGTGGGTGGGGGGTTTTTGACTTTCTTTTTCACAGGGGAGAGAGAGAAAGAGAGAAATATAGAGAGACATAGAGATGTATTTTCTTTTTTATTTTTTCTTTTAATTATAAAAGTATTTAAATAAAAATAAAAAACTAAAAAAACAAAAACCAAAGTCAAAATCATCATTACAAAAAACTTTAAAGTAAATTGGACCAAAGTGGCAAGAAAATGAAAACTTTTGGACCATAAATGCTAGTCCAAACCTTTTGGTCCAAAGTGACAATTTTCACCTAACCGCATGGACCATTATTGCAATTTTATCTATAAAATAAGTTATGTTTTCACTTAAAAATGTTTAATAGTGTATGAAATACCAAAATATATTTTAATAAAAAATATTTTGATAAACTTATGAGGTACTGTGACATCTCTTCTTTTTATTTATTTTTAAAAGTATACAAACTTAGTATACCGTTAATTTCAAATCATAATACAACGTCAACTTGGAAACGACATGTTTCATCCCATACTAGTATCGAAAAAGACATCAAAGTACAAAAGCATAAAAATGTTTTGAAAAATCATCTCACAAACAAATAAATACGAGATACATAGATAGGTAGATGTTATGCCCTCGAGAATGTCCAGATGTTATTATCATGCCGACTTCTTGCCCTTCGTCACACCAATAAGTCTTACTATAAGACATTAAGGCCGGACGGTGTACCGTGCGGGGAGGGTGAAAGGAGCCTACACCGCACCCATGAACACTACACCATGGCTGCGGTTTATAGGTGAGGGGTATTTTTTCCATTCATTCTCTCTTCGTTTAATTGGCTGTTGCATTTAATTTAATTTTTCATTTTTTTTTCTTTTTTAAGTTTTATTAAAGTATATCTATACTAAAAAATTATAAAAAATATATTAAAATTCATGGTTTTTAATTCCCTACAAAACGAGTAAAATATATATATATATATATATATATATATATATATATATATATATATATTAAAAATTAAAAAATAAAAAATAAAAATTAGTGAAATGTGACCATTTTCTAGCTTTTGGTGAGTGAAAGATGGGTGAGTGGAAAACTGACGTGACATAGAAAAAGTGAGTGGTGAAAGATGAGTACACCCTCTAGTCTAAGTAGCAACTGTAAGCCTAGGGCTCAGTGTGAAATCGAAAACTCACCCATTATACAAATTATATGTGATTAATATAATAACACACAAACATCATGTAATAAATTGCAATTTACATATCATCAAATCACATAACATATGCTAGCAGAAACGTATCTACTTACCAGATTAACTAGATTTCCTCCGAGAGGCTTTTCTCTAGTTGACCAGTCCTCGATCGACCATCTTACTTTGAGTCTTTACATGGTCTAACATCCTACCACACCTTGACCGACAGAATAAACGTCGGGTTTGCGATGTAAACATTGGATCACGGTTCACAACATATATTGAATAATACAAACATTACATTCTTCCATAAATCTAAGGGAAATTACATTGTCGTCAATCTAAGGGACGATAGATACCAGAACTAGTTCTACAAACGCGAGTGGCCTAACAGATTGGCTAACCATTTAAACAATAAAATGCACAAATCCATGACACACAGGTTGTGTCTTCCAGCTCCTAAGATCTCGAAGATACATACGTTTGAAAAAATACGTCAACAATAATGTGTGTGAGCTTTATAGGTTTTGACTCTGTATGTTTTTATAATCAAAAGTTTTTTTAGACTCATGAATTATAAAAGTATAAAATGCAACATGTTGACCCTTGTAAAATACATACAAGTAAAAAGAGCTTTGTTTATATCTTTAAATCCGTGTGTTTTTATAATCAATAGTGAGTTTAGACTAATGAACTATAAAAGCATAACGTGCAACATGTTCTACCCTTGTAAATCTATACACGTAAAAGAGTTTTGTATATGGTTCTGACTCCATGCATTTATAAAATCAAGAGTGTGTGAAAACTAATGATTCGTAAAAGTACAAAATGCAACACAATTTACCCTTGTAATCCCATATAAGTAAATGATTTTTCTTTATCTACATAACTTATTGACGTAAGTTATAATTCGATAAAATGTCGTGTCGTTTTAAAGATTTATTTGTTTCAATTAAATCATTATTTGACACTTAATCGTTTGAATAAATCATTCGTTTTATTCCCGCACATTCTAGAATGAATTTCCGGGTTCTGATGTGAGCCTATAACCGACACTATTGACTTAGTCATGCCTCTGTAGAGCACTGTAAATAAAGATGCCTTAATTTTCACTAAAGCATCATGAATGTAACATCCCAAAAATTTCATTTTTAATTCATTCCAAAACATCTAGTAATTATGTCAAAACAACCAAAAGTGTATCATAGTAGAATAATATCAGAGTACAAATCCCAAAATCACATAATGCGAAAAACAGGGGCGGATGTGGTGCGATCAAGCTGGGCCCTTCCCTTTCGAGCTGGAAGTACCTAAAACATAAACTGAAAATTGTAAGCACAAAGCTTAGTGAGCTCCCCCAAAATACCACATACTATACATGCATAACAGTCAAACATAACTGAGTCTATTTCACCCCCTTCGGTATCTTTCAACCGGTATTGGGTCTATTTCACCCCATTTGGTATCTTTAAACCAGTACTGGGTCGATTTCACCCCTTCGGTATCTTTCAACAGGTACTGGGTCTATTTCACCCTCTTCGACATCTTTCAACTGGTAAGGGGTCTATTTCACCCCTCCAGCTAAGCATACAATCATATCAACGAAATTCACAAAGACACACATGCATAAACAGACATAACATGAAATTGTCACGAAGACAACTATCATCCTACTAACATAATCTAGTGGGCCGACATTGGTGCCTTCGACCCACGAGTGCAACGGAGGAAACTCACCTCAACTAAAGATATCAAATCACACTCGGGCTTCCAAATCGTGAAGTCCTCACACTAAATCATAAATAAAGAACCCTAATTAGCGATTGGGTTAATACTCCTACCCGAGAGTCTAAATCCTGAACCCCGACTTCAAGGGTAAAAAGGCTGCTTAATCCTTGCCTTAATGGGCCTAACACACCAAGGCCCAAATCCAAACTAGCCCATGTCCTAAAAGATATTCCATGCCCACTATGGGCCCAAGTCCAAAATACCTATCACAGGAAGGCTTGCGGCCCAACAAGGGCCCAAATCCCTAAGTCCAAAATGGCTTGAAAAGAAAAGCCCAAAACCTTTTTTGGTGAGTACGCTAAGCGTACCATCAGTACGTCCCGTGTACTAAAGAGCTTCGCAATGTCGGGACCCCAAGTGCGTACGCGTAACGTACACCCATGTACGCCCCAGTTAGCCAAATCTTGCTTTTAAGGTCTTAATCAGTTAATACCTAACATCCAACTTTAGATCTAGCCTCCTAAGGATGTCCTAAATAATAAAGTTGGCAACTTTATTCCCTTGCATGCCTTAATGGGATTCAAGTCATAGATTTCACACTCTACTTCCATTAGATGGTCACTAACTCTTGAATGGTTGGTCTATAACCATCAAGATACAAGCTTTATGGATCAAGGACCCCAAAACATCAAAAGGTACGTTTCATAACATCAGGAGTAGCATTTACTCATAAGAGTTCATCCATGGGACCAAAATATGCTAAAATCTTCCCCAAACTTAGATCTAGACATACAATGAACAAGTTTCAAACTTTATACCACAAATGAGCTGAAATGGGTGAGAAATCTCTGGATCTACAAGCTCCCTCTTGTCTAGGGCTTCTCTACAAGTCTTCTTCATCTTCTATTTGCACCACACACACCAAAACACAAACTCAATGGTCAATTCCTTAGGAAAATGAAATAGGGTTTCGAGGTTAGCTCAAAAATGGAATTGAGGTTGATAAGGTAGGGTTTTTTTAGGGGGGGGGGGGGTTAATGTGTTTAAATAGGGTGCAAACCCTAAAAATTAGGGTTTTCCCCTGGCTCACATATGCCCAGCGTACGCAAGGGTACGCCCAGCGTAACAGGGGATCACCCCGCCTCATGCATGCATTGGAGTACGCCTGACATACCATATGTATGCCAAACGTACTCGGGTCCAAGTCAAACAAATAAATGAGATAGTTTGCTAAGAGTTTACCAGGAAAATTAGGCGTTAGAATTCTCCCCCACTTGAATCAGACTTCATCCTCGAAGTCTGCTGCCACAAACAACTCTAGGTAATGCTCCCTCATCTCTTCCTTAGGCTCCCATGTCCGGTGCTTCCACTGCACCTTCACCAATCCCACAACCGTGTTCCTCAAGGTTTTTGTCTTCCGGTTAAGGATCGCCACCGGTGTTTCAATGTAATTCATGCGATCATCCACCTGAATATCCTCTAATGGAACCACTACAGAATCATCAATAAAACACTTCCAAAGCTGAGAGACGTGAAAAGTGTTGTGAATCTGACTGAGCTCCTCCGGAAGATCCAAACAATACGCCACCCTGCCCACCCGGGCTAAAACCCTAAAAGGACCTATATACCTGGGGCCCAGCTTACCCCACTTCTTGAACCGGATAACACCTTTCCAAGATGACACCTTCAAAAGCACCATATCCCTAACTTGGAACTCCAAGTCTGACCGGAGTTTGTCCGCGTAACTCTTCTGCCGACTCCGAGTTGTCTGAAGTCTGTTGTGAACCTATTGAATCATCTTTGTCATCTTGTACCACCTCAGTACTCCCCATGACCCGCTGACCGACCACTCCCCAAAAAATAGGGGTCCTACACTTCCTCCCATAGACCATCTCAAAAGGAGGTCGATAAATGCTGGCGTGATAACTGTTGTTATACGAAAATTCCGCCAAGGGAAGATACGTATCCCAACTACCACCAAAATACATAACGCATACCCGTAGCACATCCTTTAAAGTCTGGATAGTCCGCTCACTCTGACCATTAGTTTTCGGGTGAAAATTCGTGATGAAATGCAGACGAGTACCCAACTCCTCGTGAACCGAACATCCCTATCAGAGACCACAGAAACCGGCATCCCATGACGTGCCACCACCTCCCAAATGTAGATATCGGCTAGCTTCCCCGCTGAAATAATCTCCTGAATCGGAATGAAGTGCACGCTCTTGGTCAACTGATCCACGATGACCCAAATCGAATCCACTTCGTGCGCCGTCAGGGGAAATTTGGTGATAAAATCCATTGTAATCTCCTCCCATTTCCAAATGGGGACCTCTAACGGCTCCATCTTGTCGTGTGGTCGCTGATGCTCGGCCTTGACCTTCCTGCAAGTCAAGAACCTCTCTGTTGGATTAATGTTTAAGTCCATAACTATAATTGGTAAGACTTGACCCAACCCGACATGGTCCATTTGGGTTGCATGACATCGGGACAATTGGATAGACAAGATGAGGAAAAAGGATACTAGTGATTTATATTAATATATTATAAGTTCTAATATATTAATATATAATCATATTATTTAATTAGTATTGATCAAGAATTAATTTATAATTAATTAAGTGATCAAAAGGAACTAATTAAATATGGACTCTAAGATATATGTGTGTGATGGGCCAAGTTCATTTAGGTTGGGCTAAGCTTTCATGGATAGTCCATGGAGTGTTTAACCCATGGATCATATGAAATGAAAGGTCATGGGTATTAGGGTTTAACCCTAATCTCCACACTATATAAAGATGTCCTTGGTTGGTGAAATGGGCACTAGTGTGTGTACACAAAAGGGCAAGGCCGATTTCACTAGAGATAACCAAAGTATCCTTATTCTCAAGGTTATTCCAAGTGTTCATGGTGTTGTGTGAACCATTTTGAACCATTTGAGGTGTCACACTTGGGGCACTAGGCACTCAAGCTTCATGAAGACAAGTTACATAAAAAAAAAGGTATGTATTCTATCTATTTTATTACCCAAGTATATGATATTTGTATGCTAGTATAGGGTAATATCTTGGAAACTTCATATTTGCATGTAGAATAGAGAAAACATAGATCTAAGGTATTTAGGGTTGTATGTGCACCATAGGATGTTGTAGTATAGTAAAACCCAACAGTGGTATCAGAGCCATGGGTTGTTTTCTGTTATATTCATGCAAATGTTTGATTTTCAAAGTTGAAAAAAAAAAGAAAAAAAAAACATGAAGTTTGTCAAATTTTAAGATAATTACTTGTTTTGTGAAAAACTAATTATTTGTAAAATTTGAATCATTTGCTATATGAGTTGAATTAGGTCAAATTTAGTAAAAGATAAAATGATATGATTATTTTATTAGTTTTAAAAGTTTGATCCAAATGTTTTAAGGAGTTACAAATTTTGTCATAAATTTTTGGAGCTCAAAAAGTTTTTTTAAAGTTGTGATCTTATGTGTTTTGAAACCTCCATAAGTTATGGATATGAAAAGGTTTTAAAAAAAATTTTGTTTTTATGGAGTTACAAAATTTGGTGTTAATGTTTTAAAGAATTCCATAACTTATTCTTAAGTTATGGAACATGAAAAGTTTCATCATAAAACAAGCATTTAACTCCATAAGTTATGGATTACCAAAAGTTCTATGTTTCCTTGATTTATGAGTTAGTTTAGATTAATGGAAAAAAAATTTGTGTTTTAGTTGTTTTCAATCCTAATTAATCTAAAAGTTGTTCATAAAATGTGTTTTTTTGTAACTTGTCCTCAAGTTATATGAAAAGTCACGTTTATGAATCTTAAAAAACTCATAAATATGCCTTAGGTTACAAAAAAATGAAGTCTTTTTTTCTTATAAATAGTTTTTATGGCTCCATAACTTGTCCTCAAGTTATGGATGTCCAAGAGTCTCTTCATTAAAAGTTTTAAAGCTCTACTTAAAACTCATAAGTTATAAAAAAAAGAGTTTTGAATAGTTTCAAAACTTGCCCTCAAGTTTTGGAATTTGAAAAGTTTTCTCAAATGAATACTTTAATTCCAAGTTAAGCCCTTAGAATTTTAAAAGTTAAAATTCAACCCTTATACTTTATAATATTATAAGTTAATAATATATATATGTGTATAAGAGCAAGTCAGTCTTACCATTAGTAGGCCTCATTCACGAAGTCGGTCTATAATGGGGGTATAAGGTTGTTGCCTATAAAATGGCAGCTTAATGGGTGTCCACTCTCACCCACCGCTTCCTTGACTGGTGGAGGGTCGTTAGCCGAACAGGTAGGACAAGGACTATAATTCTCCCTTCATTAAAATTATTAATGATAAATACTAAGTAACTAAACCTTTTATTAATTCCCAATCTTAGTTACTTAGGAAAATGTGAATAAGGTGCTAATGCATGAAATTACACTTTGCACTTTGTTTAAACCGTTAGTGGAGCGTGTGTGGTTAACCGGCACACTAACCTGGATTTAACAAAGTAGGCAAATGGTAACTTAATATTTATCATAGTATCGATGGAGCTCGTGTGGTTAACCGGCACATCGATTGAGGGGTAAATATTAAGGGTACCAAGTATATTTGCATGGTTACTTCACACCTTGTTTTGTGATCCTCGGCATCCCAGTCACAAAACCTGAAGGGCACACTCGAGATTGAAACATGCCATTGAAAAGTTCAATGAATCTCAAAAGATCTAGGTGTTTCAAATCCAATTAAAAACCTAATTAAATTATTTCGTTTTTCATGGTGGAAATTGGTAAATCGTCATTTACCTACCTTCAACTATATTATAACTCGGATTACGGCATCCCTCTTCCAGTTATAAATAGGTTGTTGGATCCTAGCCTTAATATTTCATATTGGGTGTTATATTAAGGACTTTAGATCAACTATCTTGAATATCTCCCAAAAGATGTCTAGTTGAGACATCTATGATCTTCCCAAATCTCTTGGAACTTTACTTCCTCCACCTCCTCCAATTATTCTCCCTAACCCACAAGTTCAAGGTTACTCAAGCCCTAATGGCAAGCAAGGTCTATGTGTGATCACATCTTAGAGATGAAGTCACATATTGACAAGCCGGGAGAGTTGGGTGTCAAAGTCTTGAGAAAGTTGGATGTTCAATCACTTTCTAAGTCACATAGTGAGTTCCTTTGGGACTACTATGAAACAGACTATGACATGAACCTTAATCATATCTATTTGCTTGGTGCTGTTGAATCAGCAATGATTTGGAACGATAGTAAAACAAATTTGATTAGAAGATCAACTTCCCAAAAACTTTATGGACAGTGACAATGGTGACACTGGAAATCCAGAAAAAGCATTCTCTTCCCAATGGAAAGGGATTGGCCATAGTCAACCCGGTTGACCAAATGGTAAAGAGAAAGGCTAAGTCTAAGATAGTCCCATTACCAAAGGGTCCATATGTTTATTTTGGAAGGGGTGTTGATTGCAAAGCTGCCAAATTTACCTAAGGATGTTAAAGTCAATAAGTTTGACTCTACATCAGGTAGAGCCCATTATCTAACTCTGTTAAGTTCTATTCTGAGATCCTCATTACATGATGTGACTGGGTCACATGTTGATGTTTTAAGAATCAAAGAATAGAGAGAAATCTTAAAGGAAGTATATGCTGATTCTGATCGCGAAGGTGGATTTCGATCGCATCAGAATTTTGAGCAGTTGCTTAAGAAGTTATGATATATTGCTAAGGATTAGATAACAACAATTTTCCATGTGGATTGTAAGGATAAGTTTTTCCGCAAAGTTTTAAAATAAAAGAAAATTGTTTAATTTTATTTATTTGAAGTATCCTTACAATGACATTTGTGGAAAATTGTTGCTTATATGATTCCACTGACAGCAATATTAGAAAATGGATTTGATTCTTTCGTTTGTGGTAGTGTCTAAATTTACCAAATCAGGAAAGTTCTTCATCGCCCAAGTTTCAATTGGACCGAAACTTGGAATCATGCAAGTTGAATAGTATGATGAATGAGAACTTTCAAGCATTGGAAAATCAAGACTAATTACTTGTTCACATGGATGTGTGAGTCAAGTGAAGGACTAAAGGGATCGAGTACACATTCTTGTGCACTGGTTATGTCCACCACAAAGCTTGTTAAGACTATTTGATTTACTAAAGTTTAGTAAATATGGTTATACTTACAAGTTTAAGTATAATTCTGAAACATTGGAAAAGTCTCAATGTATTGCAGAACGAATAGGAAGAATCAAATTAGGGAGAAAGATAAAAGTTTCTCAAATCTGAAAAGATGGGAGAGTACTTTAGTATCATGTTTGTGATCATCTTAATGATTTAGAAATCATATCACAATTAGTCCTCTAAAGGTCATCTTAGTGCATTCTTATGACTAAGAAGAGGAGTCATGAATTGTTGAAATGGTTAGATCAGGAAGATGAGTCATACTTCGTTCCAAAACAATTCTTAGAGTCATACTCCAAGATTGTAACTTGAGTGACATATCTTAAAGAAAGGTTTAAAACACTTGTCAAATGTAAGAGTAAAAGTGTCCTACTCTTTTACATTTGAAATTGGTAAGTTGTGATGTTTTGGATAAAACAAAGACCAACTAAGGCCAATTGTGTGAAGTGTTTGTCTTGATAAAGAATCCGCACTATCTCTTGAATATTTGGCAAGATAGTCTTATATGTCAAGAGGACAGTGGGAGTCTTAAAGATCCTAAAAAGAATTTCAAGAACTAATCAAGAATAAAACCTGAGGTTCTTCACTAGCACACGACTTGAGGTTTATAACCTATCGTGTTGACATATTCTGTGCCCATTCCAGTTAAAGTTGGCTTTGCATAGGAGTTCTGAAAGTTCTCAATTGGTTGCATAACAACTTGGAAGCAATGGCAGACCCTGTACTGCCAGGTGGCAAGAAGTTAAGATTCCATAAGTTCAGTCCATATGAATTTGGATTTGTCATTATCCTTGTCTTGTGACTATGGTTTTGATGATTCACATGGATAAGAACACATACACCATAAAATCTAAGGGTCATAAGGTTTCTCTCCGATTCATGAAAATGATGGTGAGGAAACACTTCCACCAAGTAGATTTGAAGCAGATGGCAAAAGGTCTAAACAATTGAGACTATGATTACGACATCCCTTTTCATAGTTCTGAAATTGTTTAGACACACATGCATGCTATCTAAGGAAAGGTGTATGATTTTGATAAAGTTTTATCAAATCATCTCGTATCAGAAATCTGAACTTTGGTAAGAAAGTCAATAAAGTATTGATTTCTAGAAGTCCAGCTGATTTCTGAGTACATGTCAAAGCTAGTGGGAGCATAAGTGTTATGCTAATAATCATCATGTTAGTGGGAGCATGATGATTATTGTTAGTGTTGCAAGTTAGCAATGTTAATTATAGAAAACAAAAGTTTCAATTCGTGAGGCTGCAGGGATTGAAAAAGTTGTTTTGCTATAATTAAGGGAGAGGATATACTTCATTTCAGTTCTAAAGGCTTAGATTGAGACCTTAATCCTCTTTAGTCAAGAATATATATCTATGAATTTCATGTTGGATTGGTTCAACTTAAGGAAATTCTATATATTGCGTTCTCAAAATTCGATTATGATTACGACATCCCTCTTCATAGTCAAATTTTGAAAACATAGCAAATAAATATATTGTAGCAAAAGACTGGTCTAGAATCATGTCTTTATGTGAGACATCATGAATCGTGTACCATTTGCTTTGGGTACAGGATCGATTGCATGTGCTATAATATTTGTCCTTTCTAAATTTTTCCAAATGCCCAGAGGCATTAAGAAGGGAAAAGGTCTAGAATTGGATATGACTAAAATGATTAAGCAATTGTCGAGGACAATCTAAGGCTTACCAAAGATTGGTTGCTCAGGGACAGTTGGAAGTATAGTGCTAATTTTGGAAGGACTATATTGACATATTCTGAAAAGAGGCATCTCTTGTTCAGAAGTGATAATCAAAATGAGAATATGAAGTTGTCTCCATAGGTAGGAGTTATCTGTGTAAGATTAGAAAACTTAATGCAAGAATGATGTTTCCATGGAGTTGATCTCCATTGGAATACTCTGTAATGTTTGTTGACAAGTCTTTGTGACTTTGTACATATTCATTACAGGAGGGTCAGTGCATATAAGTTTAAAATCTAAACAAATTTCGATAAATGATAGGAATTTGAAATTCTCACATTTTTCGATAAGGATTTGGAAGTGTGAAATTAGAATCATTGAAATTATGTTCAATTGGTTTATTTCACAAAGTAAGGATCATAGACAAACATAGAGTGCATACTTGGTGTATGGCAAAGCTATTGTTTAGAAAAACATAGTGTACATGCTTGGAGCATGGGACAACTAGTGTTTTTAATTCAGGTATAAAGTTGATAAAACCGAAACAATGAAATAATGAGTAATTAGTATGGTGATAAATAAAAGTGGTCTATTTGTATTCATAGGGTTTGATGCCATATTTGATTCATTTATTCTTGTGTTTCATTTTGCATGTTTTGACTTCCAGAATAAACTAGGTCATTCTTCCTGAATGACTAAGTTATTCAAACTATCCACAGTCGGTCATATGTTGGAAGTAGATATGAATCAAGACTGTCATGGGTTGGCTTGTAGAGGTCTAAGATGTTGGACAAAGCGGTGCTACAACACTCATGAGTGCTCATAAGTTCTGAGTATTGGATTCAACGTACGCTCATTTGAATCACTTCATGGATTTTGTCATGAGTGATCATGAGACGATAATATCTTATATTCTTCAAACCTAGAGATATGAGTTGGTACTATGAGTTGGTTATAAATTGCTTGCACGAAAACGCATTGGTAACTCGATGTTATAAAACGTGTCTTTGTGTATGATTCAACAAGTAGTAGAACAAGCCTTATGAGTCGAAGTTTATCCATTCATTTTACCTTCGGGATAAAAGCGATATCTGTGGGCCCCTCGATGATTTAATGATGACACATGTGAGTGCTTGGCCAAGCCAGGACTGATTTGATCTGTTCAATCAGTCAGTCGTCATGAATCGGAAATCGGGAAACAACAAATGGACAGAGAGAATGATTTATAATCCATGTCTCAATCCATATGATATCTAGAATGGAGGAATATATGATCCCTTATCTAATGGACAAGTCATTGACAAAGGTCAGAGTTCATCGGCAAGGTCAGAGTTTGACAGAAGCTTTTGAGAGCTACGATTGCTAGTCAGGGTTTGAAGTCATACTCAATAATAGTTTTAGACTTATCCAAGTGGGAGACTGTTGGATTAATGTCTAAGTCCATAACTATAATTGGTAAGACTTGACCCGACCCGGCATGGTCCATTTGGGTTGCATGACATCGGGACAATTAGATAGACAAGATGAGGAAAAAGGATACTAGTGATTTATATTATTATATTATAAGTTCTAATATATTAATATATAATCATATTATTTAATTACTATTGATCAAGAATTAATTTATAATTAATTAAGTGATCAAAAGGAACTAATTAAATATGGACTCTAAGATATATGTGTGTGATGGACCAAGTTCATTTAGGTTGGGCTAAGCTTTCATGGATAGTCCATGGAGTGTTTAACCCATGGATCATATGAAATGAAAGGTCATGGGTATTAGGGTTTAACCCTAATCTCCACACTATATAAAGATGTCCTTGGTTGGTGAAATGGGCACTAGTGTGTGTACACAAAAGGGCAAGGCCGATTTCACTAGAGAGAACCAAAGTATCCTTATTCTCAAGGTTATTCCAAGTGTTCATGGTGTTGTGTGAACCATTTGAGGTGTCACACTTGGGGCACTAGGCACTCAAGCTTCATGAAGACAAGTTACATAAAAAAGGTATGTATTCTATCTATTTTATTACCCAAGTATATGATATTTGTATGCTAGTATATGGTAATATCTTGGAAACTTCATATTTGCATGTATAATAGAGAAAACATAGATCCAAGGTATTTAGGGTTGTATGTGCACCATAGGATGTTGTAGTATACTAAAACCCAACACTCTCCACATACCAGGCCACATCCCACTTCATGCATGACCACCAATAGTCAGGCCGGAGATCTCTATACATAACCTAACATGCACCACCCCAGTATGGAACCCACACCATCCAATTGAGAGTCAATAATACCCAACTATCATAATCAAAGGAAGCCACCTGACCCACTATACGCTCACTCTTCTGGTGCTTTTCCTTCATAGCCTCAACCCGAGCCACTCAAATCTGCTCTAATAGTGAGGTAATCACTGTCACCCTCAAACATACATCCCTGATCAGGGCAGAAACCACCTTGCGGCTGAGAGGATCGACCACCACATTGGCCTTTCCCGGATGATAAAGGATCTCACAATCATAATCCTTCACCACATCCAACCACCTACGATGCCTCATGTTCAGATTCGACTGATTCATCAAATAGCTCAGGCTCTTTTGATCCGTGTGGATAGCACATCAGACCCTATAGAGGTAATGTCGCCAAATCTTGAGGGCAAACACCATAGCCCCCAACTCCAAATCATGTGTAGGTTACTTCGCCTTATGAGGCTTCAGTTGCCTTGAAGCATAAGCAATCACATGACCCCGCTGCATCAACAGTGCTCCCAAACCTATGATCGACGCATCACAATATACCACAAAATCCTCAACACCCTCCGGCAGGGTCATAATCGACGCCTCACACAATCTCTGTCTCAGGGTCTCAAAAGTTGCCTGCTGCTCAGGCCCCCAACGAAACGTGAGGGTCTTCTTCGTCAACCGAGTCAATGGAACCGCTATCTTGGAGAAATCCTAAATGAATCTGCGATAATAACATGCCAATACAAGGAAACTTTAAATCTCAGATGGAGACCTCGGAACCTCCCACCTCATCACCGCCTCGACCTTGGCCGGATCGACCGAAATACCGTTCTGGTTGACAAGGTGCCCCAGAAACTGCACCTCGTGCAACCAGAACTCACACTTGGAGAACTTCGCATACAATCTCTCCCTCCTCAGAGTCTCCAATACCTCCCTCAGATGCTCCTTATGCTACTTATGGGTCTTGGAATAGACCATGATGTCATCAATAAGCACAATCACAGAATGATCCAACATAGGCATGCATACGCGATTCATGAGATCCATGAATGCGGTTGGAGCATTGGTGAGCATGAAGGGCATCACCACGAACTCGTAATGACCATAACGAGTTTGGAAGGCCGTCTTCTTCATATCCTCCTCTCTGACCCTCATCTGGTGATAACCCGAACGCAGATCAATCTTGGAAAACCAAGATGCGCCCTAAAGTTGATCAAATAAATTGTCGATCCTCGAAAGTGGGTAACGGTTCTTTCCCCGTTAGATTATTCAGCTCCTGGTAGTCGATGCACATCCGATGCGACACGTCCTTATTTTTCACAAACAAGATCGGCGCTCCCCATGGCGAACTACTTGGCCGAATAAATCCCTTGTCTAACAGCTCCTACAGCTGTGTAGACATCTCCTGCATCTCTGGAGGGGCTAACCCAAAAGGTGCTTTGGCTATTGGAGCCGCACCTGGAACCAAATCAATTTAAACTCCACCTGCCTCACCTCACCCTTTGTAACGCCCGCGTTTCTGGCTAAGCATTATTATGATGATGTAATAGTTAGGGTTAACAATTGTAACCTATTTGATGTAATGAAGAAGAATTATTTTGAGTATTATGTGATTTACGTGTAAATTATGTGCAATATACATGCTTATAACGATATAATAAAATAGGAATAAAATACGCGTCTAAAATAAAATAATAATTAAACCCAATATCTTTGAAGAAAGTTGAAGTCGTCGTAAAAAGGATTCCAGAGATATAAGGAACGCTGAAATCCGACTTATAACGAAGAAGTTATGACTCGTCGAAGTTTCATGATTAAACCGGCACGACTCCGCGTATCGTCAAAAGTAAATTTTTAACAAAATACTTTCTGGCCTTAGTAATCTAAACAAAATTCGTAGTAGATGGTAAACCGAGAGCGTTCATATAGAGAACGTCAAAATCTGACTTCGTTAGAGGAAGTTATGATTTTTCTAAGATACAACATATCAGTATACAACTCGAAAATCGAATTTTAGAGCGTTAGATTATTAGCCGACACAATTTAAACGAGAATTGAAGATCTCGTTAATAGGATCTCAACGATATAAAAATAGTCGAAAACGGATGTCGAACGAAAAAGTTACGAACTTTTACCGGACTTTAACTATCTAAGACTGTTAAAATATAACTTTAAAAATAAATTCAAAATTAGCCGACGGAGTCTAGAAAGAGATTTTTACCCTTCTCTCTCCCCATATCTGTTTGTTTTGACCAAGCGAATAAAGCCGGTGGCTGCTGCTCTACTATATAAGTAACGTGCGTGAGGAAAGGATCTCGTGTGGTAAAGCATCTCGACGCTCAATAGCCGTAGTTGACTATAGACCTTCACGAGTTACTTGTCATCACCGAGAAATCACAAATCTTTACCAAGTGAAATCCAACCCCTTCTCTACTCCTTTCCTTATGTTCTTTTTTTAGATCTAGCCTGAATGACTCCTAAACTAAAGGTTTTCATTATATCTAAAGTGTGGAGTGAGGGATCTTTATATTATAGGTAGCCAGTCTTTACTTCACTCGTCCCAAGTAGGTGATGTAAGCTTCATTTACAGTTTTTCGGCTTTTTTCGAGCTTCAAAAAGGCTTGAATTATTGTTTCTCTGTTCAGGTTTTCTTCATTTATTGTTCCATTTAATCTATGCAGTGTGATTTCTGGCTTCTGTTATATTTTTATATTTCTTTCTTTTCTTTTTCTTCCTTTCTATTGAAAAGGAGTCCGCTTTCTTCGCACTCATGAAAACAACCTGAAGCTGGACTGACCATGAACTAGTGGGAATGGGAGCCAAAATAGGGCAAGAGTGTGACATCCCCATTTTCACGGCCAAAAAAGACCGATTTTGTTTATGCTTTATAAAAATCAGAGTACCTCTTTTAATAAAAATGTTGCGGAATTTGTTCCCAGTAAAACATGATAAATATGTTATCAAAGCATTTCCGAAGAAAAGTATTTTTATTCATTTAAAAAAAATATTTGGGATGTCATCGTCAATACAGAAACATAAGCATAAACAGAACTTACATTCATTATCACTAGTGATTTATATCTCCTTAATCTCTCAGTGTAATGTGACTTCATATCAACACCTGTGATATAAATAAACTGAGTGGGTCAGGTTGGGAAACCTGGTGAGTACATAAGGTTTTCAACCTACAATAATATAATTATTATGTTTAATCGTAAAACAATTAACCCAATTACCCATCCCCATTATCTTCGTTATTCTTAAGGGTCTACCCTAAGAATCATCTATCCTGAATTCGTTCATTCCGAAGTCCATCGCTTCCAGGGTTCATATGACAGGCACTAAGTCCATAGCTGCCAATGCTCGTTCGTAAAGCACTAATTCCATAGCTGCTAAATTTCATTCATCGGGTACTAAATCCATAGCTACCAGTGTTTATCTAATAGGTACAAAATCCATAGCTACCAACGTTTATCTAACAGGTACTAAGTCCATAGCTACCGGCGTTTATCCAATAGGCACTAAGTCCATAGCTGCCGATGTTATTTATTAGGCACTAAGTCTATAGCTGCCAATGTTCACTCATATCATCTTTCATATCTCATCATTCATCTACCCATGTTTTACCCAACATATTCGTAGATATAAAATACATACAGTTTAAATTATTTAAAACATGTATAAAATCGTTCATCCATCATAGATAGCAAGTATACAGGTTATATGCACGTAATTTATATAAAATACTTCATATCTATGTGTAAGATGAAAGTAACTATGCACTCACTTGAAAAGGTGGTGAATCCGAACTCAGACAGCGCTTCGCTTCTTAAAAATAATTTCCTTCGACAAAACCTAGTATTATTACCATTAGAGTTTAGTCTATTATTCGCCGAGACTAATTAATAGTCTAGCTATTATTACTATTATATAAGCGTTAAACAATACTTATATAACCCATAATAATAGCCCAAGTACTTATTATAAGTTCCTAATAATGTTACTATAATTAAATAAACGATATATTAAAAATAGCGTAGGCGTAGCTCAGTTACAGCGGGTTTTATAGAAAATCGGGCTTTGCTTGGAGCAGCGTTCCCGAGCCGAAAAGCTCTTCTTCTCGGAGCCGTCGAGCACTCCGGGGCTTCCGCCTCGTGCTAGGGAGGTTCCCTAGGCTTTTCGGGGGGTTTCGGGGCTAGAGAGAGGTTCTAGAGAGAGAGTAAAGAGAAGAAAGAATGGGAAAGGTGTGAAGAAAATGAGGGTGGGAGAGGTTCTATTTATAGGGTGAAAAATGGCTGAACTTGGTGCCACATGTCAACATCTAGTGGCAAGACTTGGGGAGAAAGCAATGGCCAAGATTGTGCCACATCACCCATTTTCGCACAGCACACTTCCGACTTCTAAAATCCGTAACTTTCACATACGACCTCTGTTTTTGACGTTATTTATATCCACACGTAGGTAAAAATAAGATCTACAACTTTCATTTTGACTCCATCGGCTAATTCTCGACCGATCTTAAATTTAACAGTACGAGGAGATTATACTGTTAAATGTCCGCGTAAAATTCATAACTTCTACATACGGACTCTGTTTTCGTCTGTCTTTTTACCGTTGAGTTCCTATTAATGAGATATTCAATTCTCATTTAGGTCGCGTAGGCCAAAAACCGCTCGATCTAAAATTCGAGTTTCGGGCTGTGCACTGCTAAGCCAAATCTTAGAAAATTCATAACTTCCTCATACGAAGTCAGATTTGGGTGTTCTTTTTTTTTTTTGTATGTTCTCGGTTTAACGTATACTACAACTTTTGTTTAGATTTCTAAGGCTAAAAAGTCCTCCATCGTAAATTCACTATTTACGTCTCCCGGTGTCGTGCCGGTTTTGCCGTAAAACTTCGACATACCATAACTTCTTCGTTATAACTCGGATTTCAACGTTCTTTATATGTACGGAACCCTTGAGACGTATTCTGCAACTTGGTTAAGATTATTTATTCTAAATAATATTTTGTCAAAAAGTCGTTTTCGACCCCTATTATCTCTAAATTGACTAGTCCGGATCTACGGGCGTTACAAAGAGCACTGGAAGTCACAGTAGCAGGCATCATATTAAGTTTGGGGCTAACGGAATCCATTTCGAGTAGAAATTTCTTGTTGAGTTATGTACTTACTTAAAAACCAATAAACCGTTGTTTCAAGAAATAATATCTTCTACCAAGACATTAACAAAGAGTAAATTAAAGGTAAGGTCTAACTAAACCGGCTCAGTACTATGACCCCGACTCTGTTTAACTATCCCTTTCCCGACTCTGTTAAGGAGGATCGCTAACCCAACTCTTTGAATCTCTGACTAAGCCTGCTCCTCGACTAGCGCTTGCTAATCGGATAACAGAACTGGTAACCGTTGACTGATTCTTCTCTTGTCTTTAACGAGTCACTCTAACTCTATCCTCTGTCTACGCTCGTTCCTGTCCTTAAAAGAAGATCTCTCCGGTTGCTTCCTTCTCCTTGCTAAACTAGAAATGATTTCTTACGACTAGCACTACGATTCACGCATCTCGCACGGTTAAAGTTGTAGATCACGTAGATATCTATGCACGGATATAAAGAACGTCAAAAAACGGAGCTCGTATGCAAAAGGTATGGATTTTACAAGATAATTAATTTTCGGATTAACAAGAGGGTGACACGTGTCACGATCTGGCACCACATCTTCTTCGCCAAGGCTTGCGATTTGATGCTGACACGTGGATCCCAGTACACCCAACGTAATTTGACTACACCCAACATACTGGACCACTTCCAGCCTATAAATAGAAGTCGAAATTCACTTTATTCTTTACACCATTCCATCCTACTCTCTCCCCAAGGCTTCAATACCTTTATCTAGCACTTCCTAAGTGTTAGTAACGAAGCTCTGAAGTGTCAGAAAGCCCCAATAAATAGAGCTTTTAGTTTAAAAATTCTTCCCGCACAGAGTCCGGTTTTTCGCTAAAGCACCTGCAAGTTGAGTTATGCTTACCGTACTTTAAGTATAACTTATGTTTAAGTTCATTATCATTATTACGAACCTATAAAAAAGATTTATCAGTGATTCCAAGTCGTTAAAATGATTGATCTACTTACGAGAGAGGTGTCTAGAATGGTCACGTTGGCTTGGTTGTTGGATTTCAGAAAAGTTATACGCCGAAATGATCCTGCTCCCAACTGTCCTGTTTGGATGATCCTTCTTGATAGATCTTGAAATAGACTTTGAATTAATGATGAATCTAGACTAATAATTAGTCGCAATAAATATTAGACTAAGACTTAGTGATAATGATACTAGGTTATGTCAAAGGAAAAGACAGTTGCTAGAAGAGAAGCGTTGTCCGAATTTGGAATTGTCACTTTAACAAGTGAGTGCGTAGTTACTTTCATCTTACACATAGATATGAAATATTTAATATAAATTGCATGTTATATGTTCCTATTATCTGTGTTCCTGATAACTATGTTGGATGAACGATTTATACATGTTTTACTTGATTTAAAATGTATATGTATTTTATACCTATAATTATGTTGGGTAAAAATGGGTAGATGAAAGATGATATAGATGATGAAAGATGAAAGATGAGATAAATGATAAGAGGCATTGACTTTAAAGATGATCCACTCGTTTAGCGGAGTATAGATGACGACCACAGACTATTCTAGACCGTCCAGTGGAACGCTAGCAGGCTCACAACCTGTAGGTGTTTTTGAACTAAGTGTTCACCAGGTGTACTCCATCCCCCTCATGGTTGCCTTACTGACATATATTGCTGAAGAATCCCCTAAGCATTATTGTCTATCTCGAAGATAATCCTTAGGATAGGTCCCTTTAATTAGATGCTTTAGGGACAGAAAGTGAGGATAACGAGAATGGGTAATCAGGTTGAATGATTTTATGAAAATAAAGAATTTAATTATTGTGGGTTGAAAATCTTATGTGCTCACCAGACTCCCAAGCCTGACCCACTCAGTTTCTTGTATTACAGGTAGTGGCACAAGAGCACAAGTGTGATGATGAGATGAGAGATTTATGGATTATAGGCCAGTAGAATAATAGATTTTTGTAAGGCCTATATTATTTCCGTTTATGCTTATTTACTGTATTGACGATGACATCCCAACATTTTTAATATAATTAAAATATATTTCTTTGGAAATGATTTGATAATATCTTTATCATATTTTGTGAATAAATTCCGCAATATTATTCTTCAAAAGGATACTCTAATTTTAAATAAAGCATAAACAAATCGGTATTTTTTGGCCGTGAAATTGGGGATGTCACAGTTGGTATCAGAGCATTAGTTTAAGCGAACTAGGAATTTATAGGATTTCTAGACTTAAACTTAGAATGCTAAGCGATGATTGTGAGATGAGTGTCTGCTATATTTAGGAAATATACCTGCATAGACACGAGCACTAGCTTATTTTAGGAAAGATGCCTAAATTTCTTTTATGTGCTAAATGATTTATGATACCTTATATGCATTATGATGCTATTATTTGATCGGATCTATGGTCTATTGCCGACCGGATCTGGAAACTTTATGTGTTCAGATTTCTAAACGTTTAACTAAGATATTAGAACTGACATGTAAAATTTTGGAGTGATAAGGAGATTTATACGCATATCGTAAATAAAGTTTTCCCTATCTTAATTCCCGTCGCTATACACTGAACATCTGCTTAGGTGTATAGATCAACATGGTGAGAACTCGCAGCAGATTAGGAGACGCTAATGGAAACCAGCAGACTGAGCCACGAGTGATTGAGCGTGCACCAGTGGTAGCAGCCGCACCAAAACCTATCACGTTGGCAATGATACATGCGATGTTGGATCGTCAGATGGAAGAGACAAGGCGTCTACTTCAACAGAATAAGATGAACCTAATGTGCCTATTGTGCAGCCAGAACTGAATAAGGAACTATCAGAGGAGGGAAATTACAGCGGTACATTGAGTCAAGTTGAACCCCTAGTGGTAAGGAGGAACGACTCGGACAAAGGGATTGAAAAGGATGGGCGTATGTATAAGAACTACTTGGGTGTCAAGCCACCAAGTCTTTCAGAAAGCCCAAAGCCAGTGGAGATTATGGATTGGATCTCTGAGATGGAGATGGTATTTAAATACTGCAACTGCAGCAACAACCAGAAAACCGTCTTTACAGCCAGAAAACTAAAGACCGGAGTTTTAAGTTGGTGAAAGTTGTTGGCAGATACAATGCCACAGGGAGAAGCCCTGAGGATGTCTTGGGAAGCATTCATGGAGCAGTTGAAAATGCAGTACTACTCAAAGGTAGATCTGATAGACCTAAACAATGAGTTCAGAACCTGAAGAAATGGAAGATGAGTGTTGATGAGTATGCCACCGCATTCACCGAGAGGATGAAGTTATCCCATACTTTGTGCCTACTGAACTCTCCAAGATAGAGAAGTTTTCTAACGCATTGCTAACAGACTTTGGCCCAACGGTCAAAATGGAAACTACTTTGAAGACGGCCGTTAGAGCAACCAAGAATGTGGAGACCCAGTTAAGGGAGAAGGGTCTGGAGAGAGTTGAGGTAGGAGAGAAAAGGAAATTTGAGGGATCTTCAAGGTCCAACTAGAAAAGCAGGTTCTCAAAGTCTGTTTCTGAGAAGTTTGGAGTAGGAGGAGGTGAAGCAAAATGGTGTGAGAAGTGCAAAAAGAAACACTCTAGAAAATGTGGCGAGGAGCTGACTTGTTTCAAGTGTGGAAAAGCCAGTCATTACGCCAATGAGTGTACATCCAACAAGAGGGTGTGTTACGGGTGTAATGAAGAAGGGCATATTGCTAGGGACTGCCCGAAGAAGAAAGAGGCAGGAAAGCCTAATGTGTCGCCAAGGCCAAAGGCAAGAGCATTCCAGATGACCCTAGAAGCAGCAAGGGATGAAACAGATGTCGCCTCAGGTACCTTTCTTGTAAATGGATTGCCTGCCAATATATTGTTTGATTCTTGAGCTAATTACTCCTTTATATCACATAAATTTGGTAAAAGACTAGCATTGCCTGTAAATAAACTTGATAATGCTCTAGTTGTAGAAGTTGCTAGTGGAAAATTCATACCTGTCAGTGATTGCATTAAAAACATCGTCATCGACTTGAACGGGAATAAATTCAATGAGGAATTGTTACCCATTGAGTTGAACGGTTTCGACATAGTACTAGGAATGGATTGTCTTAGTTCAAACGATGCCGAGATACTATATAGAAAGAAGATGGTGAGAGTAAACCCACCAAGAAAAGAGTCGTTTATGGTGTACATGGACAAACGTAGAGTAAATTCTAGAATTATTTCCTAGATGAAAGCCAGAAAGTGTTTGTCTAAAGGATGTACATCATAATTGGCATTTGTGATTGACACAAAGAAGGAGAAAAAAGAGATGGAAAGAATACCAGTGGTGTGTGACTATCCGAATGTCTTTTCCGAAGATCTTCCTGGATTGACCCCTGATAGACAAGTAGAGTTTCGAATAGACTTGTTGCTAGGATTAACGCAAAGTGCATCCTCAATGAATCCTCGATACCTGCACTAGTCGGTCATCAGCAATCTCAACCTCTAACGGATAATCCAACTCTCCCAGAACATAGCCAAACCTCTTGCTAAGCGCAAGGGATATAAAAGATCGAGTAGCCCCCGAATCAAATAAAACCAATGCCGAAATACCGTTAACAAAGAACGACCCTAAACAATAGTACATGCATATAAGAATGATAAACGATATAAATAAGAAAGTAAGGAGAAGATACATACCAGTGACCACATCGGGTGCTACATGAGCCTCCTCGGCTGTCAGCTGAAATGCCCTGCACTGAACAACTGGCGCATCTGACTTTCCCTGGCGGCCATCAGAGATCCTCAAGGTCACCAGAGCAGGCGCTGCTGCTGATCCCAATGATGCTAAACTCGGGTAGTTGGCGTTCTTATGGCCCCTCTGATTGAAATGGAAGTAAATCAGATCATATCCCTAGGTGGTAGTGGTGGTGGTACAATCCCCGTCGAAGTGCCCTGTCTTGCCGCACTTATAGCAGCCTGAACCACCCGCTCTGCAGACTCCATCATGTGCCATGCCGCACTTGCCACAATGGCTTTGACCCTGATGGCCCTTCGATATAGAACTATCATCCTTGGGTTTCTTTGCTGAAACCCCCGTCACCTGCCCGTGCTCTACCTTCCTCTTCCCTATATGCTCCAAGTCAATCTCCCGCTCTCGAGCCCTGGATATCATGTAATCCAGAGTTGGACAGGCGGAAAAACTAACAAACTCCCTGATGTCAAATCTCAGCATGTCATGGTACCAGGTCTTCCTCATCTCCTCATCTGCAGCGTACTCGGGTACCAATAAAGCTCTCTTTCGAATCTTGGCGGTGATATCCGTCACGGTCTCAGTCATCTGTCGCATATCCACGAACTCCCTCACTAGCTGTTGCACCTAAACACCTGGTGTAAAATCCGCTCGGAACCGGGTCACAATATCCGACCATGTCATGGCCTCAATGGATGGGGCTCCTAGAGTATAACCAACCTCCTCCCACCAATCCCGAGCTCGCTCCCTTAGACAGCCTGCAGCGAACCTCACCTTCGACCCCTCGGGGCAGAAGCTAGTCATATGAGCACACTCAATATCTGATATCCATCGCCTGGCTGCACTGGGGTCCTTCGCCCCAAAGAATTCTAGCACCCCACATCCCCTGAAATCCTTGAAGGAGAGAGTGCAAGCTCCGAACTGACTAGAGGTCAGATCGGCCCTGAAGATCCAAATACGATCCCCCATCAACTCGATAATACCCTCCTTGATCGACCCAAACATCACCGGGGTCGCATCAAGGATGCCTCTAGTAATCTCAGACGTGATGAACTCGCATAAACCTGCATCAATTGGTTCGGCGCCCGAGCCAGAACCGGATCCAGATCCTGAACCTCTAGCCCCACTGCATGTCATCACCATGATGAAACATAACACATAGACAATGAGCATACACATAAAGAAGTTTACACTCTCGAAGTTTCTTGAATTCACCATGGCCTTCCTTGTCTTGGGTGTAAATTATGTTCTTTCAGTAGTACGGGCCCAATACTACCTTCCACACCTATCCATACCCTCCCTAAGGACCGTAATGACTCCTCCAAGTCATTTCCTTTCTATCTATTACCCCTCTCATTGTATAGAGCGCCTGCACGTCAAGACATATTCCAGGAACTTCCTAGGGTTCCTTCCCTCACCACTCTTTGCTATCAGCTGCAGAAGGAACTCCATCTAATACCACCTAACTACTACACAAATACACTTACATATTATTGATACTAGCTAGTTCTTTTAATGAAGGTCCCACACTACAACAGTTGGACTCAAACAAGAGCTACACAATAGAGTTAAACCTAACATTCTAAAATTATCTAATCTCAACAATATTTAACCAAACGCACTCGTCCACTAGTCAGTTGGTACTAATGAGAATTTCTAAAAAGCACAAAGCACGCAACATTCGAGCATAAAGCAATTCAAATCAGAACACAACCTAAACATGCCATCCTATCAGATAACTGATCTCATACTAGCATGCAATCTATAAGCTCATACAGTAGGCACATAAAGGCATCCCTCCTATCATTCTTTCATGCAATCCTGAGAAGATCCTTAGCCCTAATCTAGCATGCGATTCTCATATCATAGCATAAAACATTTAACATGTATGGGTATTTTGGGAAGACTTACTTGAGCTCGACTGATTGCACGTATTGTACCCCCTTATTTTATTATAAACAAAATACTTCTTTTATGAAAACATACCAAATTCTCAGTTTGAGTTCAGACACACCCGAGGGTATGACCGAATCCCTTAAGCCAAGGCTCTGATACCAACTTGTAACATCCTAAAAATTTCAATTCTATTACACCCCTTTCAGTATCTTTCAACTAGTACTAGGTCTATTCCACCTATTTCCTTTCTTTTCTCTTGTTAATTAGAACTCGGGAACGAGGTGTTAGGGCTTTTGGGTCCTTGTATGATCGAGCAAAAAGAAAAAGAACGGGAGCAGCAAACAAAACAGAGAATGGTAGTGTTCGGTGAGGTTCTTAGCAAAAGTTGCTCGTCTTCCCTTCTTCTATTTTCTAAAAATAGATTGCAAAGGAGAGGGAGGGAAGACAAATCCAAAGGAGCAAACATGCCGCAACAAGAACTTCGGTGAGGTTCTCGGCAACAGTTGCTCGAAAAGAGAAGAAGATGTGTGAAGGGAAGGAAAAGTTGGTCCGGTAGAGGAATGCAAGCAGCAACAACACACGTGAGGGTGTTTGGCAGTATTCCTCGACAGAAAGAAGAAGAGAAAGGTGCGAGGGGTTGTTCTCCTTTTTTACTGTTGAAGATCTCCACCTCCGGTGGGGGTTTCGTTGATTGCAACTTAATAAGAAAGAGGGAAGAAACAGAATAAAACAACGATTTCAGGGGTATTTTGCTGCTTCAATCGATAGGGAAAAGTGGAAACAATAATGAGGCTATTGTCCCCTTTATTGGTCTGAAAAACACCATTTCCAGTGAGGTTCTTCTTAGAAGTCGATCAAAGCAGAGAAGAAAGAAGAGAGAGGGAATTGGAGTGTTTTCCTTTTTTTGTGATCAAATGTTTTTTTGTGAACGTCAATTCTTGGCTGATACTTTAACTTTCAATTACTTGTGTACTTTGGGTGAAACTTCTAAGCAATGTATTGATTTACATGCACTTATGTGTATTATTGAAAGATAAATGGTAGAAAAGGTGATTGTAGAAGTTCTAGTCACATGGCTGCCCATTTAGTCTATTAAACATGGGGAAATCTCCAATAAAGTCCCAAAATTTTGGCCCACTTTACGTTTTAGTCCTAAACTATTTTTTTTACGAAAATGTTCCAAAAATCGGTAGAAGTTTTCATTTTGATCATTTTTGATCGGTTGGAACCGGTAACAAAGTAATTTGGGACTATTTACTAAACTAACCCAAAATATTGCGACTTTTCTGCAAACAAAAATATTTAAACATTTCTGCAAACAAAAACCTTATTATTATTATTATTATTATTATTATTATTATTATTATTATTATTATTAAAAAATAAATAATTATACTATTTTTTAAATTCGTTATTATTAATATTGTTAATAATATATGTAAATACGTTTAAATGAAAAAAAAGAATATTAAAGACATTTTTTAAGGGTGAAGGTGGATGAGATAATGATGCTTTAAACATCGAAATCATGAATGTCTGTTTGCATATTCTTACTTTGTATATGACCATTTCATATTTGTTAATATTTTTTCGATTCAGAATATTAGCACTAAACAATTTAAAAGAAGTTGTCTATTTGTAAAATTGTTTATAAATAGTTTAAGGTAGAAGGACTCAAATCCAATAGATCCACTCCAGTCATCTACATAGGTAGCCTATATCAAAATTCAAAAATATTAATTACAATGTCTCGGTTAATAAAATATAATAGGACATGTTTTGCTTTATCACACTACATCTGCTATGTTTCCAAAAAACAACATGAATAATGTAATGAAAAAGGACAACACACATGCTGGTAATTCAAATACTTGCACACAAGACATACACACATAACACACACTCACACACTAATACATGTGGTAGGAGATCCAATCATAATCTTGATATGATCCCATTTGTTGACCCAAACTCGATTCAAGATAATATACACAAGAAATGTTCGCTTACAATTTGAGAATGATAAGCAAAAAACTGAGAATTTAATGATAATATTGATAGACCATGACGTAAAATCACTATTTATAAACAATTTTAAAAAAGTTATCTTCTTTTAAATTGTTAAGTGTTAATATTCTGAATTGAAAACAATAAAAACAAATGTGAAATGACCATATACAAAGTGAGAATGTACAAGCAAACATTCATGATTTCAATGCTTAAAGCATCACCATCCCCTATACCTTCACCCTTAAAAAATGTCTTGAATATTCTTTTTTCATTTAAACGTATTTATATGCATTATTAAAAACATTAATAATAACAAATTTAAAAAATAGTATACATATTTATATTTTTAATAAAATAATAATAATAATAATAATAATAATAATAATAATAATAATAATAATAATAATAATAATAATAATAATTTTGTTTGCAGAAGAGTTTTAATATTTTTGTTTGCAGAAAAGTCCCAATATTTTGGAGCAATTTACGAAATAGTCCCAAATTAATTTGTTACCGGTTCCACCCGGTCAAAAAGGGTCAAAATGTAAACTTTTGCCGGGTTTTAGGACTTTTTCGTAAAAGAAAAATTAATTTATGACTAAAACGTAATCTAAGCCAAAATTTTGGGACTATATTGGAGATTTCTTATTAAACATGTTCCAAAAGTATCACACTTGTGACATGTAATGCTTGGAAAATTGGTAAGTTTCATATGTTAGCCCAAATCGAAAAAGTTTGCAAAAATGGTCCTTAAAGCTAGTACGCGGGGCGTACATGTGGATAAGTGAAACCCTAATTTTAGGGTGTTGCAACCTATTTAAACCTTGTGATAACCTCACTCGGTCATTCTTAGATAGCCTTCATCCCCTCTTGTCAAGAAAATCAAACCCTAAGTGAGATCTTGAGAGTTTGAGCCCTAAAGTATGATTTTTGTGCATTGTGAAGGAGAAGAAGAAGTGAATCATTTGGAGTTGTGCTTGGAGCTTGAAGATCTGAGATTAGCTCTTCATTTTCTTTCCTTGTGAGGTAAAAAGCTTCCATCTTGCTAATCCATGTTGCTAGATCTAGTTTGGTGCCATTTTTGTACTTTTGAGTCCATGGTAGGGTTGTTGAGCCTCTTGATTCACTCCAGAAGTGATTAATGGTAGATCTAGGGTCCTGTAGGTCCCTTTGTCCAAACAAATGCAAGCTTTAGGGCATTTGTGGTCTCATGCATGTGTTAAGACATTTGTTAAGCTCTTTTGAGCTCTAAAAGCCCATTAAGCCATGCATGCACGTAAAGTTGGCAACTTTACGTGATAAACCACCTTAAGGAAGTCATATCTAAGTTTGGGTTAGAGTCTTAATCTATTAAGAGCTAAATAGTGAAGGTTGGCCAAATGGTGGAGTACGTTGGGGGTACAAGCAAGTTCGCCGCGCGTACAAGCCCTCAAACGTGTACACTGAGCGTACGATCTGAGTACACCTTGCGTACTCAACAATGGGCTTCGATTTTGTGGGCTTCTCCGTATTGGGACTTGGTGGACTTTAGTTTTTTTGGGCCATCATAATTCTATTAGTGGGTTGTTAATATTTTATTTAACTCTTGGGTGTAGGCCCATGAAAGGGATTTGGGTCCAATTTGGAAAATTGGGCCATATTGGGCTTTGAGTGATTATTATGTAAATTGGGCCTTTAGACAATTGGATTGGGCCTTGGCCTTGGGACAAGTTGGGGGAAAGGGTAAAAAGGTCTTTTACTCTAGTTTGGACTCTTAGTATGGGTCGGGATCCAATTATTTATTAGATGATTATTTTGTGATTGATAGCGTGGGGATTTTTAGCGGGCCAGCAGCCAGAGATTTATCTGTGAGATTTCGCAGTGTGAGGTGAGTTTCCTCACTGTACTTAGCGGGTCGAAGGCACCAATGCTGGCCCATGATTATTTATGGTAGGATGCTAGATGTCTGCGTGACTCTTGCATGTCTTATGTGCTGATATGTATACCGAGCGAGGCTCGATGCCGGGCGAGGCCCGATGATTGTATTGTATGATATTGGTTGTGGTTATGGCATGTGTTAGCATGATTATATGTTTATATGTTTATATGTTTATATGTTTGTTATGTGTATCGGGCGGGGCCCGATGTCAGGCGGGCCTAATGAATGACAGATCTGTAATCCGGGTGAGGCTCGAGGCCGAGTGTGACTCGATGCCGGGCGGGGCCTAGTATGTGTTTATTATGTATGGTATGAGGTATTTTTGGGGAACTCACTAAGCTTTGGGCTTATAGTTTTCAGTTTATGTTTCAGGTACTTCCAGATCGATAAGGAAGAGCCCATGATGATTGCAGAGCACACACCACCTTTTGCCACATTTTGAGATTACACTGATATGTTTTGGATGTAGTGACATACTTTGATCTTTTGAGGGTTGTGTGACAATGTTTTAATAAATTTTTTTATTAAATCAAAAATGAAATTTTTGGGACTTTACATGACATCCAAAGTACATTAAATTAGCCTTCTTGATTCATGTGCCCAATTCCCGGTATTTAATAATTTCTATGAAGTTGGCGAATGATAGTCCCGGGTTTAAGGATTCCAAAAAGTTAGACAGATCCTAAATCCGACATGTAGAACTCTGGGAAAATCAATTTAAGGTTTCGCGATTAATTGGATCCGATTCGTCAGTTTTCGTGACTTTGTTGTATTTACGGGATCAAAATATTGTGATTATGAGATGTAAGTCCCCAATCTGCTTGTGCATCAATCAGATCCGTTTGATGGTGCGGAATCCCAATCAAATGAATGATGTCAGATCAATAGAAGAAGAAGGAGAAGAAGAAAATGATGAATCTTGTATGAATTGATTAGAATGAAGATTCAGATACAAGAGATTCACACACACAATCTTCTCTCTAGTTTCTCTCTCTAGAACACCTTGGGTTTCACACACTTAAGATCCTTCACTCTCCTTACATGCACTCCTCACCCTATATATAGTAGACATGTTCACGACCGTGAACGGGTTTACGGCCGTAAACCCGTTTACGGCCGTACACACTAACCTGGCCGTGAACACAGCCGCAAACACATATTACACTTTAGAAAAATACAGTTGTTTAGAAAAGCAAAGTATAAACCATAATTTTAGACCCAACAATCTCCCCCTTGGTTTATAGCTTTCTTTTCTAACTGACCCAACAAACTCCCCCTAAAAAGTAGCTGAATTTTCTTGTTAATCTTCATTGGGAGCTTGGCTTCAGCATTAATATTCAAATTCTTCACAACTTCAAGATGAACTTGATGAATTTTCAATGAATGACTTCATCTTGAGCAGTTGGGCTTTTCTTCAAAATTTGACGTTGAACGCTCGTCGGGTGAGGAGGCTTCTTGAAAAGATTCTAGAAAGATGGCGCTTTCAGGTTGAGAATCTTCAGAGAAAACAACAGAGAGAACTAATCTTCTGGATCACTTCAACATGTTCAAGAATAGCAGCAAATTGATTGAGGAGGCTTCAATGCAATCTGTCACATAATCTTCAAGTGCAGCTTGACCTTGCTTCTGGAGTTGATGGATTGAATGTTGGAAGAATAATCTTCATTTCTTGCTCATTTGAATGAAAATTCTTCGATGATCACGGACGAAGCCTTGGCTCAGAAATTCTCGATACAGTCTCCATGAGTCTCATCTTTATCTGAATTCACTTTTCAAGACAAAACAAAACTAAAAGAAAACTTAGCACATAATATTTTTGGATTTTTCATATTTTCTGAAAATTAAAACAGAAACAAAAATATTTTTGGATTTTTTGATTTTTCTGAACAAAAAATAAAAACATAAATAACACTATTTTTGGATTTTTAATTTTCTGATTTTTGTTTGATTTTTGAATTTTCTGATTTTTGTTTGATTTTTGAATTTTTTTTATTCTCATCCTAAATTTGTGCATATAGGAAAACTATGAACAAATTTAACATAACAAAAATATTTGGGATCAAAGTTGTCAAGCAATCCAATATCATTTATCAGCACACGCCTGGATGTCTAAATCTGGTCAATCACCGGTATTGTGGTCCACTTAAACACAAAGGATGTTGACAATTGGGACAGATTATAAGTGACAAGTCATTGTGATATATATTCCTAAATGGACATTTAGCTGACGACGACCAAGGATATTGTTGTCCACTTAAATTAAGCAGCAAGATCTACAGATAACCTCTAAATGGTTCAATTTTAGTTGCACTAGAACGTGTTTCCCACTTCCCGATATACCCCGGTAATCAAGAACTTCCAAAGAACTCCTTACTTTAGGTGAGTAAACAATTATTAAGGAGGAAGAAAGATTTAGAAATAGATGCATATGTTGTGTCCCGGGTCGGATTTATTTCAATCACGCAGAGGGGACAACATATGGCTAACTAGGATAGAGGGATTGAGAGGTAGAATGTTGCATATGCTGTGTTCCAGGTCAGATCATTTCAATCACGCAGTGGAGACAACATATGGCTAACAGATAGAAAGAATTTCATAGATAAGGAGGTGTGTAGAATTAGAGTTGCATATGTTACAATCCAGGTCGGATCTCTTCCAATCACGCAGAGGAAGCAACATATGACTGACAGATAGAAAGCAAGAAAATAATTTCCTACAGACCTACTTTATCAGAACCCCCCAGTTGCCCTATCAATACCGGAATTAAGGACATGAGTCCATACATCAAGGAAATGTTGAGCCACAGTTCTAGATAATTAATTTTTAGTGTATCTTGCAGGTTCCCATGTTTATCTCACTGCTCAATCTACCCGAGCGTCGTATGGTCAGTCCAAATGAAACTATCTAAGTTCATATTAGTCAAGTCCTTTCATGGTCAATCAATGTCTAGTCCTTTTGAATCCTTTGTGCCTACCAGCACATTGAATACAGAGTCTAGACAATTCGGCTTTAGTGCATTATACGCATCATAAATTGCCCTTTAGCACTATACTTCATATCACTTCCCAAAACAACCTACTAAAGAAAGATATATAAGGAAATAAAAAATTGTCTTCAAAATGAATCAGTTTAAGATAAACTCAGGAGTATAGAGAAGAAAACTCAAACCGTAAGTCACCGATTGAATTTGCATCCAGAAGGTCTGAGAACAGCACGCATAATCTCAGAACAAATCCGAAAATTCTTCACATCGTTAAGCACAAACCCCATGAGCGATCCCTTCATTTCTTCCTTTCCCGCAAAGGACACATACTCTCAAACAAAGTTCCGAGTGTTGTACAGTTGAGAGATGCCTCCTATCATGTGCCAGGAACAGCCACTACCAACAAACCAAAGTCTGATGATATGCCTCCATAGCTGCTCCGACACAGAGCGGGATCAGTTGATCTTTGGAACCCAGTCCATTTTGAAACTGGGTTGACCTTTGTCATCCTTGCACGGTATCCTCTCCCATGACATATCCTGTTTATCACAAACAGAAGATGAAGAAACGTTAGAAGCATTAGGAGATTTGGGAGAGTGAACCTTTGGTACCCATCTGTAGCCGGGTTTAACCCATTTCTTTTTTGAGCGGATGGGTGCCTCGACACTTGATTTTGAACTTGAGGTCTGCTGTCGAGATGACTTTGACATAGCCGGTCTTGGCTTCACTGGAGCATCTCTTGGGTTTGGTTTCTTGGCCGACTTTCCCTTCTTGTCCTTGGGATTTTGATTTTTCGCCTTTTGCGCGTTCCAGTCGCCATTGTCTGAACGTGACCTTGAGGGGTTTCTTTTGAAAAATCTCCCTCTTGGCGCGTTCTGCCACCCTTGTGCATGGTAGGGAACGTATGCGCGATTCGGACAATTTCTGGCAATGTGTCCAGGTGTTCCACAGTGAAAGCAAGTCTGCTTCTTCATGTAGGAGTTGTTTCTTCCTGCCCCTGGTGGCGTGTCCATGCCTCGTCTCTTATTGTTCCCACAAGCACAATTACAGTAAACACTCTGTTTCGCTTGTTTTGGTGGCCTGTACTTCTCAACAGCAGGTTGATCAGAAGCAACTGAGTTCAAAGCAACAGATTCAGAGTTCAAGGAGACATTGGTTTGTTCAACAGTTTTCTCAACACTTTCTGGTACATCCACGGCAGAATTATCAAAGATATCATCAAATATATCAAAAAAATTTAAGTCTTCAGACTTTGACACAATTTTATTATCAAACACACTCTCTTCAGCTGCTTGCTTTGATTGACTTAAAGATTGATCTGCATGGGAAGTAGAAACATTAGTATTTTCAAGATTAATACTACCTCCTGACACAAATCCATATTTGAGATGTGGCTCTCTGTCCATTTCCTCTTTTATCAAAGGCTTAAACTGATAATTATGATTATAAGGAGGAGGCACTTTGTCATATCCTAAACCCTTTTGCTGATTCTCTTTGAATTGCAAATTATGTTCTATCATGGATGCAACTACTTCACTTGACACATCAAAATTTCTAAAAGTAAAATTTGCATTTTCAAATTTGTTTTTCAATGTGTCAAGCTCAGCAGTTACCTCAGCAAGTTGTTCAGTCACAGATCTATAATTCGCACTCTTATTGCTATACTCTTCCTGAAGTTTTCTAAAGTATTTGGTTTTTGCTTCTAATTCAGCCTTCAGGGGTTTCTGTCCTTTCCTATGTTGATATCCTTCGTATTTTAGGTCCTCGTTCTCTCTACGTAATAATTCGATATGCTTAAGTAAATTTTAAACATTATCAATGCATGTTTAAGAACAAGAAATTTCATTGACTTTGGTGTTTGAAGAACTCATTGTTTACCAAAAAAATCCTTTGACTAAAAACTAAAAAGTCAACCTTAAAAGTCAAATTTAAAAAGTCAAACCTAAAAGTCAAACCTAAAAGTCAAACTTAAAAACTCAAACTTAAAAAGTCAAACTTAAAAATTCAAACTTAAAAGTCAAACCGAAAAGCTAAATTTGAAAATTTGAAGGTTAAACGAGAAAGTCAAAGTTTAAAGTCAAAGGTCAAACTTTAAAGTCAAAGTCAAAATTTTAAGTAAAAAGTCAAAAATTAAAAACTAAAATTTTTTGGTTGAAAATGTAATTTAAAAATAAAGGAAACTTAATTTTTGGGAAAAAGTGTCAAAAATGCGAAATTTGGTTCGAAAGAAGATGCCTTTTGAATTAAATTTGGAAGAGAAAAACCATCCATCAAGCTAAGATCAGATGGCTAAGGCGTTGCAATTATGAATCAGGGGACCCAGGTTTCGATCCCTGGCACCCCCAAAAACTCTTTTGATTATTTGCTGCTGCTGCGAAGTGTATAAAATTTAAACGAGCGAGATGTTTAACATGTTGCCTTGTAGCTCAACTGGTAAGGTGCGTGGGTGAGGAGATAGGAGACCTGGGTTCGATCCCTGACACCCCCAACTTCGATTCTCCTTTTTTAATGGAAGCACTCTGCGAGGACGAGGCTACGAATGCGAGACCGAGGCTGCTGCGATGCGAGGACGAGAATGAAGCGAAGTCGAGCCGTAAACGTCCAAAGTGAGGCTGGGAACCAATCCGAGGCGAGGACCGCAAACTCCGACCGTAAACGTGCGATGCTGCTGCTGGCCGTGAACTCCGAGTCGTACACGTGCGATGCTGACCGTAAACCTCGGACCGTAAACTCTGAGGCCGTAAACCTCGGACCGTAAACTCCGGAAACCCTAGCTGCTGGCCATACACGCCGCCACCCCCTCGCTGGTTACGACCAAAAACAGTGTTTTTTCGACTTTGTAGCTCCAAAACTCGATCAAAAACCCCTTTTTATCAAAAACACGAAGAACAAACCCCCCTAATTTTCAGAGATCTATCCAAAAACGCAGAAATCCTCCAAAAATAAGATCAAATAAGCTCCATATCTGGCCAAAATGATTGATACAATCCAAGCTCTGATACCACTTGTAAGTCCCCAATCTGCTTGTGTATCAATCAGATCCGTTTGATGGTGCGGAATCCCAATCAAACGTATGATGTCAGATCAATAGAAGAAAAAGGAGAAGCAGAAGATGATGAATCTTGTATGAATTGATTAGAATGAAGATCCAGATACAAGAGATTCACACACACAATCTTCTCTCTAGTTTCTCTCTCTAGAACACCTTGGGTTTCACACACTTAAGCTCCTTCACTCTCCTTACATGCACTCCTCACTCTATATAGTATACATGTTCACGGCCGTGAACGGGTTTACGGCCGTAAACCCGTTTACGGCCATACACACTAACCTGGCCGTGAACACAGCCGCAAACACATATTACACTTTAGAAAAATACAGTTGTTTAGAAAAGCAAAGTATAAACCATAATTTTAGACCCAACATGAGAACAAATATTAGACCTAAGTCTGAGTCCAAAAAAGGTCTCGTAATTTCCATATGAGATGTGCAAGTACCTCAACGGATCAAGTTGGTTTTTTGTTCTTTAAGAAAATCAGTATTATATTGATTTGGTTTCTTAAAATAGATGTAACTTTTGCATACGACCTCCGTTTTTTATGTTTTTTATATCCATAAAGTCCTGAGAGCATAATCTATATAATTTTATCATAATTTGGTCCTAAGTATACTCGATGAAAAAAATTCATTTTTTAACGTCACAAATATAATTAATTTTGTGATTTTCGACTCGATCCTTAACAATAGACGATTTATTGAGCAGTTTGAGACTGAAGTTAATTATGAGTATAATATATTTAATATACATTATAAGCATAAAATTACACAATTTTGGTCTTTTACACATATCGATTCACGGTGGTTTGACCGTTGAACACTGACCTATTTTACCAATTGCTACATTCCCCGCCTTTAAACTCTCGTCTTGGAATTCAGCTTGTAGTTAGGGATATCTTCAAACAATTGGGGATATTGTCATTCTTCTTGATCTCGTACATGATCCTTCTGTAGTTTTCTTGTGCATGCGAGTAGTATATATTTCAAGTTTGATCTATCAATCAAACCTATGATTCTAGCCTAATCTCACAACCAACCAAGGAAAAGGGAATAAGGCAGAGTCAACATTCTAAGGTAATCCAATTCTATAAATACTTCTACCGTATTTAACTAACAAGAATGCGATACTATTTAGGTTCCTTAGTTCACTTAATTGGGAGATATAACAAGAGTGTCATCGAATAAACACTTCTCGAGTTTTGACACCTAGCATGGGTTATACACATCGTTCAGTTTTTTTGAGAATCAGGACTAATTCTTACCGGAATTTCAAAGGTCCTTCATGTCGTAGGTTTAAGTCATTGATCTCTAACTCATATTATTTCTCCAAAAGGAAACTTTTATTGTTGATGTTCGTGTTTAGCTTTATATCGTTCTTTGGTTTATTCAATCTTTTCTGTAATCTCATGACTGCCTTCTGAATCAGTAGGCAGTGTGCTACTTACTTGTTCTCAAATAATTATTCAACATTTTGGGGATCAGCACTTTCATCCGTACAAAACCTTAGACGGTGTGGCTTGTATGCTGGTGTGATAACTATTGTTAAAATACTCAATTAACAGCAATTGTGTAATCCATGCACTTTCAAAGTCAATCACTTAGGCTTGGAACCTATCGTTCAAAGTTTGGATAATTTTTGCCCATCTAGAATGGGAAACCATGTTCATACCTAGGCACGTCCCTAAGAATTTATGTAGTGATAGTTAACATCATGAGGTGAATCTACTAACTCCATCCGATTCGATAAAAATCGACACCTGGTGCAGTTTTGTTGGGTTCTTGAGATAATTTTTGGTAAGCTTTTCTATCTTACTCATTCTCTTTGTTCCACAGGAAGTGGGCAGACTTAACCCCTACTTAAATAGTATTGAGAACACTGTGTCTTGGGTAGTTCTGTTACGAAGTCCATTAAAATTTACTCCCATTTCCACTCAGGCATTTCCGATTGTTGGTGTAAACCCAAGGGTTTCTGATGTCGCTGAACTGGTGATTCCAGTTTGAGACGTTCTCAAGGTAATTACGAGTATAATATATTTGATATACATTATAAACATAATGTAACACCTTATTTTTCCAAGTATTCATTTTATACCCCTGTTATAAGAATTGTTGGCAAAAAGGGTCCCTAGTTGCGTTTGAAGAAAAAAAACGCAGCTTCAGTAGAACGCTATATGTTCGTTGATAACGCCATGCATTGGGGACACTATGCGTTATCATCCTGGACTTAAAACCCTAATTTTTAGGGTTTGGACCCTATTTGAGCATCATTATAACCCCATACCCTTCCTTATCTCTAGCCCCCTCTCTATTTCGAAATCCTAAAGTGTGTGAGTGTGTTTTGAAGCTTGGTGTGTCATTTTGGTGTTCTTGGTGGTGAAGAAAGGATCTTGAAGTTGTGGTGTTTCACTCAAGGCATTGGATCCATCATCTACTCTCCTTTGTGCATCTTTTGGAGGTATAAAGCTCCAACCTTGATGAGTTTTCCTTTAGATATTGTTTTATCTCAAAAGTTACTCCTTTTTGTCCTAAATCTTGATCTTTGTGAGTATGGAATACTACAGGACCTTTGAGTTGTCCTTTCAAATATTTTGAGGCGTGATAAGTCATAAAAATGTAGTCTTGGCTGTTGGTTTCCTTCTATGCATGAACTAGGATGTCTTTTTGGGTTAATAAGTGAGGGTTTTTGGTATTAAGCACTTATTAGCCATGCAAGACCATAAAGTTGGAAACTTTAAGGTTAAGGACGTTAGTTTAGGGCTAGATCTGGAATTTAAGCAAAAGAGAATAAGGAATAAGATCTTAAATTAAGAAAAACGGAACAGTTGGAGAACGCTATACGTTCTCCAGGAACGCCATGCGTCGAGAATGTCATGCGTACGTTCTGGATGCTATGCGTTCTTAGCTGGATTGACTTTTTGACTTTTTGACCTTTTGACTTGGACCAAATTTTGACCAAGTTTGACCTAAGGGTATTTAAGGTATTTTGAGCTGTAATTTGAGTTTTTGTCACTGTTATTTGTAAAGGTGACCGGTAGAGTTGGTTTTCGGAGCAACGTGCTGTTTCAGCTTTTTTGTTTATCTGTGAGGTGAGTTTCCTCATTGTATCCACGGGTCGAAGGCACCAATTGCGACCCATTATTAGATTATACATACATTACTGGTTGTTATGTGATATGTGTGTTTTGTGATCGTGTTGAAATACACCCCAGGGCGGGGCCCACTATGGTTTGCCGGGTTGAAATACACCCCAAGGCGGGGCCCACTATGGCATGTTTGGGCTGAAACATACCCCAGGGCGGGGCCCATAATTTTTATTGGGTTGAAATATAACCTAGGGCGGGGCCCAGTGTGTGTTTGGTATGTGGTACTTTGTAGGAACTCACTAATCCTTTTGCTTACAGTTTGTGTTGATGGTTTCAGGTACTCACGGTACTAAAGGGAAGGGTCCGATGTGATGGCACATCATTCTCCCCTCATGTTTTTCCAAACTTTTCTGGATATTATAACTCTGATGATTTGATATTGTTTACTGTGAATGTTTTGGAACAATTTAATTTTTGAAATTGTTGGTTTTAAAAATAAAAATTTTATCATTGTTTTAGGGCGTTACAAGTTGGTATCAAAGCGTTTGTTTGAGGGATTCGGACACACTTCTGGGTGTGTCAGAACTCAAACTGAGGAAATGATAGTATTTTCAAAAGGAAAAGATTTTAGATTTCTAAAAAGATTTTTTTTATTAAGTAAAAAGGGGGTGCAATGCGTGCAATCACCCGATCTCAAGTAAGTGGTTCCCAAATTACCCATACCTATGTATTGTGTTCAGTATGCTTGATATGTGAATTGTATGTTAGATTAGGGCTAAGGATACCTTCAAGAATCATATGTTAGAATTGTCTGATTTGCGTGATGCTTGTCAGCCTAGGAGGATTGGATATTATGTATTACTTGGAAGTGCAATCGGCCCAGTTAATTGCTAAGTGTATGCTTTAAAAGTTGTATATGATTAGGATCATATAGCCCTAGAATGATCGATTTATCCTCATTTCATGTTTCTTGTTTGGTTGTGGACTTAGGGTAGAATCATTATTTTATAGTCTATGTGATCCCATTTTGTGTATAACTTGCATGCATAAGGCAACCAACGGTGTTGATTGAGGTTCTCTGTATTGTGAGCAGTGGGAGTTGAGGATTCCTAAAAAAGCCTAGGATGTGTATGTTGTTTAGCATTGGATTGGTTTATAGTGCTAGCATGGTGACTTAGAGGAATCAGGGCGATTCTTGAGGTAGGTACAAATAGGTGTGAAAGGTAGTATTGGGCCCATACTAATGGAAGCACAGGATCTGTACCTGAGACAAGAATAGACCGGTAGACTCTAAGGAGTCATATTTTGTGAGAATTCCTTGTGATTCATAAGTTTATTGTTTCTATGTTGTGTTTCAGTTTGATGATGGTGATAATTACTCGACGAGGTTCTGGTTCTGGTTCAGGTTCTGGCTCGGGCACAGAACCAGTTGATGAGAGGTTATGTGATCTTATTGCGGCCGAGATTACCCATGGAATTTTGGATGGTACAATTGTGATGTTTGATACCATCAAGGAGGGTATCATGGAGATTATAGAGTAGCGGCTTAGGGCTTTTCGGGCTGAGGTCATTGTGGGTCAGGTAGGAGTATAGACTCCCTTATTTCGGGAGTTCAAGGCTTTTGTATCTCCTAAGTTCTTTGGGGCTAAGGACCCCATCGCTAGCCGATGCTGGATCGCTAACATGGAGAATGGTCAGCGGACGATCTTATTCCTTGAGGAGGCAAATGTGGGATTTACGTCCTACCTATGGAGGGACCGGGCACGCGAATGGTGGGATGAGGTTGGTCGTGTTGTGGGGACTATGATCTGGTAGTCATGAATTGGGAGGATTTTGTTTTGAGGTTCCAGAGGGAGTTTGTACTGGCTATCGAGGTGTAGCAGTTGACGAGGGAATTCCAGGACCTTTGCCAGACCACTGAGACTGTGGTGGAGATCACTGCCAAGTTCCGAGAAAGGGCTCTGTTGGTTCCACAGTATGTTGTGGATGAGGAGATGAAGAAGACGAGGTGTCATGACATGTTGAGGGATGCCATTAGGGAGTTTGTGAGCTTTTAGGGGTGCAAGGCCCTAAATGATATGATCGAGAGGGTCCCTGAGCGGGAGATTGAGTTATAGCTTCAGTCGAAGCGCAATCTGGAGCAGGTGTTGACAGCAGTGGGCCAGACTAAGAGGCCCAAGACTTCCAATTCACACACCAGGGGCCAGCAGGATCGGGGCCGTTGCGGCAAGTACAACAAGCCTCACAGTGGGGCATTCCGAGCGGTGGGTTCAGGTTATTTTAGTTGTGGCCAGCGGGGTCATATGAGTAGGGACTACCCTCAGGGTGCTTTGATGTTTTTTCATTGCAATCAGACCGAAAATAAAAAGGCCGAGTGTCCGAGATTAGCAGGAGTGGTAGTGGCGGCGCTTGCTCCAGCCACCTTGAGGATCACTGATGGCCGCCAGGGGAAGGCAGAGACACCTGTGGTGAAGAGTAGGGCATGTCAGCTGACCACCGATGAGGTACGCGCAACACCAGATGTGGTTACTAGTACGTGATTTATTTATATCTGATCTCGTATAAGGACCTTTTTGGTCAATGGTATAACCGCTCATGTACTGTTTGATTCGGGAGCTACCCGATCATTTGTATCCCTTGTGCTTAGCAGGAAGTTCTATGATGCTCCTGGGATTTTGGATTTCCCGTTGGAGGTCGAGATTGTTGATGATCTTTCTGTGAGTTCTTCGAGGGTTCATCAAGGGTGTGTCTTGAACCTTTTTAATGAGAGATACTCTATTGATTTGGTGCCGATTCCTTTGTGAGGATCGAAGGTTATTATCGGGATGGATTTGTTGGGCCCCATTGGGATGATTGATTGTGAGCACTAGCTAGTGAGAGTTTGAACCCCAAGTGGTGGAGAACTAGTTATTCCTGAGGAGGGAGCTTCGCATGGGCCAGCTCTCTGTTCATCTGCGAGGGCTAGGAAATATCTTCAGCACGGATGTTCTAGGTTCCTAGCTTATGTGGTAGATACTCGAGTTGAGGGCTCGACGACATTGAGTGAGGTGCCAATTGTTCGGGATTTTCCCAATGTATTTCCAGAGGATTTATCGGGAGTTCCCCTGAGAGGCAAGTTAAGTTTCAAATTGATCTGGTTCCTGGAGCGGCTCCAATAGCCAAGGCACCGTATCGTTTGGCACCACCAGAGATGCAAGAGTTGTCTGCGCAGCTTCAGGAGCTGCTAGACAAAGGATTTATTCGACTGAGTAAATCACCTTGGGGAGCACCGATACTATTTGTAAAGAAGAAAGACGGTTCACACATGATGTGCATTGACTACCAGGAGTTGAATAAGCTAACGATGAGGAACCGTTACCCACTCCTGAGGACCGACCATTTATTTGACCATCTTCAGGGTGCATCTTGGTTTTCCAAGATTGATTTGCGGTCAGGGTACCATCAGATGAGGGTTAGTGATGACGATGTGCAGAAGAAGGCCTTCAGGACTCGTTATGGTCATTACGAGTTCGTGGTGATGCCTTTCGGGCTCACCAATGCACCGACAACGTTCATGGATCTTATAAACCGGGTTTGCAGGCTGATGTTGGATCGGTTAGTGACAATATTCATATAGGATATCCTAGTCTACAACAACACCAAGGAGTAGCACAAGGAGCACTTGTGAGAGGTGGTGGAAACCCTAAGAAGGGAGAGGTTGTATACCAAATTCTCCAAATGTAAGTTCTGGGTCCGTGAGGTGTAGTTTTTGGGGCACATCGTCAACTAGAAGGGTATATTGGTTGACCCGGCCAAGATCGAGGCCGTGATGCGATAGGAGGTCCTGAGGACCCCATCTGATATTCAGAGCTTCTTGGGTCTCGTGGGTTATTATCGGAGATTTATCCAGGAATTCTGCAAGATTACAGTTCCTTTGACCCGCTTGATGAAGAAGAATGTCACTTTTCGATGAGGGCGTGATCAACAGTTGGCTTTTGAGACTCTGAGGCAAAGATTGTGCGAGACCCTGATTCTCATGCTTCCCGAGGGCATGAATGATTTTGCAGTTTGTTTTGATGCCTCTATTTTGGGTTTGGGAGCTATCCTCATGCAGAGAGGACATGTGATTGCTTACGCTTCGAGGCAACTGAAGCCTCATGAAGCGAATTATCCTACGCATGATTTGGATTTGGGGGCTGTGGTTTTTGCCCTCAAGATTTAGAGGCATTATCTATATGGGGTTAGGTGTCCTATCTACATTGACCACAAGAATTTGAGGTATTTGATGGACCAACCAAATTTGAATATGCGGTAGAGGAGATGGTTGGCTGTGGTAAAGGATTATGATTGTGAGATCCTGTACCACCCTGGGAAGGCCAATGTGGTGGCTGATGCTTTGAGCCGTAAGGAAGTGAGTACACCTATCAGTGATATTTTCTTGAGGATGGTTATTACTTCAACCTTATTGGATTTGATCAAGATGGCTCAGGTAGAGGGATTGAAGAAGGAGAATTGGAAGGCAGAGTGAATCAGGGGGCATATTCCTTTATTCGTCATAGACAGTCGGGGGTTGTTGACTTAATGTGGCAGGGTTTGGGTTCTGACTACTGGTGGGGTGAGACAGATAGTTCTAGAAGAGGATCATAAGTCGAAGTTTTAGATTCATCCAGGGGCCAAGAAGATGTATAGGGATCTGAGACTGAGTTATTGGTAGCCCTATATGAAGAGGGAGACAGCATGGTTTGTTGAGAGGTGCTTGACTTGTAGGAAAGTCAAGGCCGAACATCAGAGACCCCATAACAAGATACAACCATTACCTATTACCATGTGGAAATGGGAAGAGATTACCATGGATTTCATCATAAAGCTGCCAAGGAAGACACGTGGAGTTCATTCTATTTGGGTCATTGTTGATAGATTGACCAAGAGTGCACATTTCATATCGATTGTCGAGAATATATTTGTTAAGAAGTTAGCTAACATTTACATTCGGGAGGTGGTGGTTCGGCACGGGGTTCCAATATTGGTGGTTTTAGATTGGGATGCTCGTTTCACATCCATGTTTTGGAGGAACTTTCATGAGGATTTGGGTACTCAGTTGCATTTTAGTACAACATACCACCCCGAGACCGATAGTTAGAGCGAGCGGGTGATTCAGACGCTCGAGTGGGCAAGGTTGCATACCAACTAGATTTTCCTGATGAGCTCAGTCACATCCACAACACTTTCCATGTGTCTCAACTTTGGAAGTGTGTGGCCAATGAGTCTGCGGTTGTCCCTTTGGACGATATTCAGGTTGATGATCGCCTAAATTATGTTAAAAGACAAGTGACGATTTTGGATTGGAAGAAGAAGACCTTACACAATAAGGTGATATCTTTAGTCAAGGTCCAGTGGTAGCGTCGTAAAGGTTCTGAATGGACCTAGGAGCCCGAGGTAGAGATGCGAGAGCATTATCCTGATTTTGTAACACCCCAAATTTCAATTGTTCAATGAAGGGCCAAAAGTGTAAATTTAGGAAAGGGACTCGACGAGTAGGCCCGCTTACTCGTCGAGTCGGAGCGGGATTCTATCGCGGTTTAAGTGGCCAACTCGCCGAGTCGGCGGCTTGGACTCGACGAGTTGGTGCTGAAGAGAGAAAACCCTAATCCCGGGGGTTGTGCCCTATATAAAGCACATTATAACCCCCCTCAGCCTCTTTGCTACCCTTTTTGAGATCCAGAAACCCTAGAATCGAGTGAGCTTCCATTAATAGAGAGAATAGAGCTTTGGAGAAGAAAATCTTGGAAAGGGGCTTGAAGATCAAGGGGTTTGCTGCAAAGGAGTGGTGTAGATCGGGGATCTACTTCAGTTGGAGCTTATATTGGAGGTAATAATCTGTTGCTTGGGCTCTTTTGCATCTAGATCTATTATCATTTGAGATTTGGGGCATTTTTGGTATGATTGAGAGCTATTTCGAGTTAGAGGCTTAGATCTGAGGTTGCTACTTCAGATCTAGGCTTGTGATGGTCCAAAATGTCATAAAGCTTCTGTCTAAGAGTTGTTGGTAAAGCCCCTTTGTCATGAACCCTAGCCCTAGAGTGTTTTGGGCCTATATCTCCTTGGTTTCACGTAAAGTTTGCAACTTTATGTAAGGGTTAGAATGTAGAAGAGTGGATCTATGGATTGGAGCCCCTGCATGCCTCGAAAAGCCTCTGTATGGATTGAGAACTGGAGAGACTCGACGAGTCACATGGGTGTACTCGACGATTTGTATGAACATCTACATGGACTCGGCGAGTTGAAGAACAACTCGACGAGTCTGTTGAAGATTGCCTTGGACTCGGCGATTCTGTTCTTGGACTCGGCGAGTCAGGTCGCAGAACCCCTAACCTCTTCTGGTTAAGACGCAGATCAGTGAGTCGAGGGGTGACTCAGTGAGTTGGACAGGATGGGACTCGGAGATCGTTGGACTCGACGAGTCTTGGGGTGACTCGGCGAGTTGAGTCGTGTTCTAAGAGTTTTCAGAGTATAAGGACTCGACGAGTCAACAGGTTGACTCGGCGAGTAGGGTCAGTAAGGAAGTTTGACTTTGGCCTGGACTTTGACTTTGACCTTCAAGGGTGCTATGGTAATTGGTTATTTATGTCAATGGTCCATTGATGGCAATAGGTGTTGGAGTTTGGAGCAGTGCTTCGGGTGTGTGCTTCCGTGGTTCGGTTCTTCATTTGAGGCGAGTTATCCTCACTGTACTCAAGGGTCTAAGGCACCAAGGCCAGCCCTTTGAATTGTTGTTTAGAGCTTGTTATGTTATGTGATGATATGCTTGCTAGTATCCTGGTAGATAGGATAATGATATGAGGATATGCCTTGTTAGCTTAGTATCCTAGAGGAATGGATAGTTAAGTGATGGCTAGTTCTGTTGGATCAGTGCCCTAGTAGTTGGGTAGTGGTTATTTATAGACCTGTAGTTGGTCTTTCCTTATGTACGCTGGTAGGAGGTTACCTGCGGGTTATGTATGTTGAGCAGTAGCAGAGGGTATTCCATCCCGGTAGGATGATAGGGCCCTAGTATGTTGGTTCTGAAGAGTATTATGTGGTTGCCTGTTATGTGTGCATGTTTGCGAGTGTGGGGCATTCAAACCCGATGGTTGTGGGCCAGGAGTATTCCATCCCGGTAGGATGATTGGACTCATAGTAGGTTGGCATTCCAACCCGATGGTTGAGGGGCCTGGGCTATTCCATCCTGAGGGATGGTTGGACCCATAGTAGTAGTAGTTACTGTATGTATAGGAAGTGGGGCATTCCAACTCGATGGTTGTGGGCCAGGAGTATTCCATCCCAGTAGGATGATTGGACTCATAGTATGTTGGCATTCCAACCCGATGGTTGAGGGGCCTGGGGTATTCCATCTTGCGAGATGATTGGACCCATAGTAGTTATTGTTGTACGTATAGGTGTATGGGCATTCCAACCCGATGGTTGTGGGCCGAGAGTGTTCCATCCCGGTAGGATGATTGGGCTCGTAGTATGTAGGCATTCCAACCCGATCGTTGAGGGCCAGGGGTATTCCAACCGGAAGGTTGATTGGACCCATAGTATGTTGTTCTTTGCTGTATGCGTATGTTTATGTGTGTATGGGTGCTTTGGGGGAAACTCACTAAGCTTTCGGGCTTACAGTTGTGGTTTATTGTTTCAGGTGCTTCAGGAGATCGTGGCAAGGCGAAGGCGTGATCGTACCGCTCCTCATGTTTTTGATTTATGTAATATGGTTCTGGGGGATACTCTGATGTTTAAACTATTTTGAAAATAAGATGTATGAACTTAATGGTTTTTGAATGAAATAAAATGTTTTAATTTGGCTCAATTTTTCTGGGTGTTACAAGTTGGTATCAGAGCCTTGGTTTGAGTGAATTGGAGGAACATTCGTGTGAATCCAGTCTCAAATCAAGGAGGGATTTTCAAAATGGTTTTCAAAAGGTTTTCAAAACAAGTAAAGGAGGATGCAGAGGGTACGATCAGCCGGAGCCAGTAAGTTACCCCAAAATACCATACAAGTTATTTGTTTATGTGATATGTTAGAATAGCATGCTAGTAATAGGCTAAGGGTCTTCAGGAATTGCATGATAGAATTGCCTGATTTGTGATGCGTGTTAGCCTAGGGTTTTCTTGATATGAGATATTTGGTATTCCTCTAGGGGTGAGGATTGAGTGCTTGCTATGTATGTTTGTGCTTAGGGCGTTGTGGTGATACTTGAGACAAATATGGGTAGGTGTGGAAGGTAGTATGGGCCCGTACTACTGAAAGCACAGGACCCATACGCGTGTCAAGGAAGTCACAACCCCTAGGTTGTTGGTTAGAGGTTAGTTCTCGGCGGTTATGCGAGGTATCTGAGGTTCTTATGGTTCGTTTCAGTATGGCGGATGCGAGACGTTTCGAGGCAGGATCCGGTTCGGGATCGGGATCAGGAGAGGGTGGTCAGGATGGACCAACACCACGCGAAGTCATCGGTCAGATGAGTACGGATGAGTTGGATGCCAACATTCGTGAGATCCTGCATGATGAGGTTGCTGCTATGTTCCGGGCTGAGTTGCCGGAACTGTTTGGGTCGATCAAGACCGCCATGGTTGAGTATTTTGATGAGCGCTATGCAGCTCTTACAGAGACATCGGCCGCGGCAACCGCAGCGGCTGTGGCAGCGACAGGAGGAGGAGCCAGTCGGGGCTTTCAGTATCGGGATTTCGACAATATGAAGCCCCTACTTTCGATGGAGTTCAGGATCCGATCGTTGCTATGAGATGGTTGTCAGACGTGGAGGGTTGTTTCTTCACGTGTTCATGCCCTGCGAATCAGAGGGTGAGGTGTGCTCTGAACCTTTTGAGGCTCGGGGCGAAGGATTGGTGGAGGTTGACTACGGGATCTTATTCTGATGCGCAGCGGGCTGCGGTTTCGTGGGATCAGTTCCGGGAGATGTTCAGTACTCGTTATGTTTCGCAGGTTGAGAGAGAGAGAGGTTGGCTCAGGAGTTCCTGGAACTGAAGCAGGGCTCAGAGTCAGTGACGGAGATCACCTGGATGTTCACTGAGAGGGCGATGTTTTGCCCGGAGTTTGCTTCGGAGCAGGCTCAGATGTCTCGCTATCTGAGTATGCTCAAGAGGGACATTAGGCAGTTTGTGTCCACGCAGAGGTGTAGTACCTTGTTGGAGTTGCAGGAGGCCGCTAGGCGGCGCGAGTTAGAGAATAAGCTCCAGTTGAGAGAGCAGAGGTAGTCCCCGGTGCAGTCGCAGCCTGCACCAAAGCGGATGAGGGCTGCTGATTATAGTCAGGGAGGTCCGATAAGTCGCACTTGCGAGAAGTGCGGAAAGGTGCACGGGGGTAATTGCCATTGTTCTTCGGGGTGCCACAAGTGTGGCAAGGAGGGCCACATAGCCAGGGATTGCAGGCAGTCGACTCCAGCGGCAGGAGTCCGAATTTGTTATCATTGTGATCAGGTGGGCCATATGAAGGCCCAGTGTCCTCTGCGGGCTGCCAGGTCAGTGCAGGCCCCAGCGCCAGCCACTTTGAGACTTACTGACGGAGGTCAGGGTCAAGCAGAGCCTCTGAAGGCTCCAGGGCGTGCTTATCAGCTTGTGACCGAGGAGATCAGGTTAGCGCCAGAGGTGTCAGCCTGTATGTTTTTCTGCTTTATCTCGTTTATGTTATGATTATGTGTTGTTGCTTCCTGCATGAGATGTAAAGTGTTGTATGTGTTAGAGAAGAGTTAGTATTGAGGGTTCTTAGATGGTTAGTATCCGGTGTGGAATTCGTGAGAAATGAAGGTTATGGTTCGGGAATTCGGGAACTTTCAGCAGGAACTTAGGTTCCTTGAAGTTTGGTGTATTAGTGGGGTTCGATTGAGCAGCGTGTTAGCTTCGCCGCCAGTGGATGGTGGTTAGTGCCCTAAGTGGGGGAGAATTGGAAATTCTCGGATGAGCCGCTGGTTGTAGAAGGTTGTCTGATGCGGTTTGAATGTTGGTTATTGGGATGGTGCGATGAGGCGGTTCAGTTATAGTAAGGGCTTTGCAAGTGTCGTGGATCTTTGAACCAGTAGTGAGGATGGTGTTATGAGATAGCGGTGAGCACCGCTAAGGGGTGATGTATAGCGAGGATCTGTCGATGTGGCAATGTTGGATGATGCGTAGGCATTATTTCAGTCTCCTTGGAAGAGGAGGGGGATAGTGGCTCCAGATTGGAGGTTTGGACAGAGGAAAGTAAGATAGCAGGTTAACAGACTCGGGAGCAGTCTGGACCGGTGATGAGGACTGTATAAGGATATTACAGACGGAGGTCAAGGACCTAGAGATCGTGATAGGGAGGTATGAGTGGGTTACACTCAGTTGTGGCGAACCGAAAGGTTCGAGGGTGACACAAGGACAAGGTCCTTGGTCCCGAGTATGGTTGTAGGTTTGAATTATGTATGTGGAGGTATCCCAATCTGGGGTATTCCATCATGAGGATGACCGGACCCTATGATTGATTGGACCTGGTGTGTTTGGTATTCCAACCCGAGGGTTGATTGGCCAAACATACACGCGGATGCGAGGGTATACCATCCTAGGGATGACTGGACCCGTTATAGGCGTGCCTGGTATTCCAGCCCGAGGTTGATTGGGCCAGGTATGAGTGGTTACGCGATATGGTTGGTTGATGGGTTATGGGAGCTGAAGGATGCAGCATCCTGTCAGAGCATAAGGGATAGAACCAGAGGGTGGAACAGGATTCGTTCCACGTTTCAAGTTATCAGGGTTATCGCCAATTTTGGGCGAAGGAAGATGTATTAGTTTCTTAGCAGAGCTCAGTGGGTGTTTTTGGAATCTTGCGTTGCAGGGCGCGGAAGCGTGTCCCTGATATGAAGGGTTAGTATTATCAGGTGATTCGTAGTTAATTCCTGGTGCTATTGAGTTGAAAGGCCAATGATCGGCTTGGAGTAGTGGCAAGGATGCCACGTGAGAATAAGCCATTTTAAGAGAGATGTAGAAGTAGGGTTTGTAAGAGCATGAGTTGATTGAGAAGTCGGAGTCTGCAGTGCAAGGGGTTTGTTCTGAGGTGTATACTGCAGTAGGCTTCGAGGACGAAGCCTAATTTAAGTGGGGGAGAGTTTTAACACCCCAAATTTCAATTGTTCAATGAAGGGCCAAAAGTGTAAATTTAGGAAAGGGACTCGACGAGTAGGCCCGCTTACTCGCCGAGTCGGGGCAGGATTCTATCGCGGTTTAAGTGGCCAACTCGCCGAGTCGGTGGCTTGGACTCGACGAGTTGGTGCTGAAGAGAGAAAACCCTAATCCCGGGGGTTGTGCCCGATATAAAGCACATTATAACCCACCCTCAGCCTCTTTGCTACCCATTTGAGATCCATAAACCCTAGAATCGAGTGAGCTTCCATTAATAGAGAGAATAGAGCTTTGGAGGAGAAAATATTGGAAAGGGTGTTGAAGATCAAGAGGTTTGCTGCAAAGGAGTGGTGTAGATCGGGGATCTACTTCAGTTGGAGCTTATATTGGAGGTAATAATCTGTTGCTTGGGCTCTTTTGCATCTAGATCTATTATCATTTGAGATTTGGGGCATTTTTGGTATGATTGAGAGCTATTTCGAGTTAGAGGCTTAGATCTGAGGTTGCTACTTCAGATCTAGGCTTGTGATGGTCCAAAATGTCATAAAGCTTCTGTCTAAGAGTTGTTGGTAAAGCCCCTTTGTCATGAACCCTAGCCCTAGAGTGTTTTGGGCCTATATCTCCTTGGTTTCACGTAAAGTTTGCAACTTTATGTAAGGGTTAGAATGTAGAAGAGTGGATCTATGGATTGGAGCCCCTGCATGGCTCGAAAAGCCTCTGTATGGATTGAGAACTGGAGAGACTCGACGAGTCACATGGGTGTACTCGACGAGTTGTATGAACATCTGCATGGACTCGGCGAGTTGAAGAACAACTCGACGAGTCTGTTGAAGATTGCCTTGGACTCGGCGATTCTGTTCTTGGACTCGGCGAGTCAGGTCGCAGAACCCCTAACCTCTTCTGGTTAAGACGCAGATCAGTGAGTCGAGGGGTGACTCAGTGAGTTGGACAGGATGGGACTCGGAGATCGTTGGACTCGACGAGTCTTGGGGTGACTCGGCGAGTTGAGTCGTGTTCTAAGAGTTTTCAGAGTATAAGGACTCGACGAGTCAACGGGTTGACTCGGCGAGTAGGGTCAGTAAGGAAGTTTGACTTTGGCCTGGACTTTGACTTTGACCTTCAAGGGTGCTATGGTAATTGGTTATTTATGACAATGGTCCATTGATGGCAATAGGTGTTGGAGTTTGGAGCAGTGCTTCGGGTATGTGCTTCCGTGGTTCGGTTCTTCATTTGAGGCGAGTTATCCTCACTGTACTCAAGGGTCTAAGGCACCAAGGCCGACCCTTTGAATTGTTGTTTAGAGCTTGTTATGTTATGTGATGATATGCTTGCTAGTATCCTGGTAGATAGGATAATGATATGAGGATATGCCTTGTTAGCTTAGTATCCTAGAGGAATGGATAGTTAAGTGATGGCTAGTTCTGTTGGATCAGCTCCCTGGTAGTTGGGTAGTGGTTATTTATAGACCTGTAGTTGATCTTTCCTTATGTACGCTGGTAGGAGGTTACCTGCGGGTTATGTATGTTGAGCAGTAGCAGAGGGTATTCCATCCCGGTAGGATGATAGGGCCCTAGTATGTTGGTTCTGAAGAGTATTATGTGGTTGCATGTTATGTGTGAATGTTTGCGAGTGTGGGGCATTCAAACCCGATGGTTGTGGGCCAGGAGTATTCCATCCCGGTAGGATGATTGGACTCATAGTAGGTTGGCATTCCAACCCGATGGTTGAGGGGCCTGGGCTATTCCATCCTGAGGGATGGTTGGACCCATAGTAGTAGTAGTTACTGTATGTATAGGAAGTGGGGCATTCCAACTCGATGGTTGTGGGCCAGGAGTATTCCATCCCGGTAGGATGATTGGACTCATAGTATGTTGGCATTCCAACCCGATGGTTGAGGGGCCTGGGGTATTCCATCTTGCGAGATGATTGGACCCATAGTAGTTTATATTGTACGTATATGTGTATGGGCATTCCAACCCGATGGTTGTGGGCCGAGAGTATTCCATCCCGGTAGGATGATTGGGCTCGTAGTATGTAGGCATTCCAACCCGATGGTTGAGGGCTAGGGGTATTCCAACCGGAAGGTTGATTGGACCCATAGTATGTTGTTCTTTGCTGTATGCGTATGTTTATGTGTGTATGGGTGCTTTGGGGGAAACTCACTAAGCTTTCGGGCTTACAGTTGTGGTTTATTGTTTCAGGTGCTTCAGGAGATCGTGGCAAGGCGAAGGTGTGATCGTACCGTTCCTCATGTTTTTGATTTATGTAATATGGTTCTGGGGGATACTCGACGAGTTGTATGAACATCTACATGGACTCGGCGAGTTGAAGAACAACTCGGCGAGTCTGTTGAAGATTGCCTTGGACTCGGCGAGTCTGTTCTTCGACTCGGCGAGTCAGGTCGCAGAACCCCTAACCTCTTCTGGTTAAGACGCAGATCAGTGAGTCGAGGGGTGACTTAGTGAGTTGGACAGGATGGGACTCGGAGATCGTTGGACTCGACGAGTCTTGGGGTGACTCGGCGAGTTGAGTCGTGTTCTAAGAGTTTTCAGAGTATAAGGACTCGACGAGTCAACGGGTTGACTCGGCGAGTAGGGTCAGTCAGGAAGTTTGACTTTGGCCTGGACTTTGACTTTGACCTTCAAGGGTGCTATGGTAATTGGTTATTTATGTCAATGGTCCATTGATGGCAATAGGTGTTGGAGTTTGGAGCAGTGCTTCGGGTGTGTGCTTCCGTGGTTCGGTTCTTCATTTGAGGTGAGTTATCCTCACTGTACTCAAGGGTCTAAGGCACCAAGGCCGGCCCTTTGAATTGTTGTTTAGAGCTTGTTATGTTATGTGATGATATGCTTGCTAGTATCCTGGTAGATAGGATAATGATATGTGGATATGCCTTGTTAGCTTAGTATCCTAGAGGAATGGATAGTTAAGTGATGGCTAGTTCTGTTGGATCAGCGCCCTGGTAGTTGGGTAGTGGTTATTTATAGACCTGTAGTTGGTCTTTCCTTATGTACGCTGGTAGGAGGTTACCCGCGGGTTATGTATGTTGAGCAGTAGCAGAGGGTATTCCATCCCGGTAGGATGATATGGCCCTACTATGTTGGTTTTGTAGAGTATTATGTGGTTGCCTGTTATTTTTGCATGTTTGCGAGTGTGGGGCATTCCAACCCGATGGTTGTGGGCCAGGAGTATTCCATCCCGGTAGGATGATTGGACTCATAGTAGGTTGGAATTCCAACCCGATGGTTGTGGGCCAGGAGTATTCCATCCCGGTAGGATGATTATACTCATAGTAGGTTGGCATTCCAACCCGATGGTTGAGGGGCCTGGGGTATTCCATCCTGAGGGATGATTGGACCCATAGTTGTAGTAGTTACTGTATGTATAGGAAGTGGGGCATTCCAACCCGATGGTTGTGGGCCAGGAGTATTCCATCCCGGTAGGATGATTGGACTCATAGTATGTTGGCATTCCAACCCGATGGTTGAGGGGCCTGGGGTATTCCATCTTGCGAGATGATTGGACCCATAGTAGTTTATGTTGTACGTATATGTGTATGGGCATTCCAACCCGATGGTTGTGGGCCGAGAGTATTCCATCTCGGTAGGATGATTGGGCTCGTAGTATGTAGGCATTCCAACCCGATGGTTGAGGGCTAGGGGTATTCCAACCGGAAGGTTGATTGGACCCATAGTATGTTGTTCTTTGCTGTATGCGTATGTTTATGTGTGTATGGGTGCTTTGGGGGAAACTCACTAAGCTTTCGGGCTTACAGTTGTGGTTTATTCTTTCAGGTGCTTCAGGAGATCGTGGCAAGGCGAAGGTGTGATCGTACCGTTCCTCATGTTTTTGATTTATGTAATATGGTTCTGGGGGATACTCTGATGTTTAAACTATTTTGAAAATAATATGTATGAACTTAATGGTTTTTGAATGAAATAAAATGTTTTAATTTGGCTCAAATTTTATGGGTGTTACAGATTTGTTCACAACAACGGACTTCGAGGACAAAGTCTAGTTTAAGTGGAGGAGAGTTGTAACACCTTGTTTTTCCAGGTATTTCTTTTATACCCTTGTTATAAGAATTGTTGGAAAAAAGGATCCCTAGTTGCGCTTGAAGATGAAAAATGCATATTTAGTAGAACGATATGCGTTCATTGAGAACGCCATGCATTGGGGATGCTGTGCGTTCTCGGCCTGGACTCAAAACCCTAATTTTTAGGGTTTGGACCCTATTTAAGCATAATTATAACAACATACCCTTCCTTATCTCTAGTATCCCTCTCTATTTTGAAACCTAAAGTGTGTGAGTGTGTTTTGAAGTTTGGAGTGTTATTTTGGCGTTCTTGGTGTTGAAGAAAGGATCTTGAAGTTGTGGTGTTTCACTCAAGGCATGGATCCAACATCTACTCTCCCTTGTGCATCTTTTGGAGGTATAAAGCTCCAACCTTGATGAGTTTTCCTTTAGATCTTATTTTAGCTCAAAATTTACTCCTTTTTGTCCCAAATCTTGATCCTTGTGTGTATGGTATACTCCAGGACCTTTGAGTTGTCCTTTCAGATGTTTTGAGGTGTGATAAGTCATAAAAATTTAGCCTTGGTTGTTGGTTTCCTTCCATGCATGAACTAGGGTTTCTTTTTGGGTTAAGAAGTGAGGGTTTTTGGTATTAAGCACTTATTAGCCATACAAGACCATAAAGTTGGAAACTTTATGGTTAAGGACGTTATTTTAGCGCTAGATCTGGAATTTGAGAAAAAGAGCTTAAGGATTAAGCTCTTAATGGAAGAAAAGGGAACAGTTGGAGAACGCTATGTGTTCTCCAGGAATGCCATGTGTCAAGAACGTTATGCGTCCGTTCTGGACGCTATGCGTTCTCACATGGGTTGACTTTTTGACCATTTGACTTGGACCAGATTTTGACCAAGTTTGACTTAAGGATATTTTGTTTATTTTGAGTTGTAGTCTGAGTTTTGGTCACTGTTATTTGTAAAGGTGACCGGTAGAGTTGGTTTTCAGAGTAGCATGCTGTTTCAGCTTTTTCATTTATCTGTGAGGTGAGTCTCCTTATTGTATCCATGGATCGAAGGCACCAATTCCGGCCCATTATTAGATTATACATACATTACTGGTTGTTATGTGATATGTGTGTTTGGTGTTCGGGTTGAAGTACACCCCAGGGAGGGGCCTGCTATGGTTTGTCGGGTTGAAATATACCCCAGGGCGGGGACCACTATGACAAGTTCGGGTTGAAGCATACCCCAGGGCGGGGCCCATAATAGTTATGGGTTGAAAGATACCCTAGGGTGGGGCCCAGTGTGTGTTTGGTGTGTGGTACTTTGAAGGTACTCACTAAGCCTTTTGCTTACAGTTTGTGTTGATAGTTTCAGGTACTTCCGGTACTAAAGGGAAGGGCCCGACGTGATAGCACATCATTCTCCCCTCATGTTTTTCTGCACTTTTCTGGATATTATAACTCTGATGATTTGATATTGTGTATTGTGAAGGTTTTGGAACAATTTAATGTTTGAAATTGTTGGTTTTAAAAATAAAAATTTTATCACTTTTTTGGGGTGTTATACATAAAATTACATAATTTTCGTCTTTTACACATATCGTTTGACCACCGAACACTGACCGATTTTTACTAATTATTACACATCCTAATGTTACCTAGTCCACATAATTAGAGAGTTCGCGAAAACTCAGCTGAATAGATGATAAAATATGTCCACACAATGACATAAGTGGCACCAAAACTTCCCAGAAGCACTACACATTTATTTAATCCTAATTAAGCAATTAAGGTTTAACACTTAACTTTCAATTAGGTTATTCGTTAGGTTTTTCTAATTCTATTAGGTAAAAGACCATATTTCCCTTCAACACATCATTCAAGATCAGATTCCATCATAGTTGAGTAAAGGTCAAACTGGCCAAAACGTCAAGGATCAACAGTCAGTGGACACTTATGACTGTGCCGTGAGCCAGCTTATGGTCGTGTTGCGGTCAAGTTATGAAGAAACAATCACGAGACCTATACAATTCCCACGCCCCAACCAATCCTTGGTCATGCCGCGTTTCACTTGGCAGAACACTCTTAACCCATTAAGCACTTAATCTCTATAGAACAAGGTTTAGATTCTCATATCAGATTCTCTTCAATGACTTAATAGATAAAGTTTTCAACTCTATCCATTCTAATGGATAGATCTAACCAAATCTACAACCCTAACAAGAATTAGTCCATTAAAGTCTATAATTCCTTTCATGGTCGAATAAGAACACAAGAAACGATTTTTCTTATTCCTAAAGTCCAGAGACATAATCATTTGCTAACTAAACTTTTGGAGTTGCTCAAACTTCAAGAACATGAGGTCAAAATGACCAAAAAATCATGAAGACTTTAGATCTATACACCAAATCGAATAAAGCAGTTAAATTTGTCATTTACATTGCTTATGCCTGCTACATGTCTCAAACAAGTGTATTGCTTCATGTGTAGTTACTTTTAAGCCTTTGCTTAAGACATGAGTTCAGGGTTCCATTCTTTCTCAGTATCGTAGGTGGTCGGGGTTACTTTATCAGTTTAGGGTTTTCGTATAATATTTTCGAAGTTTAGTAACTTAAGATGACACGAAATACATCAATTCATATAACAACGCGTGAAAATTTCGAAAGTCATAAACTTATAACTGGCATAAAAAGCGTGTTTGTTATGTGTTAGACTCAATTTATTAGAACTGCATGAGTAGTTTTCCGACTGTTCATTAGTTGTTTTGACTCCGTAAATTAATAATCAAGAGTGTATGAAAACTAATGATTCGTAAAAGTACAAAATACAACACAATTTACCCTTGTAATCCCATACAAGTAAAAGATTTTTCTTTATCTACATAATTTTTTGACCTAAGTTATAATTTGATAAAATTTCATGTCGATTTAAAGATTTATTTGTTTCAATTAAGTCAATATTTGACACTTAACCTTTTAAATAATTTATTCATTTTATTCCCGCACATTCTAGATTGAATTTCCAGGTTCTAATGTGAGCATATAACCGACACTATTGACTTAGTCATGCCTCTGTAGAGCACTATAAATAAAGATGCCTTAATTTTCACTAACGCGTCATGAAAGTCGTGCAGTATTAAGAGTCAGAACAATTACGCTCGTTTTAGTCTCTTCAGACGAATGTCGTAGCTAGAAACCATTGGCAGGGCTGTCGACCCGTATAGATCTATATCAATAAGGTTCACGTTCCTCCTCAGATTAACAGTTATAGCACAAAGGGCTGATACTAAGTTTATGTTCTTAGTGAATGAAGTATCTCTCACATAGAAAGTCCCATAATTATCAAGTCTAGGTTTTTGTGTATACGTTTTAGTCTCAAACTACCAAGATAGTTTTATTGACTAACTAATTCAAATAATTCAGGAAAGAATATCAAACTTTTAAAAACTGAAGTTGTAAAGTTTCATATACGTTGTACGTAAGTCCTAAAATTTAATGAAAACTTTATTTGACTAATTCATTTCAGTTGTTCAAGAAATTAAACCAAACTTTAATGGGAAAACTGTAATAAAGTCCTTACATATTGACCTCATAATCGATTTAGTCATTATATATTTTTTTATTCAATTTAGTCCCAAAAACCGATAATCGTTTTCAATTTAACCATTTTACCTGTTCAACAGGTCATCCAACTTTCAAAAATTATATTTTTGGCCCAGATTTCAAATTTTATTACAATTTTGGTCCAAAGTTTACACTTTTGCCCCAGATTTTAAATTTTATTACAAATTTGGTCCAAAATTTACCCTTTTTGCACAAATTTTAAAATTTTGTTACGAATTCATCCCAACATACTTTTATTTTCTGAAAAATTTGTTTCAAATATGTTTTATCTTTACAAAAATCATATTTATACAAAAAAAACATATTTTTATATATATATTTTTATAAACACTTATTTGTATTAAAACATGTTTATATATAAAATGTATACAAACATGATTTTATAAAAAATATAGATATACACCTATATATATATATATATATATATATATATATATATATATATATATATATATATATATACGTTTACTATGAAAATAGGTGTTTGTTTATATTTTTTTATAAATATGTGTTTGTATACAAATGTATTTATAATAAAATAGACGTTTGTATACACTCTTTTGTAAAATACGTGTTTGATATATATATATATATATATATATATATAAATGTATTTATATATATATATATATATATATATATATATATATATATATATATATATATATATATAAATATGATTTGATAAAGAAAAAACATATTCGAAACAAAATTTTGAGAAAAACAATTGTAAAAAAACTAAAGTTAGGATGAATTCATAACAAAATTCTAAAATTTAGGCCAAAAGGGTAAATTTTAGACCACATTTGTAATAAAATTTAGAATTTGGGCCAAAAGTGTAAATTTTGGACCTAATTTGTAATAAATTTTGAAATGTGGCATAGAAATGAAATTTTTTAAAGTTGGATGACCTGTTGACCGGGTAAAAGGGTTAAATTGAATACGATTACCAGTTTTTGGGACTTAAATGAATAAAAAAAAGATATAAGGACTAAATCGATTATGAGGCCAATATTTAAGGACTTTATTGCAGTTTCCAACCTTTAAAAACTGATGTTGAAAAGTTTCCTATGTTTTGTACCTAAATCCTTAAACTTAAACTTTAAATTGTAGTACAAGTTTTCTAACGAAAAATTGGACAGCGTAACGGCTATACTTTGACAAAAATCCAAATTTCAACCAATATGAAATCAAACAATAAATACAAGACTCTGAAACACAAATATACTCACCAAACAGTTATTAAACTGAAACCATAATAAACTCACTTTCTCTATATTTTGTTCCTACCGATGTAAATAATATTTGCTCACGAAAAAATGCCTTTAATATATATATATATATATATATATATATATATATATATATATATATATATATATATATATATATATATATATATAATGATTTGATAAATTCTAAAATACATAATTATATAATTATTAATATATAAATATGTGACCAATTCATCGTTTCATGTATAAACTTTGCTTTATACTAAATTTTGCTAAATGCTTTGACATATACATATATAATACACAATTTATCAAAAATATAGATTTATACATATATATTATTATAACAAGTGTGTAGCACCCCGATGATAAGGTACTTCTAATTTAAACCCTATAATTTAATTATATTGCGTGGTTGGTCCCTAAGTGTATGAAAGTGTGGAAAGGGCCCATAGTGGTAATTTGGTAAAATCTTGAAGTTTGAGTACGCCATGTGTACGTGTGTGTATGCTAAGTGTACTAAGGCGCGCCTTAGTACGTTGGGTGTACACTTCGTACACGGGGAGTACGTGGTTGGCATGCAAACCCTAATTTTAGGGTCTTGCCTCATATTTAAGCATCTTTATGGACACAAATGCTATTCTTACCCAACCTCTTTCAGAGATTTCGACCCTCAAGCAACCCTAGAGCAAGTGAGAGAAAATTGTGAGCCTTTAAGAGAATTTGGAGTTGCTTTGAAGAAAGAAGAAGGTGGTGTGAAGACCTTGGGGTGGAGTACATTGTAGATCTTGGATTTCTAGCTTGTTTGCAACCTCTAAAAGGTATAAAGCTTGCATATTTACCACTCCATCTTGTAGATCTAGGTTTTTGCTCCCTTAAAGTCTCTTTTTGATCCCAAAATGATGATTCTTGAACAAATCATGTTCTTGAACCATTAAGTCGTCCTTTTAGACCTTTGGAAGGGTCTTGAGTCATAAAAATGGGTTCCAAATGGTAGTTTTGCTCCATGCATCATTTAGAAGGTCTTAATGTATTAAGACCTTGAGTGAAGCACTTATTGGACATGATAAGTTATAAAGTTAGAGACTTTATAACTTCTAAAGGTATTTTAGCCATGGATCTGAAATATGGATGTTAGAGCTTAAGCTATTAAGCTCTTAATGGATGTTTTGGGCTTCTGGGAGTACTCCCCGCGTACTTGAAGTACGCCTTGCGTACGAGGTCAACTACCCCGATGGTGGTCAACATGCGAGGATGTGAGTACACCCAACGTACCTTCAGAGTACGCCCTGCGTACTCACCCTGAGTTGATTCGGTTGAGTTGACTCGGTTGGGTTGACTCAGTTGACTTAGTTGGTTTGACTAGTTTGACTTTGACTTTGACCAAGTTTGACCTTAAGGGTATTTTGGGATTTTGATTGAGATTGGTTTTTTGGTTGGAATAGGAGACGGTTAGAGCTGAGATTCGGAGTCGAGACCTGATCAACTTTTGTCTAGTTTTCGAGGTGAGTTTTCCTTACTGTACTTGCGGGTCGAAGGCACCAAGGCCGAACCATTGGTTTGATATCCTTATATTCACTGATATACTGAGTATGGAATTGCTATGCATGATTATGCTAGTTGTTGATATGCTAGTCTGGTAGATCTGTAGGACTACCTGTGATTCTGTCTGCATGATTATCTGTTAATGTTTATTATCTATTATCTGTTGACATATTGTGTTGCTTTGAGGTTGTACTGCTCCGTGTTGTAGCCAACAAACCATGGAGCATTCTAGATATGGGCTGAGGGCCGGGTAGAGCATGTCAGACTCATACTGAGGGCTAATGAGCATTCCAGATACAAGCTGAGGACCATGCGATATGCCAGACTCGTACTGAGGGCTTGATGGTATTTCAGTTCGATGACTGATCTTGTTAGGGAGCAAGCCAGACATAAGCTGTGGGCCCTAAGGGCAAGCCAGACTTATGTTGTGGGCTCAGGGATAATCCAGTCTTTTAGCTATGGACCCATTACTATTGGATTAGGTGTCTAAGCCCATAACTATAATTGGTATGTACTTGACCCGATAGTAGCATGGTCCATTTCGGGTTGCCTTCACCAGAACAATTTGATAGATGGATATTTGAGTAAGAGGTTATTTATGATTTATTAATATATTATAAGTATAATATATTAATTTAGGAATCATATTATTTAATTAGTATTAATCAACAATTAATTAAGAATTAATTTAGTGATCAAAAGAGACTAATTAAATTGATATATATGAGTTGGGATAATGATCCATGGTTTGATTTGTGATGGGCTTATGGGTTAAACCATGAAGTATTTATCCAAATCAAATGGATGGATCATGGGCTAATGTGTATGGATTAGGGTTACACATGACCTTTGATATTCTACACACACACACACATATATATGATGGGTTTTCAGCATTCTAACACTCCTATGGTGTACATGCAACCCTAGAAACCTTGGATCTATGTTTGACTAAGATACATGCAAATAATTATTTTTCCAAGGTTCTTATCCTAACTAGCATGGCATGTGGTACTTGAATCAAATAAAACTAGTAGAATTAGTTACCTTGTAGTAGTAGTTGATTGCTTGGAGTTTGAGAGCCTAGCACCAATAATGTGGATGCCTCAAATGGAAGTCACAAATCACCACAAACTTGGAAACTTGAGAGAATAGTCACAAACTTCTTGAAATCGGCCCTCTTAGTTTACACACATCAACTAGTGCGATTTCAAGAACCAAAGCCTCCTTTATATAGTGTGGTGGATTAGGGTTACATCCATGTAAACCCTAATACCCATGTCTTTTCATTTCCATGAGATCCATGGGTTAAAGCTCCATGGAGTATCCATGGACTTTACATGCAAGCCTAGCCCATTCCAAATAAGCATTAGCCCACACTATATAAATACAAGAGCCCATATTTAATTAGTCATACTTTTGATCTCTAAATTAATTCTAAATTAATTATAGATCAATACTAATGAAATAATATGATTTTATATTAATATATTAGGACTTATAATATATTAATAAATCATAACTTATACTATTCTCAAACGATTATCCATAAATTGTTCGGGTGAAGTGCAACCCAAATGGACCATGCCGGGTCGGGTCAAGTACATACCAAATATAGTTATGGACTTAGACACTATATCCAACAGTCTCCCACTTGGATAAGTCTAATAACTATAGTTGCAAGTATGACTTCAGGAACCGATCAGCAATCGTAGCTCTTTAAACTCTGTTGAACTATGAAGCGCCATTTTAGATAAGTGATCATATAATCCTCTGTTCTAGATATCAGTGGGACAAATACATGGAACATGGTCTTGCTTATTGTCCAACATTTGTTTCCCGATTTCCGATTTGTTTGACATAGAACTTAACTGAACACATCAATTTAGTTCTGACCGGGCCCGGTACATAGGTCAAAACAAAATCATCGAGGGGCCCAGATATCGCTTCTAATCCTAGAAGGAACAGATAAACTTCGACTCATATGTTTGCTCTACTACTTGTTGAACTACACACAAAGGCACGATTTATAACATCGAGTTACCAATGCGTTTTCGTGCAATCAATGCATAACCAACTCATAGGCAACAAATCATATCTCTAGGTTTGAAGACTTATATGATATTACCGTCTCACGATCACTCGAGATAAATTCCATGAAGTGATACAAGTGAGTGTGGGTTGAATCCAATACTCAGAACTTATGAGCACTCATGAGTGATGTAGCCCCGCTTTGTCTAACATCTTAGACCTCTACAAGCCAACCCATGACAGTCTTGATTCATATCTACTTCCAACATATGACCGACTGTGGAGAGTTTGAATAATATGATATAAACCATAACATCATTATTCTGGAAGTCAAAACATGCAAAAAGAAATAATAGTAAACGATTGACAAAAGATAGCAACACTTTACTCATAAATAACAGCTTTTATTTATCATAAAATGTCAATTACATTTTACAAATTTCAAGATTATCTAACTACTAAAACTAATATCATCCTTCAGCCCTATGCTCCGAGCATGCTGGAGATGCTTAGCCCGAGTCAGTCCTTTCGTGAGGGGATCTGCTGGGTTCTCATCCGATGATACCCTCTTTGCCACGAGGATTCCTTCTTCTATTCGATGTCTGATAAAGTGATATTTTCTGTCAATGTGTCTGGATCTCCCATGATCTCTTGGTTCCTTGGCTAAGGCAACCGCACTATTGCTGTCCAAGAAAATCTCCATTGGCTCCTTTATAGCTGGTACAAATCCAAGGTCTCCGATGAAGTTCTTTAGCCATATAGCCTCCTTTGCTGCCTCGCTTGCTGCTATATACTCTGATTCACAAGTGGAATCAGCCACTGTCTCCTGCTTGGAACTTTTCCAAGTAATTGCCCCTCCGTTTAGAGTAAAGACCCAGCCCGACTGAGAGCGGAAATTATCCCTGTCAGTCTGAAAGCTAGCATCACTGTACCCTACAACTCTCAAGTCCTCACTGCCACCGAGGGTAAGGACCCAGTCCTTAGTCCTCCGTAGGTACTTGAGGATATTCTTTACTGCAGTCCAGTGTGCCTTGCCAGGGTTCCCGTGATACCTGCTAACCATGCTCAAAGCAAAGGCTACATCAGGTCGAGTACACGTCATAGCATACATGATCGATCCTACAGCTGAAGCATAAGGTATTCGACTCATTTCTACTATCTCAGCCTCAGTACTAGGGCTTTGTGTCTTACTCAATCTGGCGTTACTCTGGATAAGTAACTCTCCTTTCTTGGAGTTATGCATGTTGAACCTTTTCAACACTTTGTCCACATAGGTGCTTTGACTAAGTCCAATTAGTCTTTTACTCCTGTTTCTCAAAATCCTTATCCCTAGGATATAGGCAGCTTCTCCAAGGTCCTTCATAGCGAAACACTTCCCAAGCCAGGACTTTACTTCCTGCAGGGTTGGGATGTCATTTCCTATGAGTAGTATGTCATCCACATACAATACCAAAAAGCTGACTATACTCCCACTAGCCTTGATATAGACACAAGATTCATCTTCACTCCTTGAAAAGCCAAATTCTTTGACTTTCTCATCAAAGCAAAGATTCCATCTGCGAGGTGCCTGTTTTAATCCATAAATGGATTTCTCGAGCTTAGACACTCTACTGGGGTACTCTGTGCTGACAAAACCCTCTGGCTGAACCATGTAAACATCTTCAGCCAACTTTCCATTAAGGAAAGCGGTTTTGACATCCATTTGCCATATTTCATAATCATGAAATGCAGCAATGGCTAACAGAACCCTAATAGACTTAATCTTGGCCACTGGTGAAAAGGTCTCATCATAATCAACTCCCGGAGTTTGAGAATAACCCTTTGCAACCAGTCGTGCCTTATAAGTGTGTACATTACCATCCATGTCCGTCTTCTTCTTAAAGATCCATTTGCACCCAACTATCTTACGATCAGGTACATTGTCAACCAAGTTCCAAACTTGATTGTCATACATGGACTGTATCTCGCTATCCATAGCCTCTTTCCATTTAGCAGCCTCAGGGCCTGCCATGGCTTCCGTGTAGCTGTTAGGCTCATCCAGATTTACCAGTGTGTTATCACGGATAAGTGTCTCACCTTCTGCAGTAATATGAAAACCATAATAATGCTCAAGTGCATTCCTAACTCTGGTGGAACGCCTCAGAGGTATAGATTCTTCAGTCGGCTCAACAGGAGTTTCCTCCTCAGGTTGAGGGCTAGGGTTTGAGGTTCCTTCACCACTTGACTGTTGAATTTCCTCAAGGTCAATTTGCGTCCCACTGTCTCCTTGGCTTATGAATTCTCTCTCTCGAAAGAATCCACTTCTTGCTACAAAGACCACATTATCACTGGGTCTGTAGAAGATGTAACCAAAGGATTTCTGTGGGTAGCCGATGAAAATACACCTTTCGCTTCGGGGTTCGAGCTTATCGTGAGTCTCGCGTCTCACGAAAGCCTCGCAACCCCAAATCTTGATGTGGTCTAGATTGGGAACTTTTCCAGTCCACACCTCATGAGGTGTTTTGGCAACCTTCTTTGTAGGGACTAGATTAAGGATATGGGCGGCAGTCTCTAAGGCATACCCCGAAAATGAGATTGGTAGCGAAGCTCGACTCATCATGGAACGAACCATGTCCAACAAGGTCCGATTGCACCTCTCAGCTACACCATTCAACTGTGGTGTCCTAGGAGGTGTCAATTGTGAGACAATCTCACATTCCTCAAGATAGTCAAGGAACTCAGTACTAAGATACTCACCACCACGATCGGATCGAAGCATCTTAATGTTCCTGCCCAACTGATTCTCCACTTCTTGCTTAAACTCTTTGAATTTCTCAAAGGTTTCTGACTTATGCTTGATTAGGTAGACATATCCATATCTACTAAAATCATCAGTAAAAGTCACATAGAACCGATTAGCATCTCTTGTGGCGGTTCTGAAGGGTCCACACACATCTGTGTGTATGAGGTCCAACAAACCTTCACCCCTAGCACAAGTGCCAGTAAAAGGTGACTTTGTCATTTTACCAAGCAAACAAGATTCACAACTATCATCTGACTTTAGGTCAAATGACTCCAAGACTCCATCTTTTTGGAGTTGGCCTATGCGTTTCTTGCTTACATGTCCAAGACGACAATGCCATAAGGATGCTTTATCTAAGCTAGTGGAAGAGTTAATACACAATACATTATTTCCTAGATTATCTACAACAGATACAGTTTCATACACGCCATCACAAGGTAATGCTTTAAAATAAAGAACATTATTAAGGAAAGCATCAATACTACCATTATTATTATCAAAATAAAAGGTAAAACCTTGTTTATACAATGCATGAAAGGAAATAACATTTCTTGCCATTTCTGGCGAATAATAACATTTATTCAAATCTAATGTAAACCCACTATTTAGCACTAAGGAATAAACTCCTATCTTGGTGACAGGTGAAGCTTTCCTGTTTCCCATGATCAAGTTTATCTTTCCCTGCTCCACATTCTCACTTCTTTTTAGTCCCTGCCAATCACAACATATGTGAATACCACAACCTGTATCAAGGACCCAAGACTTAGAATGAGGTGAGTTATTAGACAATATAGTGTATATACCTGCATGGTTGGGTTTTACTTTCCCATCCTTCAAATCTTGCTGGTACTTTGGGCAGTTTCGCTTCCAGTGCGACTTTTCATGGCAATAGAAGCATTCAGCCTCATTAGGGTTAGCAGAAGGAGTGACAAAACCTTTCTTGGTTTTGCTTGAAGAGGAGCCTTCAAGGGTCTTACCCTTGGTACCCTTAGAAGGGTTCTTTCTCTTCTTCCCTTTGCCATGCCCGATTGCCAAGACATTGGCCGCAGTTGGAGTAGGAGTAGGAGTAGTAACAACCGACTTACCCTTTAGACCACGTTCGGCGGTCTTCAAGAGTCCTTGAAGTTTGCTGAGGGTGACTTCTTCCTTGTTCATGTGATATGTCATGCGAAATTGATCATAACACAATGGCAAGGAGTGCAAAATGATGTCTATTGCTAACTCCTCAGGGAAGTTCACATTCAGCTTCAGTAAACGGTCCACATACCTTTGCATTTTCTGCATGTGGCCCGTGATGGGTTCACCATCCTTCATTCGGGTTGTTATCATGGAGGAGATTATTTCATATCGCTCTTGACGAGGACTTTGATGGTAGCGGTCCATCAAGTCCTCGTGCATCTCAAAAGGATAATAGTCCTCATAGGACTTTTGGAGCTCGGCTGTCATGGTGGCCATCATGATGCATGCCACTTTTGTAGCATCTCTTTCATGTACCTCATATTCAGCAAGCTCTTCAGGAGTAGCAGTTGGCTCGGGTACCTTCAGCTCCTTGTCGAGAACATATTCTTTGTTCTCATACCGAGTGACCATCCTGATGTTTCTGATCCAATCTGTAAAGTTGGACCCATCAAAGATGACTCTTTCACAAAGATTCATGAGAGAGAAGGAGCTAGTAGGGTTTGAGCCAGAAGCATTGTTATTGGAAGACATCTGAAAAGAAGAGGGAATATATTAGATTAGATATAGAGATAGTCCTTAACAAAACACCCAAATGTAATATTAAGGCTAGGACCCAACACAATATTTTATAACTTAGAAGAGGGATGCCGTAATCTAAGCTATAAGATATTTGAAGGTAGGTGAATGACGATTCACCAATTTCCACCATGTAAAACGAAATATTTAATTAGGTTTTAATTGGTTTAGAAACTCCTAGATTCTTTGAGATTCATTGAACTTTCTTCAATGGCATGTTTCAATCTCGAGTGTGCCCTTCAAGTTTTGTGACTGGGATGCCGAGGATCACAAAACAAGGTGTGAAGTAACCATGCAAATTACTTGGTACCCTTAATGTATTACCCCTCAATCGATGTGCCGGTTAACCACACACGCTCCATCGATACTATGATAAACATTAAGTCACCCTTTACCTACCTTGTTAAGTTCAAGTTAGTGTGCTGGTTAACCACACACGCTCCACTAACGACTTAAACAAAGTGTAAAGTGTAATTTCATGGATTAGCACCTTATTCACATTTTCCTAAAATAACTAAGATTGGGAATTCAATAAAGTTTAGTTACTTTAGTATTATCATTATACTTTTAATGAGAATTTGTAAGTCCTTGTCCTACCCGTTCGGCTAACGACCCTCTACCGATCAAGGAAGCGGTGGGTGAGAGTGGACACCCATTAAGTTGTCATTTTATAGGCAGCAACTTTATACCCCCCTTATAGACCGGCTTCGTGAATGAGGCGTACTAGCGGTAAGACGACTTGATCTTATACATATATAAATATTATTAAACTTATAATATTATAAAGTATAAGGGTTGAATTTTAACTTTTAAAATTCTAGGGGTTGGAACTAAAGTTTTTAATATGACTTTACATGTTCCAAAACTTGAGGGCAAGTTTTGTAAACTTTCAAAACTTTTCATTTCTCATAACTTATGAGTTAATGGTTATTAAAAATGAAGACTCTTCATTTTTTGTAACCTATGTGTTCTGTTAATGGTTATTTATAAATGTGACTTTTGGTTATCCATAACTTAAGAACTAGTTATGGACTCCATTAAAACACATAAAGATCAAGAATTAATCTAATCAATTATTAGCACATAATTTCTATGATCTTCTAAACTCATATGTTTATGAATGTTCATATCAAAAATTTCAAGAATCGTAAGTACATATACAAAACTTGAAATTTTGATACGAGCTTTTGTACAAAACTTCGATTTTCAAGTTTTTTTTTTTTTTTTTTTTTTTTTTTTTTTTTTTTGCATCAAGTATCAAATAAACAAACCAGGCTCTGATACCACTGATGGGTTTTCAGTATTCTAACACTCCTATGGTGTATATGTAACCCTAGAAACCTTGGATCTATGTTTGACTAAGATACATGCAAATAATTATTTTTCCAAGGTTCTTATCCTAACTAGCATGACATGGGGTACTTGAATCAAATAAAACTAGAAGAATTACTTACCTTGTAGTAGTAGTTGATTGCTTGGAGTTTGAGAGCCTAGCACCAATAATGTGGATGCCTCAAATGGAAGTCACAAATCACCACAAACTTGGAAACTTGAGAGAATAGTCACAAACTTCTTGAAATCGGCCCTCTTAGTTTACACACATAAACTAGTGCGATTTCAAGAACCAAAGCCTCCTTTATATAGTGTGGTGGATTAGGGTTACATCCATGTAAACCCTAATACCCATGTCTTTTCATTTCCATAAGATCCATGGGTTAAAGCTCCATGGAGTATCCATGGACTTTCCATGCAAGCCTAGCCCATTCCAAATAAGCATTACCCCACACTATATAAATACAAGAGCCCACATTTAATTAGTCATACTTTTGATCTCTAAATTAATTCTAGATTAATTATAGATCAATACTAATTAAATAATATGATTTTATATTAATATATTAGGACTTATAATATATTAATAAATCATAACTTATACTATTCTCAAACGATTATCCATAAATTGTTCGGGTGAAGTGCAACCCACATGGACCATGCCGGGTCGGGTCAAGTACATACCAAATATATTTATGGACTTAGACACTATATATATATATATATATATATATATATATATATATATATATATATATATATATATATATATATATATATATATATATATATATATATATATATATATATATATGTTGTGCTAAGCCCTAAAATCGACCACTACTTGCATTCCAAGAAGAGAAATCGGTTTTTAGTCTCCTTAGCCTCTCTCATAGCCATCTAGTTGTTTATTTGGTGTTTGTGACTTGTTTGAGGCACAACACTTGGGGTGCTAAGTTCTCTTCAGTCCAAAGTCTTACTAGCTACATCAAGAGGTAACTTTCTATCTTATTTTATGATTCATATGTTAAATTTTGTGTGCTAGTTAGGCTTCGTGCTTTGGAAACCAATGTTGCATGTATAATTAGAGAAAAATTAGATCCAAAGCATTAGGGTTGTATGTGCACCATAGGAATGTTAGAGTACATAAAACCCAATAGTGGTATCAGAACCATGGATGTTTTCTGTAACGACCCAAATATCGAGGGTAAAAATTTCATTTTCCATATAGTTAAAACATTGATACCATGTAGTTCAAACATCTCAAATCATCATTAAGTAAAGCATTTATCAGAGTTCATCCCAAAATCATTCATTGCGGAAATCATAGGTGTGTGCACTGCGATCAATCCGAGCTCTTCTTTTCCAAATCGATGATACCTGAAACCAAAACTTTAAACCGTAAGCACAAAGCTTAGTGAGTCCCCCAGAGCATACCCCACACACAATGCACATAACACATATTATATTAGCTATAAAAGCTATCTCTACCGCATACCACATATCATATTAGCTATAAAAGCTATCTCTACCGCATACCACATATCATATTAGCTATAAAAAGCTATCTCTACCACATAACATAATCACATGAGCTGTAAAAGCTATCTCTACCATATAAAATTAGCTATAAAATCTATCTCTACCACATATCCTTGCATAAGGACGCCATGGGCTGCCCCACATGGTCTTACACCTAAGTGCCATAGGCTCCCCCATGGTCTTTAGCTAGGAATGCCATGGGCTCCCCCACATGGTCTTATATCCAACTGCCACGGGCTCCCCTGGGGTCTTCCATGCAAATCACTAGCATATCATATATCACAGTGGTGTCTATCATGCTTCCTAGCACATACATAAACATATAAGGATGTTGTGGGCTCCCCCCAAGGTCGTACTCCAGGATGCCATTGGCTCCCCCACATGGTCTTACACCTAAGTGCCATGGGCTCCCCCATGGTATTTAGCTAGGATTGTCATGGGCTCCCCCACATAGTCTTATGTCCAACTGCCACGGGCTCCCCCCTGGGTCTTCCACGCAAATCACATACACAGTCACTAGCATACCACTCAACATAAAGCTAACTATCATACCACATATCTCTACTACAGCTAGTGTATCACATATCATAAAATGGGTCGGCCTTTGTGTCGTAGACCCATTGGTATGGTGAGAAGACTCAGCTGGCACTGCTGAAGCTTCCCACATGAATTCCTTAGCTGCTGCCCCATTAGCTTCCTGAACTGTCACTACCAATTAATATACCCAATTAGCAATTGGGTCCCATACCATAATGCTTAATCCATGCATGGGGTAAAGTGACCATTCTACCCCTGGTCCAGTATGATCCAAAACTAAGGCCCAATCCCAAAACAAAAGCCCAACACTAGGTAGGCTTTCCAAACCCACTAGTGGCCCACTAATAGCCCAATTTGCTAAATTGGGCCAAATCCCTCTAATGGGCCTTACCTTAGGCCCAAACATATTCCTGGCCCAAAACATCTGACCTCTGATGGTCCACTAAGGCCCGAAGGCCCAAAGTCCATTGCCTAGCCCAACCCGAGGCCCAAAACACTCCAAGCCCATAACTGATGAGTACGCGGGGCGTACTCCCTTGTACGCTAAGCATACTGACTGAAGGTGGTGTACGCTGCGCGTACCTGCATGTACACCCATCGTACTCCTCTGTTAAGCTACTTTTCCATTAAGTGCTTAATACTCCATTCCAGCAGCTACAATTACAGATCCAAGTCCTCTTCGACATCTTAATCCATAAAGTTGATTACTTGGTGGCTTACAATCCACCAAATGTGCCCAAACTTGAAATGTGACAACAAACTTCCATGAAGAGGGCTAGATCTCAAGCATGGCCACAAATGAGCCCTAAAGATTGAAACTTTACTGCTTATGGGACTCACATGATACTAAGGGTGGCAACCCTGGACCTAAAAACGTGCTTGAGTCATAAAGTTCCATTCTTGGGACCAAAAGAGTCCATAAACTCGTCCTAAGAGAGATCTAAGAGATTAATCATCAAGCTCAAGACTTTATACCTTGAAAAGGTCTGAAGTAAAGCAACAATCCCAAATCTGAACCTTCTCTTTTGCACCAACACCTTGCCTTGACCTTTGCTTCCTTGAAGGGTGGATCCACAACACCAAAATGCTCTCACAAAGCCTTCCAAGCTCCAAGAATACTCAAAAAAAGATTAGGGTCTCGTGAAAACTGTCTAAGGGTGAGAAGGAGGCTGACCCTTGAGGGTATAATGTTCTTTATATAGCGGCACACCCTAAAAATTAGGGTTTAGGGACTTTGAGCTTACGTTGGGCGTACGTCTCCAACACCCGCGACCACTTATCCCTTTTACACTGGGCGTACCCCAGCTTACGCTGGGCGTACTCTTGTTCTGGCCACTTTGCATGCATGGGATCTCCTTGCCACTTTTCCCCACTAAGGACCAATAATGCCAATAACCTCATAGTACTAGAACTTCTTCATTCTAAGTCCGTTTCCTACGAACTTCATATCCACGAAAAGGTGGTAAGAAACCCTATGCTCCCAGCTCTACACCCGAGCCTTACAACCTTCCGAATAAGACCCGAGACCCATAAAAGGCCGAATCGACAGATTATGCTTATACCCTTGGCCTCCGAAGTCGCAACCGAGCACCTTCTAAATCGGGTGTTACATTTTCTATTGTATTGATGCAACTGTGTAATTTTCAAAGATGAAAAAACTGCAAAACTGGATTCTGCCAGGGCCTACTCGACGAGTCCATATATGAACTCGATGATTAGGTGCCTTACGATGAAGAACTCGTTGAGTTCATAAGTGCAATCGACGAGTTGGAGAGTCAGTGGGCCGAAGCTTTGAGTTTTTGGCCTGTTTTGGATTAGGAACATTACCACAAACTGTTTTGGTTCATAAAATTCGATTTTAGTGATATGGTAATGTCTATCCCCATCCAATAACTTGATGTTTATCAAATTCTAAGATAACTACTTGTTTTTGTGATATACTAGTTATTTGTAAAATTTGAAGTTATCATGTACTATGAATCAAATTAGGTCAAATTGGTAAATGATCTTCATATCATAACTGGATTCGTTAATTTGATCTATATGTGTTCTTGAAAAAGTTCCATAACTTGTCCTCAAGTTATGGAATATGAAAAGTCTTTATTTATGCAACCATTAACTAATGTAAGTTATAGAATTCAAAGAGTCTTGAAAGGTTTCATAAGTTGTCCTCAAGTTTGGAATTTGAAAGGTTTCACTCATGGAACATAATAGTTCATAAGTTATGAATGTCAAAAGTTTTGACAAGTTACAAAACTTGCCCTCAAGTTTTGGAACTTGAAAAGTTACATTAATGAAACTTTAATTCCAAACCCTAGAGTTTTAAAAAGTTTAAAATTCAACCCTTATACTATTATAATATTAAATTTTAATACTTATATATATGTATAAGATAAGTCAGTCTTACCATTAGTAGGCCTCATTCATGAAGTCGGTCTATAAGGGGGGGTATAAAGTTACTGCCTATAAAATGGTGGTTTAATGGGTGTCTACTGTCACCCACCGCTTCCTTGACTGGTGGATGGTTGTTAGCCGAACGGATAGGATAGGACATTAATTCTCATTTATAAGTATAATGAAAATTATTAACGTAACTAAACTTTTATAAATACCTAATATTATTTACTTTAGGAAAAATGTGAAAATGATGTTATTCCATGAAATTGCACTTTGCACCTTGTTAAGTCGTTTGTGGAACGTGTGTGGTTAACCGACACACTAATTTGGGATTGACAATGTGTGGAAAAGGGTAGCTTGGTGTTAATCATAGATCAATGGAGCGTGTATGGTTAACCAACACATTGGTTAGGAGATTTGTAACATCGAGAGTACCAAGCTAATTTGCATGGTTATTCACACCTTGTTTGTGATCCTCGGTATCCCAGTCACAAACTTGAAAAGCATAATCGAGATTTAAAAGTGCCATTGAAAAGTTCAATGAATATCAAAGGAATCTAGGAATTTCAATTCATTTAAAACCTAATCTTCAATTTCGTTTTTCATGGTGAAAATTCGTAAATCGTCATTTACCTACCTTCAAATATTTTACAATTGGATTACGGCATCCCTCTTCCGAATTGTAGAATATTGTGTTGGATCCTAGCCTTAATATTCCATTTTGGGTGTTATATTAAGGATCATTATCTAATCTAAACTTTGTCTTTATTTTCAGATGTCTACTTCAAACAATGCTTCCAACCCAATCCCTTTCGGCTCTTTCTCCCTCATGAACTTATATGGGAGGGTCATCTTCGATGGATCGAATTTCAATGATTGGATTCGAAACATCCGAATCGCTATTCGTTATGAGGACAAATAATATTTCTTTGATAAAGAGATTAAGGAGATTGATGAATCAAATGCTGCTCCCGAACATATTGCTGAGTACAAAACTCATGAGAGGGTCGTAACCAAAGTGTCGTGTATAATGATCGCTACCATGACTGTTGAGCTCCAAAAGTCATATGAGGACTTTTGGCCTTATGAAATGCACCAGGACTTGATGGAAAGGTACCATAAAAGTGCTCGGTAGGAGAGGTATGAGATCATTGCCTCCATGATCACGACCAAAATGAAGGTTTGTGGACCGCTTGCTTTAGTTGAATGTCAACTTCGATGAAGAGTTGGCCATATATATTATTCTACACTCTTTACCTCCTTGTTATGATCAGTTTCATACGACTTATCATATGAACAAGGAGGAGGTCACTCTAAGCAAGCTTCAAGGTCTCTTGAGAACTGCTGAAAGCAGTTTGAAAGGCAAATTTGTTGTACCTACTCCTACTATAACTGCCCATGTCTTGGCAATTGGACATAGGAAGGGAAAGAAGAGGAAGACTCCTTCCAAGATTCATAAGGGAGAGTCCCATGTTAGATCCTCCTCCAGTGGAACCAAATTTGGTTTTGTCACACCCTCATCCAATCCAAAGGAAGCCGAGTGCTTCCATTGCCATGAAAAAGGGCACTAGAGACGAAGCTGCCCGAAATACTTGCAGGACATAAAGGATGGGAAGATCAAACCCTCCTTTGCTGGTATTATACTATTCTATCTAATAACTCATCACATGCTAATTCTTAGGTCGTTGATACAGGATGTGGTTTTCACATTTGTTCTGATATGCAGGGTCTAAAAAGAAATAGGGATGTGGAGCACAGGAAGATGAACTTAATCATGGGGAATAGGAAAAAGTCGTCTGTCACCAAGATTGGAGTTTATTCTTTATTTCTTAGTAGTGGGTTAAAATTAGATTTGAATAATTGTTGCTACTCGTCTGATATGGCGAGAAATATTATTTCTTTTCATAGTTTGTATGAACAAGGTTTTACCTTTTCTTTTAGTAATGAAATTGGTTCAATAAATGCTTATTTTAATGGTGTATTTTATTTTGAAGCATTACAGTGCAATGGCATATATGAAACTGTGATGGTTGTAGATAACTTAGGAAGTAATGTGTTGCATATTGATTCATCCAATGATTTGGATAAAGCATGCTTATGGCATTGTCGTCTTGGGCATGTTTGTTGGGTTTTAGTATACTACAACATCATATGGTGCACATACAACCCTAAATGCCTTGGATCTATGTTTTCTATAATTATACATGTAATAGTGTTTCCAAAGCATTAAGCCTATAACCAGCATGCAAATAACATATGTATGATAAAACAAGTTTTAGACATACCTCTTTATGCTGTTGATGTTGCTAGGAAGACTTTGGCCTTTAAGAACTTAGTGCCCCAAGTGTTGCACCTCAAATGGAATCACAACTCACCTTGGACAAAGGTGACTCTTGAGAGAGAATTTCCATGCACCAAAAACACCTCCGTGAACTCCAAGAACTAGAAGTCCTTCCAAGTCACGTTTTTAGGTTATGGAGCATGTGTCCATGGTCCAAGAACTAGAAGTCCTTCCAAGAGTCATGGGTGTAACCCAAATGCATACCCATGGGTTTTATGATCCATGGTTCATGTGTCCCAACTCTTTATGTATCCATACATAAACTTAGTCCAATATGGATCATAAGCCCAACACATATAAATATAACCAATTACCATAATTAGTCCCCATAGATTTAATTAGTCTCTTTTGATCACTAAATTAATTCCAAACTAATTATTGATCAATACTAATTAAATCATATGATTTCATATTAATATATTAGAACTTATAATATATTAATAAATCATATATAACCTCTTCTCAAAAGTCCATCAAACAAATTGTCCTGATGTTATGCAACCCAAATGGACCATGCTAATCTCGGGTCGAGTACATACCAATAATAGTTATGGGCTTAGACATCTAATCCAACAGTCTCCCACTTGGGTAAGTCTAATACTATATTGCAAATACGACTCCAAAATCCCGACTAGCAATCGTAGCTCTTAAAAGCCGATGTCGAACTCTGATATAGTCAATGATGTGTCCATTAGATAAGGGATCATATATTTTTCCATTATAGATATCATATGGACTGAGACATGGATTATAATCATTCTCTCTGTCCATCTGTTGTTTCCCAATTTCTGATTGATGACGACCGACTAATTGAACAAATCAAATCAGTCCAGGCCCGACCGAGCACTTAGGGTTGTCATCACTAAATCATCGAGGGGCCCACATATATCGCTTTTATCCCTCACAGGGTAAAAGGAATGGATAAACATCGACTCATATGCTTGCTCTATTTACTTATTAAATCACACACAACAATGTGTTTTATAACGTCCAAGTTACTGGTGCGTTTACATATGTCAATGTGCAACCGACTCGCCACTACAACTCACACGTCTCCGTTTGAAGAATATAAGATATTATTGTCTCATGATCACTCGTGATAAAATCCATGAAATGATTCAAATGAGCGTGGGTTTAATCCAATACTCGAATCTTATTCCAGGAGCACTCATGAATACTGCAACTATGTCTAAAACATCTAGACATACTACATACCCATTCATGACAGTCTTGCCTCAATACCTACTTCGAAAGTATGATCGACTGTGGACGGTTTGAATAACCTAGTTATTCGGAAAGTCAAAACATGCAAAGTAAAACACAAGAATAATACTAATTCAATATGGCCCCAAAACTTTGAGTCATATTGATTACTCATTATTCATTGTATAATGTTTCAAATAATCAACTTAATACTTGAATTAAAACAATAGTTGTCCCATGGTACAAGCATGCACACTATGTTTACCTATGGTCCTTTATTTGTGGAATAGATCAGTTGAAAACAATTCAATGATGCTCATTTCACAATTCCAAATCCTTATGATAAATGTAAGAATACAAGATTCTTTGGCATTTACTGAAATCTGTTAGACTTGGCACAAAAGTCACAAAGACTTGGCAACAGAAATTACAAAGTATTCCAATGGAGAGCAATTCCATGGAAACGAAGTCTCACATTCAAAGTACATTCCTTTGAACATCCTTCTTGCATTAAGTTTTCTAATCTTACACAGATTTAAAGAATAACTTCCACTTATGGAAACATTTCCATATTCCCATTTTGACTATCACTTCTGAACAAGAGTTGCCTCTTTTCAGAATATGTCAATATGGTCCTTCCAAAATTTAACACCATACTTCCAACTGTCCATGAGTAACCAATCTTTTGTAAACCTCAGATTGTCCTCGACAATTGCTTAATCATTTTAGTCATATCCAGTTCTATTCCTTTTTCCCTCTTAATGCCCAAGGCATTTGGAAAAATTAGAACGGATGAATATTACAACACATGTAATCGATCCTATATCCACAGTATATGGGACACGATTCATGATGTCTCACAAAAAGACATGATACTAGACCAGTCTTTTGCTAAAATATTTCTATTTGCCATGTTCTCATGATTCGAATTATGAAAAGGGATGCCGTAATCATAACCAAATTTTAGAACGCAAATAATATTTCAATATACAAAATTTCCTTATGTTGAACCATTCCAACATAACATTCATATATATACTTGACTAAATTTGATTAAAATCTGTAACATCCGGATTTCCAGGTATCATAATTGAGTATTTATTTTTGAGTCAAGGAGAGGGACTCGACGAGTTGACGCCTAGACTCGTCGAGTAGGATCGCGACTGCTGACTAGGATTAATGAATGGACTCAACGAGTCGGAGGGTCGACTCGACGAGTCCGCACTGTGGACAGAAACCCTAAATCTTTGGGCATGTGCCCTATTTAAGGGTCCTTATGGCCTTCATTTGCGGCCACCCTTTCAGAGAAAAGAACCCTAGCATATTTGAGCCTGTGTAGTGAGAGAGAGAGCCATCTTGAACCATTTGTTGTGATTTTGCTAAGGAGGAGAAGTGATCCAGCAAGAAGGACGAAAGGAGATTGTTGTTCTGAGACTTTCAAGCAAGGAGGCTTCACTTTGAGGTAGCAATTCGGCCCTTTTCTTCTTTGTTGTGTAGGCTTCTTGAATCAAAGGTTTCTTTACCCTTTCTTGAGTTGGAATAAGAGCATGAGAGGTCCCAATGTGAAATAGACCTTAGATCTGGACCTTGAGAGGTCCAGAGAGCCCCAAGCATCCAGCTTTATGCAGTCCCTTTTTGGGTTTTGGAACATGGTTGTCATATTAGGGCTAATTCATCAAATAGAGCCATATGCGTGTTGCATGAGCATAAAGTTTGGACCTTTACGTAACTTCTGAGTGTTAGAAGGCCAAATCTATAGGTTAGAGAAACAGATCTGACCTTAGAAGGTCGTTTGAGCATTCTCATGGAAGAAACTCGTCGAGTCCATGAGCAGACTCGACGAGTCGGATCGTGTTGCACCACGATTCGTGATCAGTGGTAACCAATCGAGAGAAAGGTTAACTCGACAAGTCGAGTGAGGCCTTAGGAGGATTCAGAGGACATGCTTGGACTCGCCGAGTCAGCCGAGAGCACTCGACGAGTCTGGTCAAAGTTGGACCGTTAACTGGGGTTGACTTTTAGGGTTTGCTCAACATTTGGATATTGGACCATTGGAGGGGTAAAATGGTCTTTTCCCCCCTTCTGAGAGAATATAAGGAGGGACTAGTCTAGCCTTTGAGAGCCGTATTAATTAGAGATAATTACTTTATGTGATTAGGCGGAGGCTAGATCAGATATTCGAGTTCAAGACTTTCCGAGATTTCCCGAGGTGAGTCTTCTCACTATACATTACCTAGAGGGGTAACTATATGCAGATCGGAGGGTCTTATGTGTTATGTGTATGTTGAGTTTATGTGCTTTGTGATATATGTATGCTATGTGTTATATAGACCAGACCGGAGGGTCCTACGATTTAGACCGGACCAGAGGGTCCAACGATTTAGACCGGACCGGAGGGTCCAACGAGCTAGACCGGACTGGAGGGTCCAACGAGCTACGGGACTGGAGGGTCTCGCTGAGACACATTGACCGGAGGGTCATACCGAGTTATAGCCTCGAGTGGCTTATGTGTTGTATGTGGTATATTGGGGAACTCACTAAGCATTTATGCTTACCGTGTTATGTGATATGTGTTTCAGGTACCAGCGAGGATCACGGGAAGGCGCCGACATGATTTGTACACACTGGCAGAGGATTATGTTTGAGATTCTGGGATATGTTTTATTATGATGACATTTGATACATGAGATATTGAGAATATTATATGATTTGTATTATGTTGAAAAGAGAAAAATTGTTTTAAAATTTACGTCGTTACAAGTTGGTATCAGAGCCTTGGTTTGAGGGATTCGGATGCACCTTTCGGGCGTATCTGAACTCAAACTGAGGATTTGAGAAAAATTTTCATAAAAGAAACAATTTTTCTAAAAAGAAAAAAATATTTTTGAGAAAACGCAGAACGGAGCAGTGTGTACGATCAGCCAGCGCCCGAATGATGATTTCCCAAAATACCCTTACATTATGTGTTATGAGATATTATGTGATATGCTATGCATGCTAGAGTAGGCTAGGTATTCATAGTTAGGACTAGAGTGGGCCTGATTTGTGATGCCTTAGCCTAGGAGTTACTGCTGCTATGAGATACTTCGAGAGTGAGTAGGTAGCAGCGAAGAGCTTACGAGTGGTCTACTGGAGGGTAGTCTGAGTTTAGTGAGATATAGAGTACTTGTGATCTGGGATCCTAGGAGGAGGACTTGGGGTGAATACCGATGCATTGTGGAAGGTAGTATAGGGCCCGTACTACTGGAAACACCGAATCGGTGAGCAGTCCAAGTAAGAATCCTTAGGGTACTAAAGAACATGTAGGGTTGAGTATCGAGTGCGAGTATACTCGAGCGAGTCTCTGACTTTTTTTGTGTTGTATTTCAGAGACATCATGGTTGGGACGCGCCACCACCCAGGAGGCAGTGGTACCATTGATGATGAGATCCGTAGGTTGATTCACGAGGAGGTAGCCGCAGCCATACGAGTGGAGATTCCTGAGATGTTTGGGTCTATCAAGACCACTTTGATTGAGACGTTTGACGAGCGGAATGCTTCTCTTACCGAGGCTGCTGTTGCTGCAGCCACCGCAGCCGTCGCCGCTGCCAGGCCACAGGGGGGTGACTCGTTGATGTACCGATAGTTCAGCAACACGAAGCCACCAGAGTTTGATGGGAATCAGGATCCGATAGCCACGATGAGGTGGATCTATGACATTGAGGGATGCTTCTACACCTGTTCTTGTCTGGAGCATCTGAGAGTACGGTTCGTGCTGAACCGGCTTCGCTTGGGAGCGAAGGACTGGTGGAAGTTTGTTACGGCAGACTTCACTCCTGCAGAGATTACAGCGGTGACATGGGAGAGGTTCACCAGCATGTTCCGAGATGAGTATGTTCCCCCGGTGGAGAGGGAGCGGTTGGTGCAGGAGTTCTTGTCCCTCAAGCAGGGAACGGAGTCCGTGACCATGATTACACGGATGTTTCATGAGAGGGCGTTGTTTTGCCCTGAGCACGTGTCTACCGAGCAGGCACGTATGAGCCGATATCTGAGCATACTGAGGAGGGACATTCGTGAGTTCGTGGCGAACTCGACATACCAGACATTTGCCGAGCTCCAGGCGAATGCCCGGAAGAGGGAGATTGAGCTAGAGACTCAGGCCAGGGAGGAGGCCGAGTCTCAGAGGAGGAATAGGCGGTCGGTACAGTCTCAGCTGACAGCCAAGCGGGCAAAGCCCGTTGATTCGAGATCTGGAGGTCCGAAGGGCCGCACTTGCGGGAAGTGCGGCAAGTGCCATGATGGGGTGTGTAGAGCAGGTGTGTGCTACAAGTGTGGGAAGGAGTGGCATATCGCGAGGGATTGTCCCAAGGGATTTTCGGTTTGCTTTCACTGCAACCAGACAGGCCATCGGAAGGCCGAGTGCCCGCAGCTACTTCAGGGATCAGCACAGGGATCTGCACCTGCTTCTAGAGCTATCGAGGTCCGGCCAGCGAAGGTCGAGGCACCGAAGGCTCGCGGGAGAGCCTTTTAGTTGACAGTGGAGGAGGTCCGCGCAGCGACCGATGTCGTGGCTGGTATGTATTCTTTTATTTACTTATACTGAGTTTGAGATATTGTGCTTATTCTGTGGTATGCATAGGTACTTTTCTTGTGAGTTCTGTACCTGCTTTGGTGTTATTTGACTCGGGTGCGAGTCGATCTTTCGTGTCATTAGCGTTTAGCCAACACATCAGTACCCGGTGAGAGGCGCTGAGTCGACCTCTACAAGTTTCCATAGCTGACGAGCGAGCGGTTTATGCTACTGATGTGATTTGAGGATGTGTGCTCGAGATTTTCGGTGTTGAGTTCCCGATAGATCTGGTACCGATTACGATGGGTGATGTCTGTGTCATCGTGGGCATGGATTGGTTGAGCCGATTTGGAGCTGTTATAGACCGCGAGCGGCAGTTGGTGACCATACGAGGCCCTAGTGGGGGAGTGCTGACGGTGTATGGCGAGGGTACCCGATCTGGGTCAACATTTTGTTCGGCTGCCAGAGCGAGACAGAGTCTACAGCAGGGTTGTAGAGGGTTTGTAGCCTATGTGATGGATACACGAGTTGCCGCAGAGAGGCCGAGTTCTGTCGGTGAGGTACCGATAGTGCGGGAGTTTCTGGATGTTTTCCCCGAGGAGTTGCCGGGTGTGCCTCCCGAGAGGCAGGTGAAGTTTCGCATTGATTTGATTCCGGGGGCAGCATCTATTGCCAAGGCGCCCTATCGCCTTGCACCACCGGAGATGCAAGAGTTATCCTCGCAACTTCAGGAGCTGCTGGGGAAGGGATTCATCCGACCGAGTAGCTCGCCGTGGGGAGTGCCGATCCTTTTTGTCAAGAAAAAGGATGGTTCACACCGGATGTGCATTGATTACCGGGAGTTGAACAAATTAACGGTCAAGAACCGTTATCCATTATAGAGGATCGATGATTTGTTCGATCAGTTGCAGGGTACGTCTTGGTTTTCCAAGATAGACTTGAGGTCTGGATATCACCAGATGAGGGTGCGTGATGAGGATATCCAGAAGACAGCATTTAGGACTCGTTATGGGCATTATGAGTTCGTGGTGATGCCTTTTGGGCTCACCAATGCACCAGCGGCATTCATGGACCTCATGAACCGAGTATGCAGGCCGATGTTGGAACGATCAGTAATCGTATTCATCGACGACATTCTAGTGTATTTGAGGACCAGAGAGCAGCATGAGGAGCACCTGAGGGAGGTCCTCGGGGTATTGAGATCGGAGAGGCTTTATGCCAAATTCTCCAAGTGTGATTTCTGGTTACGAGAGGTCCAGTTCTTGGGACATCTCGTTAATTAGAATGGGATATTGGTCGATCCGGCCAAGATTGAGGCTGTGATGAGTTGGGAGGTGCAGAGATCCCCCTCCGAGATCAGGAGTTTTCTAGGGTTGGCCGGCGACTATCGGAGATTTATCCAGGATTTCTCCAAGATTGTCGTTCCCCTCACCAGATTGACCCGGAAGGGCGTTGCTTTTTCTTGGTGTCCAGAGCAGCAGACCTCGTTTGAGACCCTTCGCCAGAGACTATGCGAAGCCCCAGTGTTAGCTCTTCCGGAGGGAATGGAGGATTTTGTGGTTTACTGTGATGCGTCTATATCAGGGTTGGGTGCGGTGCTTATGCAGAGAGGGCACATGATAGCATATGCATCGAGGCAGCTGAAGCCTCATGAGACGAGGTATCCCACCCACGATTTGGAGTTGGGGGCAGTGGTGTTCGCCCTCAAGATATGGCGCCATTATCTGTATGGGGTTCGGTGTACTGTATACACGGACCACAAGAGTTTGAAGTATTTGATCGATCAGCCCAACCTAAACATGCGCCATAGAAGATGGTTGGATGTGGTAAAGGATTATGACTGTGAGATCCTTTACCACCCGGGCAAGGCTAACGTGGTAGCCGATGCTCTGAGCCGCAGGGCAGAGAGTGCCCCGATTCGAGACATATGTATGAGGATGACGGTGATGACTCTGGTGTTGGATACTATTCGAGAGACCCAGGCGGAGGCTGTGAGACCGAAGAACCGTAAAAGGGAGCGGGTGATTGGATAGGTGTCCGAGTTTATGATGGATACCCAAGGGCTCATGACCTTTCGTGGTCGGATTTGGGTGCCGTATACGGGCGGGGCACGTAGCACGCTGATGGAGGAGGCGCATAGATCGATATTTTCGATCCATCCTGGGGACACTAAGATGTATTTGGACCTGAAGAGAGACTACTGGTGGCCCTGTATGAAGAGGGATGTTGCATGGGTAGTAAAGAGGTGCTTGACCTATCGCCGGGTTAAGGCCGAGCAACAGCGTCCGCATGGCAAGTTGCAGCCATTAGCGATTCCCCAGTGGAAGTGGGAACAAATTTCTATGGATTTCATCACCAAATTGCCGAGGACTGTGAGGGATGTTGATGCAATTTGGGTGATTATGGATCGGCTGACGAAGAGATCTCACTTCCTTGCTATCAGTGAGAGCTCTTCTGCAGAGAGATTGGCAGAGATGTATGTGAGAGAGGTGGTGTCGCGGCATGGAGTGCCGATCTCGATTGTGTCAGACCGAGATGTACGTTTTACTTCCAGGTTCTGGAAGAAGTTTCATGAGGAGTTGGGTACGATATTACACTTCAGTACTGCGTATCACCTCCAGACGGATGGAAAAAGTGAGCGGACGATTCAGACGCTCGAGGACATGCTTCGGGCATGTGTTATGGACTTCGGTGGAAGTTGGGACACATACCTACCTTTGGCTGAGTTTTCTTACAACAACAGCCACCATTCGAGTATTGGTATGCCTCCCTTTGAGCTTCTTTATGGGAGGAGGTGTCGAACTCCCATCTGTTGGGGAGAGGTAGGGCAGCGAGTGATGGGTAGCACTGAGATAGTGCTTAAGACGACTGAGCAGATACAGCAGGTCAGACAAAGGTTACTGACAGCCCAAAGCCGTCAGAAGAGTTATATGGATAGATGGCGATCTGAGCTCGAGTTCCAGGTTGGAGATTTCGTACTCCTGAAGGTATCTCCTTGGAAAGGAGTGATCCGATTCAGGAAGAGGGGCAAGTTGGGGCCCCGATACATTGGTCCGTTTAGGGTGACCGCGAGGGTGGGTTAGGTAGCTTACCGTCTGGAGCTACCCGAGGAGTTGAATCAGATCCATGATACATTCCATGTATCCCAATTGAGGAAGTGTATAGCCGATGAGACGACGGCTGTGCCACTAGAGGATATTCAGGTGGACACGAGTTTGAATTACATTGAGAGGCCGATCGCGATCTTGGATCGGAAGATCAAGGTTCTGAGGAACAAGGAGGTGCCCCTGGTTCAGGTCCAGTGGCAACATCGGAGAGGGTCCGAGCTGACTTGGGAGCTGGAGATGGAGATGCAGGAGCAGCATCCAGAGTTGTTTGCAGGGCGAGACTTCAAGGGCGAAGTCTTATTCTAGTGGGGGAGAATTGTAACATCCGGATTTCCAGGTATCATAATTGAGTATTTATTTTTGAGTCAAGGAGAGGGACTCGACGAGTTGACGCCTAGACTCGTCGAGTAGGATCCCGACTGCTGACTAGGATTAATGAATGGACTCGACGAGTCGGAGGGTCGACTCGATGAGTCCGCGCTGTGGACAGAAACCCTAAATATTTGGGCCTATGCCCTATTTAAGGGTCCTTATGGCCTTCATTTGCGGCCACCCTTTCATAGAAAAGAACCCTAGCATATTTGAGTGTGTGTAGTCAGAGGGAGAGCCATCTTGAACCATTTGTTGTGATTTTGCTAAGGAGGAGAAGTGATCCAGCAAGAAGGACCAAAGGAGATTGTTCTTCTAAGACTTTCAAGCAAGGAGGCTTCACTTTGAGGTAGCAATTCGGCCCTTTTCTTCTTTATTGTGTAGGCTTCTTGAATCAAGGGTTTCTTTACCCTTTCTTGAGTTGGAATAAGAGCATGAGAGGTCCCAATGTGAAATAGACCTTAGATCTGGACCTTGAGAGGTCCAGAGAGCCCCAAGCATCCAGCTTTATGCAGTCCCTTTTTGGGTTTTGGAACATGGTTGTCATATTAGGGCTAATTCATAAAATAGAGCCATATGAGTGTTGAATGAGCATAAAGTTTGGACCTTTACGTAACTTTTGAGTGTTAGAAGGCCAGATCTATAGGTTAGAGAAATAGATCTGACCTCAGAAGGTCGTTTGAGCATTCTCATGGAAGAAACTCGCCGAGTCCATGAGCGGACTCGACGAGTCAGATCGTGTTGCACCACGATTCGTGATCAGTGGTAACCCATCGAGAGAAAGGTTAACTCGACGAGTCGAGTGAGGCCTTAGGAGGATTCAGAGGACACTCTTGGACTCGCCGAGTCAGCCGAGTTCACTCGACGAGTCTGGTCAAAGTTGGACCGTTGACTGGGGTTGACTTTTAGGGTTTGCTCAATATTTGGACATTGGACCATTGGAGGGGTAAAATGGTCTTTTCCCCCTTTCTGAGAGAATATAGGGAGGGACTAGTCTAGCCTTTGAGAGCCGTATTAATTAGAGATAATTACTTTATGTGATTAGGCGGAGGCTAGATCAGATATTCGAGTTCGAGACTTTCCGAGATTTCCCGAGGTGAGTCTTCTCACTATACATTACCTAGAGGGGTAACTATGTGCAGACCGGAGGGTCTTATGTGTTATGTGTATGTTGAGTTTATGTGCTTTGTGATACATGTATGCTATGTGTTATATAGACCGAACCGGAGGGTCTTACGATTTAGACCGGACCAGAGGGTCCAACGATTTAGACCGGACCGGAGGGTCCAACGAGCTAGACCGGACTGGAGGGTCCAACGAGCTATGGGACTGGAGGGTCCCGCTGAGACACATTGACCGGAGGGTCATACCGAGTTATAGCCTCGAGTGGCTTATGTGTTGTATGTGGTATATTGGGGAACTCACTAAGAATTTATGCTTACCGTGTTATGTGATATGTGTTTCAGGTACCAGCGAGGATCGCGGGAAGGCGCCGACATGATTTGTACACACTGGCAGAGGATTATGTTTGAGATTCTGGGATATGTTTTATTATGATGACATTTGATACATGATATTTTGAGAATATTATATGAGTTGTATTATGTTGAAAAGAGAAAAATTGTTTTAAAATTTACGTCGTTACAAAATCTCAATCTAAGCTTTTAGGATTGGAATGAAGTACAACTTCCTCTCCCTTAGTTATAGCAAAACAACTTTTCAAACCCTGCAACTTTGCGAATTGAAGCCTTTGTTTTCTATAATTAACATTGCTAACTTGCAACATTCACCATAATTGATTATGCTCCCACTAGCATAATAATTACATCCTTGTCAGCATAACACTTATGCTCCCACTAGCTTTGACATGTACTCAGAAATCAGTTGGACTTTTAGAAATCAACACTTTGTTGACTTTCTTACTAAAGTTTCAGATTTCTGATATGAGATTCTTTGATAAGACTTTATCAAAATCATACACCTTTCCTTAGATAGCTCACATGTGTGTCTAAAAAATTATGAAGAGGGATGCCGTAATCATAATGTTTAGACCTTTTTCCCCTTCTCACAATTCGAATTATAAAGAGGGATGTCGTAATCATAATCGAATTTTAGAATGCAAATATCACAATTTCTATCTCCTTAAAATCTACTTAGTGAAAGCGTTTCCTCACCATTATTTTCATGAATCGAAGAGAAACCTTATGACACTTAGATTTTATGGTGTATGTGTTCCTATCCATGTGAATTTGTCAAAAACATAACCACAAGAGGAGGTTAGTGACAAATCCAAACTCATATGGACTGAACTTGTTCAATCTTAACTTCTTGCCACCTGGAAGCACAAGGGCCTACCATTGCTTCCAAGTAGTTGTGCAAACAACTGAGAACTCATAGAACTCACATGCATAGTTAACTTTAACTGGAATAGGCACAAAAACAAGAATATGTCAACACGATAGGTTATAAACCTCAAGTCGTGTGCTAGTGATAAACTATAGGTTTTATTCTTGACTAGTTCGTGAAACTATTCAAGATTTTTAAGACTCCCACTGACCTCTTGACATATAAGATTCACTTTTTCAAGAACCATTCCTTGACAAACAAATATTCAAGAGTTAGTGCGGATTCTTATCAAGAAAAACACTTCACATAGTTTGGTCTTAGTTGGTTTTTGTTTTAACCAAAACATCACAACTTACCAATTTCAAATGTACAAGAGTAGAAAACATTTTACTCTATATTTGATAGGTGTTCTAAACCTTCTTAACATTATGTCACTCAAGGTTATAATCTTGGAGTGTTACTCTAAGATTCAATTTTGGAACGAAGTATGATTCATCTTTTGATTTAACCATTTCAACAATTCACGATTCATCTTCTTAGTTAAACAAATGCACTAAGATGTCCTTAGAGGATCAATTGTGATATGGTTTTTCATAATCATTAAGATGATCATAAAACATGATACTGAAGCACTCTCCCATCTTTTTATATTGGAGAAACTTTTATCTTTCTGCCTAATTTAATTCTACTCATTCGTCCTGTCATACATTGACACTTTTCCAATGTTTCAGAATTACACTTAAACTTGTAAGCATAACCATATTTACTAAACTTTAGTAAATCATGATGAATAGCCTTATTGTTTTTTATGGCAGACCTGATCAGCGCACAACCAAGTGTACCCGATCTCCTAGTCCTTCACTTGACTCACATATACATGTGAACAAGGAATTAGTCTTAATTTCCCAAAGATGAAAATTCTCATTCATCATACAATATAGGTTGCATGATTCCAAGTTTCTATCCAACTGAAACTTGGGTGATGAGAATCTTTTCTTATTTGGTAAATTATGACACTACCACAAACGAAAGAATCAAATCCATTTTCCAATGTTGCTATCAATGGAATCATATAAACAACAATTTTCACAAATCCCATTGCAAGGATACTTAAAATAAAATCAAAAAATTTTCCTTTTATTTTAAAATTGTGGAAAAACTTATCCTTACAATGCAAATACATATGAAAACTATATTGTTATCCATTCCTAATCAATCTATCATGACTCTTAGCAGCAGCTCAAAATTCTGATATTCGAATCATGCGATTGGAATCCATCTTCGCGATCAGATTCATCATACTCTTCTTCTAAGCTTCCTCTCCTTTTTCGATTCTACAAAACATCAAAATGCGACGTAGTCACACCATGTAATAAGAATCTCCAAATAGGAACTTAATAGAGTTAGATAGTGGACTTTACCTGAAGCATAGTCAAATTTTTGACTTTTACCATCCTAGTGAACTTTTAGGTAAATAGGGCAGCTTCGCAACTAATGCCCCTTCTTTTGGCAATAGAAACATATGGACTCTTTAGTAATGGTACATGGGACTATCTCAGACTTAGCCTTTCTCTTTACCATTTGGTCAACCGGGTTGACTCTTGCCGATCCCTTTCCATTGGGAAGAGAAGACTTTTCTGGACTTCCAATGTTTCCATTATCAATGTCCATGCAAGTTTGGGAAGTAGATCTTCCAATTAAATTTGCTTTACCAGTGCTCCAAATCATTGTTGATTCAGCAACAACAAGCAAATAGGTAAGATCATTAAGGGTCATGTCGTGGTCTCCCATGTAGTAGTCCTTAAGGAACCCGCTATATGACTTAGGAAGTGACTGAAGAACCCAGTCAACAACCAACTTCCTTGAGACTTCGACACCCAACTCTCCCAGCTTGTCAATATGTGACTTCATCTCCAAGACGTGAGCACATACAGACTTCCTTCCTGCCAATAGGGCTTTGAGTGACCTAAAACTTGTGGGTTAGGGAGAATAATTGGAGGAGGTGGAGGAAGTGAAGTATGATTTTGAGTCCCTTTAATTCACAACAAAGGGATTAATCTTTCACCTTGATTGCCATTTGGGATATCATCTTTCATTACGATAGCTTTATCCAAAAGGATAAGGAAGACCATAGTTGTCATAACTAGACATCTATGAGGGAGAAATTCAAGTTTAGTTGATTTAAGTCCTTAATATAACACCCAATATGAAATATTAACGCTAGGACCCAACACAATATTTTATAACTTGGAAGAGGGATGTCGTAATCCAAGCTACAAAATATTTGAAGGTAGGTAAATGACGATTTACCAATTTCCACCATGAAAAATGAAATTTAACATTAGGTTTTAAATGAATTGAAACTCCTAGATCTTTTGAGATTCATTGAACTATTCAATGGCATGTTTAAATCTCGATTGTGCCCTTCAAGTTTGTGACTGGGATGCCGAAGATCACAAACAAGGAGTGAATAACCATGCAAATTAACTTGGTACACTTAATATTACAACCACCTAATCAATGTACCCGTTAACCACACACGCTCCATTGATCTATGATTAACATCAAGCTACCCTTTGCCACACATTTTCAGTCCCAGATTAGTGTGCCGGTTAACCACACACGCTCCACTAACGACTTAACAAGGTGCAAAGTGTAATTTCATGGGTTAGCACCAAATTCACATTTTCCTAAAGTAACTAAGATTGAGAATTTAATAAAGTTTAGTTACTTTATATTTATCATTATCATTATATACTTATAAAGGAAACATTTTTCCTATCACTACATTCATTTGAAACTCACATGTATTTTTCCTTTCACCACATTCATTTGAAACTCCCATGATTTTTCAATTTTTTTCTAATAATGATTATAAATTAGTTAATAGGATATTATATAAATATCAAACCTAAAGTGTAATCATATATAAACTAAATTTCAATATTAAAAGAATATATTTACTTCTACATATAAAGTTATGTTTTTTTTAACTTTTAACATATTTACTTAGTCTATTAGTTTTAATATATTGTTGGATGTAAACCATTATCATTTTAAAACTACAACTTTTAATTAATTTGTATAAAATACTTAAATTATAAATTTAAATATAACATTATAGGATCAACTTAAATATAAATTTTGGTTTAACTTAAACAACCCAAAGAATATTTTGTAAATAGTTCAAAGTGATAAATTGTAGTTTCTTTCTAATAATGATTATAAGTTGGTTAATAAGGTTAAATAAATATCAAACCTAAGGTGTAATCATAAATAAACTAAATTTCAATATTAAAATAATATATTTATTTCTACTTATAAAGTTATGTCTTTAACTTTTAACATATTATACTTAATTTATTAGATTTAATATGTTGTTGTATGTAAACCATTATCAATTTAAAGCTACAACTTTCGGACAGTTTGGAAAAAAATACTTAAATTGTTAATGCAAATATAACATTACAGTGTTAACTTAAATATAAATTTCAGTTCCACTTAAAAAACTCAATGAATATTTTGTGAATAGTTAAAAGTGATAAATTGTAGTGCTAAATGCAAAAAACTAAATTATAATCTCAATTTAACTAAAATATTTCCTAAAGATATTTGTATAATCGTTAAAAGTTTTCAAATAAATAGCTTAAAATTACTTACAATAACAATAGTTAAAAATAACTCTATATAAATGATTATATTGTTACCGTTAAAATCAAAAAATAATGTTTGATGTTTTAAATAATTATAATAATAATAGAAATTAAAACGTTATGCAAATAAATTTTAGAAAATTAATTAACAATAACAACAACTATAAATAACATTAAACCATATATTATATTTAATTTTTTTCATGAATAACTCGCGGGTAGAAGTCATTCAAACAATTGACATTATGCAGTTATAATAGATGTATATATTATCATATAATTCAAAATAATCAATATATTATATCAATTTAGTATACAAATTATTATTCCAATTTAACGACAACGTTATTGTTATATTTAAAAAAACATATATTTGTAAATATTTCAACTATATAGGTGTTTCTGCACAACGTGCGGACATTCGCCTAGTACTTTTAATGAAGGGAAAATTAATGTCCTGTCCTACCCGTTCGGCTAACAACCCTCCACCAGTTAAGGAAGCGGTGGGTGAGAATGGACACCCATTAAACTGTGATTTTATAGGCAGTAACCTTATACCCCCCTTATAGATCGGCTTCGTGAATGAGGCCTACTAACGGTAAGACTGACTTACTCTTATACATATATATATAAATATTAAACCTATAATATTATAATAGTATAAGGGTTGAATTTTAAACTATTAAAATTTTAAGGGTTGGAATTAAAGTATACATGGGGGGGGGGGGGTAACTTTACAAATTCCAAAACTTGAGGGCAAGTTTTATACAATTCAAAAACTTTTGGTTTCCATAACCTATGAGTTTAATATGGTTTTTTATGGAAGACTTTTCAAGTTCCATAACTTGAGGACAAGTTATGGACGACATAAAACTATTTTATGATGACATTTAAAAACAAGACCTTTCATTTTTTCATAACCTATGAACTCTAATGAATCTTTTAAATGAATGACTCTTCATTTTCCATAACTTGAGGACAAGTTATGGAGTTCATAAAAACCATTAATATAATAATTATTCCAATTAACACAATAATCAAACAATTTTTCTATGATCTAGATCAAACTCATAAGTAAAGATAATTCATATCAACAGTTTTCAAGAACTTAGCTAATCACATAAACTAACACAAATCTTTAAACTTTGACAATTATCCTTTATTTGGATGAGGATAATCATTACCATGGCATCAAAATCAAATTTTATGAACAAAAACATTTTGTGGTAATGATCCTAATCCAAAACAGGACAAAAAACTCGATAATCTGCATCCGGGACAGCCAACTCGTCGAGTGCATGAGTTGACTCGTCGAGTTGGTCAACTTTGTGAGTGGACTCGGCAAGTCACTCATCCAACTCGGCGAGTCCATGGCAAAAACCATGCAAATCTTCGAGTTAAGCACCGGACTCGGCGAGTTCAGCTGTCAGAGTGCAGAAAATTCGATTTTTTCACTTTGAAAACCAATAAAACATCAAGTATAATAGAAAAAAACCCATGGCTCTGATACCACTGTTGGGTTTTAGTATACTACAACATCCTATGGTGCACATACAACCTTGAATGCCTTGGATCTATGTTTTCTCTAAATACACATGTAATAGTGTTTCCAAAGCATTAAGCCTATAACTAGCATGCAAATAACATATGTATGATAAAACAAGTTTTAGACATACCTCTTGATGTTGTTGATGTTGCTAGGAAGACTTTAGCCTTTAAGAACTTAGTGCCCCAAGTGTTGCACCTCAAATGGAATCACAACTCACCTAGGAAAAAGGTGACTCTTGAGAGAGAATTTCTATGCACCAAAAACACCTCCATGAACTCCAAGAACTAGAAGTCCTTCAAAGTCACGTTTTTAGGTTATGGAGCATATATTTATATGTAGGATTCCAAGAGTCATGGGTTTAACCCAAATCCATACCCATGGGTTTTATGATCCATGGTTCATGTGGCCCAACTCTTTATGTATTCATACATAAACTTAGTCCAATATGGATCATAAGCCCAACACATATAAATATAACCAATTACCCTAATTAGTCCCCATAGATTTAATTAGTCTCTTCTGATTACTAAATTAATTCCAAACTAATTCTTGATCAATACTAATTAAATCATATGATTTCATATTAATATATTAGAACTTATAATATATTAATAAATCATATATAACCTCTTCTCAAAAGTCCATCCTAACAAATTGTCCTGATGTTATGTAACCCAAATGGACCATGCTACTCTCGGGTTGAGTACATACCAATAATAGTTTTGGGCTCAGACATCTAATCCAACAATGTTAACAAGAAGCGCATAGCCCAACTCCAAAAGGATGGAGTGTTGGAGTCATTTGACTTAAAGTCAGATGACACTTGTGAATCTTTTTTACTTGGAAAGATGACAAAGTCACCCTTCACTGGCACTTGTACAAGGGGTGAGGGTCTGTTGGATCTCATGCACACAGATGTGTATGGACCCTTCAGAACTGCCACAAGGGATGCTAACCACTTCTATGTGACTTTTACTGATGATTACAGAAGATATGGCTATATCTACTTAATCAAGCATAAGTCAGAAACCTTTGAAAAGTTCAAAGAGTTTAAGCAAGAAGTGGAGAATCAATTGGGCAGGGAGATACAGATGCTTCGATCCAATAGAGGAGGAAAGTATCTTAGTATCGAGTTCCACAAATATCTTAAGGAATGTGGAATTGTTTCACAATTGACGCCGCCTAGGACACCACAGCTTAATGGTGTAGCTGAGAGGCGCAATCAAACCTTGCTGGACATGGTTCATTCTATGATGAGTCGAGCTTCGTTACCTATCTCATTCTAGAGGTATGCCTTAGAGACTTCCACCCATATCCTTAATATAGTCCCAACTAAAAAGGTTTCCAAAACACCTCACGAGATGTGGACAGAGAAGGCTACCTCGTTAGACCACATCAAGGTTTGGGGTTGCGAGGGTTTCGTAAGACGAGAGACTCACGACAAGCTCAAACCTCGTAGTGAGCTATGTATTTTCATCGGCTACCTAAAGAAATCCTTTGGATATCTGTAACAAATCGTTATTTCAAACATATGTAATAGTATAGGTCAATGTGTAGTTCTTTTTATAATAATAAAAAGAAATTTTAGCATAATGTGCATATTTACATAATTGACCCTCAAAAATAAATTATTTAGCAATCTCGATTGGGATGAACCAAGTGATAGAGATTGTAACAAGGTTTCCAAAAACATAAAGAGCACTAAAATCCGAGTTATAACGAAGAAGTTATGACCAATCGAAAATCCGCGAGAAAACCGGCAAAACACTATTCAGTGTAAAAACTGAATTTTCGATAAAAGACTTTTTAGCTTTAACAATCTAAATGAAAGTTGTAGTTTATGTGAAACCGAGAACTTTCATAAAAAGAACGGAAAAATCTGACTTCGTATGAGGAAGTTATGATTTTTCTAAGTTTCAGTATAACAGTGTACAGCTAAAAACTCGAAATAAAGATCGAGCGATTTTTAGCCGACACAACCTAAACGAGAATTGAATGTCTCGTCGGTAGTAGTACAACGGTAAAAGGACAGACGAAAACGGACGTCGGATGAAGAAGTTATGAATTTTTAACAGATTCCCGTCCCGGTCTGTTTAAAATAATAATATTAAAAATAAAGTCAAAACTAGCCGACGAAGTCTAAACGAAAGTCGTAGAGTATGCTTTTACCTACGCGTGCATATAAAGAACGCTAAAAACAGAGCTCGTATGTGAAAGTTATGATTTTCGCAAGTTTGGCACAAAAATAAAGAAAAAATGGGTAAAACCGGGTATTTTGCATGCCACGTCACCCTCGCACGTGGCAGTTGCTGAGTGGACCGAACCCATGCGTGGCACCTCCTGATTGGACCGCAGCTGAGGTCCCCTAAGAAGCGGACAACCTCGCAGGAGACACACCAGACCTCACCCTCGCACACCACTCGGGCACCCTCCTTCGCACGTGGCCTCTTCCCATTGGACCCAAGTTTGGTCCAATCCGAGCCAGCCAGCAGCGAGCCTCCGGTCCGAAGAAGCCTCATCCCTTCGCCACCTGTCCGACGCGTGTCACCTTCACACAGCTTCGGGTCCGAACCTTCGGACTATATATAGCATGCGAGGGCTTCCGAAATTTTACACTTTTTCACCCTAGTTTTCATTCTCTTTCACTTTTTCCACTTTCATAAACTTATACACAAACCCTAAAGCCTCGGTATCAAGTCTCGAACCCTAAGCAAGCCTCAAAGCCCCGAGATTCCCTAGAAGTAACCTCTCTCCTGTCGAAACTTTGCCCAATTTGAGCCGGTTTCTCGACAAATAAAGTCCTTTTCGTGAAACGAAACTCTGTCCGGTTCACCATCTATCAAGTGAGTACATACCCCTGTATTTTCATAATTTCTACTGTTTTAAGGGGGGGGAATACAAGCATAACGCAAGAACTTTGTGTTATAAAATCATGATAAAATAACATTAAATTATCTAAAAATACTCAAAACATCAAACTCTTTTATAATCTTATATTTTTCCCCAAAATTCATATTTGTATATATATATATATATATATATATATATATATATATATATATATATATATATATATATATATATATATATATATATATATATCTGTATATAAATAAGATTTAAAAGTCTTAGGACTGATAACTCATTCTGGGTCCTTTTCCTTGTTTGGATGTGGGCTTATGGTTCCGGTTATTTGTCCGAGTGTCGTTTAAATTTTACTTGTATATGAAATTGTGTATGTATGTAAATGTAAAAGTTATTTCATCAATTCAAACACCTTTGTAACACGTTGAGCAAGGGGTTACATGCTAAATACAGTTATATACACATTCAGAAAGTACATATAAATTATAATAGGTATAATTTATACATAGAACAAGAATTCATAATACAAGAATACACAGTCTTACAAGAAACTAGGGTTTTGATACATAACAAATCAAGGTTTACACTTATCAAATACATGTTTGAAATACAAAATCAAGAACATACTGTCAATCATTTATTTCAGAATGATTGGGTTTTCTTAAACTAATATACATGTAACGTTTATATGCTTTTTATGAGACATTCAGGTTGTTTAATTCATTTTAGACAACCAAGGTAAAGTCCTGACATTATAACCAGAATCTCCAGCCTCGGGGATCAAAACAAGTTGTGTGTAGATCTATATCGGGATTGACAACCCCGCACTCAGGCTGCTAGCTACAGTCAGGCATACACGCCGATGAGTGGCAATTGTTATCAACAGTTTAAACGCCCACAAAGCGTTTGTTTCAGGCCATCCGTCATAGTATGGTTATAAGAACTCATTAAAAAGATATTAACAATATGTTAGTGTATAAACAAGTAAACGAAAGTACACCTTCAAAGTACTAGTTTTCAGAATACAAACTACAATGGTTCAATACAGTTTTCAATAACAGCTGGCGGAGCCAGGCACACTCTCAGTTACAAGTTTTCATAAAGGAATACAAATACAAAACATTGATACAAAGAGAACGGTTTTATGGGAATAAGACTACTTTTCATATACAACAGAAAATGTAGGATTTTCTGGAACAGTTTACATATACAAGATACAGAGATACTCTTTCAAACATAAACATTTATGCACTCACTCAACTTTATATTGATACTCTCTTTTCAAATTACTTGTATACTCACTCAACTTTATGTTGATACTCTCTTTTCAAATTACTTGAGAAGATGGAGCTTTGTTGAGTCATATCTTCTTTTGTATAACTATATTTTGGTTCAATATACAATGATTGAACACATGTAAATATTTATACTTTTTAAATACAATGGTTGTTTGTACTTTGATTACTATGATGCATGTGTTGTGATACTACAATTCAAGTCCTCCACCCCCAGACGTTTCCGCCGTCTGGTTTGGGGGTGTGACAGATTGGTATCAGAGCATTGTTTATAGTGAACTTAGTATATCAATCAATAAAAGATATACAAACTATAAATACATCGGGGCAAGGAGCTCTGACTACAAGTATACTTTTAAAGATTTAAGTATTTTTATAAGAAGTATACTAACACTCACAAGTAAAGTATCACAGTCATAAGAGCACACTCATACTTACAAGTACAATATCACAATCATAAGAACTTAAAAGTATTTGGATGTTGAGCACTATAGTCAAACCTGAGCAGTTATGTAATCATATCTGGAATTAATATAGTCTGATCAACTATATTGATTTGAGATATGACCAACATGTGTTTGGGAGTGATAGTAGTGTTGAGACATGTCTAAAACTTACCATACATATTCAGAAGAACTATAGAACAGAATACAAAGATTAAAATACTATGGAGAATAGTTTACTAATCTTATTTCTAATACAGAACCTATGGTTGCACCCAATTTACCGGGAGACCCCTACAATCCACAGAATGCAGGCTGGATCACAGACTCAGACGAAGAACCCTTTAAGGACAGCGAGTCAAGTGGTACGGATACAGAGCCACAAGTCTGCAACCTTGGGGAGCATCCCCAGAGGCAAGAGGACGCAGAACCAATACCTAAGTGGGGCCAATACATAAACCATTGGAGTCGACAAGACGGCCAACGCCCTCCATACGGAATGGCACGAGGTTTCTATAACGTATCTAGAGGAGGAACTGCTAACAGAGCTCTTCCAGTTATAGTAAACCGGATAGCCCGGCAATTCGATCAATCAAGGATGTCGATCAATCGGATCCTAGAGGTGAATGCGGTTGCACAGGCTAACACTGCAGATATCCTTCGTCTTGACGAGATGCAAGATGACACCCAACAGCATAATGATGCCCTTCAAAGGCAACTTAATGCTGCTGAATCAGAGATCAGAGAACTAAGGGAGCATCAAGCTGCCCAAGAAAGGCGTTGGAAAGCGCAAGACGAAGCGGAACTTAGCAATCGTCGTAGAAACCGTCGCAAGTAGTGTTCGCACTACTTCTACTTTCTACTTTCTATATCGAATGTGTATACTACTTTCTACGTTATGTACAAATCAAGTATCAATAAAACAATAAGCACTTTGCTTCAACAAGAGTTATTACAGTTTTCATAATCATCTTATTCCAAAGTTTTGGATCGCAGAAATGTTCCAGTGTTATTTTTCATACTTTCGATACAACCGCGGAAATTTTATTTTTTCGGTAGGTTGGTTTGATGTCGACACTTTCTCGGTATTGGGGTATATTATAATCCTGCTTTAAGGTCAAGTTTTCTGGACCTTATATACTTAATATACCAATACAGTTGACATGTACATTCATACTTTTTGAAAAATAACCATTCAATTTCATATTATCCTGTTGCAAGTTGTACTTGCAGTGGATTTCTATTTCCAATTCTTTGTAAGATTCATGTTGAATTAAGTGTTTAGTTCAGAGATATCAAATTCATATTCCTTCTTGATATCTCACTATCTTTTTATCTATTTGACTTTTATAGCAAGAGATGCCTCCTCGTAGAAATCCAAGACGTATCAACACCAATGAAGCACCGACGCCACCCCCACCACCACCTCATCAATTCGATCCCGCTATGTTTCAAGCGGCTGTAGCGGATGCCATGTCTCACGTTCATACTCCTGGTGTTAGTGGGTTGGGAGTCGGTGCACATCCTTCTAACCATGGCGAAAGTCATGGGCATTCGCGAGAATGCACTTATAAGGATTTCTCTAATGCCAAACCCAGGACCTTTAATGGGACTGGGGGAGTTATGGCACTAAGGCAGTGGATAGAAAAGACGGAAGCAATCTTCGAAATTTGCTCCTGTTCTGAGGGTAGCAAAGTTAAATTTGTTGCCTGTACTTTTTCTGATAGGGCTCTAACGTGGTGGAATGGCCACCTTAAGTCACTTACTCTAGTTGTGGCTAACTCCATCAGCTGGGAGAGCCTAAAAGCCATGTTAATGCGGGAATACTGTCCGTGAGGGGAAATACAGAAACTGGAGCATGAACTATGGGCTCTTACAATGGTTGGTTCTGATATATCAACCTATACCAATAGGTTCTGTGATCTGGCAATTCTTTGCCCGGATATGGTTCCTATCGAGAGCAAAAAGATTGAGAGATATATTTGGGGTATGTCGCCCCAAATTCAGTCAAGTGTTTTAGCTTCAAAGCCTATTACTTTTGACAGTGCCAAAGAACTGGCACAATCTCTCATCGACCACGGAGCCCGTCAAAACTCTGTGGTCTCTGCTCCAGAACAACCCAAGGAGAACAACAACAACAGCAGCAAGAAGAGGGTTTGGAACAAGGGGAAGGGCAAATCTCCTCTGGAACCAGCAAAGAAGCAACAAGTAGTGGCAGTCCATGCTACTACTGTACCTGCTACCATACCCGCTACTATACCTGCTGTTGTCTCCAATAACTTTGCACCAACAAAGCCCTATGCTGGTACCCTCCCTAAATGCAACAAGTGCAATTTTCACCACAACGGAAATTGCCAAGAAATGCAGTGCCGAAACTGCAACAGGAAAGGGCATACTGCCCGATTCTGTAGAATACCACCCCAACCCGTTAACCAAGTACCTGCCGCTGGAGTAGGCCGAGCATGCTACCAATGCGGTGATGTGGGGCATTTCAAGAAATATTGTCCAAAGGCTGGAAATGCCGGTGGAGTTGGGAGGATTTTAGCACTGGGTCATGAAGAAGCGGTGGCAGACCCTGCTGTGGTCACGGGTACGTTCCTTCTCAATAATACTTATGCATGCATTCTATTTGATTGTGGTGCTGAGAGGAGCTTCGTGAGCCATAATTTTAAACATCTACTAAATCAAAACTCCCAACCACTAAACGAAACTTTTACAGTAGAAATGGCTAACGGGAAATCCGAATCCACCAATGATATATACATAGGATGTATCCTTGCCTTGAATGACTTGTCTTTTCCAATAGACCTTATGCCGGTCTCTATCAAAAGTTTTGACATCATAATAGGTATAGATTGGTTGTGCCCCAACCATGCCGACATCATATGTTATGAAAGAGCTGTTCGTTTGAACTTACCAACTAACGAAACTCTTATTATCTATGGAGACAAACCCGGAGCAAACCTTCAGATCATTTCTTGCATCAAAGCACATAAATATCTTCGCAAGGAGTACTGTGCTTTCTTAGCTCACGTGGTAGACAAAAAGCAAGAAGTGAAAGATATCACGAGAATTCTAGAGGTCTACAACTTTCCCGATATTTTTCCCGATGATCTTCCAGGAGTACCTCCCGAACCACAAGTCGAATTCCAAATCGACTTAATCCCTGGAGCTACCCCCGTAGCCAAATCCCCCTATCGTCTTGCACCTTTTGAAATGCAAGAATTGTCCAGCCAGCTTAACGAACTCCTTAACAAAGGTTTCATAAGACCAAGCTTCTCACCTTGGGGAGCATCGGTTTTGTTTGTAAAGAAGAAGGATTGATCATTCCGCATGTGCATAGACTACCGCGAGCTGAATAAACTTACCATCAAAAACCGATACCCTTTACCTCGCATTGACGATCTGTTCGACCAACTTCAAGGTGCGAACTACTTCTCGAAAATAGACTTAAGATCCGGGTATCACCAATTACGGATTTTGGAGGAAGACGTTCCCAAGACCGCATTTAGAACTCGTTATGGTCATTACGAGTTTATTGTGATGCCATTCGGATTGACGAATGCACCTGCTGTGTTCATGGATCTAATGAACAGAGTGTGTCGTCCATTCCTGGACAAATTCATCATAGTCTTCATCGACGACATCCTTGTCCATTCAAGAAGCAAAGAAGAACATGGCCAACATCTTCGTCAAATATTACAAACCCTTAGGACCGAAAAACTTTATGCGAAGTTTTCAAAGTGCGAGTTTTGGATTAGGAAGGTTGAATTCCTAGGTCACGTGGTCAGTTCAGAAGGAATACACGTGGACCCTTCCAAAATCAAAGCAATTGAAAACTGGCCAGCACCCACAACTCCTACAGAAATCCGACAATTCTTAGGTCTTGCTGGCTACTATCGCAGGTTCATTCAAAATTTCTCCCGAATCGTTAAACCTCTTACCACCCTAACGCAAAAGGGTGTAACCTATAACTGGGAAGAGAAGCAAGAAACCGCATTCCAAACGCTCAAACAAGCCTTGTGCAGTGCACCGATCCTGTCCCTACCCGAAGGGACAGAGGACTTTGTAGTGTACTGTGATGCTTCAAATCAAGGGCTTGGGTGTGTACTTATGCAAAGAGGAAAGGTTATCTCCTACGCCTCCAGACAACTTAAGACGCATGAAGTCAACTACACAACACACGACCTTGAGCTAGGAGCGGTAGTGTTTGCTCTAAAGATCTGGAGACATTACCTATATGGCACGAAATGCACAATATTCACGGACCATAAAAGTATCTAGCATATCTTAAATCAGAAAGAGCTGAACATGAGACAACGACGATGGGTGGAGCTATTGAACGACTACGAATGTGAAATTCTTTATCACCCTGGTAAAGCAAACGTAGTAGCTGATGCCCTTAGCAGAAAAGAATACTCAGGACGCCGAGTAAAGTCGTTGACCATGACAATCCATTCACATCTGTCCACACAAATCAAAGAAGCTCAACTAGAAGCCTTGAAACCCGAAAACGTGGCAGGTGAAACCCTGAGAGGAATGGATAAAAACTTCGAAGTCAGGGATAATGGAGTCTATTATTTCATGAACCGGATCTGGACACCAAAGTTCGGTGGTTACAGAGACATGGTTATGAATGAAGCACAAAAAACCCGATAATCCATTCATCCAGGTTCAGACAAGATGTATCTGGACCTTAAGAAACTATACTGGTGGCCTAATATGAAGGCCGAAATCGCTACCTTTGTGGCCAAGTGCCTTACTTGTGCCAAAGTTAAGGTAGAATACCAGAAACCTTCAGGTTTATTACTGTTGGATTAGGTGTCTAAGCCCATAACTATAATTGGTATGTACTTGAATTGATAGCAGCACAGTCCTTTTGGGTTGCCCTCAACCTAGCAACTGGACAAGGAAATTATGAAAGGAGAGATATTAATTTATAAGATTAATAAATTAATATATATATAATTGATTTATTAATATGTTAATGGATTAATATATTAATTAGAAATCATTATGGTTAATTAATTGTTAGCCATAAATTAATCAGAATTGATTTTGGGGTTAAAAGAATTAATTATAAAGTGCAGGGACTAGTTTGCAATTAACTGATAGTTGAAGGGAAGGATCCAGAACTCCCTTGGAAGGGGGTGGACGAAAACCCTAGGGGAAACCCTAGAGAATTCGTCCAAGGGGTCCAAGATAAGGCCTTGGGTCTTGCTTAGGCCCTAAGCAAAGGATAACTAGGGTTTTCCCTAAACCCTAGTTCCCTCAACTATTTAAGGAGCCTCCTGGCTCACATTTTAGGGTACTCATTCTTTGGAAGAATACCTTGGCCGAAATTGCATACTCTCTCCCCTCTCTCTTCTTCTACTTTCCTTCTTGCTAGTCATTGGGTGTGATTCCATTAGAGGCATTACACTTGTGGTGCTAAAGCTTCCAAGAAGATCAAGATCAAGATCAAGGGAATATCAATTGTTTGCTATAACAATTGAAAGGTATGTAACTCCTAAACCCTAGTTTGTTAATTTCAAAATTAGCCTCTCTCCTCTAGGGTTCTTGTTTTGCAATTCAAAGTTGTATGTTCAATAGTTAAAACATAGATCCAAAGTAGGTTGCATGTGAACTTAGGAATTGTTTTCTAGTTTATTTGTTGTACCTAAAACCCATCAGTGGTATCAGAGCCATTGTTGTTTTAAATTGAATTGCTACAATTGTTGAATTGCAAATTAGGGTTTATAGCCATTAAACCCTAAAGGCCAAATTTTCGCAATTAGGGTTTTGGATTGAAGGGTTTTCGAAAACCCTAGCCTCCAAAGAACCCTAATCGAAATTAGGGTTAGGGTTTTGAAAACCCTAGCCTACTCCCTTGTGAATTTCGAAATTTGCTAGAGGATAACTAGGGTTTCTTGTTTTGGATAATTGTTACTTAATTAGATTAATTGGATAATTATCCTTACCCTATTTTTCGAAATTTAGAGGGATAAGGATTAGGATTAAATTAATGGATTAATTTAATTAGATAATCCTTACAAGATTTAATAATTTGATTAATAGTTAATTAAAAGATAAATATTAAATCTAGTTAATTGGTTTATTTAAATTTAAATTTAATAGCTTAAATTTCGAAATTTATAAACCCTTGAAGTTTTAAAATGTTTTAAAACACACCTTATATATATATTATAATTAAAAGTTTAATATTATATATGTATAAGAATATGGTCAGTCAAATCGCTAGTATGCCTCATTCACGAAGCTAATCTATAAGGGGGTATAAGGAAACTGCCTATAAAATGGTAGTTGAATGGGTGTCCACTCTCACCCACCGCTTCCTTGATTAGTGGAGGGTCGTTAGCAGAACGGATTTGATAGGACAACTACTTCTCATTAAAAGTATAATGATATTAAAGAAAGTACTAGAACATTATTTTCAAAATCCCAACTCTAGTTACTTTAGGAAAAATGTGAAAAGTATGTTAATCCATGAAATTGCACATTGTGCTTTATTGGTCGTTAGTGGAGCGTGTGTGGTTAACCAACACACTAAAAGGCACCAATAAAGAGTAGTAATGGGTATCTCATAATTGTCATTTTGATGGAGCGTGTGTGGTTTACCAGCACATCAATAGTTAATGATAAAGACAATGAGGTTACCAAGCACATTTGCATGGTTATTCACATCTTGTTTGTGATCCTCGGCATCCCAGTCACAAATAGAAGAGCATAATCTGAGATCAAAACATGCCATTGAATAGTTTCAATGTATCTCAAAAGAATTAGGAATTTCACTTCGTTTGTTTCGTCTAATGGTGGAATTGGTGAATCATCATTCACCTACCTTTATGAAATTTGCACTTGGATCTCGGCATCCCATTTCTAAGTTGTGAATCTTCATAGTTGGATCCTAACCTTGATATTATATCTTTGGGTTATTTTATTAAGGTATCTTGAAATCTAACTAAAACTTTCTTTCTTTTCAGATGTCTACTCCTGGAAACACTTCTGCTTCGTCCTCCTCCAACCAAAACTTCTCTTTGCTCAATATCTGCTCCAAAGTCGTTATGGATGGCTCAAACTATAACGATTGGATGCGCAACATCAAGATGGCTCTTCGTTTCGAGAACAAAGAATATGTTCTTGAAAAGGAGCTCAAAGAGCTTGATGAGAATGAAGCTACTCCTGAAGATCTTGCTGCCTACAAGAAACATTACGATGATGCTACCAAAGTGGCATGCATCATGGTGGCAACTATGTCCCCAGAACTGCAGAGGTACTATGAGGACTACTGGCCTTTCGAGATGAACAAGGACCTTATGGAAAAGTACCATAAGCGAGCTCGTCAAGAAAAGTTCGAAGTAGTCAAGTCACTCATGGCTTGCAAGATGAAAGATGGGGAGTCGGTTGTGTCACATGTGCAAAGAATGCAACGCTACATAGAGCGTTTGGTCAAGCTCAATATTCACTTTGATGAGGAATTGGCCATTGACATGGTCTTGAACTCACTTCCTGAATGTTATGGTCAGTTTATTCTAACTTACCATTTGAACAATACTGAGCAGACCTTGGCCCAATTGCACAACTTGTTGCAGACAGCTGAGGCAGGGATGAAGGGTAAAAGTATACCCTCCACACCTACGAGTGCCCCTGTTTTGGCTATTGGACAGGAAAAGGGGAAAAAGAGGAAAGGTCCTCGCAAGCAAAACTGGAAGAGCAAGGCTCAAGCTGGGTCATCTAGTAATGGCCCAAAGGCTAAGCCCAATGGTTCCACTCCCCATGTTTCTGATCCAAAAGAGGCAGTTTGCTTTTACTGCAACCAAAAGGGGCATTGGAAGAGATCTTGCCCACAATATCTGCAAGATATCAAGGATGGAAAAGTGAAGCCATCTTCGGCAGGTATTTACACTATTTCTGCTAATAACTCATTATCTTCTCGTTCATGGATCCTTGATACAGGATGTGGTTTTCATATCTGTTCTGATTTGCAGGGTCTAAAGGAAAGTGAGGAGATAGAGCGAGGAAGGATAAACCTGATCATGGGAAACAGAAAGTCTTCACCAGTAACCAAGATCAGAGTTTATCAGCTTCTGCTTAGTAATGATGTTAGATTAGATTTAATAAATTGTTGCTATTCGTCTGAGATGACGAGAAACATTATTTCATTTCATGCATTGTTCAGACAAGGTTTTACATATTCTTTTAATGATTTGAATGGTTCAATTTTTGTTTATAAGAATGGTGTATTTATGTTTGAAGCTTTGCCTTGTAATGGTGTGTATGAAACAGTGACTTGTGTTGATAGCCTAGGAAATAGTGTACTTAATATTGACTTGTCTAATAGTGTAGACAAGGCATGCTTGTGGCATTGTCGCCTTGGACACATTAACAAGAAACGCATAGCCCAACTCCAAAAGGATGGAGTGTTGGAATCATTTGACCTAAAGTCAGATGATACGTGTGAATCTTGTCTTTTGGGAAAGATGACAAAATCACAATTCACAGGGTCTTGTGAAAGAGGTGAAGGTCTGTTGGATCTCATACACACGGATGTGTGTGGGCCCTTCAGATCCACTACAAGAGATGCTAATCGATTCTATGTGACTTTCACTGACGATTATAGCAGATATGGATATATCTACTTGATCAATCATAAGTCAGAAACTTTTGAAAAGTTCAAAGAGTTTAAGCATGAAGTCAAAAATCAATTGGGCAGGAAGATAAAGATACTTAGATCCGATAGAGGCGGGGAGTATCTTAGTATCGAGTTCAACGACTATCTGAAAGAATGTGGGATAGTCTCACAATTGACTCCTCCTAGGACACCTCAGTTAAATGGTGTAGCTGAGAGGCGTAATCGAACCTTTTTAGACATCTTTCGTTCTATGATGAGTCGTACTTCGCTTCCTATTCACTTCTCGGGGTATGCCTAAGAGACAGCCGCCCACATCCTCAATCTTGTCCCTACAAAGAAGGTTGCCAAAACACCTCACGAAATGTGGACGGGGAAAGTTCCCTCGTTGGCACATATTAAACTCTGGGGTTGTGAAGCTTTCGTAAGACGAGAGACTCACGACAAGCTAGCAGCTAGAAGTGAGAAATGTGTTTTCATTGGTTACCCAAAGCAGTCTTTTGGATATTTGTTCTACAGGCCTAGTGAAAACGTGGTCTTTGTAGCACGAAGAGGAGTCTTTCTAGAAAGGGAGCTCATATTCAAAGAGGACAGTGGGAGCACCATTGAACTTGAAGAAATTCAAGAGTTAGCCAATGAAGGAACCTTAGATGACACTAGCACTCAACCAGAGGAAACAGATCCTGTTGAACCAGTTGATAACTCATTACCTCTTCGAAGGTCCACTAGGGCGAGTGTGCCACCTGAGTTGTATGGTTTTCATATTACTTCAGATGGTGACACATTCATAAGTGACAGAACACTGGTTAACTTAAATGAACCAGTCACTTATAAGGAAGCAATGGCAGGCCCAGAGGCTTCCAAGTGGAAAGAGGCAATGGACAGCAAGATTAAGTCCATGTATGACAACCAAGTTTGGAATTTGGTTGATAGTGCACCAGGTCGTAAGACAGTTGGGTGCAAATGGATCTTCAAGAAAAAGACAGACATGGATGACAATGTGCATATATTCAAGGCTCGACTGGTTGCAAAAGGTTTCACTCAAACCCCAGGGGTTGACTATGATGAGACCTTTTCGCCAGTAGCTAAGATTAAATCTATTAGGATATTGCTCGCCATAGCTGCCTTTCATGACTATGAAATCTGGCAGATGGATGTCAAGACTGCTTTCCTTAACGGGAAGTTGGCTGAGGATGTTTACATGAATCAGCCAGAGGGTTTTGTTGATGCAAAGTTTCCCAATAGGGTGTGCAAGCTTGAGAAATCCATTTATGGATTGAAACAAGCATCTCGCAGCTGGAATCTTTGCTTCCATGAGAAAGTCAAAGAGTTTGGTTTCTCTAGAAGTGAAGATGAGTTTTGTGTGTATATCAAGGCTAGTGGGAGTATAGTAACTTTTCTGGTGTTATATGTCGATGACATATTACTCATTGGTAACGACGTTCCAACCTTGAAAGAAGTTAAGTCTTGGCTTGGAAAGTGTTTTGCCATGAAAGACCTTGGAGAAGCTGCCTATATTCTTGGGATTAGAATATTGAGAGATAGAAAGAAGAGACTAATTGGACTTAGTCAGAGCACATACTTGGATAAGGTACTAAAGAGGTTTAGTATGGAAAATTCCAAGAAGGGAGAGCTACCTATCCAGAGCAATACCAAATTGAGTAAGACTCAATGCCCGAGTACAGATGAGGAAATAGATGACATGAGTCGTGTACCTTATGCTTCCGCTGTCGGATCGATCATGTACGCTATGACATGTACTCGCCCTGATGTGACATTTGCTTTGAGCATGGTCAGTCGTTATCAGGGAAACCCAGGTAGAGCTCATTGGATAGCAGTTAAGAATATACTCAAGTATTTGCGAAGGACAAAGGATTGGGTCCTTGTGCTTGGTGGCAGTGATACTTTGAGAGTAGATGGTTACAGTGATGCCAGCTTTCAGACGGATAGAGATAACTTCCGTTCTCAGTCGGCTGGGTGTTTTTACTGAATGGAGGAGCAGTTACTTGGAAGAGTTCCAAGCAAAATACGGTGGCTGATTCTACTTGTGAATCAGAGTACATAGCAGCCAGTGAAGCGTCGAAAGAAGCAGCTTGGTTGAGGAACTTCATCGGGGATCTCGGAGTTGTTCCAACCATCCAGGAGCCTATGGAACTGTTCTGCGATAATGAAGGAGCGGTTGCCTTGACAAAGGAACCGAGAGATCATGGTAAGACCAGACATATCGACAGAAAGTACCATTTCATCAGACATAGAGTTGAAGAAGGCCATCTTATAGTAAAGAGGGTGTCATCTGAAGATAACCCAGCGGATCCCCTCACAAAGGGTCTGAGTAGGGCTAAGCATATTCAGCATGCTCGGAGCATAGGACTGAAAGATGATATTAGTTTTAGTAGTTAGATTAGTTTTATTCTGAAACTTGTAACAAAGTAAATGTAATTGACTTTTGGTGATTAAATAATAAAGTATTATTTATAAGTTTGGTTTCTGCCTTTTGTCAATTGTTTATTATTGTGTTTCATTTTTGCATGTTTTACTTCCCGAATAATAAGATTATTCAAACTCCACAGTCGCTCGTACTTTTGGAAGTAAGTAGTGAATTAAGACTGTCATGAACTGGATTGTAGATTATCTAAGGATAGACATGGCAATAGAATTGCTGCAACGTTCATGAGTACTCAGAAATTGAGATTTGAGTACTGGATAAACCCTCGCTCAGAGTATCACTTCATGGAATTCATCACGAGTAATACTGAGACGATAATATCTTATAATCTTGAAACGAAGATATATGAGTTGTAATTTACAAGTCGGTCATGCATTGGTGATACGAAAACGCATCAGTAACTTGGTGTTATAAAACGTATTGTCATGCATAATTTGATGAGTAAAAGATACAAGCATATGAGTCAACGTTTATTCGTTCCTTTTGCCCTAACCGGAAAAGCGATATCTGTGGGCCCCTCGATGATTTGGTGTTGACTTATGTGATGGGCCCAGCCAGGACTAAATTGATGTGTTCGATTAGAAGTTCTTCATCATCACAAATTAGAAATCGGGAAACATAGATTCTGGACAAAGAGATTGATTACATTCCATGTCTTATGTCTAGGGATATCTTGCAGAACGAAGGATTATATGATCACTTATTTTAGGACACGTAACTGACTGGGTCAGAGTTCGGCAGCAGTTTTTTGGAAGCTACAATTTGCTGGTCAAATTTAGAAGGCATACTAGCAATTATAGTTACAGACTTATCCAAGTGGGAGACTGTTGGATTAGGTGTCTAAGCCCATAACTATAATTGGTATGTACTTGAATTGATAGCAGCACAATCCTTTTGGGTTGCCCTCAACCTAGCAACTGGACAAGGAAATTATGAAAGGAGAGATATTAATTTATAAGATTAATAAATTAATATATATAATTGATTTGCTAATATGTTAATGGATTAATATATTAATTAGAAATCATTATGGTTAATTAATTGTTAGCCAGAAATTAATCAGAATTGATTTTGGGGTTAAAAGAATTAATTATAAAGTGCAGGGACTAGTTTGCAATTAACTGATAGTTGAAGGGAAGGATCCAGAACTCCCTTGGAAGGGGGTGGACGAAAACCCTAGGGGAAACCCTAGAGAATTCGTCCAAGGGGTCCAAGATAAGGCCTTGGGTCTTGCTTAGGCCCTAAGCAAAGGATAACTAGGGTTTTCCCTAAACCCTAGTTCCCTCAACTATTTAAGGAGCCTCCTGGCTCACATTTTAGGGTACTCATTCTTTGGAAGAATACCTTGGCCGAAATTGCATACTCCCTCCCCTCTCTCTTCTTCTACTTTCCTTCTTGCTAGTCATTGGGTGTGATTCCATTAGAGGCATTACACTTGTGGTGCTAAAGCTTCCAAGAAGATCAAGATCAAGATCAAGGGAATATCAATTGTTTGCTATAACAATTGAAAGGTATGTAACTCCTAAACCCTAGTTTGTTAATTTCAAAATTAGCCTCTCTCCTCTAGGGTTCTTGTTTTGCAATTCAAAGTTGTATGTTCAATAGTTAAAACATAGATCCAAAGTAGGTTGCATGTGAACTTAGGAATTGTTTTCTAGTTTATTTGTTGTACCTAAAACCCATCAATTACAACAACCTGAAATCCCTGAATGGAAGTGGGAGCGGATTACAATGGATTTCATAACCAAATTACCCAAGACTTCGGGTGGTTATGATACTATTTGGGTAATCGTCGACAGATTAACCAAATCCGCACACTTCTTGCCAATAAAAGAAATCGACAAGATGGAGAAACTAACCCGAACTTACCTCAAGGATATTGTTAGACTGCATGGTGTACCAATATCTATTATTTCGGACCAAGATAGTAGATTCACCTCTCGTTTCTGGCAGTCTTTACAAAACTCTTTGGGAACTAGGCTGGACATGAGTACAGCCTACCATCCACAAACCGACGGACAAAGTGAGAGGACGATTCAAACATTAGAAGACATGTTGCGAGCTTGCGTGATAGACTTTGGAAAAGCATGGGATATTCACTTACCCCTTGTTGAATTCTCTTATAACAACAGTTATCACACTAGCATTAAGGCTGCTCCATTCGAAGCCCTCTATGGCCGCAAGTGCAGATCCCCTCTGTGCTGGGCTGAAGTGGGTGACACGCAGCTAGCTAGAGGTCAAACTCCTGACAGTGCTCTCACTGGTCCGGAAATCATTCGAGAAACCACCGAGAGAATCATACAAATTCGGGAGCGACTTAAAGCTTCCAGAGATAGACAGAAAAGCTGCGCTAACAAACGAAGAAAACCCTTGGAATTCCAAGTTGGTGACCGCGTCTTGTTAAAAGTCTCCCCTTGGAAGGGCATGATACGCTTTGGAAAGCGTGACAAATTGAGTCCAAGGTACATAGGACCCTTCGAAATTCTTGCTAGAATTGGTCCTGTAGCTTACAAACTTCGATTACCCCAAGAACTAAATAACATTCATCCTACCTTCCACGTTTCAAACTTGAAAAAGTGTTTATCTGATGAGACTCTTTGATACCACTCGAGGATATCGAGTTAAATGAGAGCCTCAACTTTGTGGAAGAACCCATAGAGATTCTAGACAGGAAAGTTAAGAAAACCAAACAAAGCCGTATCCCGATAGTGAAGGTTCGCTGGAATGCAAAACGGGGACCTGAATTCACTTGGGAGCGGGAGGATCAAATGAAACAGAAGTATCCACATCTTTTTCCTTAGTCTACTTGAAATACTAATTTCGGGACGAAATTCTCTCTAACGGGGGATAATGTAACAAATCGTTATTTCAAACCTATGTAATAGTATAGGTCAATGTGTAGTTCTTTTTATAATAATAAGGAGAAATTTTAGCATAATGTGCATATTTACATAATTGACCCTCAAAAATAAATTATTTAGCAATCTCGATTGGGATGAACCAAGTGATAGAGATTGTAACAAGGTTTCCAAAAACATAAAGAGCACTAAAATCCGAGTTATAACGAAGAAGTTATGACCAATCGAAAATCCGCGACAAAATTGGCAAAACACTATTCAGTGTAAAAACTTAATTTTCGATAAAAGGCTTTTTAGCTTTAACAATCTAAATGAAAGTTGTAGTTTATGTTAAACCGAGAACTTTCATAAAAAGAACGGAAAAATCTGACTTCGTATGAGGAAGTTATGATTTTTCTAAGTTTCAGTATAACAGTGTACAGCTAAAAACTCGAAATAAAGATCGAGCGATTTTTAGCCGACACAACCTAAACGAGAATTGAATGTCTCGTCGGTAGTAGTACAACGGTAAAAAGACAGACGAAAACGGACGTCGGATGAAGAAGTTATGTATTTTTAACGGATTCCCGTCCCGGTCTGTTTAAAATAATAATATTAAAAATAAATTCAAAATTAGCCGACGAAGTCTAAACGAAAGTCGTAGAGTATGATTTTACCTACGCGTGCATATAAAGAACGCCAAAAACGGAGCTCGTATGCGAAAGTTATGATTTTCGCAAGTTTGGCACAAAAATAAAGAAAAAATGGGAAAAACCGGGCAATTTCGCATGCCACGTCACCCTCGCACGTGGCAGCTGCTGAGTGGACCGAACCCATGCCTAGCACCTCCTGATTGGACCGCAGCCAAGGTCCACTAAGAAGCGTACAACCTCACAGGAGACACACCGAACCTCACCCTCGCACACCCCTCGGACACCCTCCTTCGCACGTGGCCTCTTCCCATTGGACTGAGGTTTGGTCCAATCCGAGCCATCCAGCAGCGAGCCTCCGGTCCGAAGAATCCTCATCCCTTCGCCACCTGTCCGACGCATGTCACCTTCGCACAGCTTCGGGTCCGAACCTTCGGACTATATATAGCATGCGAGGGCTTCCGAAATTTTACACTTTTTCACCCTAGTTTTCATTCTCTTTCACTTTTTCCACTTTCATAAACTTATACACAAACCCTAAAGCCCTGGTATCAAGTCTCGAACCCTAAGCAAGCCTCGAAGCCTGGAGATTCCCTAGAAGTAACCTCTCTCCTGTCGAAACTCTGCCCAATTTGAGCCGGTTTCTCGACAAATAAACTCCTTTTCGTGAAACGAAACTCTGTCCGGTTCACCATCTATCAAGTGAGTACATACCCCCGTATTTTCATAATTTCTACTGTTTTAAGGGGGGGAATACAAGCATAACACAAGAACTTTGTGTTATAAAATCATGATTCAAATCATGATAAAATAACATTAAATTATCTAAAAATACTCAAAACATCAAACTCTTTTATAATCTTATATTTTTCCCCAAAATTCATATTTGTATATATATATATATATATATATATATATATATATATATATATATGTATATAAATAAGATTTAAAAGTCTTAGGACTGATAAGTCATTCTGGGTCCTTTTCCTTGTTTGGATGTGGGCTTATAGTTCCGGTTATTTGTCCGGGTGTCGTTTAAATTTTACTTGTATATGAAATTGTGTATGTATGTAAATATAAAAGTTATTTCATCAATTCAAACACCTTTGTAACACATTGAGCAAGGGGTTACATGCTAAATACAGTTATATACACATTCAGAAAGTACATATAAATTATAATAGGTATAATTTATACATAGAACAAGAATTCATAATACAAGAATACACAGTCTTACAAGAAACTAGGGTTTTGATACAGAACAAATCAAGGTTTACACTTATCAAATACATGTTTGAAATACTAAATCAAGAACATACTGTCAATCATTTATTTCAGAATGATTGGGTTTTCTTAAACTAATATACATGTAACGTTTATATGCTTTTTATGAGACATTCAGGTTGTTTAATTCTTTTTAGACAACCAAGGTAAAGTCCTGACATTATAACCAGAATCTCCAGCCTCGGGGATCGAAACAAGTTGTGTGTAGATCTATATCGGGATTGACAACCCCGCACTCAGGCTGCTAGCTACAGTCAGGCATACACGCCGATGAGTGGCAATTGTTATCAACAGTTTAAACGCCCACAAAGCGTTTGTTTCAGGCCATCCGTCATAGTATGGTTATAAGAACTCATTAAAAAGATATTAACAATACGTTAGTGTATAAACAAGTAAACGAAAGTACACCTTCAAAGTACTAGTTTTTAGAATACAAACTACAATGGTTCAATACAGTTTTCAATAACAGCTGGCGGAGCCAGGCACACTCTCAGTTACAAGTTTTCATAAAGGAATACAAATACAAAACATTGATACAAAGAGAACGGTTTTATGGGAATAAAACTACTTTTCATATACAATAGAAAATATAGGATTTTCTGGAACAGTTTACATATACAAGATACATCGATACTCTTTCAAACATAAACATTTATGCACTCACTCAACTTTATGTTGATACTCTCTTTTCAAATTACTTGTATTCTCAAGGAAATAATACACAGGTACTCCCCGAGCTTTTGAGAAGATGGAGCTTTGTTGAGTCATATCTTCTTTTGTATAACTATATTTTGGTTCAATATACAATGATTGAACACATGTAAATATTTATACTTTTTAAATACAATGGTTGTTTGTACTTTGATTACTATGATTCATGTGTTGTGATACTACAATTCAAGTCCTCCACCCCCAGACGTTTCCGCCGTCTGGTTTGGGGGTGTGACAATATCTCTTCTATAGACCGAGTGACAATGTTGTCTTAGTTGCGAGGAGATGAGTCTTTCGCGAGAGAGAGCTCATATACCAAGAGGATAGTGGGAGGCAAATTAACCTTGAAGATCGTCAAGAGTTAAGTGATGAAGGAACCTCAAACACTAGCACTCAACCCGAAGAGGAAACTCTTGTTGAACTAATTGACGAGTCCTTACCTTTGAGGTGCTCTGGTAGAGTTAGGAATGCACCTGAGTTTTATGGTTTCCATATTACTAGTGAAGGTGATACATTTATCAGTGATAGCACACTTGTAAATTTGGATGAACCTAATAACTACAAGGAAGCCATGGCAGGCCCCGAGTCTGCTAAATGGAAAGAGGCAATGGACAGCGAGATTCAGTCCATGTATGACAATCAAGTTTGGAACTTGGTTGACAATGTACCAGGCCGTAAGACAGTCGGGTGCAAATGGATCTTCAAGAAAAAGACCGACATGGATGGGAAAGTACACACTTATAAGGCACGATTGGTTGCGAAGGGCTTTACTCAAACCCCTGGAGTTGACTATGACGAGACCTTCTCAGCAGTAGCGAAGATTAAATCTATAAGGGTTATGCTAGCCATAGCAGCATTTCATGATTATGAAATATGGAAAATGGATGTCAAAACTGCTTTCCATAAGGGGAAGTTGGATGAGGATGTTTACATGAATCAGCCAGAGGGTTATGTCGATGCAAAGTACCCTAATAGAGTGTGCAAGCTTGAGAAATCCTTTTATGGATTAAAGCAAGCATCTCGCAGATGGAGTTTTTGTTTTGATGAGAAAGTCAAAGAGTTTGGTTTCTCAAGAAGTGAGGATGAGTCCTGTGTATATGTCAAACCTAGTGGGAGTATAGTTAGCTTTCTCGTGTTGTATGTGGATGACATACTCCTCATAGGAAATGACATCCCAACCTTGCAGGAGGTTAAGTCCTGGCTTAGGAAGTGTTTTGCTATGAAGGACCTCAGAGAAGCTGTTTATATTATAGGGATAAGGATATTGAGAAACAGGAGTAAAAGACTAATACGACTTAGTCAAACTACCTACTTGGACAAGGTGTTGAAACGTTTCAGCATGGAGGAGTCCAAGAAGGGAGACTTACCAATCCAGAGCAATATCAAACTGAGTAAGACTCAGAGTCCAAGTATAGATGCTGAGATAGCAGAAATGAGTTGAATACCATATGCTTCTGGTGTTGGCTCGATCATGTATGCTATGACTTGTACTCGCCCTGATGTAGCCTTTTCTCTAAGCATGGTTAGCAGATATCAAGGGAATCCTAGTAAAGCTTACTGGACTGCGGTGAAGAACATTCTAAAGTACCTACGGAGGACTAAGGACTGGGTCCTTACCCTCGGTGGGAGTGATGACTTAAGAGTGACAGGGTATAGTGATGCCAGCTTTCAGACCGACATATATAATTTCCGCTCTCAGTCGGGCTGGATATTTACCCTAAATGGTGGAGCAGTAACTTAGAAAAGTTCCAAACAAGAGACTATAGTTGATTCTGTTGGATTAGTGTCTAAGCCCGTAACTATATTTGGTAAGTACTTGACCCGGTTGTGCATGGTCCTCTTGGGTTGCCTTCACCATAACAACTTCACAGGGTGATTTATGAAGAGAGAGAGAAGATATTATGATTTATTAATATATTATGAGAATAATATATTGAAGGAATAATCATATTATTTAATTAATATTAGTCATAAATTAATTAAGAATTAATTTGGTGACTAAAAGAGATTAATTGAATATAGGGGACTGAACTGCAATTATTGGATAATTGAGTTATTGGGCTGGGGAACCCAATGGAGCAAGGGATGAACGAAATTATGATGGGAGTCCATCATATTTTCGTCCATGGCCTTAATCCATAAGGTTCCATGGGCTGCTTGGTGATTAAGTTGTCCATTAGGGTTTTGGCTGAAACCCTAGAAGCTCACAGTATAAATAGACCCCTTGGGTTGTGGAAATCGGCTACACTTACTTCCTTGGAACCCTAGAGCCGATTTCATACCTATCTCCTCTCTCCAAATCATCCTCTTGCTAGTTGGTGTTTGTAACCATTAGAAGAGTGACACTTGTGACTCTAAGCTCCAAGACAAGAAGAATCAAACAAGCAACAAGAGGTAATCATCTAGATCTGAGTTTCTTATATCATATTCAAATTGTATACACTAGATCTACGGTTTGCAAGACTTGGATAAATTGCATGTTCAATAGAGAAACCTAGATCCAAGCATTAGGGTTTGCATGTGCACATAGGAAAGTTCTTATGGCTCAAACCCAACAGTGGTATCAGAGCCTTGATTGGTTTCTATTGAATTGATGCCTTGTTTATTTGTTCAAGCTTTGAAAAATTGTTTTTTCTGCCCCCTGACTAACAGACTCGACGAGTCCTATTGTGGACTCGACGAGTAGGATGAAATCGATGAGTCCTTAATGGGACTCGGGGAGTCGGAGCGTCTGTCAGAGTGATTTTCGGGATTTCTTGTTGTTTTGCTTAAGGATTCTTACCTAAATCGTTTTGGTTTAATAAAATCCGAATTTTATCACCTGTTTGACAATATCCTTAACAAAACAAAAGATAATTACCAATTGTTTAAATAATAAATTCCTTATTTGATAATAATTGATTATTTGAATTAATTGTTGAATTATCTTGCAATTAATATTGACTAGGTCAAATTTAGATAATCATTAAATTAATTGGTTAATTTATATTATTTGCTATTTGATCCTTTGTGTTTTGAAAAGTTCAATACTTGTCCTCAAGTTTTGAAATTTAAATTTTGTGATTAAAAGTTTAATTTGAACTATTTAAATTTCAAACCTAAGAATTTTACAAGTTTTAAAATTCAACCTTATACTTTATAGTATTATAAGATTAATATATATATATATATATATATATATGTATAACTTAAATGCTAGTCTTACCGTTAGTAGGCCTCATTCACGAAGCCGATCTATAAGGGAGGTATAAGGTTATGGCCTATAAAATGGCCGTTTAATGGGTGTCCATTCTCACCCACCGCTTCCTTGATTGGTGGAGGGTCGTTAGCCGAACGGGTAGGATAGGGCAAACTTTCCTCATTTAAAAGTATAATGAATCTATATAAAGTAACTAAATGTTTTTACAAAATTGCCAATCTTAGTTACTTTAGGCAAAGTGAATTTGATGCAATTCCATGAAATTACATTTTGTACCCTTGCTAAGACGTTAATGGAGCGTGTGTGGTTAACCGGCACATTAATTGGGTTCTAAGCAAAGGTGGCAAAGGGTGACTCATTGTTTGTCATAGTTCGATGGTGTGGTTAACCGACACATCGAATAGGTGACTGTAACAATGAGGGCACCATGGACATTTGCATGGTTATTCACACCCGCTTTGTGATCCTCGGCATCCCAGTCACAAACTAGAGGGGCATATCGAGATTTAAACATGTCATTGAAAAGTTCAATGAATCTCAAAAGACCTAGGAGTTTTTCAATACGTTTAAAACTTAATCTCTTTTTTGTTTTTCATGGTGGAGAATTAGTGAATCGACATTCACTTGCCTTCAAATTATTTACTTGTTAGATTACGGCATCCCTTTTCTAATTTGTGAATAATGTTGTTGGTTCCTAGCCCTAATTTCTCATTTGGGTGATTAATTAGGGAAATTCGTTTCTAATCAACTTTGTTCAGATGTCGAACGCAAACACCAATGCTTCTGGTTCAAACTCCTCTGGTTCGTTCTCACTCATGAACTTGTGTGGGAAAGTGATATTTGATGGGACCAATTTCAGTAATTGGATCCGCAACATTCGCATGGTCACTCGCTACGAGGACAAAGAATATGTCCTCGATGAGAAGCTAAAGGAGATTGACATCGACACTGCTTCCGCTGAAGAGATCGCGGCCTATGAGGCCCACGAGCGTGATGCCACGAAAGTCCATTGCATCATGTTAGCGACTATGACTGCAGAACTCCAGAAGTCCTATGAGGACAAGTACCCCTATGAGATGCATCAAGATCTGCTGGAACGCTACCACCAGAGCGCTAGGCAAGAAAGGTATGAGATCATCACTTCGATGATCACTACCAAAATGGGTAATGGAGAGTCCCTTACCGCTCATCTGCAAAAGATGCAGAGATATGTCGATCGCCTGCTGAAGTTAAATGTGAACTTTGATGAAGAGCTGGCAATTGATATCATCCTTCATTCCTTGCCTCCCTGCTATAGCCGGTTCCGCATGACCTACCACATGAATAAGGAAGAGGTTTATTTGAGCAAGCTTCAGGGCTTGTTGAGGACTGCTGAGAGCAACCTCAAAGACAAATCTGTTGCATCAACTCCAACTCCCGCTGCTGCCCTGTCTTGGCAATAGGGCAAGGGAAAGGTAAGAAGAGGAAGGCTCCCTCAAGGGGCCACCACAAGGGAAAGACCCAAGATGGCACCTCTTCTAGTGGAACCAAAGTTGGTTCATCTAAACCCGACTCTAACCCTAAGGAGGAAGAGTGCCACTACTGCCACAAGATAGGGCACTGGAAGAGAAGCTGCCCAGAATATCTGTAGGCCATCAAGGATGGGAAGATCAAGCCATATTTTGCAGGTATTTACACAATTAAATCTAATGGTTTATCACATGCTACTTCTTGGGTTCTTGATACAGGATGTGGTTTTCACATATGTTCTGATTTGCAGGGACTAAGAAGAAATAGGGATGTGGAGCATGGAAGGATGAATCTGATGATGGGAAACAGAAGAACATCGCCTGTCACCAAGATTGGATTAGATTTAGATTTAAACAATTGTTGCTATTCGCCAGATATGGCAAGAAACATCATTTCATTTCATGGTTTATATAGACAAGGTTTTAGATATTCTTTTGATAATGAAAAGGGTTCTATTTGTGCTTATCTTAATAATGTTTTATATTTTGAAGCATTGCCTTGTAATGGAATATATGAAACTATGATGGTTGTAGATAACTTAGGAAATGATGTGTTGTGTGTCGATTCTTCCAATAGTATGGATAAAGCATGCTTGTGGCATTGTCGTCTAGGACATGTCAACAAGAAACGCATAGCCCAACTCCAAAAGGATGGAGTCTTGGAGTCATTCGACCTTAGGGACAATGACGTGTGCGAGTCTTGTTTACTTGGAAAGATGACCAAGTCACCCTTCACTGGAACTTGTGCGAGGGGTGAGGGTTTATTGGATCTCATACATACAGATGTATGTGGACCCTTTAGATCCACCACAAGGGATGCGAACCGCTTCTATGTGACTTTCACAGATGATTATAGCAGATATGGGTATATCTACTTAATCAAACACAAGTCAGAAACCTTTGAAAAGTTCAAAGAGTTCAAGCAAGAAGTGGAGAATCAGTTGGGCAGGAAAATCAAGATGCTTCGATCTAATCGAGGTGGAGAGTACCTAAGTCTTTAATTCCACGACTACCTCAAGGAATGCGGAATAGTTTCGTAATTGATGCCACCTAGGACACCGCAGTTGAATGGTGTAGCTGAGAGGCGTAATCGAACCTTGCTAGACATGGTTCGTTCCATGATGAGTCGTGCTTCACTACCTATCTCATTCTGGGGGTATGCCTTAGAGACTGCCGCCCATATCCTTAACTTAGTCCCTACGAAGAAGGTTGCCAAAACACCTCATGAGATGTGGACATGGAAAGCTCCCTCGTTAGCACATATCAAGGTTTGGGGTTGCGAGGCTTTCGTAAGACGAGAGACTCACGACAAGCTCGAACCTCATAGTGAGCGATGTATTTTCATCGGCTACCCGCAGAAATCCTTTGGATATCTCTTCTACAAACCGAGTGACAATGTTGTCTTCGTTGCAAGGAGAGGGGTTTTCCGAGAGCGAGAACTCATAAGCCAAGGAGACATTGGGAGGCAAATCGATCTTCAAGAGTTTCAAGAGTCGAACGATGAAGGAACCTCTAACACTGGCGCTCAACCCGAGGAGGAAACTCCGGTTGAACCGATTGACGAGTCCTTACCTCTTAGACGTTCCGAAAGGGTCAGTGTTCCACCCCAGTTTTATGGTTTTCATATTACTAAAGAAGGGGATGCGTTCATTAGTGATAGTACACTAGTGAATCTGGACGAACCTAACAGCTATAAGGAAGCCATGGCAGGCCCGAAGTCTGCGAAATGGGAAGAGGCTATGGACAGCGAGATTCAGTCCATGTATGACAACCAAGTTTGGAATTTGGTTGACAATGTACCAGGTCGTAAGACGGTCGGGTGCAAGTGGATCTTCAAGAAGAAGACTGACATGGATGGAAATGTGCACACTTATAAGGCGCGATTGGTTGTGAAGGGTTTCACTCAAACTCCTGGAGTTGACTACGATGAAACCTTCTCACCAGTTGCCAAGATAAAGTCTATCAGGGTGATGCTGGCCATTGTTGCATTTCATGACTATGAAATATGGAAAATGGATGTCAAAACCGCTTTCCTTAATGGGAAGTTGGCTGAGGATGTTTACATGGCTTAGCCAGAGGGTTTTGTCAATGCGAAGCATCCCAATAGAGTGTGTAAACTTGAGAAGTCCATTTATGGACTTAAGCAAGCATCTCGCAGATGGAATCTTTGTTTTGATGAGAAGGTCAAAGAGTTTGGTTTTCTACGAAGCGAGGATGAATCATGTGTATATGTCAAAGCCAGTGGGAGTATTGTAAGCTTCCTCGTATTGTATGTCGACGACATACTACTCATAGGAAACGACATCCCGACACTGCAGGAGGTTAAGTCTTGGCTCGGGAAGTGATTCGCTATGAAGGACCTCAAAGAGGCTTCCTATATTTTGGGAATTAGGATAGTGAGAAACAGAAGTAAGAGACTAATAGGACTTATTCAGAATACTTACTTGGACAAGGTACTAAAACGTTTTAGTATGGAGAATTCAAAGAAAGGGGAGTTACCAATCCAAAGTAATGCTAAGTTGAGTAAGAATCAAAGTCCGGAATACTGAAGTCGAGATAGCAGAGATGAGCCGAGTACCTTACGCTTCCACAACCGGCTCAATCATGTATGCTGTGACTTGTACTCGCCCTGATGTGGCCTTCGCTTTGAGCATGGTCAGCAGATATCAAGGGAACCCCGACAAAGAACATTGGATCGCAGTCAAGAATATTCATAAGTACCTTCGGAGGACCAAGGAATGGTTTCTAGTCCTCGGTGGGAGTGTTGACTTAAAGGTGCGAGGGTACAGTGACGCCAGTTTTCAGACCGACAGAGACAACTACCGTTCGCAGTCGGGCTGGGTCTTTACCTTTAATGGAGGAGCAGTGACTTGGAAAAGTTCCAAACATGAGACTGTAGCTGATTCAACGTGCGAATCAGAGTATATAGCGGCAAGCGAAGCGTCAAAGGAGGCAATATGGTTGAAGAACTTCATTGGAGACCTTGGAGTTGTCCCAGCCATAAAGGAGCCCATGGAGATTTTCTGTGATGATGAAGGAGCGGTTGTCTTGACCAAGGAACCAAGAGATCATGGTAGATCTCGACATATCGATAGAAAAAATCACTTTATTTGACATCGGGTGGAAGAGGGACTCCTCGTAGTAAAGAGGGTATCGTCGAAGGATAACCCAGCAGATCCCCTTATGAAGGGACTGAGTAGGGTTAAGCACTTACAGCACGCTAGGAGCATCGGGCTGAAGGACAAAATAAGTTTAGATTAGATAGTTTAGAAACATGTAATAGATAAATTGTAATTAACATTCGATGATTAAATAAAAGAGTATTATTTATTAGTAATGTTACTGTCTTATGTTAATAATTTACCTATTGTTTCATTTTGCATGTTTTGACTTCCTGAATAATTGAATTATTTGATAATAATCAAATTATTCGAACGGTCCACAGTCGTTCATATGTTGGAAGTAGATATGAATGAAGACTATCATGAATTGGTGTGTAGATTGTCTAAAATGTATTACACATAGCAATAGTTTGCTACAACGTTCATGAGTGCTTATGAACTTGATTTGAGCATTGGAATAAACCCACGCTTGCTGGAATCGCTTCATGGAATTCATCACGAGTGATCGCAAGACGGTAATATCGTATGGTCTTAAAACCTAGATATATGGTTTATTGTTTGCTAATTGGTTGTGCATTGATAATGCATAAACGCATCAGTAACTTGATGTTATAAAATGCATTGTTGTGTATGATTTGATTAGTGGATAATAAATGCGTATAAGTCAAAGTTTATCTGTTCCTTTTATCCTAAGAGGGTAAAAGCGATATCAGGGCCCCTCGATGATTTCATTTGACTTATGTGCCGAGCCCGGTCAGGACTGAATTGATGTGTTCAATTAATTTCTATGTCAAATGAATCTGAAGATCGAGAAACTAAATGTTGGACGATAAGTATGACTATGTTCCATGTAATTATCCGCACGATATCTAGAACAGAGGATTATACAATCCCTTATCTAAAGGACAGGTTACTAATAAGATCAGAGTTCGACAGCTTCTTTGAAAGCTACGATTGCTAATCGGATTAGGCTTGCATTTGTAGTTACTAGACTTATCCAAGTGGGAGACTGTTGGATTAGTGTCTAAGCCCGTAACTATATTTGGTAAGTACTTGACCCGATTGTGCATGGTCCTCTTGGGTTGCCTTTACCATAGCAACTTGAGAGAGTGATTTATGAAGAGAGAGAAGATATTATGATTTATTAATATATTATGAGAATAATATATCAAAGGAATAATCATACTATTTCATTAATATTAGTCATAAATTAATTAAGAATTAATTTGGTGACTAAAAGAGATTAATTGAATATAGGGGACTGAACTGCAATTATTGGATAATTGAGTTATTGGGTTGGGGAACCCAATGGAGCAAGGGGTGAACGAAATTATGATGGGAGTCCATCATATTTTCATCCATGGCCTTAATCCAGAAGGTTCCATGGGCTGCTTGGTGATTAAGTTGTCCATTAGGGTTTTGGCTGAAACCCTAGAAGCTCACAGTATAAATAGACCCCTTGGGTTGTGGAAATCAGCTACACTTGCTTCCTTGGAACCCTAGAGCCGATTTCATACCTCTCCCCTCTCTCCAAATCATCCTCTTGCTAGTTGGTGTTTGTAAGCCATTAGAGGAGTGACACTTGTGACTCTAAGCTCCAAGACAAGAACAATCAAACAAGCAACAGGAGGTAATCATCTAGATCTGAGTTTCTTATGTCATATTCGAATTGTATACACTAGATCTAGGGTTTGCAAGACTTGGATAAATTGCATGTTCAATAGAGAAACCTATATCCAAGCATTAGGGTTTTCATGTGCACATAGGAAAGTTTTTATGGATGAAACCAAACAGATTCAACGTGCGAATCAGAGTATATAGCAGCAAATGAAACATCGAAGGAGGCGATATGGCTAAAGAACTTCATCGGAGTCCTTGGATTTGTATCAGCTGTAAAGGAGCCTATGGAGATTTTCTGTGACAACGAGGGTGTGGTAGCCTTACCCAAGGAACCAAGGGATCATGGCAGATCCAGGCACATCGACATAATATATCACTTCATAAGACATCGAGTAGAAGAAGGACTCCTCGTAATGAAGGGGGTATCGTCAGAGGAGAACCCAACAGATCCCCTTACGAAGGGACTGAGTAGGGTCAAGCACTTGCAGCACGCTAGAAGAATCGGACTGAAGGACGATATTAGTTTTAATGATTAGATAGAATTCTAGAAACTTATAATAGTTAAAATGTAATTGGCATTTGATGATTGAATAAAAGGTGTTTTTTTATTTATAAGTAATGTTATTGTCTTGTGTCAATTATTTACTATTGTTTCATTTTGCATGTTTTGACTTCCAGAATAATAAGATTATTCAAACTATCCATAGTCAATCATACTTTGGAAGTAGGTTATGGAAGAAGACTATCATGAATGGGTTTTTTTTATGATTGTATAAGGTGTTAGACATAGCAAAAGATTGCTACAAACATTCATGAGTGCTCTTGAAATAAGATTTGAGTATTGGACAAAACCCACGCTCACATATCACTTCATGGAATTTATCACGGGTGATTGTGAGACGATAATATCGTATAATCTTCAAGCCAATATATATGTGTTGGCGATTATTCGTTGGTTGTACATTGATAGTACGAAAACGCATCGGTAACTCGATGTTATAAAATGTGCTATTGTGTATGATTCAACGAATAGTTAGTACAAGCATATAAGTCGAAGTTTATCTATTCCTTTTACCCTAAGAGGATTAAAATCGATATCTTGGGCCCCTCGATGATTTTGTTTTGAGTTAAGTGTCGGGCCCATTCAGAACTAAATTGATGCCTTCAGTTATGTTCTATGTCAGACAAATCGGAAATTGGGAAACAAACTGCAGGACAATAAGGATGACTATGTTCCATGTATTTGTCCGCATGATATCTTGTAGAACAAAGGATTATATGATCACTTATCTAATAGACGCGTCAGAGTTCGACAACGGCTTTTTGAGAGCTACGATTGCTAATCGGATTTTAAGTTGCATTGGCAATTATAGTTATTAGACTTATCCAAGTGGGAGACTGTTGTATTAGGTGTCTAAGCCCATAACTATAATTGGTATGTACTTGACCCGTTAGTAGCATGGTCCATTTTGAGTTGCCTTCACCAGAACAGTTTGATACATGGATATTTGAGTAAGAGGTTATTTATGATTTATTAATATATTATAAGTATAATATGTTAATTGAGGAATCATATTATTTAAGTAGTATTGATCAAGAATTAATTAAGAATTAATTTAGTGATCAAAAGAGACTAATTAAATTGATATATATGAATTGGGCTATTGATCCATGGTTTGATTTGTGATGGGCTTATGGGTTAAACCATGAAGTATTTATCCAAATCAAATGGATGGATCATGGGCTAATGTGTATGGATTAGGGTTACACATGACCTTTGATATTCTACACACACACACACACACACACATATATATATATATATATATATATATATATATATATATATATATATATATATATATATATATATATATATATATATATAGTGCTAAGCCCTAAAATCGACCACTACTTGTATTCCAAGAAGAGAAATCGGTTTTTAGTCTCCTTAGCCTCTCTCATATCCATCTAGTTGTTTATTTGGTGTTTGTGACTTGTTTGAGGCACAACACTTGGGGTGCTAAGTTCTCTCAAGGCCAAAGTCTTACTAGCTACATCAAGAGGTAACTTTCTATCTTATTTTATGATTCATATGTTAAATTTTGTATGCTAGTTTAGGCTTCATGCTTTGGAAACCAATATTGCATGTATAATTAGAGAAAACTTAGATCCAAAGCATTAGGGTTGTATGTGCACCATAGGAATGTTAGAGTACATAAAACCCAACAATTACATGTTGTTATTGTATATGTTATATGGTTATGTGTTGTTACTTTGGGGGAACTCACTAAGCTTTGGCTTACAGTTTTTGGTTATGTTTCAGGTGCTTCGGATGACTGCGCGAAGGCGAAGGCATGACCGTACACATCCTCTTGTTTATGACCTTTGATTTTGGGAGACTCTGATGTTGTAAAATATTTTGAAAACTATTTTGTAAACATTCTATGAATTTGGGTTGTTTTTAAAAGTTTAAATTTATCATGATTTTTATGGATGTTACAAAGTGTTAAACACGTCTAACATTCTGTTTTTATATAAAACTTTTATGAATAAAATTTGTTGTTGTTTTATATAATAATCCAAATAGAACATTTTTGGACCACTCTTTGTATAAAACCTATTTTTATATAAAATCATAACTCTTTTATATAAAAATCATGTTTTGTCCATTTTGGTACAAATCGTTTATAAAAATACGTAAAACATATACTTTTATCAAATATATACGTATTTATGCTCTACACCACATTTCATTTAACGAAAAGCAGTTTAAGTTAATTTTTCATATAAAACATAAATAAGCATTCTAGGTATATGTCTAACATTTGACTTAAAGCATTTGTATATTTAAATCATATAAATAACCCAAAATGACTCAAACAATTTTTCAAGATATTAATCATATAATCATAGCATGAAATGAACACAAATTGCAACAAACTTTCGTAGAAATAAGACATGTATGCATCTCCTCCCAAAATCGTTAAAAACATAAAATGGGGCCATAATGACTCATCCTAGTCACGTGATTTCGTATTTAGTTCGTTTTTGTGAAGCTTGTCATGGGAAACCACATTTTACACCTTCTTAGGTTTAAAACAAACCACCGGGGTCATTTCGTCATATTTTAAACTAAAGGGATGGTTTTCGTAACAGTTTAAACAAATAGAGGATGTTTTAACCTTGCAAAGTAAATGGAAGGGCTCTTTTGCAATTTAACTAACACAATGGACTGTTTTTGTGATAAACTAAATCCAAAAGAGACAATTTTTGGTTAACCTATATCAATGAGGGCTGTTTTGTTCATACAAAGGGCTGTTTTGGTCATTTCACACAAACAAAAAGGGATTTAGGGCTTTTGGGTCCTCGTCTGATCGAGCAAAAAGAAAAAGAACGGGAGCAGCGAACAAAACAGGGAATGGTCCAGTGGTTGAGTGGTTCGAAGGAGGAGGGCAAACAAGCCGCTACAGCAACTTCGGTGAGGTTCTCGACAACTGTTGCTTGACAGGAGAAGGAGAGGTACGAAGGGGAGGAGAAGCTGGTCCGGTAGAGCAACACAAGCAGCAGCAGCGCAGGTGAGGGTGTTTGGCAGTGTTCCTCGACAGAAAGAAAAAGTGAAAGGTGTGATGGGCCGTTCCCTTTTTTTTTTACTGTCAGAGATCTCCACCTTCGGTGGGGGTTTCGTTGACTGAAACTGAATAAGAAAGAGGAGGGAAGAAACATATCAGAATAATGATTTTAGGGGTGTGTTTCTGATTCAATCGACAGGGAAAAAAGGAAACAAGAATGAGGCTGTTGTCCCCTTTATTGGCCGGAAAAACACCATTTCCGGTGGGGTTCTTCTTAGCAGATCCGAAGGAGCAAAAAAGCCGCGACAGCAACTTCGTTCTCAGCAACAGTTGCTCGACAGGAGAAGGCGAGGTGCGAAGGGGAGGAGAAGCTGGTCCGGTAGAGCAACGTAAGGAGCAGCAGCGCAGGTGAGGGTGGGTTGGCAGTGTTCCTTGACAGAAAGAATAAGAGAAAGGTGCGAGGGGTTGTTCCCGTTTTTTACTGTCGGAGATCTCCACCTCCGGTGGGGGTTTCGTTGATTGAAACTGATAAAGAAAGAGGAGGGAAGAAACAGATCTGAACAATAATGTTAGGGGTGTTTTGTTGATTCAATCGACAGGGAAAAGAGGAAACAAGAATGAGGCTGTTGTCCCTTTTATCGATCTAAAAACACCATTTACGGTGGGGTTCTTCTTAGCAGTCGATCGGAGCAGAAAATAAAGAAGAAAGAGGGAATTGGAGTGTTTTCCATTTTTTTTTTTTTTTTTTTTTTTTTTTTGGTGATCAAATGGTTTTTGTGAACGTCAATTCTTGGCTGATACTTTAACTTTCACTTATTTGTGTACTTTGGGTGAAGCTTCTAAGAAATGTAATGATTTAATTCACCATGTACTTATGTGTATTATTGAGAGATAAACGGCAGAAAATGTGATTGTAGAAGTTCAGTCACATGGCTGGCCATTTAGTCTATTTAACGTTCCAAAAGTATCATACTTGTGACATCCAAAAATGCATTAAAATAGCCTTCTCGATTCGTGTCCCCAATTGCAGACATTTAATAATTTTTTTGAAGTTGGCGAATAATAATCCCGGGTTCAAGGATTCCAAAAATCCAAACAGATCCTAAATTCAACATGCAGAACTCCGGGAAAATCAATTTAAATTTCGAGATTAATTGGATCCGATTCGTCAGTTTTTTGCGACTTTATTTAATTTATGGGTTAAAAATATTGTGATTATGAAATCAAATATTAGACCTATGTCGAGTCCAAAAAATCTCTAGGAATTTCTATATGAGATGTGCAAGTACCTCAATGGATCAATTTGGTTTTTCGTTTATTAAGAAAATCATTATTATACTGATTTGGTTTCTTAAAATAGACGTAAGTCTGCATAAGACTTCCTTTTTTGACGTTCGTTATATCCACAAAGTCCTGAGAGCATAATCTATCCAATTTGATCATAAAGTGGTCCTAAGTATACTCGATGCAAAAATTCATTTTTTAACGTCACAAATAGAATTAATTTTTGTGATTTTAGACTCGCTCCATAATGATAGACGATTTGTTGAGCAGATTCATACGTCCTGAAGGTAATTATGAGTATAATATATTTAATATACATTATAAACGTAACATTACACAATTTGGTCTTTTACACATATCGGTTCGCGATGGTTTGACCGCCGAACACCGACCTATTTTACCAATTGCTACACATCCTAATATCACATAGTCCACATAATCAGAGAGTTCATGAAAATTCACCTGAATAGCTGATAAAATACATCCACACAGTGAACTAAGTGGCACCAAAACTTCCCGGAACCACTACACATTTATTTAACCCTAATTTAGCAATGAAGGTTTAACACTTAACTTCTATTAGGGTATTTGTTATGTTTTTCTAATTCTATTGGGTAAAAGACCATTTTTCCCTTCAACACATCATTTAAGATCTGATTCCATCATAGTTGACTAAAGGTCAAACTAGTCAAAACGTCAACGATCAACAGCCAATGGTCAATTGTCACCGTGCCGTGAGCTAGCTTCTGGTCGTGTTGCGGTCAAGTAATGACGAGACGATCGCAAGACCCATATAATATCTGCGGCGTGACTAGTCCTTGTCTGTATCGTGTTTCACTTGGCAAAACACTCTTAACTCATTAAGCACTTAATCTCTATAGAACAAGGCTTAGATTCTCACATCCGATTCTCTTTAGTGACTTAATGGATAAATATTTCAACTATATCCATTCCGATGGCTAGATCTAACCAAATCTACAGCCCTAACAAAAATTAGTCCATTAAAGTCTATAACTCCTTGCATGGTTGACTAAGAACACAAGAAAACACATTTTTCTTATTCCTAAAGTCCAGAGACATAATTATTTGCTAAGTAAACTTTTGGAGTTGTTCAAACTTCAAGAATATGAGGTCAAAATGACCAAAAAATCATGAAGACTTTAGATCTATGCACCAAATCGAATAAAGTAGTAAACTTTGTCACTTACATTGCTTATGTCTACTACATGTCTCAAACAAGCGTATTGCTTCATGTGTAGTTACTTCTAAGCCTTTGCTTAAGAAATGAGTTCATGGTTCCGTTCTTTCTCGATATCGTAGGTGATCGGGGTTACTTTATCAGCTAAGGGGTTTCGTATAATGTTTTCGTAGTGCAATAACTTAACGTGACACGAAAGACATCAATTCATATAACAACACGTGAAAATTTCGAAAGTCATAAACGTATAATGGACATAAAATACGTGTATGTTATGTGTTAAACGTAATTTATTAGAATTGTGTGAGTAGTTTTCCGACAGTTCATTAGTCGTCCCTACTCAACTGGTTTCCTCTAGTCTATTGGATTTGTGATTTAGCACGAGTCAAATGTTTAATGTTCATAAGTTTTTATGCATATCTGAATCAAAAGTACTTCAACATATAAGTTCTTGAATGAGAAACGTATCAGTTACTACATATACATCTTGGATTTCATCTCCTGTTCCAATCATGGTTGCCCTGGCTCGAACTTCACTTCCTGGATTTTTAACTTTGGACAGTTCCTCCTAAAATGCCCGATTACACCACATCTATAACAAGTTTTTCTCCCACTAGTGCCTATTCCAGAGCTTGCTCCAACATTTGTACTCTTGTTCGCTACTTTAGGTTTTGGGTTTTTGCAAAAGTTGGTTGTATGCCCTTTTTTGTTGCACTTGTTGCAGAAGTAACAGTTGCCTTTGTGACGACGATTGCACTGGTCGCACAACGATTGCTTACCGACATACTATTTTTGTGGAGGGGTTTGTGTGGTATGAATTTCCTTGGTGTTTCGCTTCTTCCAAGGGGTTTGGCTCGAGGTTCTCATGGAATTATCATCATAATTCCTTTTTTTATCCTCAGCTCTCTTCGCATCCTCTTTCTTGATCATGATCTCTTGTTGAACCCATTGGCTCGTTAGAATAGTGGCCAATCTCTTGTCATTGTCGTAGGTGTTGGGCTTGAGGGATGTAACCATCTCTCGTATTGACACGACTAGACCTTTTATAAACCTATCGACCTTCTTGTCCTCTGGAGTTACGAAACTCGGACATATCATTGCGAGATCATCGAATCGGGATGCATAGACTAAATTTTTTGTTCCTTTCATGATTAAGCTCCATAGTTCTTTTTCTAATTTCTATATTTCATCCCCGTGGATGTATTTTCCTATGGGCATTAGCTTCAGTTCTTCCCAGTTCGTGGCATAATCTAGGTCAATGCCAATAGCTATCGTATATTTATTCCACCAGGCATGAGATGCATTCATGAATGTGCATGTAGCAAACTTAACACGACAGTTTTATACGCAGGAAATGATGTGGAATATTGATTCCATCTTTTCGATCTACAGAGTTAACCCTATAACTTATTCATTTCCACATAAGGATCTGGGTTGGTTGTTCAAGAACTCTTCATAAGTGCATATCCTTGGAACATCGTTATTACTTCCACATATACCGTTCCCAATTCTACCTTGTTCACAGGTGTTGTTCCTGTTGGCTTCATAAGTGGCCAAAGTGTTTACTACTTGTTGCTTGATCATTAACTCAATTGTAGCTGTGTCAAGTGATGGTGTCGGTGTTAAATAACCACTTGTTGATCTCTTGCAATACATCGCTTCGTCCTATTACAATTGGTTTAAAGAGAAAATAAGTCGTGTAAAGGTATCATTGTAATCATAAGTGGTTATACTACAGCTGTGACAAACGTTCTAAATTGACGTGGGGTTCGTCCAATAATAGTTTTAGTATGAGCATTATGTGTATACATTACCAAAAAGCTGGTATCTACATGAAGAATGAGTAAAAAGAAAATTATTGAGTAATAAGACCAATTGTGTAAATTCATGAAGAAAATGTTGTAGAGAAGTTCGACTACAACTCAATGTTTTGGTCATATATGAATATTTGGGGTTTCGATTTATTTCAATCAATATGTTTTGGAAACTAGATAAGATTTCCAACAACTTTCATGCATTGCGGTTTTGATGATTCTGTTGTTTCCTCCTTTGAAAAGGACCACATAAGACGAAGGGAAAGTATAGGCGCACTGCTTTTTAACTTGGATGGTTCAACCATAAGTTGGACAGTTCACAATAGAAAGAATTTGACCGATTGAATACTTTAAGCCATAGTTCAACACATTTCGTGAACACGTGTGTTTCTTAAGGTATTCATGAGTTTCTACTAGTAACTTACGTAGAGAATCGCGGTCGTGTACTTAGTGTTCATAAATAATCATCAGGCATGAATGATATTTAGGAGGTTTTGAGTTTTACACGGATCTGAAGCAAATATTTATGAGGTGTTTACAAATTTTTTTAGAGTTCCAAATTGTTTTCCTTTATATCTTTGGACTGTGATCTTCCTTGAGTTTTCTTACAATCTCCAAGCATTTTAGTCTATCAGCTACCATATTTAAGTTTAATTGTGCACCGGTCTAACCATAATTAAACATAGGTGATCAGTCTAAGCTTGGTTGTGGTTCGACCCGCGTATAATAAAACTTAGCTAAGGCATTCGACCTAAACCTTGATTTGTATTCTCGTTGAGAGTTCAAACTTTCTATATGTTCCGGTTTTATATACATGTGTTCTCATCGTGGGACTGAGTTTATATATAACTCTATATCTTGTGTTTGTTGTGTTCACGAGTATTATTGATTATTATTTGTTACGTCAAGTCTAGCTGATAAGGCTCCAGTTAGGCATGATAGTTAAAAGGGTAGGACCATTTTGGCATATAGTGAAGGGTTTTGTAGCATAAAATAAATAGTTTTTCATAAAAACCGGCAACAGAAGCTTTAAAAATTTTCTTATAAATTTCGAGTCTAGCAATAAAACAAACCATCAAGGATCCTTTTAAAGAGATTAGAATGATATTATAACAACCATAGGGTGTTTAGAAAATACAACATTTGTAGCCTTTGGACCCTCTTGGATTTGGAGTGTTGAAGTAGATGGCAAGAACAAGGAGCTTGATCTTCTCTACAAGTAATCCACCAACAAGAATAAGGTACCAAAATTGCTAGATTTCTTCTTGTACAACTTTGTTCTGGTAGCCTTAAGTGCTTAAAAATTAAGCACTAAAAGAAAGACCCAAAGTAAACACCAAAAGCTTGTAATGTCTTCAAAAGAGGAAAGAGCTCCAAGATCTTCACTAGCTCAAAGTTTTGAGAGAAAAGGAAAGGAGAAGAAGTTTTAGACCAAAAACTTATGTATTCTTCATGTAAGAGACCCTCTATTTATAGCCCCATCCAAGCATGGCCTTTTTAATATTATATTCAAAGTATGGGCTATAAAGGGTGGCATGGGGGACATTATCATGGAGGTTGACAAGCAACCTCCATGCTTCTTACATACTTTCGGCCATATGGCCTTTTGAATAAAAAATTGTTTACTTTGTCCTTCAACCATGCTAGAGTAAGTCCTTGATTTAATCATGGTTAACCAAAGTATCCAAAACTATGTACATGACTTATTATATGATACCTTATCATATAAAGACTATTTTTCTACTTCTTACAATATTGTTTTCATAGAACAATAATTTTTCTCTAATTAATACAAGAGTTGAATTTATTTATTAATATCAAATTATAATAAATATTCAATAAGTACCAGCTTGATTAAGGTGTGACCCTATAGGATCATATGTTATTAGCAATGTCACTCAATAATGATTCTTGGGCATATAGATCCAACAATCTCCCACTTGCATAAGATTCAATTAAAGACTGACATAGACAGTAACTGACATCTAGCAATAGGCTACTGCCCCTAATAACACACGAAGGGGTACCATCAATCAACATCCAATTCCAGGATCTCACTAGCTACAATTGAAGTATAAGGTAAGTGTATCAATATTCTATTTGTTACAGACATCATGTTGGATATAAGACATGGAACGTGATCATTCTCATTTGCCATCCAACTTTTAAGAAAGGCGCCTTAGATGTCTAACTCTCAACACATAAGAGGAACAAATCCCATATTGACTACATACATACTCTCATATAGTTCATGCTCTACCCAACGAAAGCTTTTATAACTTCACGATTACGAACAACGTTTAACCATGTCAAAGTATAACAGTCCCCATACTTGAGTTCTCCAATATGCATCTCAGGTCGAAAGACATAAAGATATTTACATGTGATCAAGATTCACTTATGATATCAATCCATGAAGTGATTCTTGATGCGGGTCATATCCAATAGTTGTTCTCTAACAAGTACATATGAATTTGGATGCAACACTTTGCTATTTCACCTCTTGAAATCAACCAAGCCGATTCATATTAGTCTTAATTCACAGTTGCTCCCGCAACAATGACTGACTATGGACAAATTTTGAATAATTACATTATTCAAGGATTGAATAAAATGCTAATATAGAACACAATAATATTCAACACAAAAGTGATGTCTCATATTCTTAGGAGATTACATATTATTATTACATAGTTCTGAATATCCAGATATTAGTCAAGTGCAGATTTAAATCCAATCACTAGCTAATCATAGACCGATTCCTTTTGCATGACTCTCAAACTTGTTTTGAGGTAGAGCCTTTGTGAACAGATCTGCTAGATTATCATCTGTATGAATCTTTTCAATGCATACATTTCCAATTCTAATTCCCGATGAATGAAATTGAATTTTCATTGAATGTGTCTAGTCTTGTTGGTAACCATCGGGTCTCTTGCGATAGCGATGGCACCAGTGTTGTCACAAATCATCTCAATGGAATTTTTGATGCTTGGAACAAAATCCAGATCACCGATGAATTTCTTCATCCAATCAACTTCTTGAGCCACTTCACACGCAACTATGTACTCTAATTCTGTTGTAGAGAGTGCAACCACTTCTTTCTTTGAACTCTTCTAGGAAATGGCTCCTCCATTAAGTGTGAACACATATCCCGATTATGATCGTGAGTTATCTCGATCAGTGTTGAAACCAGCGTCAGTGTAACATCTTACAGTGAGCTCTTCTTCAACTCCTCTGTCACACCCCAAAACCGGAACGACGGAAATGTTCGGGGGTGGAGGACGTCATGTACAGTATCACAACAATGCAAAGTAGTAAACAAGTAACAACATCATCCGTTGCATTAATAATATAATTTCATACAAGTGTGTTCTGTCAAGTTAAATAGACACCAAAAATATGTATCAAAATAAAAGATGAGTCTTGAACGAGCTCCATCTTCTCAAAACCTGGCACCGATACCTGTCTACTGGTGACCTGAGAATACAAGTTATTTTGAAAGAGTTTATCAGCTTTAAAGCTGGTGAGATCATAAGTATATTAGTGTATGTATTTGTATGAAAGTATTTGTGATATGTTTGTAAGATGTTTGTATAAGTTTGTAAAGTTTAAATTCTCCTAGAAAACCCTATGTTTCCTACTAAAAGTAGGCTTCTACCAAGGCATCTAGTGTCTGTGTGTGTGTCTCTTGTAAGAGTGTATTTTCCCAAATCTGACTATCATTAACCAAAAATATAGTTTTTACATTACTGTTCATTGTGTGAATGTTCACAAAGTGAATGTAATGGGAAAATGAAATAGTACTGTAGTGTTGAATTAAGTAACTACTGCTGTACTAACTACCTTAAATTAATTGTTATTTAAGGTACCATGTGATCGGCCTGTATCCTGCTACCGACTCTAGTAAAACAACGATGTAAGACGTCGTAAGAAATGACGTTTGGCACCCGTAGACTTGCAAGTCCTACTGTAGCGAGCAGCAAGGTGTAGGATAGTCAATCCAGTATAGATCTATACACAAACTCATACGCTCCCCAAAAAAGGAGATTTTGGATACAAAACGGTCATGGCAGGTGGTGCCATGCCCCGTTACGTGGCTCACATAACTGTAATAATGTATGTGCTAGCTGTATTGTGTGTTATTCCTCTGTCTAGCCTGTATGTATGTTCTCTCTGTATGGTATTGTTTGTTTCTCTTCACTATGTATTATGTTTGTTTCTCATCACTATAAGTTATGTTTGTTTCTCATCACTATAAGTTATGTTTGTTTCTCATCACTATAAGTTATGTTTGTTTCTCATGACTATAAGTTATGACACATGTATGAACTGACTCATTGTATGTTTCATTGGTCTAGTAATAGATTTGTAACTTCCTAAACTATACCTATTATAGTTTACTAGTAATGTTGTTTGTATGTATGAACATGTTTGTATACCCTTGCTACCCAAAGGTATTGAACTGGAAAGAAATAACCTTTTATATCTATATACATATACATAATATATAACTAGGATTCAAACGACCTTCGGACAAATAACTCTGATACCCTAAGTCCACAACCAAACAAGGAGCAGGAAGTAAGGTGAGCTATCAGTCCTAAGTCCTTTCAATCCTACTTATATAACTATATCTATATAGATACACTTTTAACAGAATATAAGTTTAAAAGAGTTTAAGTAACAATATTTGACATGTAAAAGGGTTTGACAAAAGCATTTGATATGAAAAAGAGTTTGTAAAACAGTTTGAAGTAAAACAGTTTGGTAACATAGTTTGAAAAGTAAGAAATCCACTTGTTTGGTAGTTATTAATCACATATGATTGATATAATAACTATAATTGTTCAACTCGTATCCCCCCCATAAAAGCATTTAAAACATTTAAAAGGTTAATTAAGGGGTATGAACTCACCTGTAGTGAGTGGTTTGGATGAACGGACTGTATAGGATGCTAAGTGTCAAGTGAAGACTTGTACACACACAATGATCCTAGTTAACATATAATAACACATATATGTATTCAATTAGTCATTAAACAACTAATTAACCAAGTTAATGTTGGAGATAGTGTCTAAGTCCATACCTATATTTGGTATGTACTTGACCCGACCCGGCATGGTCCATTTGGGTTGCACTTCACCCGAACAATTTACGGATAATCTTTTGAGAATAGTATAAGTTATGATTTATTAATATATTATAAGTTCTAATATATTAATATAAAATCATATTATTTAATTAGTGTTGATCTATAATTAATTTAGAATTAATTTAGAGATCAAAAGTATGACTAATTAAATATGGGCTCTTGTATTTATATAGTGTGGGCTAATGCTTATTTGGAATGGGCTAGGCTTGCATGGAAAGTCCATGGATACTCCATGGAGCTTTAACCCATGGATCTCATGGAAATGAAAAGACATGGGTATTAGGGTTTACATGGATGTAACCCTAATCCACCACACTATATAAAGGAGGCTTTGGTTCTTGAGATAACACTAGTTGATGTGTGTAAACCAAGAGGGCCGATTTCAAGAAGTTTGTGACTATTCTCTCAAGTTTCCAAGTTTGTGGTGATTTGTGACTTCCATTTGAGGCATCCACATTATTGGTGCTAGGCTCTCAAACTCGAAGCAATCAACTACTAATACAAGGTAAGTAATTCTACTAGTTTTATTTGATTCAAGTATCCCATGCCATGCTAGTTAGGATAAGAACCTTGGTAAAATAATTATTTGCATGTATCTTAGTCAAACATAGATCCAAGGTTTCTAGGGTTGCATGTACACCATAGGAGTGTTAGAATGCTCAAAACCCAACAGTGGTATTAGAGCCTGGTTTGTTTATTTGATACTTGATGCAAAAAAAAAAAAAAAAAAACTTGAAAATCGAAGTTTTGTTCAAAAGCTCGTATCAAAATTTCAAGTTTTGTATATGTACTTACGATTCTTGAAATTTTTGATATGAACACTCATAAACATATAAGTTTAGAAGATCATAGAAATTATGTGCTAATAGTTGATTAGATTAATTCTTGATCTTTATGTGTTTTAGTGGAGTCCATAACTAGTTCTTAAGTTATGGATAACCAAAAGTCACATTTATAAATAACCATTAAAAGAACACATAGGTTACAAAAAATGAAGAGTCTTCATTTTTAATAACCATTAACTCATAAGTTATGAGAAATGAAAAGTTTTGAAAGTTTACAAAACTTGCCCTCAAGTTTTGGAACATGTAAAGTCATATTAAAAACTTTAGTTCGAACCCCTAGAATTTTAAAAGTTAAAATTCAACCCTTATACTTTATAATATTATAAGTTTAATAATATTTATATATGTATAAGATTAAGTCGTCTTACCGCTAGTACGCCTCATTCACGAAGCCGGTCTATAAGGGGGGTATAAGGTTGTTGCCTATAAAATGGCAACTTAATGGGTGTCCACTCTCACCCACCACTTCCTTGATCGGTGGAGGGTCGTTAGCCGAACGGGTAGGACAATGATTTATAAATTCTCATTAAAAGTATAATGATAATACTAAAGTAACTAAACTTTATTGAATTCCCAATCTTAGTTATTTTAGGAAAATGTGAATAAGGTGCTAATCCATGAAATTACACTTTACACTTTGTTTAAGTCGTTAGTGGAGCGTGTGTGGTTAACCGGCACACTAACTTGAACTTAACAAGGTAGGTAAAGGGTGACTTAATGTTTATCATAGTATCGATGGAGCGTGTGTGGTTAACCGGCACATCGATTGAGGGGTAATACATTAAGGGTACCAAGTAATTTGCATGGTTACTTCACACCTTGTTTTGTGATCCTCGGTATCCCAGTCACAAAACTTGAAGGGCACACTCGAGATTGAAACATGCCATTGAAGAAAGTTCAATGAATCTCAAAGAATCTAGGAGTTTCTAAACCAATTAAAACCTAATTAAATATTTCGTTTTTCATGGTAGAAATTGGTGAATCGTCATTCACCTACCTTCAAATATCTTATAGCTTAGATTACGGCATCCCTCTTCTAAGTTATAAAATATTGTGTTGGGTCCTAGCCTTAATATTACATTTGGGTGTTTTGTTAAGGACTATCTCTATATCTAATCTAATCTATTCCCTCTTCTTTTCAGATGTCTTCCAATAACAATGCTTCTGGCTCAAACCCTACTAGCTCCTTCTCTCTCATGAATTTTTGTGGGAGAGTCATCTTTGATGGGTCCAACTTTACAGATTGGATCAGAAACATCAGGATGGTCACTCGGTATGAGAACAAAGAATATGTTCTCGACAAGGAGCTGAAGGTACCCGAGCCAACTGCTACTCCTGAAGAGCTTGCTGAATATGAGGTACATGAAAGAGATGCTACAAAAGTGGCATGCATCATGATGGCCACCATGACAGCCGAGCTCCAAAAGTCCTATGAGGACTATTATCCTTTTGAGATGCACCAGGACTTGATGGACCGCTACCATCAAAGTGCTCGTCAAGAGCGATATGAAATAATCTCCTCCATGATAACAACCCGAATGAAGGATGGTGAACCCATCACGGGCCACATGCAGAAAATGCAAAGGTATGTGGACCGTTTACTGAAGCTGAATGTGAACTTCCCTAAGGAGTTAGCAATAGACATCATTTTGAATTCCTTGCCATCATGTTATGATCAATTCCGCATGACATATCACATGAACAAGGAAGAAGTCACCCTCAGCAAACTTCAAGGACTCTTGAAGACCGCCGAAGATGGTCTAAAGGGTAAGTCGGTTGTTACTACTCCTACTCCTACTCCAACTGCGGCCAATGTCTTGGCAATCGGGCATGGCAAAGGGAAGAAGAGAAAGAACCCTTCTAAGGGTACCAAGGGTAAGACCCTTGAAGGCTCCTCTTCAAGCAAAACCAAGAAAGGTTTTGTCACTCCTTCTGCTAACCCTAATGAGGCTGAATGCTTCTATTGCCATGAAAAGTCGCACTGGAATCGAATATGCCCAAAGTACCAGCAAGATTTGAAGGATGGGAAAATAAAACCCAACCATGCAGGTATATACACTATATTGTCTAATAACTCACCTCATTCTAAGTCTTGGGTCCTTGATATAGGTTGTGGTATTCACATATGTTGTGATTTGCAGGGACTAAAAAGAAGTGAGAATGTGGAGCAGGGAAAGATAAACTTGATCATGGGAAACAGGAAAGCTTCACCTGTCACCAAGATAGGAGTTTATTCCTTAGTGCTAAATAGTGGGTTTACATTAGATTTGAATAACTGTTATTATTCGCCAGAAATGGCAAGAAATGTTATTTCCTTTCATGAATTGTATAAACAAGGTTTTACCTTTTATTTTGATAATAATAATGGTAGTATTGATGTTTTCTTTAATAATGTTCTTTATTTTAAAGCATTACCTTGTGATGGCGTGTATGAAACTGTATCTGTTGTAGATAATCTAGGAAATAATGTATTGTGTATTAACTCTTCCACTAGCTTAGATAAAGCATCCTTATGGCATTGTCGTCTTGGACATGTAAGCAAGAAATGCATAGGCCAACTCCAAAAGGATGGAGTTTTGGAGTCATTTGACCTAAAGTCAGATGATAGTTGTGAATCTTGTTTGCTTGGTAAAATGACAAAGTCACCTTTTACTGGCACTTGTGCTAGGGGTGAAGGTTTGTTGGACCTCATACACACGGATGTGTGTGGACCCTTCAGAACCGCCACAAGAGATGCTAATCGGTTCTATGTGACTTTTACTGATGATTTTAGTAGATATGGATATGTCTACCTAATCAAGCATAAGTCAGAAACCTTTGAGAAATTTAAAGAGTTTAAGCAAGAAGTGGAGAATCAGTTGGGCAGGAACATTAAGATTCTTCGATCCGATCGTGGTGGTGAGTATCTTAGTACTGAGTTCCTTGACTATCTTAAGGAATGTGGGATTGTCTCACAATTGACACCTCCTAGGACACCACAGTTGAATGGTGTAGCTGAGAGGCGCAATCGGACCTTGTTGGACATGGTTCGTTCCATGATGACTCGAGCTTCGCTACCAATCTCATTTTGGGGGTATGCCTTAGAGACTGTCGCCCATATCCTTAATCTAGTAACTACAAAGAAGGTTGCCAAAACACCTCACGAGGTGTGGACTGGAAAAGTTCCCAATCTAGACCACATCAAGATTTGGGGTTGCGAGGCTTTCGTGAGACGCGAGACTCACGATAAGCTCGAACCCCGAAACGAAAGGTGTATTTTCATCGGCTACCCACAGAAATCCTTTGGTTACATCTTCTACAGACCCAGTGATAATGTGGTCTTTGTAGCAAGAAGAGGATTCTTTTGAGAGAGAGGATTCATGAGCCAAGGAGACAGTGGGAGGCAAATTGACCTTGAGGAAATTCAAGAGTCAAGTGGTGAAGGAACCTCAAACCCTAGCCCTCAACCTGAGGAGGAAACCCCTTTTGAGCCGACTGAAGAATCTATACCTCTGAGGCGTTCCACCAGAGTTAGGAATGCACCTGAGCATTATTATGGTTTTCATATTACTGCAGAAGGTGAGACACTTATCAGTGATAACACACTGGTAAATCTGGATGAGCCTAACAGCTACACGGAAGCCATGGCAGGCCCTGAGGCTGCTAAATGGAAAGAGGCTATGGATAGTGAGATACAGTCCATGTATGACAATCAAGTTTGGAACTTGGTTGACAATGTACCTGATCGTAAGATAGTTGGGTGCAAATGGATCTTCAAGAAGAAGACCGACATAGATGGTAATGTACACACTTATAAGGCACGACTGGTTGCAAAGGGTTATTCTCAAACTCCGGGAGTTGATTATGATGAGACCTTTTCACCAGTGGCCAAGATTAAGTCTATTAGGGTTCTGTTAGCCATTGTTGCATTTCATGATTATGAAATATGGCAAATGGATGTCAAAACCGCTTTCCTTAATGGAAAGTTGGCTAAAGATGTTTACATGGTTCAGCCAGAGGGTTTTGTCAGTACAGAGTACCCCAGTAGAGTGTGTAAGCTCGAGAAATCCATTTATGGATTAAAACAGGCACCTCGCAGATGGAATCTTTGCTTTGATGAGAAAGTCAAAGAATTTGGCTTTTCAAGGAGTGAAGATGAATCTTGTGTCTATATCAAGGCTAGTGGGAGTATAGTCAGCTTTTTGGTACTGTATGTGGATGACATACTACTCATAGGAAATGACATCCCAACCCTGCAGGAAGTAAAGTCCTGGCTTGGGAAGTGTTTCGCTATGAAGGACCTTGGAGAAGCTGCCTATATCCTAGGGATAAGGATTTTGAGAAACAGGAGTAAAAGACTAATTGGACTTAGTCAAAGCACCTATGTGGACAAAGTGTTGAAAAGGTTCAAAATGCATAACTCCAAGAAAGGAGAGTTACCCATCCAGAGTAACGCCAGATTGAGTAAGACACAAAGCCCTAGTACTGAGGCTGAGATAGCAGAAATGAGTCGAATACCTTGTGCTTCAGCTGTAGGATCGATCATGTATGCTATGACGTGTACTCGACCTGATGTAGCCTTTGCTTTGAGCATGGTTAGCAGGTATCAGGGAACCCTGGCAAGGCACACTGGACTGCGGTAAAGAATATCCTCAAGTACCTACGGAGGACTAAGGACTGGGTCCTTACCCTCGGTGGCAGTGAGGACTTGAGAGTTGTAGGGTACAGTGATGCTAGCTTTCAGACTGACAGGGATAATTTCCGCTCTCAGTCGGGCTGGGTCTTTACTCTAAACGGAGGGGCAATTACGTGGAAAAGTTCCAAGCAGGAGACAGTGGCTGATTCCACTTGTGAATCAGAGTATATAGCAGCAAGCGAGGCAGAAAAGGAGGCTATATGGCTAAAGAACTTCATCGGAGACCTTGGAGTTGTACCAGCAGATCCCCTCACGAAGGGACTGACTCGGGCTAAGCATCTCCAGCATGCTCGAAGCATAGGGCTGAAGGATGATATTAGTTTTAGTAGTTAGATAATCTTAGAATTTGTAAAATGTAATTGACATTTGATGATAAATAAAAGCTGTTATTTATGAGTAAAGTGTTGCTATCTCTTGTCAATCTTTTTCTATTATTTCTTTTTGCATGTTTTGATTTCCAGAATAATTATGTTATGGTTTATATCATATTATTCAAATTCTCCACAGTCGGTCATATGTTGGAAGTAGATATGAATCAAGACTGTCATGGGTTGGCTTGTAGAGGTCTAAGATGTTAGACAAAGCGGGGCTACATCACTCATGAGTGCTCATAAGTTCTGAGTATTGGATTCAACCCACGCTCACTTGTATCACTTCATGGAATTTATCTCGAGTGATCGTGAGACGGTAATATCATATAAGTCTTCAAACCTAGAGATATGATTTGTTGCCTATGAGTTGGTTATGCATTGATTGCACGAAAACGCATTGGTAACTCGATGTTATAAACCGTGCCTTTGTGTGTAGTTCAACAAGTAGTAGAGCAAACATATGAGTCGAAGTTTATCTGTTCCTTCTAGAATTAGAAGCGATATCTGGGCCCCTCGATGATTTTGTTTTGACCTATGTACGGGGCCCGGTCAGAACTAAATTGATGTGTTCAGTTAAGTTCTATGTCAAACAAATCGAAAATCGGGAAACAAATGCTGGACAATAAGCAAGACCATGTTCCATGTATTTGTCCAGCTAATATCTAGAACAGAGGATTATATGATCACTTATCTAAAATGGCGCTTCATAGTTCAACAGAGTTTTAAGAGCTACGATTGATGATCGGTTCCTGAAGTCATACTTGCAACTATAGTTATTAGACTTATCCAAGTGGGAGACTGTTGGAGATAGTGTCTAAGTCCATAACTATATTTGGTATGTACTTGACCCGACCCGACATGGTCCATTTGGGTTGCACTTCACCCGAACAATTTACGGATAATCTTTTGAGAATAGTATAAGTTATGATTTATTAATATATTATAAGTTCTAATATATTAATATAAAATCATATTATTTAATTAGTTTTGATCTATAATTAATTTAGAATTAATTTAGAGATCAAAAGTATGACTAATTAAATATGGGCTCTTGTATTTATATAGTGTGGGCTAATGCTTATTTGGAATGGGCTAGGCTTGCATGGAAAGTCCATGGATACGCCATGGAGCTTTAACCCATGGATCTCATGGAAATGAAAAGACATGTGTATTAGGGTTTACATGGATGTAACCCTAATCCACCACACTATATAAAGGAGGCTTTGGTTCTTGAGATAACACTAGTTGATGTGTGTAAACCAAGAGGGCCGATTTCAAGAAGTTTGTGACTATTCTCTCAAGTTTCCAAGTTTGTGGTGATTTGTGACTTCCATTTGAGGCATCCACATTATTGGTGCTAGGCTCTCAAACTCCAAGCAATCAACTACTACTACAAGGTAAGTAATTCTAATAGTTTTATTTGATTCAAGTATCCCATGCCATGCTAGTTAGGATAAGAACCTTGGTAAAATAATTATTTGCATGTATCTTAGTCAAACATAGATCCAAGGTTTCTAGGGTTGCATGTACACCATAGGAGTGTTAGAATGCTCAAAACCCAACAGTAAGGACGACACACCCTATTCATTAAGTCCATGAATACAGCAGACACGTTTGTTAATCCGAACGGCATCACTACGAATTCGTAGTGCCCATAACGAGTTCGGAAGGCTGTCTTCGGAACATCCTCCCCTAGAACTCGTAGTTGGTGATATCCGGATCTTAAGTCGATTTTTGAAAAGAAGTTCGCCCCTTGAAGTTGGTCAAATAAATCGTCGATACGAGGCAAAGGATAACGATTTTTGACGGTCAGTTTGTTGAGCTCCCTGTAGTCAATGCACATACGAAACGATCCATCTTTCTTCTTGACGAACAAGACTGGAGCTCCCCAGGGTGAGAAGCTTGGTCTTATAAAGTCCTTGCTGAGCAGTTCGTTAAGTTGACAGGACAGTTCTTGCATCTCTGCAGGTGCTAGACGATAGGGCGATTTGGCTATGGGGGTAGCCCCTGGAACTAAGTCGATTCGGAACTCGACTTGACGCTGCGGAGGTAATCCTGGGAGTTCTTCTGGAAAGATGTCGGGAAAGTCGCGTACTATTGGAATGTTCTGAATGTCTTTCGTTTCTTGGCTCACATCGACCACATGAGCAAGGAATGCATGACATTCCTTTCGTAAGAATTTATGAGCTTGAATGCTCGAGATGATACGGAGGTTCGTGCCGGGTTTGTCGCCATAAATTACTAGGGTTTCGCCAGACGGCAGATTAAGGCGTACAGCCTTTTCGTAACACATGATGTCGGCACGATGAAGACTCAACCAATCCATGCTGATAATGACGTCGAAACTTTTAATTGAGACCGGCATGAGATCGATCGAAAATGAATGGCTATCTAAAGTTAGGGTACACCCTATGTATATACTGCTAGTGCTCTCTGTCTTTCCATTAGCCATTTCTATAGTGAACGGTTCTTTAAGTGCTCGTGATTTTTGCTTAAGTAAATGAGCAAAGTTTTGGTTCACGAAACTCCTCTCCACTCCACTATCAAGCAGAATGCATGCATAAGACTTATCGAGGAGAAACGTACCAGTGACCACTGTGGGGTCGGCAACCGCTTCCTCGTGGCCTATGGCCAGAACTCTTGCCACCCCACCGGCATTCCCTGCCTTCGGGCAGTTTCTTTTGTAGTGGCCTACCTCGCCACAACCGTAGCAAGCTTGGCCTACTCCTGTGTCGGGGACTTGGTTGATTGGCCTCGCCGGAGCTTTACAGAAACGGGCTGTGTGCCCCTTCCTGTTGCAGTTCATACACTGCATTTCCCGGCAGGCACCGACGTGGTGGAAGTTGCATTTGTTGCACTTAGGCAAACTTCCAGCGTACTGCTTTACCGGAGCAGCAGCGGCAGGTGCTATCGCAGCATGAACTGCCACGACCTGCTGCTTTTTGGCAGCCTTCTTCTTCTTTTTGTCATCCCAGAACTTCCGCTTGGAATAAGCGATTTTGGCGGGTTCTGAGATGGCCAGGGTCGTTGTTGCGGCCGGGGTACGAACCCCATGGTCTATGAGCCGCTGTGCCAATCGCTTGGCACTATCAAATGTAGTGGGGTTTGAAGCCAAAACATTGCCCTGGAATGGAGGCACCAGCCCCCATATGTACCTTTCGATCTTCTTTCCCTCTGTGTGAACCATGTTGGGACAGAGGGCCACCAGTTCGCAGAACCTGGAGGTGTAGGAGACTATGTTGGAGCCCTTCATGGTTAGGCTCCACAGTTCTTCCTCCAGTTTTTGGATTTCACCCCTCGGGCAGTACTCTTCAACCATTAGCTCTCTTAGAGCTTCCCAACCCATAGAATTTGCCACTATTAGGGATAGTGACTTGACATGGCTATTCCGCCATGTTAGGGCTTTTGACTCAAAGGTGCAAGCATCAAACTTGACCTTGCTCCCTTCTGGACAGGAGCAGATTTCGAAAACCGATTCGGCCTTCTCGAACCATTGCGAGAGGGCAATGACTCTGCCTGTCCCTTTGAAGGACAATGGCTTGCAGTTAGTGAAGTCCTTGTAGGAGCACTCTTTCAAGCGCACAGGGATTTCACCATGAGTAGATAGGACAGGGGTTCCTCCTCCAGTGGAACCAGAAGAATGATATTGTGCCATGGCTGTAGCCACAGCCGCAGCTACAACAGCATTTAGAGCTGCCGTATCGAATTGAGGAGCAGGTGGTGTTGGTGCGGGAGGATCGCGTCTTGCTGGTCGACGTGGAGGCATCTTTCAACTATAAGTTTACAAAGATGAAGATATTGATAAGAATTTAATAGGACAATTGATGAAAATGACTCATGGACTAACTCTCCATAGCCCAACAGCACAATTGAATAGCACGATTAAATGTAGGTCTAGAACTAACAGATGATAGCGTTTGGATAATAATTTACATGAGATTAGATCTCTGTCAACAATACTGGAATTACAGATGTAATGAGTTCGGGAAAAATGACCTAGAATTAGGCCTTACATCAACCAAGTTGGGAAAATTTTGACAGACAACTACCTAATCAAGACCTAACGGGTCTAAGATTTACAAAGATAGGAAATTAGACTAGAGTTTTTACACTAACTAGGTTATATCCAAAAGAGAAGTCGAAGAGACTCTAACGGCGACGAGAACTACTAGAGTGAGTTCTTGACTCCGACAGAAGACGTTCTATGTCCCTCACGTGCCTATCAGATCTTGCTTGCTGAGCTCGAAGTTCCCTGACTTCAGCTTGGGTCTCAGCAAGTTCCCTTTGCAGAACTGCATTGCGGACCTGAGTCCTTTCATGAGCAGACTCTAGTTGGCGAATGCGGACTGTGTTAACGCCAGAGTTGGCGTCAATCTCCACGACTCGGTCGATAGTCGCTCGACCTTGCTCGGTGTTCCGAGCAATCCTACGAACCATGATGGGTAGGACTCTGTCAGCTGAACCTCCCTTAGTGAGGTTGTAGAAGCTTCTGTCTCCATTGTAGGGAATGGGTTGACCTTGTTCCTGACTCTATCTATTCAAGTTTGTGGCCCACAGAGGTGTGGGTCCTTGAAATGCTGGACGATGGTTTGGGTTTAGGTCTTGAGCAGCTGGGGGTTGGTTGTTGACTTCCGGCTCCGAGTCAGAAACATCAGAAAAGCCTTCAGCTTTGTGATCATCCAACGGGATTGGGTGATCATCTTATGGCTCTTCTCCTAGCCATCCTGCATTGCCGTGGTTAGGGTAGTACGGGTCTCCGGGGATATGGAATCCAGCCATGATATCTACGCGAGAAAAGGGATAAAGAAATAACTAAATAGACGTACTAATTAGATAATTATAAGATGATCTTTATCAGTTACTTCAATATTTGCGTAATGCATACCAGTCATATTTAACCAAGACAGGATAGACCTTCGAATAAGTGACCCTAACTCTAAGTCCACAACCAAACAAGGAACAGGAAGTAAAGCAAAGATCACAGATTCTAAGTCTATGATATCCTAGATACATATAACCTTAGCGTATCCACTCAGCAACTATTGATATAGTAATAAAGGCCTTTAGTTCTCAGATAAGTAATTAAAGTAACACAAAATACTCCTATAGTATTTTAAGTTTATGTTCTGTTCTACTGTTCTCATTGTAGTAGTGTTGGTAAGTGTTTAGACTTGTTGCAACCTCACAACCACACTTAGGCACATGCTAATCACTCCTCGGATAATGTAGTTGATCAGGCTACATCTTCCCAGGGTTGACCATATGTCTCTAAGTCTACTTGTGCTGCCCAACAATCGTAATACTTTTGTTCTGTCCTAGTGACACTGATTTTAGTATGAATGCAGGTATGTATACTTGGTTAAATATTTTATTATTTAAAAGTATAAACTCTTTATCAGAGTATTTTAATCCCGCTGTGTTTATAGTTCGTATATCTTTTATGGGTTGATACACTCGATTCACTATAAACAATGCTCTGATACCAACCTGTCACACCCCAAAACCGGAACGACGGAAACGTTCGGGGGTGGAGGACGTCATGTACAGTTCACAACAATGCAAAGTAGTAAACAAGTAACAACATCATCCATTGTATTAATAATATAATTTCATACAAGTGTGTTCTGTCAAGTTAAATAGACACCAAAAATATGTATCAAAATAAAAGATGAGTCTTGAACGAGCTCCATCTTCTCAAAACCTGGCACCGGTATCTGTCTACTGGTGACCTGAGAATACAAGTTATTTTGAAAGAGTTTATCAGCTTTAAAGCTGGTGAGATCATAAGTATATTAGTGTCTGTATTTGTATGAAAGCATTTGTAATATGTTTGTAAGATGTTTGTAAGATGTTTGTATAAGTTTGTAAAATTTTGAATTCTCCTAGAAAACCCTATGTTTCCTACTAAAAGTAGCCTTCTACCAAGGCATCTAGTGTCTGTGTGTGTGTCTCTTGTAAGAGTGTATATTCCCAAATCTGACTATCATTAACCAAAAATATAGTTTTTACATTACTGTTCATTGTGTGAATGTTCACAAAGTGAATGTAATGGGAAAATGAAATAATACTGTAGTGTTGAATTAAGTAACTACTGCTGTACTAACTACCTTAAATCAATTGTTATTTAAGGTACCATGTGATCGGCCTGTATCCTGCTACCGACTCTAGTAAAATGACGATGTAAGACGTCGTAAGAAATGACGTTTGGCACCCGTAGACTTGCAAGTCCCACTGTAGCGAGCAGCAAGGTGTAGGATAGTCAATCCAGTATAGATCTATACACAAACTCATACGCTCCCCAATTAAGGAGATTTTGGATACAAAACGGTCATGGCAGGTGGTTTCATGCCCCGTTACGTGGCTCACATAACTGTAATAATGTATATGTAATGTATGTGCTAGCTGTATTGTGTGTTGTTCCTCTGTCTAGCCTGTATGTATGTTCTCTCTGTATGGTATTGTTTGTTTCTCTTCACTATGTATTATGTTGGTTTCTCATCACTATAAGTTATGTTTGTTTCTCATCACTATAAGTTATGTTGTTTCTCATCACTATAAGTTATGTTTGTTTCTCATCACTATAAGTTATGTTTGTTTCTCATCACTATAAGTTATGACACATGTATGAACTGACTCATTGTATGTTTCATTGGTCTAGTAATAGATTTGTAACTTCCTAAACTATACCTATTATAGTTTACTAGTAATGTTGTTTGTATGTATGAACATGTTTGTATACCCTTGCTACCCAAAGGTATTGAACTGGAAAGAAATAACCTTTTATATCTATATACATATACATAATATATAACTAGGATTCAAACGACCTTCGGACAAATAACCCTGATACCCTAAGTCCACAACCAAACAAGGAACAGGAAGTAAGGTGAGCTATCAGTCCTAAGTCCTTTCAATCCTACTTATATAACTATATCTCTATAGATACACTTTTAACAAAATATAAGTTTAAAAGAGTTTAAGTAAAAATATTTGACATGTAAAAGGGTTTGACAAAAGCATTTGATATGAAAAAGAGTTTGTAAAACAGTTTGAAGTAAAACAGTTTGGTAACACAGTTTGAAAAGTAAGAAATCCACTTGTTTGGTAGTTATTAATCACATGTGATTGATATAATAACTATAATTGTTCAACTTGTATTCCCCCCCCCCCATAAAAGCATTTAAAACATTTAAAAGGTTAATTAAGGGGTATGAACTCACCTGTAGTGAGTGGTTTGGATGAACGGACTGTATAGGATGCTAAGTGTCAAGTGAAGACTTATACATACACAATGATCCTAGTTAACGTATAATAACACATATATGTATCCAATTAGTCATTAAACAACTAATTAACCAAGTTAAGACATCCTAAGACATGTAAAACACTTGATTTAAGTGCTTATAAGTGCTAAGGATTGCATCTAAGGGTGGTAGGACCTTGTAATTGAGTTTAGGGTTTAAGGGTAAACTCCTTTGGAGTTTACGGTTTTGTGACCATCACCCCTTGAGTTTACGGTCGTAAACCCATGAGTTTACGGCCGTAAACTCATGGTACTTTGACCATTTTGTGTTTTGAAGCCTTAAAGGTCATAAGAAGCATTCCTACTTCATGTTTAAGCCTTAGGAAATGTTTAGGGCACCATTTCACTCCTTTGTGGAGTTTACGGTCCTTGGACCATTTGTCTTTGGGTTTACGGCCGTAAACCCAAATGGTTTATGGTCTTTTGATGTTTTCAAGTACTAAGCACATCAAGGAAGGGTCTAGGCTAGTTTCCAAGGCTTGGTAAGGGACCAGGGCACACTTTGGCACCCTTTTTAGGGTTTACGGTCCAAGGTGTTCTTGGACCGTAAACACCTTTGATCCTTTGATTCTTGGGTGTTTTCTTGATGATTAGAAGTGTAACAAGTCTTATAATACACTATGATAGAAGTACTTACTAGGTAGAAGCTTGAAAAGGTGCTAAAAGTCCAAGAACACTAGTGTGTGTTCTTGGTGAAACTTGAAGATCTACACTTTTGGAATGATTTCACGGATGGAATCATGTAAGATCACTAGATTAAGTAAGATATCAACTTTTTAGGGATAGAAACACTTACAAAGTTGAAGATCTTGAAGAAAAGTCGGATGATACTTGAGAGAGAAATGGGTTTTGGATCTTGAAAATGTGAAAAGTGGTAAATAATGACTAAGTGTCATATTTATACCCCCTTTTAGGGTTTACGGCCGTAAACACCTTTGTTTAGGTCGTAAACTCCAAACTCTTGGAGTTTTGGGATATTATTGTTGCACAATAAACCCTAGGGCATCCTCTCTCCTGTTATCTCCTGAAGTACTAACTTTAAAACACTCAAACTTATTCCAAAAAGCTTGAAAGTTAGCAGAAACTGTTCTGACTTCTATTGAATTGAATGGTTGTATAGAATAGAAATTTCGGGTTGTTTCATCCTCCATAGACTAGAAACATATATTTAGTTCTTCTTAAGTACTTAAAAATGTTCTTAACAGCCACCCAATTCTTTTCGCCAGGATTAGCTTGATATCTACTAGTTATACTAATATCATAATCTACATCCAGCCTTGTACATGTCATAGCATATATAATCGAACCTACTGCTGAAGCAGACGATATGCGTCTCATTGTTTTGGTCCCATCTTCAGTACTAGGGTTGACAGCCTTAAAAAGAATGGTACCAGCCAGTACGGGAATTATTCCTCGTTTCGAGTTATCCATTGAAAAACGTTTTAAGATTTTGTCAATGTATGTACTTTGACTCAAACCAATGATTCTTTGGGATCTATCTATATAGATCCTAATACCAAGCATGTATGCAACATCCCCTAGATCTTTCATTTGAAAGGACTTACTAAGGTAGACCTTAGTCTCCTTCAATATCGGGATATCTTTCCCGATCAGTAATATGTCATCAACATATAGAATTAGAAAAACAATATGGCTCCCACTTGCTTTGATGTATACACATGGTTCATCGGGACTTTCTAAAAAACCAAATTTTTGATGTTTTCATCAAAACAATGATATCAGGCCCTAGATGCTTGTTTAAATCCATAAATGGACTTCTTTAGTTTACACACCTTCTTTAGGTTATCTGGTTTGACAAAACCTTCAAGTTGTTCCATATAAACATCTTCCTCAAGATATCCGTTAAGGAAAGCAGTTTTGACATCCATTTGCCATATCTCATAGTCATAATATGCAGCTATGACCATGATAATCCTAATAGATTTAATTTTAGCAACTGGCGAGAAAGTATCTTCATAGTCAACACCTTGAATTTGAGTATATCCTTTCGCAAAAAGTTGTGCTTTGAAAGTTTGTACATTTCCGTCCATGTCAATCTTCTTTTTGAAGATCTACTTGCTTCCAAAAGCCCTACTGTTAGGAGGTAAGTCAACCAAGTCTCATACTTGATTATCATCCATGGATTGAATTTGAGTTCTCATGGCTGCAAGCCATTTGTCAGACTCTGGGTCTGCAGTAGCAACCTTGTGATTGATGGGCTCACATTAATCCATCAAGAAGACTTCCTCTTCAGAAATGACAAATCCAAATTTTTCAGGTTCCTGACGAGTTATATTGGAACGTCGTACAGTTGGTGTGGTTTCTGACATTTGAACGATAACTTCAGGTTCAACAATGCTTTGTTGATTATCATTCTCAACTAAAGGTTATGTCTCTCGAATTTATTTGAGGTCAATGGGGCTCTCACTTACTTTATGCGAGATAAAGTTAGTTTCAGGAAACATTGCTTTACGAGCTATGAACACTCGGTTTTCCTCTTTCCGAAAGAAGTAGTAACCGACGATTTGTTTTGGGTATCCCACAAAGATACACTTATGAGATGTAGGGTCAAGCTTGTTAGAAGTTTCTCTTTTAACATATGCTTCACAACTCCATATCCTTAAGAAAGGCATTGATGAAACCTTTCCATGCCATAATTCATAGGGAGTCTTACTAACCTTTTTAGTTGGGACCATATTTACAATTCGAGTTGCGGTTTCAAGGGCATAACCACAAAATGAATAAGGAAGGGAAGTATGACTCACCATCGATCGTACCATATCAAGTAGATTATGATTTCTCCTGTCCGAGACACCATTATACTGAGGTGTTCCCGGTGGAGTGAGTTGTGACACCATGCCACAATTCTTCAGATGTTCATCAAACTCATAACTCAGATATTCACCACCACGATCTGATCGTATCGCTTTAATCTTTTTACCAAGTTGATTATGTAATTCATTTTGGAAAACTTTGAAGACATCGAATGCTTCATATTTGTGTTTCATGAGATACACATATCCAAATCTACTATAATCATCAGTAAATGTAATGAAATATCTTTCACTGCTTCTAGTCATTGTTCTAAAAGGTCCACATACATCAGTATGTATGAGTCCTAGTAGATCCGAAGCTCTTTCACCAACACCGGTAAAAGGAGCTTTGGTTATCTTGCCACATAGACATGATTCACATACATCAAAAGACTCTGAGCCTGTTGACTCTAAGATCCCATCCTTTAATGCGAGTTTTACTTATATGCCCAAGTCGACAATGCCATAAATAAGTTTTATTTTAGTCTAACTTTGTTTTCTTATTTAAGTTGAACATTGAATTATCCTTTGTGTATGAACCATTTAAATCGATTTCATGTATTCCATTTTTGGGACTAGTCTCAAAATAGAACACATTATCTTTAAACACAGAAATGTTTTCAGAATCAAAGTCAAACTTATAACGAAAACCTTGTTCATACAAACGAGAAGTAGAGATAATATTCCTAGTTATACTAGGTACATAACAACAATTGTTCAAAATAAGATTAAGTCCATTTGGAAGCAAAAGATGATATTGTCCTATGGCTTTCACAACTACACGATTGCCATTGCCAACATGAAGTTCCATATTGCCATCTCTTAGTTCTCTAACATTCCTTAGTCCTTGCAAATCATTGGAGATGTTAGTACCACTTCCAACATCGAATACCCAAGAATTAGTATGGAATGCATGTAATTCAATCACATATATACCTGAGGTGCCAACCTGGTTGGCTTTGATCTTCTTAAGTTCCTCTAGGTATTTGGGACAATTGCGCTTCGAGTGTCCCTTTTCATTGCAGTGAAAGCAATCATCATCAGCAACAGGTTTGGGTTTAGGAGTTGGGTTAGTGGAAGGAGGCTTCCCTTTACCCTTTCCCTTGCCCTTGCCTTTCTTGGCCACTTTGCCTTTCCCCTTACCAGTATTATTACCGGTTTTCTTCTTGGAGATTTGACCATCACGGATCATCAACACTTGATTGTTCGCAGATTTCTTGATGTTTGCCTCAACATTTTTGAGCATGTTGTGACGCTCATTAATGCTCCTCTCCCAGTCATTCATTGTGAAGTTCATCACAAATTGGTTGAATGACTTAGGCAATCAGGCTAGGATCACATCGGTCGCTAGCTCATCCCCAAATGGGAATTCGAGGCGGGCAAGTTGCTCAACATAAGCTTTCATTTTGAGTACATGTGCACTCACAGAAGATCCTTCGGCCATCTTGCAACCAATGAAAGCATTCAAGGTCTCAAACCTCTCTTGCTTAGCCTGAATTTGAAACATGACTCTGAGTTGTTCAATCATTTCGAATGCTTCATGAAACTCAAAAGTTTTTAGAAGTTCAGGAGTCATATTTGCAAGCATGATGCAAGCCACTTCAGTTGAATCATTAACATGTTTCGCCCGAGCATCTTTCGATGCTTTGGGAGCATTAACTGGGAGCTATTATGGGATAGGTTCATCATGGACACTTTTTCTCAAGCTTGAGGACAATTCTCAGTTGTCTGAACCAATCAAGAAAGTTGGGTCCACTTAGTTTTTCTTTTTCGAGGATGGATCGGATGGTGAGTGATAAGGTGGTTACAGTTGGGGTAGTCATCTACAAAATAATAAGATTCATTTTAATATCTTCGATATGAATTCTTTTCAAAAAATAATTACCCTTCAAAATAAATTTTGAAAAGCTAAGATCCACATCACCCAAAATAACTTGAGGAGGCGACCCACTACTCAAGTGTTTTTGTTGATCGGTAGGTTACGATAACCAATTACAACTCTTATGTAATTCTTAGATTTATGGGATCCAAAAACATTACTTTGTTTTTATATGGCATGTTCATCCCATCTATGCCTCAAAACTCTTATGCTTAGGTGTCATTTTTCACATAAGAAATTGATCACATCTTCCATTTAAAAGACATGTGAGTTATATTTCACAAATGGTTAGGTGACCTTTTTCCCATAAGCAAATACTAAAACACCTTGACTATTTTTGACAACTCACATGAATAAGGTGACCCTAAAATCCACATGAACTGCGCAAAAATCCCAAGTGAATTTTAAATGGATTGCATAGATTTGAAGTTTTGTAAATAAGGGCTTTTATCAATGTTTTATTATTCCAGCATTTTAAAACATTTTGTATCATGAATATTTCATGCATAAAATATTTCATGATACATTTAAAGTGTTCCAAAAATCATAAAGTTGAATTTATTTCATATAAAATTTTACCGGTTAAAATTTATATTCAATTTTAATTCGACGTTATACGGATTGGAACCGGTTTCTAACTTTGTTAATAAAACAATATTTTATTATTAAGTTATGGAGTTTAGATTAAGTTTAAAAATATTTTAATTTTTTATATCTTTAAAAGTTTGACTACTTTAGAGTTTTAAAATATTTAAAACTCTTTTTAACAAAAACTCAATTTTGACATCTTATGTTGAAACTTTTATATAAAACTCTAAACTTCAAGTTTGATGTTAATTTTTTTGTAAAAATGTTTTAGCATGGAAAACATATTTTCAACATTTTATAACAACAAAAATAAACATCATAAACATGCATTTAAAATGTATAAATAAAGTCATTTTCTAGTAATATTTATTGTGAGCCATCATAACAAATATTAAGTCATTTTTTAAAGGACTTATTAGGACACTTCAAGGTCTTTAAAAGGCTCCATGTCTTCATAAGAACTTCATGCTCCATCTTGTTACATTTTATAAAAAATCAAATACAACTAGTCTAAAACTAATTTATTACATATAAAATGAACAAATGAAATAATACATATTTATCTATTACATCATCATATGAATAAATGAATACCAACCACAAATGTCCTAATGGCTTGTTTATACATAACAAACATATCAAACATATCAACAAAAAATTTTTAAGACAACTTTTATATAACCAAAATGTATGAAAAAATGGTTATATAAAAAATAAACACTTTTAACAACAAGTTGCCAAAGAAAACAAATATGGACATTTCTTTAGCCAAAAAGAAATCCATGCTTGTTTTCCAAAAACCAAAGATTATTATAACATAAAAATCATTCTAACATTTAAAGGATGGCTTTGATACCACTAAAGGGTTTTGTTGCATAAAATAAATAGTTTTTCATAAAAATCGGCAACGAAAACTTTAAAAATTTTCTTATAAATTTTGAGTCTGGCAACAAAACAAACAACCAATGATACTTTTAAAGAGATTAGAATGATATTATCACAACCATAGGGTGTTTAGAAAATACAACCTTTGTAGCCTTTGGACCCTCTTGGATTTGGGTTGTTGAACAAGGAGCTTGATCTTCTCTACAAGTAATCCACCAACAAGAATAAGGTACCAAAATTGTTAGATTTCTTCTTGTACAAATTTGTTCTTGTAGCCTTAAATGATTAAAAAGTTAAGCACTAAAAGAAATACCCAAAGTAAACACCAAAAGCTTGTAATGTCTTCAAAAGAGGAAAGAGCTCCAAGCTCTTCACTAGCTCACGGTTTTGAGAGAAAAGGAAAGGAGAAGAAGTTTTAGACCAAAAACTTATGTATTCTTCATGTAAGAGACCCTCTATTTATAACCCCATCCAAGCATGGCCTTTTGAATATTATATTCAAAATTATGGGCTATAAAGGGAGGCATGGGGGACATTATCATGGAGGTTGACAAGCAACCTCCATGCTTCTTACATACTTTCGGCCATATGGCCTTCTCAATAAAAAATTGTTTACTTTGTCCTTTAACCATGGTAGTGTAAGTCCTTGATTTAATCATGGTTAACCAAAGTGTCCAAAACTTTGTAGATGACTTATTATATGATACCTTATCATATAAAAACTATTTTTCTACTTCTTACAATATTGTTTTCATAGAACAATAATTTTTCTTTAATTAACTACAAGAGTTGAATTTATTTATTAATATCAAATATATAATAAATATTCAATAAGTACCAACTTGATTAAGGTGTGACACTATAGGATCATATGTTATTAGCAATGTCACTCAATAATGATTCATGGACTCACGAAGGGGTCCAGGATAGGCAAGAAGATAGATCCAACATATAGTTGTTCTGAAATCCAACAGCCTAAGCGACGTATCCTTCCTTATACCGCTCCCATAAGTAGTCCTTTAGTAGTATAGTTAACAATACTTCTTAATTATAGGTTTATATAAATAAACCCGAGTATAGAGATGTAGGTCTAAATAAAGAACCTAAGCATAACGCGTCGTAGGTTTATAGGGATAAACATATTTGTATGATGTTATTGGTTTAAGAATACCTAGACCTATGAGAGTAAGCCCTAGACTATAGTCATTGTCACACCCCCAAAACGGAACAACGGAAACATTCGGGGGCGGGGGACGTCATGTTTAGTATCACAACACATGCATCATAGTAATCAAAGTAACAAACAACCATTGCATTAATATTAATGTGTTTACAAAGTATATGATTCACAAAGGATTGAATTCAAAAGTAAATAACAAAACAAGACATGAAGCTACTATACTCCATCTTCTGAATCCCAGTGCGCGTACCTGTCTACTAGTTTCCTAAGAATACAAGTTATTTTGAAAGAGTGGATCAGCATTTAAGCTGGTGAGTTCATAAGTATTTAAGTGATGAAAAGTAAGTTGTAAGTTTTTTTAGAAAAGTTCGCCTGTTCCTTTAGAAAATCCTATATTTTCTGATATGATGAATAAAAGTAAAAATGACTCTACAATTCCTTCTATGAGTACTAAATGGATACAAGTTATATACAAATTAGAGTAAACAGACAATCGATTGTGTGAATCTGCCCTAAGCCTACAACCAAACAAGGAACAGGAAATGAGGCGGAAGTCACACATCCCATTGTTTGTTAGGTCTTCACTGTATATAACCTTGGCGTATTCATTTGGTACTTACAGAGTTAACTGTAATAATTCTGTATATTTGTTGAAAACATTCTTTAAGAAAATCATATATTTCCTTTAGTAAAAATGGTATCCACAATAGTTCCTTCTATATTTACTTAGTTTATACTAGCTATATATAATCTAATATCGGACAGACAGTTAAATGGGTGAATCTGCCCTAAGCCCACAACCAAACAAGGAACAAGAAATGAGGCGGAAAGCACACATCCAACTGCCTATCGGATATTAATTATATATAACCCTGATGTATAAACTAAGGTATTATAGAATTAACCACTAAAGGTCCTTTAAGTTATAGTGGTTTAATAAAATGAATTAAACCTTTTACTGATAAGTTTCTAGTTTAGCCTACAAAATGTTCTATCTGAAAAGTATGTTTTTGTACTAGAAAACGGTATATTGAATTTGTATGCTATGACCTGACCGATACCTGATACTCATTATGATTACTTGGTGTATACGGGATATATATATATATATATATATATATATATATATATATATATATATATATATATATATATATATATATATATATATATATATATATATAGCTAAGATCGAATAGATAGTAGACTGGGTGAATCTGCTCTAAGCCCATAACCAAACAAGGAACAGGAAATGAAGCGGAAAGCACACATCCTACTGTCTGCCGGACCCGATTAATATATATCCCTGATGTATCTACCGAGGAATCATAAAGTTAGCATTATAGCCCCCCTTCTAACTGAATGTACTAAGACTCGATTGTTCTATTTGTCTTTTGTAATGATGTAACTTTTCCCAAGTTTAAGACTATCTTTACTAGAAAATAGTTTGCATTACCTTTTATGTGAGAAGATCACTATATGAATGTAATGGGAAAATGAAAGTGTACAGTAATGTTGTATAAAGTAACTACTGAAACACTAACTACCTTAAAACCAAATTGTTAATTAAGGTTAAAATGTGAGGTGGTTATAACCATACTGATTGACGAGTGTTTAACACGACGACCTGCTGGCATCGAAACTGATGTGACATTTGTCACCCCTTGGCCTGCCGGCCAAACTGTGGCGAACAGTCGGGATGCGGGATTGTCAGTCCCATATAGATCTATACACACAATGTCCGCTCTCCCTCCAGGAGACTCTGGTTACAAAAAGCGACATAACAAGTATATTGCTATGTCGTGAAGTAGTGGTTTCACATTATTTTTATCTTGTTCTTGTTATCGTATGTTTCTTTCTGTTTTTGTTATTGTATGTTCTGGACCCCAAAACCATACCTATTATAGTTAACTAGTATGTTTGTTTTGTACTGTCCCTGATTTGTAGAAAAGACTCGATTATCTACTGAGTTATGCTTATACTTTAAAAACAGAGTTTTATAAACAACAAAGTAACATAACTTAAAAGAGTTTTTGAATTGATTTGATTACTTATAAAAGCATAAGAAATCCTTTAATGTGATGGTTATCACAAATAAACATTTACACAATACCATTGTGTTCAACTTGTATTCCCCCCCTTTAAAAGCATTTAAAAACATTTAAAAGATTGATTATAGGGGTATGAACTCACCTTATGTGGGTGATTCAATTGAAGATTCGAGTAAGGATGAGAAGTTCCACGAATGAAGTCCCGAGGCACAAACGAGTCCTAAATGACATATATTGATACATATATGTATATGATTAGTGTTTAAAACAACTAACATGAAGTGAAACAACCTTAGGAACTACGAAACACTTGGAATGAGGTGTTACAATCACATATGATTGTATGAAAGGATGTTCACGGCCACACAAAGATGTGTTCACAGCCAGTGAGAGTTTACGGCCACACATGAAGTGTTTACGGCCCAAGGCTTGATTCATGAAGGGTTTACGGCCATGGCTTGAAGGGTTCACGACCACCACATGAACTAAGAAGGGTTTACGGCCGTAAACTTTTGAAGTTCATGCATGAAGTGGTTGTTTCTTGGCTGGAAATCAAGAGCTTCTAATGGATAACAAGTATATGGAAGAGATACTTACGTAATGGAAACTTATAGGGTGATTACGGACCAAAGAACAAGTGTGTGTTCTTGGTGTTCTTGGCGATTTGAAGATCTAAACCCAAAAGAGATGTATTCATGGATGAAATCATAGGGTTTCACTTGAATAAGAAGGATATCAAGAAAGAATGGAAGAATCACTTACACTTTTGAAGATCAAGGAGGATATCCTTGATGATACTTGAGAGAGAAATGAGAGTTCTTGACTTGAAGATGTGAGAAATGAAGAATAATGAAGGATCTTCATACTAATGAAGAGGGGTTCATGGCCAACATGGGTTTACGGTCGTAAACCCTAGTTTGCGGCCGTGAACTCCTTGTGAAGGTGGTTCTGGCTCGATTGCAACTCAATGATCTTAAGTTAATACATCCTAACACCCAAACCTTGAGGGTACTAGGCTTAGAACTCTCAAACAGACCATAAACAAAGCTAAAAGTCAATATAAACAAGTATGACTTTTGATTGAATTGAAAGGCTTTACAAGATAGAAATTTACGGGTTGTCACAGTCGTGCTTTCCTAGGAAAGTACTTATTCGCTATAGTTGTTAGCTCTGATACCAATCTGTCACACCCCGACCGACGGCGGAAATGCCAGGGTTGCAACGTAAACATTGGATCACCGTTCATAATATATATTGAATAATACAAACATTACATTCTCCCATAAATATGGTACGAAGAATTACATTGTCATCAATCTAACAGACGGTAGATATTAGAACTAGTTCTACAAACACGAGTCAAAATGAAACAAAAGGCCTAACAGACTGGCCAAACATTTAAACAAGAAAATGCATAAATCCAACACAGGTTGTGTCTTCCAGCTCCTAAGATCCTGAAGATACATACGTTTGAAAACAACAAGTCAAAAATAATATTAGTGAGCCTTATAGGTTTTGACTCTGTATGTTTTTATAATCAAAAGTGTGTTTAGACTCATGAATTATAAGAGTATCAAATGCAACATGTTGACCCTTGTAAAATACATACAAGTAAAAAGAGCTTTGTTTATAGTTTTAAATCCGTGTGTTTTTATAATCAAGAGTGAGTTTAGACTAATGAATTATAAAAATGTAAAGTGCAACATTTTCTACCCTTGTAAACCTATACACGTAAAAGAGTTTTGTATATCATTCTGACTCCGTGCATTTATAAAATCAAGAGTGTGTGAAAACTAATGATTCGTAAAAGTAAAAAATGCAACACGATTTACCCTTATAGTCCCATACAAGTAAACTATTTTTCTTTATCTACATAAGTTATTGACCTAATTTATAATTCGACAAAATGTCGTGTCTTTTAAAGATTTATTTGTTTCAATTAAATCAATATTTGACACTTAACCGTTTGAATAAATCATTTATTTTATTCCCGCACATTCTAGAATGAATTTCCGGGTTCTAATGTTAGCCTATAACCGATACTATTGCCTTAGTCATGCCTCTGTAGAGCATTGTAAATAAAGATGCCTTAATTTTCACGAACACATCATGAAGTCGTGTAGAAATAAGAGTCGAAACAATTACGCACGTTTTAGTCTCGCCAGACGAAGGTTGTAGCTAGCAATCGCTGGCTGGATTGTCGACCTGTATAGAACTATACCAATAAGTTCCACGTTCCTCTTCAGATTAACGGTTATAGCACAGAGGGCTGATACTAAGTTTATGTTTTTAGTGAATGAAGTATCTCTCACATAGAAAGTCTCATAATTATCAAGTCTAGGTCTTTGTGCATACATTTTAGTCTCAAGCTACTGAAATAGTTTTATTCACTAACTAATTCAAACATTCAAGAAAGAATATCAAACTTTAAAACTGAATTTGTAAAATGTCATATACTTTTTGCTTAGGTTGCGTTTGTTTTGCAGAATGTTTATGAAAGGAATGGAATCTGTCAAAAGAATTGGAATCTGAAGGAATTGGAATCTGAATGTACTAGAAACTTAAATGTGTTTGGTTGACATGGAATGAAATCTGTTTTCTATTTGGTTTGTTGATTTTCCAAAGGAATTGGAAAATGATTTTTGTAATTTGACAAAAATACCCTTTGTAGTGATTTTTTTTCCTTATTCGTATTTTTAATAAACATAGCAAAGTTTTATATAATTACAATATTTTTTTTATTGAACTCTTCTATAAACTATAAATTAAAAAATAACTAACATGTATTTCATCGAACACATAAAAATCATAAAAGTATTTTTTAAATAGAAATAAAACGATTATATATAATAACATAAAGCAACAATGTCATTCATTATTTCCAATCTAAAATTAAAAAAACAAAAAAACAAAAATAAGTTAACCAAGCACTATTTAAAATAATATCTAGATACCTAGTTCATAATCATATCACTCTTCCAACATGAACCTCACAAAATCCTCCCGATCTTCTCCTTCCAAATTCCAAAAACTTAACACGGTTTCCGGATCACGCATTATTTTCCTACTTGCTTTGAACCTATCCAAGGCACTCAATGACTACATTTTTGAAATTTCAGGAATCACCATCGAAGCTTTTTTTGTACTTCTGTTTCTCCTAGTATTGCTTGATTAATGCTATTAGCTGCTTTTTCAAGTTTTTCTCCAAGGAGGTTAGCTGCAATGGTTATTCCCTTAATAACAACATCAACTCTTTTTCTCTTCTTTGAGCCTATGTTTGGAGATTCTTCATTTTCTGTGGTTTGATCTTCAAAACCATCTTCTATTTGTTCAGATTGTTCTTCATTGTTTGAATCTTCTTCCATTTGGGCAAAATCCTTGGCTTTATTCCCTTGAGCTCTATCCTTCCCAAAGATGATACATAAATCCTCGTAATGAGGAAATATCTTATTTCTCCATTTTCCTGCCTCTTTATGAACCTATTTTGTATCATAAAAAGGTTAGAACATAAAATTATAATATAAATAATTAGGAAGTAAAAAAATATATAAATATTTTAGTATTGTACCTGTATGTAAGAATCCCAAACCGCTGGTTCAGCTGTTACAGAATGAGTGGAGTTATCATAACCAAAACCACTTGTGTTCGTACCATTCACCATATCATAAACGACTTGCCAATCTTTTTTCATGGTTTTGATCCTTGACTCAATGTGGGGTTTACCCAATATACCAGAGTTAGGAATTTTTTCCTTCAATGCATTTTCTAGATGTTGTATGTATCCAGATTTAAAACCACTATCCGCTTTAAATCCTCCCATGTTCACCATATTTACCAATGCTTCCACGAGCTTGGCATCTTCAGTTATTGTCCAGTTGCGATAGTTTCTGCTTTTTTCCATCACACCTACTGTTATAAACATAAAAATTAGACGAAACAATGCATGCAATAAAAAAATGCCCAACCATATATATAAAAAATATAATTGGACAAAACAAATTAAAGTTCTTTATTAAAAATAACAAACGTGGCATAAATTCGTTCATAGTAAATGATAAACTTAACAAAAGGAGAAAGGATCAATGGGTAGTATTCTAAGAATCAAACATAGTTTGCGCTAAGTTGTTTTTAAATGTAGTCCACTCGGTTGATACACCAACATAAGTGATATGATCATCGTCTCCACCGCCGACATCTCCGGTTCCCTCGTCTAGTTCAAATCGGTTCTCAAATGGATCAATTGTCATTTCCTGCCTTATATAATTATGAAGAAGACAACATGCCATTATAATCTTATTTTTTGGATCAATTGGATAATATGAGTTGTCCCTTAAAATTCCCCATCTTGCCTTCAAAATACCAAAACATCTTTCTGTAACATTTCTCGCAGATTAATGTCTCATGTTAAATAATTCTTTAGGTGTAGTTGGTTGGTGTCCAACACGCCAATCATTCAAATGATATCTTTGACCTCTATACGGGGCTAAGAAACCTTCACCATTTGTATAACCAACATCTACCAAATAATAACCTATATATGTAGTATAGTTACTATGACTAATAATTAATAACTAATACATATCTATAATACAAATTATTATACATACCCGGTCTCGGGACCTTCAATCCATGTGGCCTAAGTAGGGCATCTCGAAGCACTCTACCATCCGTAGCCGAGCCCTCCCATCCCGGTAAAACATAGATAAATTGCATATCTTGTGAACACACCCCTAAGACATTTGTGGCAATATCATTTTTTCTTGTCCTATATTTAGGCTTGTCTTTAAGTGGCACTACGCACTTTATGTGTGTTCCATCTAAAGCTCCTAGACAGTTCTACACGAAATACAAAAAATGGTTATATGTCATATCAAGCAATTCATGTACTAATTGAAAATTTTATAAGTAGTACTTATACCTTGAACCACTTCCATCTTTGATCTGTAGAGTTTTGCTGTAACAGGTTCGGGTTTCTTAAGCAAATGTGGATGCAACCTTATCACCGCATTGCAAACTCGAGTAACAATTTTTCTAATTGTTTCTCTAGAACGCTGGAAACGACCTATCATGACCCGATTCTTCACATTATGTGCAATAATGTGAAGAAATATGGCCACTTGCTCATCAATATCCATATGTCTAGTTGTTCTTAACCCACCTAATGTGTGAAGCATTTCACACAACTTTGTGAAACATCTACGGGTCATCCTAAGGTGTGATATGCATGTAGTGTCGCTTTTGTAAGCGTATTTATGCAATATTGCTTGTCGATCCACATTCGACGATATGTTTTTGATACGTGGCTTACCACTCCTATATACTTGTAGTAACTTGCACACCGTGATAAAAAACCATGTAACAATTGTCATAACTTCATTCCAAAATGTAACGACTATTTTACTTATATTTTTTCTATGTTTGCTGCTAGTTAGACTAAGTCGTTCCATTTCCTACTCATCTCCCAAAAAAAAATTATTATTCAATTGAAAGACATAATATTATTACTTTAATCGTTAATTAATTGTCACATTATACAAAAAAAGATGTTGTCCATTAGTACAACACATGATCATACGACTAGAAAAAGAATTCAGATTTCATGGGTAAAATAATTTCAAGGGAGTAAATTTGTATATAACATATTTAGTAAGGCATATGATGCAATTTATCATAGTTTTATCATAAATGTAATATTTTAATCATTTATTTTTCTTCCCACGTGATGATGTATGGAAGGCTACATATAGCCTTTAAGTGATATGAATAAAATATAAGGTAGTAGTTTTGAATACAAACAAAAGTCTCTCATATTTTCCTCATCTATTTGCTTTTTCTCTTGTCGTGTACAGCAAAGGTTTTTTCTTTTTGTTATTTGGTCATAGGTTAAAGAAATGAATCAACCAATAGTTTATCTAATTAAAAATACATGAAAGTAAAAAACTAACAAATCTATCAACAACATTTTGTGAATTTACATTAGTTCTGAAGCTCTTGTACCATTGGAACCAGTTTCATAGTTTTTCATCTTTTTTAACATGTGAGATCCATTAGTCATATAGGGTAACTGAAAAACTAGGATTGAAAGAAACATGAACAACATTCTCTTTTGGTGGGTTTGAAAGAGATCACTCTGTTAGAACAAAGTTCTATTAGGATCGTTAGATTCTGAGCAAGCAAACAATTAAGAATGTAAAAAACGAATACAAGAATGACTTTGAATGTGTCGAATGATTAAAACTTTAACACCTCAGAAGAGCTCGATTAAGAACTGCTACTGTAGAGGTGTTTAGGGTTACAGAGGTTATGAACGTGATAATTAATATCGTATAATGCATACATGCATGCATATATATAGTATAACCCTACTAGCTAATCTAGATAATCACGGATGGACAGGCCCAATCCGGATGCAAAACATAAGGCCCATGATGCAACACAAATGGACTCAACAATCTCCCCATTTGCGTCTTTGGAGCCGAAACCTCAATTCTGTTGAACAACAGAAGTCTTCTTCACAGTCTTAAACACCTTCGATATGATTGCCAAAAGATGATAGCGAAATGTAATGTACCACCGAAGCATGTCTGTAAAATTCTTCTTGTCAGCCTCTGAATTCTGCTTGCACCGATGTATTATGTTGATGATGTGCTCCAAGCACTCTGTGGAAAATAAATGCTTATCAACCAGAGTAAACAAAAATCTGTGAGCTTCGCCTTTGGTAAACATCACAGTGAGATGTGTTGAATCTATTTGGTCCATCTTCATCTTGTTCACATCCCCTGGCTTTGGTATAGGCTTGACTGTTGGCTTCTTGTTCATAACCTTTGCTATCTCCTGATCCATAGCAGCAACTTCATGGATGTAGGAGGCCAACATTCTCTTCAAGTGTTCTAGAATGGGCTCATATTCCTTCGGATTAGTGAGCAGAATGTTATATAGCAAAATCCAATCATGGTGATTGAGATTAGGAAGGTCTGCTAGAGAGATAGTCGACACCGTGTTTGCTGTACCACGAGTGATCTTGAAATTAACATTGATAAATCTCCCAGCAGGTGAAGGTTTGAGTACCTTGACTGTAATGATCTTCTGTGCACTCCAAGTTAAGTACTGCAGTTGCCCATACTTCAAATAGAAGTCAATCAGCTCTCGGTCAACCTTAGGATGAGGAAAAGGAACCTCAGCAGTCGAATCAAAGCAATGGAACGTGAATGCTTTTCTTGTAATTGGCATGTCGAACTGCGAGTCCTTAGAGTTATCACAGTCAAATGAAGCAACAGGTTCCAACCAATAAACACTTGGAAATTCTATCGCCTGATTGATAAGTGTCTCTTTCGTCCACAAGGGAAACAAGGCCTTTTTACAATTCAAGGCTTCTTCTACTTCCTTGTTTCTCCTTTCCCTCTCCTCTGCTTCCTTCGCAATTTTCAAATTTTCATCCAGCTCTCGGTCTCTCTTCTTTCTTTGGAGAGCTTCAACAATTGTTTCTTCCACATCACTTTCACTGTCATCATTGATCTCCTTTCACTTAGTTTGTGAACCAGAACCTGAAGCTACATTATCCTTCAGCTCGGTTGAGACTTTCGGTTGAGCACCTTCTGTCTTTACAATCACTTTCGGTTGAACAACACGAGCACCTTCTCCCCCTTGTTTTGGAGGTATGAACCTCTCAGAAACACCCTTCATTTCATGAAGCATTGCAAGGGCAGGAAGCAATTTGGTTGTGAGATGATTTATGATGGTGAGAGTTAGAATGGGATCATGAGCACCAAGGAGATTGGTCAACATGTCCTTTACATCTCCTGCACAGCTTTGAAATACACCCCGTTCTGTCTTTAATAAAGAAATTTCTTTTTCAGCTTGGGCTAGCTGCACCTTCTGGACTTCAATAGTAGAGGCTTGTTTGGCAAGATCTGCCTTCAGAGCACTTTCGGTTGCCAGGTCAGCGTGAAGAGAGGCAAAACAAGAATTCACTGAACTTAAAAAGGAAGTGTTCTCGGTTTGGATAGATGAACGCACAACTTCAAACTTGGTGCTTTCTTCCTGAAGGGACTTAGAAAATGATTCCACAGAGGCTTGTACTTTCGCTGCACTTTTATCAGCATGACCTTTGAAAGATTCAAGAAAAATCTGAGTTGTATGAACAATCTCAGTAACATCATTGGTTGCCTTTTTACAGGAAGAAGTAGACTCATCAATGGCTTTAGTAGATTTTTCAATTGACGATGTGTATTGTTCTATGGCAGTCTCCAGGAAAGCTTTGAGAACCACACCACTATAAGCCTTGCTGTCTTCAAGCAATCGATCCAGCTTTTCATGAATTCCCTGCAAGTGTTGGCTGTTGATAGGGACATCATTATCTTCATCAGTTGGAAGCCGATATGGACTGAAGTAGGTAGAGTCATACTCATCATTCTCTCCACCGAGAGTGGCACCAGAATCGGTTGAGTTGGTAGGTGAAAGAGGTTTAGTGATGACTGGAGTTGCAGTTGCAGTAGTTGCCCCCGTATCAGATATGTTGACTCCCACTGTTGGGTCAGGAATAGTAGTAATGGTTGATTGTGAAATTATGGGAGGTGATAAAGGAGTTGTAGAAAGAGAAATGGAAGTAATTGGTGGTGGTGGTGGTAAAGAAGTTGTTTCTTGAGAAGTGATAGGTGGAAGAATTGGAGGAACCGAGACAGGAACTGTCTGTTTCAGTGATTAAGGTGGGGTTGGAACCTTGTGATGAGAAGATTCGATTGGAGTAGGAGATCTGGGAGGAGTGTTACATCTCGGGGAGTCTTGACAAATTACCTCTTCTTCATTTTCCTCGTCATTGTCTGAGCTTAGAGGAGTAGGACTCTTTGATCTTTTTGCCATCTTTTTGATCTTCTTGGGCTTGGAAGAATCCCCAGCATCAGACTTTCGCTTTGTTGACTTAGAAGACTTAGACTTTCCCTCCTCTGTCGGTGCTTTCTTGGAAATCCTTTTCCCTCGATTGTTAGGCTTTTCCACAGCATCCAGGGCAGCCTGCTATTCTGGAGAAAGAACTCTCGGTCCAATAGGAGTAAGTTTGTGATAGTCAGCCATAACGTGACTCTCGGCTGTGACACACCGATACATCGACTCAGGAATTGATCCATTGTGAGGGAACTTGAGTGGATCCCGAAATAATGATCTTCTTCGTGTGAAAGGTAGCGATAGACGCAAGCAAAGCATCTTTCATAACCGGAATTTCCAATGAATTGATCACCCTTCTCGTAATGAGAGTCCAAAATCTTCCACACGATACTTCAGAATGCCTCGTAGAATTATTGAGGCTCTGCACCACCTGAGACCAGATAATCGTCTCATAATCAAGATTAATACCGTTGTAAAGACCATAAAGAAGGGTCAGGAAACCCTTGCTGGTGCCATCTGATCCACCACTTCTTTCTGCCAAACCCTTAATAAGGAGAGTAAGCAAACCATTCCAGTGAGATGGTAAACAGGACTTCTTAACTTTTGTAATGGTGGTCAGCACATCCGTATACCCCATCTCGTAGAGCATCGAGAATAATTGAGTCGTCGTGATAAAATCCGGCGAGATGACAGAGGAATCTACGGCAAGATGCATTAACGAACAAAATCTTCCCTTGGAAATAGAAGTCTTTTTATTATGTATTTGAAAGTAGATGCGCTCTTTGTTCTTGTCATATGTCGCAGTAGAATAAACTTGCGATAAGAGTGACATCGGGACAGCTTCAACCTGAGTTAGGGCTAAAACCAGCGGTGAGTACTTCAAACATTCAACGACGTGCAGCATATATGAATCATACAAAAACGGGTTAAGTTCGATGATCATATTTTGATTTGGCTTGATTGAAAGCAATGTAGACGACACAGTCTGATCGTGAACTGAGGAAGAAGTCGCCATTGTTGATCGAAGAAGGAAGACGAACAGTTGATATTTGCCTTGTAATATTGAGAGAAATTGTTGCTGGTAAAAGACAAATAAAACGAGAAACCCTTTATATACCATTGCCAGGAGAGAGAAAAAATCATGATGATAATGACGCGATCACTGAAACGTCGCCTGAAAAAGCGCGATGTTACAGTGTGGTTACTCCTAGGTATACGTCAGCACGCATGGGTATAAAAATCGTTCAAACTCACGCGGCCAAATCTTATCCTCAATCGTCGTTTGAAATTCTGAGTAACCCCTTTTTTGACTTCAATAGATAAACAAAGATCGAATCAATTAGTGACCAGAATGTGGAAAATAAAATTTTCGTGCAAAAGGGTGACAAAAGATAAAGAAATAAAGCAAATGTGTATGGGATGTAAGTGATGTCTCACTATAAGACAGAAAGCAGGTGATTCCGAGCAAGAATCGCTTCCTTCAGATTCAAGAGAGACTTGAAGTGCTTGTGTGGTTTCCCGAAAAATACGATCAAGTGTTTGTTAATAAACATTGAAAGGCTTCTTTTAAATATCAGGCTTAGGGTAGCTTATCTTCAACCGAATATCGACTCTTAATATAAGACCGGACATTGGAAGAAGTACTTGTGAGACCAATGTAGTCTGTTGAACAAGTAGGTGGGATATAAGATGGAGTGACAATTGAAGTAATAGAAATCTCGAAAACAAAATTAAACTGGATCTTTTTGGGAAGAAAAGCCTTGGATTTAGACAATTTCATAAAAGACCACGCAAAAATAAAAAGAGATTTCATTGGGTAACCAGTAAGTTCTTGAATATAATAATTCACCATCAATTCATTATGGGTGTTGGATTTTGGGTTTCACTCAGCACGTGGTATACGTATCTAAGATCACAAACACAGATTTTGTGCAACCATAAACCTTAGTGGTAAGAACAGAGAGTCTCAAGGGTTACAATGATGAACCGAAAGTAGATGGAGAATATAAGGAAGGTGGCTAAAGAACCGAAAGTACCTTCTGCTATAAAGACGTGACAGGCAGAAAAACTCTTAACTCATATGAGAAGAGTAAGGTAGCTCTAGACCAAGTTGATGTTAACAGCCTAATTGGGAAGAAACGATAGGTATAGATCGAATCATTAAGGCCTGCTCAAAGTCGTAGAGGCTTTGGTCAACATGCAGCAGCATGCTTCTAGGGACCCATAACTAGTTCTCTTAAGGAAATAATTGTACCTGCCTTAGCTCCAAATTCAGTTGTACTGGTACTCTTGTGACCTAATTAAAGTAAAAACCAACAAACACACCACACAAACAAAACAAACAAACAAAACGAAAAATATTTTTGAAGATTTGAGTTTTCCAAAAATAAATAAAAACAGAAATAGAAAATATTTTTGGATTTTTGAAATTTTCTGAAAAAGAATAAAAACAGAAAGTTAAATATTTTTGGATTTTTGAAATTTTCTGAAAAATAATAAAAACAGAAAGTTAAATATTTTTAGATTTTTGAAATTTTCTGAAAAAGAATAAAAACAGAAAGTTAAAATAAATAAGCATAAACCATATTAAAGACGAGAGAAAGGAATGTACATATTTTACAACCGAAACCTTATCTTAAATGAGTGAAGCGAAATAGACCGAGCGGTCGGTTCATTTCCGTTCTTAAAATTTCAGAGCCGAAATAGACCGAGCGGTCGGTTCATTTCGGTTCCTTAAATTTTCAGAGCCGAAATAGACCGAGCGGTCGGTTCATTTCGGTTCCTTAAATTTTCAGAGCCGAAATAGACCGAGTGGTCGGTTCATTTCGGTTCCCGAAAATTATAGAGCCGAAATAGACCGAGCGATCGCTCCATTTCGCTTGTCTAATTTTTAGTGAGAGATTTGAGGATTCGGTACCGATTCTGCTTCCATCATACCCAAGCCTTGTAAGATTTTGTTAAAGAGAGCTTCAGGTAATGCTTTAGTGAATATGTCGGCCAGTTGATCAGTAGATCGAACAAAATGCACTTCCACGTTCCCATCTTCTACATGATCCTTGATGAAATGATATCTAAGTGCAATGTGCTTGGTTTTTGAGTGTTGTACCGGATTGTGACAAATCCTTATTGAACTTTCTGAGTCACGATAGAGAGGAATATTCTTCATACTCAGCCCATAGTCTCTCAGTTGGCTTTGAATCCAAATTACTTGAGAAGTGCAAGATGCTGCAGCTATATACTCAGCTTCGGCTGTGGATAGTGACACGCATGTTTGCTTCTTGGACTGCCAGCTAACAAGTTTTCTGTCAAGAAATTGGCATCCACCAGTAGTGCTCTTTCTGTCCATTCCACATCCTCCTAGATCAACATCAGAAAAGGCTTGAATGAAGAATCCAGATCTTGCAGGATACCAGAGACCGAGAGATGAGGTTCGCTTCAGATAACGAAAAATGTTCTTCACAGCTACCATGTGAGGTTCTCTTGGATTAGCTTGAAACATGGCACAATAACAAACAGAAAACATAATGTCCGGTCTACTAGCTATTAGATACATGAGGGACCCTATCATTTGTCGATAAAGTATTATGTCAACAGCAGGTTTTTCCAGAGATGGTGTTAACTTGGTGCCAAATGCCATAGGAACCTTCACTTTTGAGTCTCCTGTCATGCCAAATTTTGTTAGTAGGGTCTTTGTATACGCCTCCTGGTTGATAAAGATACCTTCTGGTCCCTGTCTAATATTCAAACCAAGGAAAAAATTACTCGGACCCATTGCGCTCATTTCAAATTTAGTCTCCATCAACTTCCTGAATTCAGCTGTTAAGCTAGGATTCGTGGAGCCGAAGATGATGTCATCGACATAAATTTGAACTATCATAAGATGTTCGCCTTCCTTCTTTCGAAAGAAGGTTGGGTCAACCGAACCTTGCTTAAATTTCGACATTTTCAGAAAGCGAGTTAGAGTTTCATACCAGGCTCTTGGTGCTTGCTTTAACCCATAAACCGCTTTATCCAGCACATAGCAATTATCAGGAAATTTCTCGTTTACGAATCCGGGAGGTTGCTCAACATATACTGTCTCTTCTAGTTCTCCATTCAAGAAAGCACATTTGACATCCATTTGAAAAACTTCGAAATTTTTGTGAGCAACATATGCCAAGAAAATTCTAACTGATTCCAACCTAGCTACCAGAGCGAAGGTTTCCTCATAGTCTATTCCTTCCTCTTGGCAATATCCTTTCACCACCAACCGAGCCTTGTTGCGAATGACGTTTCCTTCTTTGTCCAATTTATTTCTAAATACCCATTTCAAGCCGACCACAGAAGCATCTTTTGGTATAGGAATCAACCTCCAAACCCGGTTGCGTTCAAACTCATGGAGCTCATCCTGCATTGCTTGCACCCAATCAGAATGATCAAGAGCAGCATTAACTGTTTTCGGTTCTATCTTGGAGATAAACGAGTTAAACATACAAAATTCAACTTTAGAGAATAATGTTGTTTGTTTCGCTTTCAGTTGAGAACGAGTAAGAACTTTCTCAGAAGATTCACCAATAATCTATGCTTTGGGATGGTCCTTGGTCCATTTTACTAACGGAGGATAGTTTGGATCGTATGCTAATTCAGCATTAACTTCTTCTTCAAATTCTGATTGATCATCCTCGCCTTCGTCAGTTGCTTTCTCTTTCTCCCCCTCGACTGGCGAAGTGTAACCGGTGGCAGCATCATAGTTTGCATCCTCGGTGGGAGTTGGATTCTCCCCCTCAATTGGACTACTATTGGGTGGTGTTGGAGCTGAATTGTCCCCTTCGGTTGGATCTTTATGAATCAGGGAAGGATTTGGATTCTCCCCCTCGAAAGATACTCCGGTTGTTTTTAGTGCTGTTGAACTCTCCCCCTTGAATTGTGAGCCATTGCTTGGAGAGTCAGTTGAGGGTTGAGCAGCTGCAGCTTTAAGAGGTTCGGTTCCCATATTTTTGGCAGCTTCATCTATGATCTTTTTGAGATTATCAATTTGGTTCTCTGCTGCTTTCGCCTCTGAGTGTGTCGCTTTCTCAGGTTCATCAAACAGCCGAATGTACTCTTCAAACAAGTTGGATATGGAAACCGAGACTTGTCCAGATTCTGGAAATATTTCACCTAAGTCACATTCACTTCTTTGAACTTTCTTTATGTAATTATCGTCAAAGGTGACATAATAGGTTTCTTCATTTCGTTTAGAGCGTTTATTCAACACTCTGTATGCTTTTGATGATAGCGAATAACCCAGAAAGATGCCCTCATCGGCTTTGACGTCAAACTTGTTTCGGTTTTCCTTTGAATTGAATATGAAGCACCTTGAACCGAACACATGGAAAAATTTGACGTTGGGCTTTCGGTTGTTTATGATCTCATATGGAGTAATTGAAAATCTCTTGTTAAGCAATGATCGGTTCTGAGTGTAGCACGCGGCTGCAACTGCATCAGCCCAGAAGTATAGAGGAAGAGAGGCGAAACTAAGCATGGTTCCGACAGCCTCACACAAAGAACGGTTTCGTCTTTCAACAATCCCATTCTGTTGAGGTGTATAAGGGGCCGAAAAATTGTGAGTTATCCCCTTGTCAGCCAGAAAGTCCTCAAACTCGTTATTCTTGAATTCCAGACCGTTGTCACTTCTGATATTCCTCACCGTCTTTCTCAGCTGCATCTCCACTTGCTTGATGAATGTCTTCAACTTGGGAGTTGCATCTGACTTCTGTTTAAGAAAGAAAACCCAGGTGAAGCGTGAAAAATCATCTACAATAACTAGAATGTACTTACTACCACCGATGCTCTCAATAGCAGAAGGTCCACATAAGTCAATATGTAGAAGTTCAAGAGCCTCAACAATCTTCGTATTGATTCGTGTAGGGTGGCTCTTCCTGCTTTGTTTGCCCATCTCACATGTTGCACATAGATGCTCCTTGTCAAACTTGAGAAGAGGGAGGCCTCGAACGTGATCACCAAGCACCGACTTATTAATGTCTTTGAAGTTCAGGTGCGATAATCGTCGATGCCACAACCAGCTTTCATCGGTGTTTGCCTTTGATAGCAGACATATTGCTGGTTTTCCTCGTATTGGATTGAGATTCAAAGGATACATCTCTCCCTTACGTTCAGACTTTAGCAGAACCTTTTTCGATTGCTTTTCAATTATTTCAGAACCCTCATCATCAAAGGACACTTTCAAACCTGTGCCCACAACTACTTGTGACACACTAATGAGGTTGTGCTGCAGTCCTTCCACATATGCCACTTTGCGAATTGAGAAATCTCCATTGGTTATCATTCCATATCCCTTAATTGTTCCATAAGAATTATTACCATACTTTACACACCCACCATCTTTTAGGGACCGAAACTCCCTCAGCTCTTCCTTCTTTCCTGTCATGTGACGCGAGTAGCCACTGTCTATATACCATTCATCATCGAACTGCTTGTCACTTATTACCTGCAAATTCAAGCAGATTTAGGAACCCAAAGTTTCTTGGGTCCTGGTGAGTCTTTCACAGAAAAAGGAATTACATAAGAAATATCAACCATATATGTTCGTTTTACTAGAGTGGTTTGATCTTTTCTTTTAATGGTATACACCTTGATTTTAGTTTTATCTTGTTTAATTTTTGGTGTAATAGTTGGTGTGTTGTATGATGGTTTAGAATTTTTCTTATGAATCCTAGAGTTAGCTGACTTTTTCCTATTATAAATCTCAGAATCTGACGTTAGCTTTCCCTTTCCTTTGATATCCTTCATAGAATTTGTTTTGCTTTGAGAATTAGAAGGACCGAAACCAACCTTAGGACCGAACCTGGTCTTAGGACCGAAACTGGTCTTGGGACCGAAACTGGTCTTAGGACGGAAACTGGTGTTGGGACCGAAACTGTTCTTAGGACCGAAACTGGTGTTGGGACCGAAACTGGTCTTAGGACCGAAACTGGTCTTAGGATCGAAACTAGTCTTGGGACCGAAACTTGACTTTGGATTCTTAGTGACGGTGTTGGAACCGAAACTAGACTTTCGGTTCTGGGTTTTGGAATAGTAGGAATTTGGACTGAAATTTTCCTTTAGTTTTTCCTTTCCTTTGTCCGTTGATTCTTTCTTGGGAGGCTCATAGTTGGAATATTGAGAATTCCAGTGCCTTTTTCGTTCATTCAGATTCTTGGCATATCTCTGATTTCTTAAGCGTTTCTGTTCAGCTAACTCCTTCTGTGATTTGTGGATATTGAAGCTAGACTTCGGCTTCCCCTTTTGACTTTCAGGTGTCTTTGTTGGAACATGTGGTTCTGTCATAGTCTTGGTTGGAACTTTCGGTTCTACCATTGGTTCTTCAGGGATTACTTTGGTTCCACTTGTGCTTGGTTTGTCAAAGCTCGAGGGTTTGTTGATGGGTTTAGCAACATATCTTCCTTTAACCCTCCATGAAGTCTGCTCAGATAAGCCTACAGTTTCGTCTGCGTTGTCGATAGGGGCAGACCAGAAGTAATCGTCGCATCCTTCAGCATTGTCTTTGTCGACCAGGATTTGCAATACTACTGTTTGTTTAGCAGTGATTATTGTAACTGCATACACTTGATTCGGCACCGTTTGAACCTTTTGGTAGACCATTGCTTTTTCCTTGAGTTTCTTTGTCTTGTCTTTTGATAAGCGAGCGAACTCAACCGAATTTTCAGATATGAGTGGTTTCTCATTCTCGGTTTCACTTTTCATAAACTCTGAGCAATCAATCACATCTTCCACTGAGATTTCGCTCATCTCACTCTCCTCATCAAATTCAGACGTATTTTCTAAGTTTATTTTATTTTCAGAAAGCAATTTTGCATTAGACGAGTCAAATGATTCAATGGTTTCAGACTTTAATTTTAACCTATCATTTTCATCTAAAAGATCTTTGAGCATACATTTATGTTCCTTAGAGTCAATGAAGGATTCTATTTTGTCCAGTCCAATTTTGTAATGAATAGATGTTTCTTCTGATGATACTTCTGATTCACATTCTGCTATGATCTCATCCTCCTTAAATTCAAGGAAGGGTAAAATCATCTTATGAATGTTCTTTCCTATCTCACAACTTAAATGCAATTGAGAAATATTAAAGTATAGACGCTTAGCTATTAAACAAAAAACATTCCTTTGTTTTAAAAACTTTAAATTATCTCTTTGTAGATAAATACTTTCATCTCTAGCCCTAATTAACTCCGCCTCCTTCAGCTCAATCCACATCCTTCTCTCCTCACTTTTTGAAGAAACCCTGCTGAGTTGGTCAGTTAGGTTAGAATTCGCTAAGCGAGTTTGCATGAGACTACCACGTAAGTTAGAAAATTTAAATTTTAATTCATTTAATTATTCTTTATAATCTGTTATTGGAAATTTAAGTGATTCAAGGATGGATTGTACCTTTTTGATCAGCCGATCGCAGTCGTTGATCTTCTCACTAACAGGCTTTGCTGCAAAACACTTGTTCTCGGTCAGGTTCGGTTCGTCATTTGCGCTTTCGGTTGATGAACCAACAGTGACAATTAAACACTTTCCAGCCGAACCTACTTCCTTTGCCACATACGCCCTTCCATGAGTGGGCTTTCTTACCTCTTCATCTTCAAAATCGGTTGACCAAACTTCGACGCCACCGAACTCATCTTCACCTGCATCCTCCTGCACGATCAAGGCATTCATAGAGCTGTTAGTCGTCTTCTTTTTCTTGATTTCTTCCAATTTGCGCATGTAGTACGCCTCATCATCTTCACCATCTCTTTTCTCAGCCATTTTCCTTAGCATGCAGTCTTTGGCAAAATGGTTCTTGCCGTGACAGTAGTTGCAGTCGAACCCAGAGTCTCCTGTAAGCTTGCTTTCCTTCTTGTCTCCATCCTTTTGAGAAGGGACTTTCGCTTCATCCTTCACTTTCTCAGAGCTATAACTTCCCTGCCAGTTTCGGTTCTTGTTGACAGGAAATTTTCTTCGTGCAAACTTCTTAGGATTGGTGACCATCAATGCATACTCCTCGCTTGTAAGGTCACACTCAGATATATCAGACTCTTCTTCTTCTTCTTCTGCAATGCTTTTCGCTTTTGAGACAAGTGCTAGCGATCCCACACCAGAAACTACTTTCGCTTCTTTGGTTACTACACTTTCATGGGACTTAAGTATTCCCACAAGTTTCGCTAGCGAGTAAGACTTAAATTGTTCATGCGCTTTCACAGTAGAAACCACAGCCATCCATTCCGGTCTTAGCCCGTTCATGAAAGTTACTTTCTGCTCGATCAACTTTCTCTCTATTCCATGCTTGATCATCTTACTTAGGAGATGATTGAACCGATCGAAAGTCTGTATGAGCTTCTCCTCAGGTTTCTGTTCGAAAACTCCAAATTCTGACAACAGCAAGGTTTGAATGGAGTGTTCTAGATCTTCATCGGTCGAATAGAGTTCTTTCAACCTATCCCAGATTTCTTTGGCCGTCGTGCATGAACCAACCAACCGAAAGGTGTCAGATTGCAAGGCGAATCTGATCATCCTCATGGCCTTCACATTACATAGCAATTTGTATTTCTCGTCCTGTGGCATCTTGTCTACATCCGCCACCAGCTTGTTATATTCCTTTTGGGACTTGACAGTAGTGTTCGTTCCTGAGTGAACAAACGGCCCAAGTGTGATAGCTTCCCAGATGAGATAGCCATTATCTTCGGATCCAACCACGTAGTCTTCGAAGTGATGAGCCCATACTTCGTAGTCTTGAGTGTAGAGAATGGGTATCCTGGTTGTGGATCCAATGCTGTTTGAGATGTTGATGGGATTTGTTTGCGAATCTTCGTGAGACATGGTGAGCTGCTAGAATCAAACCTGTAAACTTGAGATTAGGGTTTTATCAGAAACAGAGTTACCGTAGATATGAAGAAGACGGCTTCTATTTATACGATAAAAGCGGAAACCCTAAGGAATTCTGAACACAGAAGGAATATGTATCGATCACACAGTCTCCCGCTCTGATACCAATTGTTAGAACAAAGTTCTATTAGGATCGTTAGATTCTGAGCAAGCAAACAATCAAGAATGTAAAAACGAATACAAGAATGACTTTGAATGTGTCGAATGATTAAAACTTTAACACCTCAGAAGAGCTCGATTAAGAACTGCTACTGTAGAGGTGTTTAGGGTTACAGAAGTTATGAACGTGATAATCAATATCGTATAATGCATACATGCATGCATATATATAGTATAACCCTACTAGCTAATCTAGATAATCACGGATGGACAGGCCCAATCTGGATGCAAAACATAAGGCCCATGACGCAACACAAATAGACTCAACACACTCAATTTCAGATGGTGCTAACAACGTAAGAGGGTTATTATGGGTATTATTAGTTTTTGGTAATGTAGGAAGATTGATACTACCAAAAGATTATATGTTGAAATTTGTACATGACTAATATCTTTCAACCCCACCAAAACAAAATGATGTTACTGTTTCTTCCAATCCTAGTTTTCAGCCAACCCATATGACAAATGCATCTCACATGCTAAAAAAAGATGAAATAATTATATAGCTTCAGAACCATTTACATGAGTGGACTGAATGGGAAAATCAGAAGGTTATGCATGTTGCACATAGACTTTGTAAAGGCAAAGTAGTTATTGATTTCGCAGAGGCAAAATCACAAACACTTGGTGTGCATACTTATAAAAACAATGATTTCACATCCCAACAGTAAATCTAATCCCAAAAAAATTACAAGTCTGTATGTATGTATAGATAATTCTCGATACTTTATCCAAATAAACTATAGATGAAGTAAAACAGCACTGATATACATCTATTACTGTCTATCAAGCAAAGATGAAAGCATATATGGAATTTGTATAAATCAATAGTAAAACATAGTTGGTTGCATAAAAATAAAAGGATTCAAGAGGCTTACCTGTAAATGGAGATGATACAGCAACTACGAAGAACAGGACGAACCACAGAAAATACGATGTCACAGCAGAAGCGATCGAAAGATGTAAATTGTTTGGAAAATGCGAATGAGGAAATATATAATCAGGGAGAATGTAATACTAGAAAATATATGAAAACGAAAGAGATGATTTTTTTTATTTCTCGCATCGCATAGATAATAGGAAGACAGATAAGGAATTGAATTTAGAATCTTATTCAAAGATAGAAGAATTGGAAATCTTTCAAATAAGGAATGAAATTGGTATTATGGAAATCGAGTTCCATTCATTCCATAAGCCAAACACGCTTTCCCCTTGATTTTAGTTTCCAATTCACTTTAATTCCTTTGGAATCATGCGAAACAAACATGCCCTTAATTTCCTAAACTTTATTGAAAACTTTATTTGACTAATTTGTTTCAGGCGTTCAAGAAAGTAAATCTAACTTTAAAAGCTGAAGTTGTAAAGTTTCCTATGCTTTGTGTCAGAGTCCCTAAACTTAGACTTTAAATTGTGGTACAAGTTTTCTAATGAAAATTTGGACAACGTAACGGCTATGTTTTTACAAAAATCCCGATTTCAACCAATGTGAAATCAAACAATATATACAAGACTCTGAAACACAAATATACCAACGGTTGTGTTTAAAACAAACCACCGGGATCGTTTCGTAATATTTTAAACTAAAGGGATGGTTTTCATAACAATTTAAACAAATAGAGGATGTTTTAACCTTGAAAAATAAATTGAAGGGCTCTTTTGCAATTTAACAAACACAATGAACTGTTTTCGTGATAAACTAAATCCAAAAGGGACTATTTTTGGTTAACCTATACAAATGGGGGCTATTTTGTTTATATGGTTCACTTAAAGGGTTGTTTTGGTCATTTAACACAAACAATAAGGGATTTAGGGCTTTTTGGTCCTCGTCTGATCGAGCAAAAAGAAAACGAACGGGAGCAGCGAACAAAACCGAGAATGGTCCGGTGGTTGAGTGGTTCGAAGGAGGAGGGGAACGACAACAACAAGGCTGATCTTCTTCTGTTTTCCGATGATGGATTGCGAAGGAGAGGGAAGGAAGGCAGATCTGAAGGAGCAAGCAAGCCGCTACAGCAACTTCGGTGAGGTTCTCGACAGCAGTTGCTTGACAGGAGAAGGAGAGGTGTGAAGGGAGGAGAAGCCGGTCCGGTAGAGCAACGAAAGCAGCAGCAGCGCAGGTGAGGGTGTTTAGTAGTGTTCCTCGACAGAAAGAAAAAGAGAAAGGTGCGAGGGGCTGTTCCCTTTTTTTCTGTCAGAGATCTCCACCTCCGGTGGGGGTTTCGTTGACTGAAACTGAATAAGAACGAGGAGGGAAGAAACAGATCAGAATAATGATTTTAGGGATGTTTTGCTGATTCAATCGACAGGGAAAAAAGGAAACAAGAATGAGGCAGTTGTCCCCTTTATTGGCCGGAAAATTCTGGTGGGGTTCTTCTTAGCAGTCGATCGGAGTAGAAAAGAAAGAAGAAAGAGGGAATTGGAGTGATTTCCCTTTTTTGTGATCAAATGGTTTTTCTGAACCTCAGAGGGTGTTTGGCTTAACTTCTAAAATGACTTTTGACTTTTTCTTTTAGAAAAACTCAAAAAGATGTTTGGGAAGATGAGAATGACTTTTGAAAATGACTATTCCAATAGAGTAAATTTAGTCTTTTTGAAAAGTCACGAAATCATGACTTTTCCAACTTTTCAACAGTGTTAAACATTAAAATTACTTTTATATCTCCATCTACCCCCTATAAATATGTAAACATGTCATTTTTAGTCATTTTGCATGTAAAAATTAAACCAAACACTTTAACTTTTGATTTTTTCCCTTCAAAAGCTAATCCAAACACATTTTAAAAAACAACTTTTGTAAAAAGTTCTTTTACATAAAGTCCTTTTACAAAAAGGACTTTTGCCCCACAAAAGCTAAGCCAAACACCCTCTTAATTCATGGCTGATACTTTAACTTTCTATTATTTGTGTACTTTGGGCTAAGCAATGTATTGATTTAATTCGCCGTGTATGTATTATTGAGAGACAAATGGTAGAAAACATTATTCTAGAAGTTCTAGTCACATGGCTGGGCCTGTCTGATATCTAGCTGACTGGTCCGGTCATCTCTTTTGGCTGACTCGGTCCGGTCAACCTGTCTGATAAAGGGCTAATCATCACTGACCCGGTCCAATATGCTGATTTGGTCATGACTAATGTTTGATTCAGTTCCAAGTAAAAAAGTGGTTGACTGGAACATTTCCCACTTTTTCTCCCTCCCTCATGCTTTGAACACTCCATCGTGATCGACCCAACCTTTTCTCCCTCTCCAGCTCCTGTCTTCGCCGGAGTTTGCTCCTCCTTCTGCCATTGTCGCGTAGCCCTCCTTCTTCACCTACTCCAACGCAACGTTTCTCCCCTATTTACCCAACGACGCTCACCTAGAATCAACATACTCCATCACAGGTCATCCATCACTGCCCTTGTCCTCCATTTCCACCAGTAAGGCCTACAATCGATTTCTGATCCCCTATATCTCCAATCCTTGTAATATTTAAAACATTTTCAACCGATTTGTACAATCGATTTTGTAGGGTCTATAATGATTTTTGCAATTGATTTCATTTCAGGTAAATGTGTTTAAAATCAATTATACCTTCTATGTGTTAGACAAAATGCCCCTCTCATTTATGCCTTCATCATATCTATTTGTTTGGAAGTACATGACTTTATTTATTATATGAGAAGAATAAAATATGATATTTCTGTAGCCAAACCATTCGCTGGTGAGAATTATAATCTTATTGTGTGAAAGGTCTTTTAATGTCTTTACAGGGGAAAACTTTTGTTCTCAATCACACAATGAACCCACAAACATATCTATTGTCTATTGTAGATTAATTGTTCTTTGTTTTGAAAACTAATTTTTGCTTGTATGCATCTTTTTTGAAGAATGGTTGTAAATTACACCATTTTGTAAATTACATCATCTTGCTTTGGAGTATTCAGTCAATTTCATTGTTATTTTTGAATATTTTTATAAAAAAATGTAATGTTATAAATTCAATGATAAATCATAAAGGAATTATTATAACAAATGTTGTTTGAGGAAAATATAGTCATTTTACACAGTCAGTCAAATGCAAAATCAAACAGCAAGTTTCAGACAAAAGTTAACTCAGTCAGAACTTCTAACCCAATTAGCTTCTAACACAATTAGCTTTAACCGAGTTAGCAACTATCAAACGACCCTTTATTGGCTAGAAAACACCATTTCCGGTGGAATTCTTCTTAGCAGTCAATCGGAGCAGAAAAGAAAGAAGAAAAAGGGAATTTGAGTTTTTTCCTTTTTTTTGTGATCGAATGGTTTTTCTGAACTTTGGGTGCAGCTTCTAAGCAATGTATTGATTTAATTCACATGTACTTATGTGTAGTATTATTGAGAGATAAATGGTAGAAAACATGATTGTAGAAGTTCTAGTCACATGAACGGCCATTTAGTTTACTAAACATGTTTCCAAAAGTACAAGACAGGGTGATGTCACACTTGTAACATCCAAAAGTGCATTAAAATAACCTTTTCGATTTGTGTGTCCAATTTCCGATATCAAATGATTTTTCTAAAGTTGGCGAATGATAGTCTTGGGTTCAAGGATTCCAAAAAGTCAGACAAATCCTAAATCCGACATGTAGAACTCCGGGAAAATTACTTTAAAGTTTCACGTTTAATTGGATTCGATTCGTCAGTTTTTGTGGCTTTGTTAAATTTACGGGTTAAAAATATTGTGATTATGAAATCAAATATTAGACCTATGTCTGAGTCCAATAAAGTTCTACGAATTTCCATATGAGATGTGCAAGTACCTCTACGGATCAATTGGATTTCCGTTTATTAAGAAAATCAATATTATATTGATTTGGTTTCTTAAAATGGACGTAACTCCTGCATACGACCTCCATTTTTGATGTTTTTTATATCCATGAAGTCATGAGAGCATAATCTATCTAATTTGATCATAAATTGGTCCTACTTGTAACAGCCCAAATTTCCAATAAAATTTTTCATTTTAAATAACCAAAACATTTCCATAAGATATAAAATTCCAAACACATTTATTTTCAAAATCCATAACATCAGACAAATTATTCATAATATCAGAGTGTCCCAAATAAAACGCAAGAGAGTGCATGCCGCGTCATCATGCCGGGCTCTTGCCCTTAGATCCTGAAGTACCTGAAACAATCAACAAACTGTAAGTTAATGCTTAGTGAGTTCCCCAAAGCATACTCCATACAATCCACATAATCACATAAACCATATTAGCTATATCAGCTACATAAACCACATAAGGCATGCATACAATCATATAAGGATGCCATGGAAACCCTCCAAGGTCTTACACCGGGTGCCATGGGAACCCCCACATGGTCTTACAAACATATAAGGATGCCATGGAAACCATCCAAGGTCTTACACCGGTGCCATGGGAACCCCCACATGGTCTTAGCCTGGAATGCCATGGGAACCCCCACATGGTCTGATATCTAATTGCCTCGGGAACCCCCCGAGGTCTTCCATGCAAATATCACAGAGACTGCTAGCATATCACGTATCACATAACAACTAGTATATCACATATCACATATCACATAATGGGTCGGCCTTGGTTCCTTCGACCCATTGGTATGGTGAAGAGACTCACCTCTCAAGGAATGATGATGTAACACTCCAAATTAGGTATTACCCGTGGAACCCTTGAAATGATTTAGTTGGCAAAAATGGTCCCTTTTAGTATGCTGGGCGTACCTAAGTGTACTCTTAGCGTACCAGGGAGGAAGGATCGTGAAGGAGCTTCGCGTACACGGGGCGTACATATAGGTACGCGGGGCGTACGCGACAGAGAACCAAACCCTAATTTTCGGACTTAAGACCTATATAAGCATCCTTATCTCATTGGGGCCTTACCCTAACTAGCCTCCTTCACCCTCAAACGTCCCTAAAACCCTAAAATCATTAGAGTGTATGTTCTTGAGCTTGTGAGTGTTTAAACACCATCCTTTTAGTGTGTTAGCTTTAAGGAAGAGGAGGAAACAAGCTTGAACGAGGAAGGGCTTTTGGATCTTGCATTACAGTAGCTTAGGAAGCTTGAGGAGGTAAAAAGCTTTTACCTTGGTCATCATTATCATTTCTAGAGCTAGGGTTTACTATATGGTTCCTTTTTGTGTTCATGGATCATCTTTAGAGAGTTGGAGCAACTCCAGAGCTTAGGAAGAGTAGATCTAAGGTCCCTTGACTCATTCATGTCATAAAAATGGTGTCTTGATGGGTGTTTTGAACTCGTGCATGGATTAAGACTCTTGGAAAGGTCTTAATGGGTTGTTGGGAACATATGAAACATGTAAAGGCATAAAGTTGCCAACTTTATGCCTTAGGACGTCTTAATGGACTCAGATCTAAAGATTGGACATTAGAACATCGAGTATTAAGCACTTAATGAAAGAAGTTGCTTAATCTGCTTGTACGTTGGGTATAGTATAGCGTACGCAGCGCGTACAACTCAGGGACTCAGTACGCTGAGTTGTACAGGAGTGGTACGCAAGGCGTACGCACTCAGATGGGCTTAAACGTTTTTTGGGCTTATAAGCCCTTTAAGCCTGGTCATGTTTTGAGTTAGTGGGCTGATTTATTTGTTTTTGGGCTATGGATGCTATGGTTGGGCCTTATTGGGCCATAAGGCCCATTAATGATTTTGGACATAAACTTTGGGCCCATTAGCAATGGAGGACTTTTAGGCTATTATGAAAGGACTTGGGGCTTGGGTTCTTTAATTGGAATATATTCAACCCTAACTTTGGGTTAATGATATTATTGTTCAGCACGGGTGGTTACGGACTGTTAGGAGAGCAGCTTTCAGTTTCAGGTACTTCTAAGCCTAAGGGCAAGGGAAAGGCTTGATGGCGCGACATGCACTCTCCGACATTTGATTTTATGGGACACTATGATATTTGAAATAAAATGTTGATGTTATGGATTTTGAAAACAATTGTCATTGATATTTCATATTTTATGGGAATGTTTTGATTAATTAAAAATGAAAATTTTATTCGGAAATTTGGGTTGTTACAAGTTTGTATCAGAGCCTTGGTTTGAGGAATTCGAGCACACTCTCGGGTGTGTCAGGACTCAAACTAAGGAAATGGTAAAATTGTTTTCAAAAAAATCAAAATGGTAAAAACTTCTTAAAATGGAAAAAGGGGAGAGTGCAATGCGCGTAATCGGCTGAACTCAAGTAAGTAGTTCCCCAATATGTTAGCCATGTTATACTAATATTTTGATTATGATAGTCGGATGGATTTTGCTATGTGTATGCTTTATAAATTATATATGGTTAGGATCTTATAGCCTTAGAATGATTATTTGGCCTTATTTCCTGTTCCTTGTTTGGTTGTGGTCCTAGGGTAGAGTCTGTTATTCAAAAGTCTATTTGATCCTGTTCTGTGTATAATTTGCATGCATAAGGCAACCTGTTATGATTGATTGAGGTATGATTTGATGGGATTGAGAAAATCTTCGGATAGCCTAGGATTTGATTTATGAAGTAGCCCGTGAGATATGTTTTGTTCTGGGACGAATTAGAGTTATCAAGTAGAGCTTTGGGGAAGGTACAGGTAGGTGTGGAAGGTAGTATTGGTCCCATACTACTAAAAGCACAGGACCTGTACCAGAACTGATGTTAGATCTGGAAGCTCTAAGGAGAATCGGTGTGGGAGGATCCCCTTTTTGATTATCTTGATCATTCTGTCTTATCAGGATGATGGTGACACGATTTGGAGCAGGGGGATCAGGATTCGGATCTGGGTCGGGCGAAGGTACAACACCCATTGATGAGAGGTTGCACGAGCTTATTACAGCCAAGGTTACGAAGGGCATCCTTGACGCTACCCCAGTAATTTTTCGGACAGTCAAGGAAGGGATGATGGAGATAATGGAGGAGCGGCTCAGGTCGTTCAGAGCTGTGATTGTGGTGGGACAGGTCGGCACCCGAACTCCCTCGTTCCGGGAGTTCAAGGCGTGCAGAGCGACTGAGTTCTTTGGGGTCAGGGATCCCATAGTTAGCCGACGCTGGGTGGCAGACATGGAGAACGCCCAACGTACGAGCTTTTGCCCTGATGCGGAAAAGGTGGGGTTTGCTTCATGCATGTTGAGAGACCGAGCCAGGGACTGGTGGGAGGAGGTGACTAGCCAGGTGGGAGCAGCCGGTGTGGCTGAGATGACATGGGCAGAGTTCGCCAGACGCTTTGATCTGGAGTTTGCACCACGTATTGAGGTGCAACGGCTAGTGAGGGAGTTCCAGGAGCTCCAACAGACCACCAAGACTGTGGCGGAGATCACCACCAAGTTTCGGGAATGAGCACTGTTGATCCCACAGTATGCTACAGATGAGGACATAAGGAGGACGAGGTATCATTCCATGCTGAGGGATGATATCCGTGAGTTCGTGAGCTTTACAGGGTGCAAAACCCTGAATGAGATGGTGGATAAGTCTCGTGAGCGGGAGATGGAGTTGGAGTTCCGCACGAAGCAGAAGCTAAAGAAGGCTCAGACCGAGGTAGGTCAGGCTAAAAAGCCTAAGACCTCAGATTCTTCTGGTTGAGGCCAGCAAGGTTGTGGCCGGTGTGCCAAATGTGGGAGATCTCATGGTGGAGTTTTCCGGGGGACGGGCCCGGTATGTAATACGTGTGGTCAGCCGGGCCACGTGAGCATGGATTGCCCCAAGAAGGGTTTGATTTGTTTCCACTGCAACCAGACTGGCCATAAAAAGGCCGATTGTCCGAGGTTGCAGGGAGGAGGAGGAGCGGTGGCGACGCCTGCGCCCACCACAATGAGGATCACTGATGGCCGCCCTGCTAAGGCGGATGCTCCTGCGGTGAAGAGCCGCGCATTTCTATTGACTACTGAGTAGGCTCGGGCAGCGCCAGACGTTGTGACTAGTACGTATTTTATTTTCCTGCTCGATATTGAATATTATTGCTTATGTATACATACATGCTCATGTATAGGGACCTTTTTGGTCAATGGTATGTCGGCTCACGTTCTATTCAATTTGGATGCTACCCGATCTTTTGTATCTCTTGCGCTTAGTAAGAAGTTTCGGGATGCGCCGAGGACTTTGGATTCCCCGCTTGAGGTTGAGATTGCAGATGACCGCACTGTGAGTGTTGCGAGGATATATCGAGACTGTGCCCTGAATATGCTTGGGGAGAGGTTTCGGAGTTGCCTGGAGTACCTTCGGAGAGGCAAATAAAGTTTCACATTGATTTAGTGTCGGGTGCCGCTCCAATAGCTAAGGCATCGTACTGGCTAGCTCTACCCGAGATGCAGGAGCCTTCTACGCAGCTTCAGGAGGTGCTAGACCGAGGTTTTATTCGTCCGAGCAGTTCCCCGTGGGGAGCACCGATCCTGTTTGTGAAAAAGAAGGACGGGTCATACAGGATGTGTATTGACTATCAAGAGATGAACAAGCTAACGGTGAAAAACCGTTATCCGCTTCCTAGGATCGATGATTTGTTCGATCAGCTGCAGGGTGCATCTTGGTTTTCCAAGATTGATATTCAGTCGGGATACCATCAGATGATGATTCGAGATGAGGATATACCGAAGACAATCTTCAGGACTCGATACGGGCACTATGAGTTTGTGATGATGCCATTCGGGCTCACCAATGCCCCAACAGCCTTCATGGATCTCATGAACAGGGTGTGTAGGCCGATGTTGGATTGGTCGGTGATCGTGTTTATTGATGATATCTTGGTCTATTATAAGACCAAGGAGCAGCACGAGCAGCATCTCAGGGAGGTATTGGAGACACTGAGGACGGAAACGCTTTATGCCAAGTTCTCGAAGTGTGATTTCTGGTTACGAGAGGTGCAGTTTTTGGCGCACATCATCAACCAAGAGGGTATTTTGGTTGATCCAGCCAAGATTGAGGCAGTGATGCGGTGGGAAGTGCCGAAGAATGCGTCTGAGATTCGTAGTTTCTTGGGTCTAGCAGGGTACTATCGGAGATTAATACAGGACTTTTCCAAGATTGCGGTGCCTTTGACCCGCTTGACCAAGAAGAATGTGACATTTCGGTGGGGTGCGGATCAGGAGTTGGCTTTCAAGACCTTAAGACAGAGGTTATGTGAGTCCCCGATTTTAGCGCTACCCGACGGGATGGATGATTTGGTGGTGTATTGTGATGCATCTATCACAGGGTTAGGCGCTGTCCTGATGTAGAGGGGGCATGTGATCGCGTATGCATCGAGGCAGTTGAAGCCTCACGATGCGAACTACCCCACTCACGACCTAGAATTAGGGGCGGTGGTGTTTGCCCTCAAAATCTAGAGGCATGACTTGTATGGAGTTCGGTGCACCATCTTTAGTGACCACAAAAGTTTGAAGTATCTGATGGATCAGCAAAACCTGAACATGCGGCAGAGGAGGTGGTTGGATGTATTGAAGGATTATGATTGCGAGATCTTGTACCACCCATGAAAGGCTAATGTGGTGTCCGATGATTTGAGCCGCAAGGCGGCAAGTGTTCCGATTAGGGATATCTGTCTGAGAATGATTGTGATCTCTTCATTGTTGGATATGATCAAGGAGGCCCAGGTGGAGGGTTTGAAGAAAGATAATTGGAAGATAGAGTGGATTCGGGGTCAGTTTCCCTTCTTTGTTCGGGATAGTCGAGGTCTTCTGACATAGTGTGGCCGAGTGTGGGTACCGGTAACAGGGGGTGTGAGATAGAAGATCCTGGAGGAGGCACACAAATCCAAGTTCTCCATTCACCCGACGGCCAAAAAGATGTATAGGGATCAGAGGTTGACTTACTGGTGGCCCTGCATGAAGCGGGAGATTGCGTGGTTCGCGGAGTGGTGCTTGACCTGTAGGAAGGTCAAGGCCGAACATCAGAGGCCTCACGACAAGGTTCAGCCGTTACCCATTCCTATGTGGAAATGGGAAGAGATCACCATCGATTTCATCACGAAGTTACCGAGGACGGCGTGGGGTGTGGATGTCATTTGGGTTATTGTGGATAGATTGACAGAGAGTGCCCACATTATTCCAATCTCCGAGAGCATCTCCGCTGGGAAATTAGCAGACATTTATGTGCGAGAGGTGGTGGTTAGGCATAGGGTGCCAGTGTCGGTGGTTTCTGACCGGGATGTCCGATTCACATCCAGATTCTAGAGAACATTCGACGAGGAACTGGTCACTCAGTTACATTTCAGCACTGCTTACCACCCCCAGACAAATGGCCAGAGTGAGAGGATGATCTAGACACTGGAGGATATGCTTCATGCATGTGTATTGGACTTCGGAAGGAGTTGGGATACATACCTCCCACTAGCTGAGTTTTCATATAACAATAGTTATCATGCTAGTATCGATCGAGCCCCATTTGAGATGTTGTATGTTCGGAAGTGTAGGACCCCAGTTTGTTGGGGTGAGGTTGGACACCGAGTCATGGGGAGCACCGAGGTGGTGCTCAAGACTACCGAGTTGATTTAGCAGGTGTACGACCGGCTACGAGTCGCATAGAGCCGTCAAAAAAGCTATGCTGACCGACATCGATCGGACCTTGAGTTTCAGGTGGGGGACATTGTTTTACTGAAAGTGTCGCCATGGAAGGGAGTCATCAGGTTTCGGAAGAGGGGTAAGTTAGGGCCCCGATATATTGGCTCGTTCAAGATTTCTGCCTGGGTGGGCAAGGTGGCTTATCTCTTGGATCTACCCGACACGCTTAGCCATATACACAACACCTTCCATGTGTCTCAGCTTCGGAAGTGTGTCACAGACAAGGATGCGGTTATCTCTTTGGATGGCATTTAGATAGCTGAAAGGTTGAATTACATTGAGAAACCCGTTGTAGTTTTGGATAGGAAGATTAAGGTTCTTCGTAACAAGGAGGTGAAGCTAGTGAAGGTGCAATGGTAGCACCGGAAGGGCTCTGAATGGACATGGGAGCCGGAGGAAGAGATGCGGGAACATTACCCTGATCTGTTTGCGTCTGTGGACTTCGAGGACGAAGTCTAGTTCAAGTGGGGTGTCACAACTAGCATTTTGGCTAGGAAATTCTGTCCTCATGTACTCAACTCTTGTATAATTGGTAACTTTAAGTTGATATTATGCACTATGCTCATTCAAAATCAACTATTTGAACCAAAACTCACTCGTGAAGTTCAAAACCTAATTCAAAACATCTCATACACTTAACTGTGGGTTCGTAACCCTAATATCCCGATTCAAACTCTGAATGGATTTGGATCTTCTTATTGGGCCTAATGGGCCAGTAAACTTTCGATTTAGCTATTTTGGGCCAAGGAACTCCATTTGGGCTCTAAATGGACCTACATTCATTAAACCATAGCATTTTGGGCCATGTTGGGCCTAAAATGACTCACTTCATTATCATGGGCCTTAATGGGCCGTGAACAACCTTCTTGAACTTAAATGGCCCGAAAACCCATTATATACACCCTTTTTGGGCCGTAAACCCATAGGAGGGCCCAATGGGCTGAAAACCTTCCTCTTGGGCTTATAAATTTCGAATATATTCAAAAATGGCCCAAACAGTTCTTTTCTCCTCCTCACTTCATTCTCTGTTTTACCATAGATAAAAAAAAGACAAAAAAATATAGTTTGCTTAAACTTTGACACCTCTTTATTGCATGGTGGTAATCCATGCAATAACCACCAAATATCTATGGAAAATCTCATGTTTCTAGATAAGTCATTTCCTCACAAATAACAAGATTAGTACCTCTCTCTCTCTTCTCGCTTCTTACCCTAGGCCATAAGGTCTTCACCACCAACAATCTTCATTTCAAACACAATATTCTCTCTTCTTTCCCTCTCTCGCACAAGGAAATTCCTCTCTCCATTCCTCCAAATTCTCGTGGGTTTTAAGGGTGCATCAAGAACTCTCCATTAAAACTCATTTATTCTTGGTAAGTTATTGTGAAACTCTATTACTTTTGATTCAAGTTTAATCTAGAAATCTCTCCTTACATTTCGTGATTTAAGCTCCTAGAACCATCCAGGTGATCTAGGCCGAAAGCTTCTCCAAACACTTCACCAAAACCGAATCCATCAAACCAATGTGAGTTCATACCCCCTATTTTCGGTTTTTACTATGTTTTTGGGGAGAATGCAAGTTGTTTTGTGTAGATCTATGAGTATATGCATGATTATGTGTGTTTTTCATGATATAAGTGGTGGTTATGTGTTAAAAACTTCATAAACTTGAAAATATGCTAAAATATGATGATACTTGTAGAACATAACACTTGTTACAACTTATTATACAAAGAAAAGGTTTAAAACACTTCAAAGTTGTTTAAAACTAAGAAAAGTGCATAAGAGGGCCAAAAATGACAAAATAATCAAAAGTGGGGTGATTATATATAACTCACGGTTTTAAGGGACCAAAAAGGATTTATTTTTGATAAATATGAATCTTTATGGTATTTGTGATTTTAAAAGGCCTAAAAGTGTAAACTTTCACAAATGGGCCTCATTTTGGGCTTCCACGGTTTTGGGCTAAATTTGTAAATTTTTGGACTTTTGTGGGCTTAAGTGTCATTTTAAACAAAGTTGAGCCAAAAATGTCATTTTTCAATTATAAGAGCTGAAAATGATAATTTTATCAAACTTGGGCCAAAAAGAAATAATTACTATACTTTTGGGCCGAAAATGGCCTTTTGACAAAAGTGAGGTTAAAAATGTTATTTTACTCAAATCAAGCCCTTAAATGTAAACTTCTGGTTTTAAAGGACCTAAAGTGTCATTTTTACCAAAAATGTGCCTAAATTGTAAATTTTCGGTTTGAAGGACCAAAAATGTCTTTTTACAAAAAGTGGGCCTTTTATGTCATTTTGGTAAACAACTAAACTTAACAACCAATGTAACAACAAACGGATCAATTACGTCATTTTCATGCTTATTGGGCCTGGAATATAATTTACATGTTTATTGGGCCTTAGTTGTCCTTTTACATGTTTATTGGGTCTGGAATATAATTTACATGTTTAATGGGCCTTAGTTATCCTTTCACATGTTTATTGGGCCTGGAATATAATTAACATGTTTAGTGGGCCTTAATTGTCCTTTTACATGTTTATTGGGCCTGGAATATATACCTTACATGTTTATTGGGCCTTCCTGGTCCATCTACATGCTTGTTGACTTCACACATTCACATACGCACTCGTTGGGCTTTGAAAACTAAATACTTACACGTAAACAAGATAAACTGTGCAATTTCTGTTGGATAAGGTGTCTAAGTCCATAACTATTTCTGGTAGGTACTTGACCCGATTGGCATGGTCCATTTGGGTTGCACGACATCATGATAATTGGATAGACAAAAATGAGAAGAAGGACACTTATGAGTTGTTAATATATTATAAGTTATAATATATTAATATGAAATCATATTATTTAATTAGTATTGATCAAGAATTAATTTGGAATTAATTTTGTGATCAAAATTGAGACTAATTAAATATATGGGGTTGATTGTGTAAATCATCCATTCTTATATTGTGGGCTAATGATCAATGGTTTATTGGATTGGGCTAAATCCATAGGGTGCTCCATGGAGGCTAAAACCCGTGGATCATGGAGGAAATGAAAAGCCATGTCAATTAGGGTTTACATGGTGTAACCCTACTTGAGACACACTATATAAAGACCCCATAGGCTAGCAAAATCAGGACTTAGAGAAGAACAAGGAGGGCTAGGCGATTTTGAGTGATAGTGTACTTCTCTCAAAGTTATTCCAAGAGTTGTGGTCCTGTGTGAAACATTTGAGGCATCACATTTGGAGTGCTAGGCTCACAAAGTTCTTAAAGAATCCAAGCAACAAGAAAGGTATGTTTCTCTACTAGCTTTTATGATTTAAGTTCCCCATGCCATGCTAGTTAGGTTAAGAACCTTGGAAAAATCAAATTTGCATGTATCTTAGTAAAACATAGATCCAAGACTTCTAGGGTTGCATGTACACCTGAGGAGTGATAGAATGCTCAACACATCAATGGTATTAGAGCCTAGGCTTGTTTACTTGATACTTGATGCAAATTGTTGAAGAAAATCGAAAAATCTGCATTCTGCTGAGTGAACTCGTCGAGTCCATGGGGGGACTCGACGAGTCCAAGTGTAAAAACATCCTACTCGTCGAGTAGGTTCTTGCACTCAACGAGTAGAAGGCCTTGTGTGCAGATTTTCGAGTTTTGCTGCTGGAAATGGACTAGAATCACTACCCTAAACTGCTTTGGACTTGTAAAACCTATTTTTGGTGTGGTACTGATTATGTTAATCCATTTTCAATGGTTATTATCAAAATTTCAAGTTTTATATGTGTTTATATGATTCTTGAAATTGTTGATATGAATATTCATATACTTATGAGTTTGGTAGATCATAGGAATTATTTACAAACTTGTTGTTAGTTTAATTCTTGATCTAAGTGTTTTAATGGAATCCATAATTTGTCCTCAAGTTAAGGATTACCAAAAGTCTTTTCTTTTAAAGTCCATTCTCACCCACCGCTTCCTTGACTGGTGGGGGGTCGTTAGCCGAACGGGTAGGACAATGACTTTAATTCTCATTAAAAGTATAATGATTGTTATAAAGTAACTAAATGTTTTATAAATTCCCAATCTTAGTTACTTTAGGAAAATGTGAATGTGGTGCTAACCCATGAAATTACACTTTGCACCTTGCTTAAGTCGTTAGTGGAGCGTGTGTGGTTAACCGACACGCTAACTTGGATTTAACAAGGTTGGGAAAGGGTGGCTTAAGGTTTATCATAGATTGGTGGAGCGCGTGTGGTTAACCGGCACATCGCTTAGGTGATAAACATTAAGAGTACCAAGTAAATTTGCATGGTTATTCACACCTTGTTTTGTGATCCTCGGCATCCCAGTCACAAAACTTGAAGGGCACAATCGAGATTGAAACATGCCATTGAAAAGTTCAATGAATCTCAAAAGAATCTAGGAGTTTCAAGAACCAATTAAAACCTAATAACCTATTTCGTTTTCATGGTGGAAATTGGTGAATCGTCATTCACCTACCTTAAAATATTTTATAGCTTGGATTACGACATCCCTCTTCTAAGTTATAAAATATTGTGTTGGGTCCTAGCCTTAATATTACATTTGGGTGTCTTATTAAGGACTATCTTGATATCTAATCTAAACTTGTCTTTCTTCTTTTTCAGATGTCTTCCAACAATAGTGCTTCTGGCTCAAACCCTACCGGCTCCTTCTCTCTCATGAACCTTTGTGGGAGAGTCATCTTTGATGGGACTAGTTTCAATGACTGGATTAGGGACATAAGGATGGTCACTCGCTATGAGGACAAGGAATATGTCCTCGACAAGGAGCTAAAGGAACTTGATGAGTTTTCTGCTACTCCAGAGGAGATCGCTGACTTCAGGACTCATGAGAGAGATGCCACTAAAGTGGCATGTGTCATGCTGGCCACGATGACAGCCGAGCTCCAAAAGTCCTACGAGGGCTTTTATCCTTTTGAGATGAACGAGGATCTGATGGAAAGAAACCATCAGAGTGCTCGTCAAGAGCGATATGAAATAATCTCCTCCATGATAACAACCCGAATGAATGATGGTGAACCCATCACAGGCCACATGCAGAAAATGCAAAGGTTTGTGGACCATCTGCTGAAGTTGAATGTGAACTTCCCCGAGGAGTTGGCAATTGATATCATATTGCGCTCCTTACCTTCTTGTTATGATCAATTCCGAATGACCTATCATATGAACAAGGAGGAAGTCACACTCAGCAAACTTCAAGGACTTCTGAAGACCGCCGAAAGTGATCTTAAAGGTAAATCGGTTGTTACCACTCCTACTCCTACCACCGCCCCTGTTCTGGCTAACAGGAAAGGTAAAGGGAAGAAGAGGAAGAGCCCTTCGAAGGGTACCAAGGGAAAGTCTCTTGATGGCTCTTCTTCAAGTAGAACCAAAAGTGGTTATGTCACTCCTTCTGCCAACCCTAAAGAGGTTGGATGCTTCTATTGCCATGAAAAGGCGCACTGGAAGCGAAACTGCCCAAAGTACTTGCAAGATGTTAAGGATGGGAAAGTGAAACCCAACCATGCAGGTATTTACACTATATTGTCTAATAACTCACCATATTCTAATTCTTGGGTCCTTGATACAGGTTATGGTATTCACATATGTTCTGATTTGCAGGGACTAAGAAGAAGTGAGAATGTGGAGCATGGGAAAATAAACTTGATCATGGGGAATAGGAAAGTTACACCTGTCACCAAGATTGGAGTTTATTCTTTGTTGCTAAGTAGTGGGTTAGTGTTAGATTTGAATAAATGTTGTTACTCGTCTGAAATGGCGAGAAATATTATTTCCTTTCACGGTTTGTACAAACAAGGATTTACTTTTTCATTTGATAATGAATGTGGTGGCTTTAATTCTTTTTATGATAATGTTCTTTATTTTAAAGCATTACCTTGTGATGGTGTATATGAAACTGTGTCGGTGGTAGATAACCTAGGAAATAATGTGTTGTGTATTGATTCTTCCACTAGCTTGGATAAAGCATCATTATGGCATTGTCGTCTTGGACATGTTAGCAAGAAATACGTAGGCCAACTCCAAAAGGATGGAGTTTTGGAGTCATTTGACCTAAAGTCGGATGATAGTTGTGAATCTTGTTTACTTGGAAAAATGACAAAGTCACCCTTCACTGGTACTTGTGCTAGGGGTGAAGGTTTGTTGGATCTCATACACACAGATGTGTGTGGACCCTTCTGAACCGCCACAAGGGATGCTAAACGCTTCTATGTGACTTTTACTGATGATTATAGTAGATATGGCTATGTCTACTTAATCAAGCATAAGTCAGAAACCTTTGAAAAGTTCAAAGAGTTTAAACATGAAATGGAGAATCAGATGGGTTGGAACATTAAGATGATTCGATCCGATCGAGGTGGTGAGTATCTTAGTACAGAGTTCATTGACTATTTTAAGGAATGTGGGATTTTCACACAATTGACACCTCCCAGAACACCACAACTTAATGGTGTGGCTGAGAGGCGTAATCGAACCTTGTTGGACATGGTTCGTTCCATGATGAGTCGAGCTTTGCTACCAATCTCATTTTGGGGGTATGCCTTAGAGACTGACGCCCATATCTTAATCTAGTCCCTACCAAAAAGGTTGCCAAAACACCTCATGAGATGTGGATTGGGAAAGTTCCCAATTTGGACCAAATCAAGATTTGGGGTTGCGAGGATTTCGTGAGGCGAGAGACTCACGATAAGCTCGAACCTCGAAGTGAGCGGTGTATTTTCATTGGCTACCCACATAAATCCTTTGGTTACCTCTTCTATAGACCCAGTGATAATGTGGTCTTTGTGGCAAGGAGAGGAGTCTTGAGACAGAGAGAGAGAGAGAGAGAGAGAGAGAGAGAGTTCATAAGCCAAGGAAACAGTGGGAGGCAAATTGACCTTGAAGAAATTCAAGATTCAAGTGGTGAAGGAACCTCAAACCCTAGCAATCAACCTGAGGAGGAAACTCATATTGATCCAACTGACGAGTTTGTACCTCTTAGGCGTTCCACGAGAGTTAGGAATGCACCTGAGCATTACTATGGTTTCCATATTACTGCAGAAGATGATACACTTATCAGTGATAGTATAATGGTAAGTTTGGATGAACCTAACAGCTACACGGAAGCCATGGCAGGTCTCGAGTCTGCTAAATGGAAAGAGGCTATGGACAGCGAGATACAATCCATGTATGACAATCTAGTTTGGAACTTGGTTGACAATGTACCAGGTCGTAAGACAGTCGGGTGCAAATGGATCTTCAAGAAGAAGACTGGCATGGATGGGAATGTACACACTTATAAGGCGCAACTGGTTGTAAAAGGCTTTTCTCAAACTCCGGGAGTTGACTATGATGAGACCTTTTCACCAGTAGCAAAGATTAAGTCTATTAGGGTTATGCTAGCCATTGCTGCATTTCATGATTATGAAATATGGCAAATGGATGTCAAAACCGCTTTCCTTAATGGAAAGTTGGCTGAGGAGGTTTACATGACTCATCCAGAGGGTTTTGTCAGTACAGAGTACCCTAATAGAGTGTGTAAGCTTGAGAAATCCATCTATGGATTGAAACAAGCACCTCGCAGATGGAATCTTTGTTTCGATGAGAAAGTCAAGAGTTTGGTTTTTCGAGGAGCGAAGATGAGTCCTGTGTATATGTCAAGGCTAGTGGGCGTTTAGTTAGCTTTTTGGTATTATATGTGGATGACATACTACTCATAGGAAATGACATCCCAACCCTGCAGGAAGTTAAGTCCTGGCTTGGGAAGTGTTTTGCTATGAAGGACCTTGGAGAAGCTGCCTATATCCTAGGGATAAGGACTTTGAGAGATAGGAGTAAGAGACTAATTGGACTTAGTTAAAGTAGCTACTTGTATAAGGTGCTGAATAGGTTCAGCATGCAGGATTCCAAGAAAGGAGAGTTACCGATCCAGAGTAACGCCAAACTGAGTAAGACTAAGAGCCCGAGTACAGAGGATGAGATAGCTGAGATGAGTCGAGTACCGTATGCTTCCGCTATAGGCTCGATCATGTATGCTATGACTTGTACTCGTCCTGATGTGGCCTTTGCTTTGAGCATGGTCAATAGATATAAGGGGAACCCTAGTAAGACTCACTGGACTGCGGTAAAGAACATTCTCAAGTACCTGTAGAGGACTAAGGACTGGGTCCTTACCCTCGGTGGGAGTGATGACTTGAGAGTAGTAGGGTATAGTGATGCTAGCTTCCAGACTGATAGGGATAATTTCCGCTCTCAGTCAGTCTGGGTCTTTACCTTAAACGGAGGAGCAATTACTTGGAAAAGTTCCAAGCAGGAGACAGTGGTTGATTCAACTTGCCAATCAGAGTACATAGCAGCAAGCGAGGCAGCGAAGGAGACGATATGGCTGAAGAACTTCATTGGAGACCTTGGACTTGTACCAGTTATAAAGGAGCCTATGGATATTTTCTGTGATAGTGAAAGTGCAGTTGCCTTATCCAAGGAACCAAGGGATCACGGGAGATCCATACACATCGACAAAAAATACCATTTCATTAGACATCGAATAGAAGAAGGACTCCTCGTCGCAAAGAGGGTATCATCGGATGAGGACCCAGCAGATCCCCTCATGAAGGGACTGAGTAGGGTTAAGCATCTTCAATATGCGAGGAACATTGGGCTAAAGGATGATATTAGTTTTAGAAATTAGATAGCTTTTGAAATTTGTAAAGTGTAATTGACATTTGATGATAAATAAAAGTTGTTGTTTATTTATATGTAAAGTGTTACTATCTTCTGTCAATCGTTTACTATCATTTCAATTTTTGCATGTTTTGACTTCCAGAATAATTATGTTATGATATATCATATTATTCAAACCATCCACAGTCAATCATACTTTGGAAGTAGATAATGAGGCAAGACTGTCATGAAGGGTCTGTAGTTTGTCTAGGACAAAGGGACTACAGTGTTCATGAGTACTCCTGGAATGAGGATTCGAGTATTGGATTCAAACCATGCTCACTTGTATCACTTCATGGAATTAATCTCGAGTGATCGTGAGATGGTAATATCATATAAGTCTTCAAACCTAGAGATATGAGTTTTTGACTATGAGTTGGTTATACATTGATTGTACGAAAACGCAATAGTAACTCGATGTTATAAAACGTGCATTTGTGTATGATTCAACAAGTAGTAGAACAAGCATATGAGTCAAATTTGATCTGTTCCTTTTAGTCCTTGGAGGATTAAAAGCGATATATGGGCCCCTCGATGATTTTGTTTTGACCTATGTACCGTGTTCGATTAAGTTTTATGTCAAACAAATCGGAAATCGGGAAACAAACTGCTGGACAATAAGTACGACATTGTTCAATGTATTTGTCCGGCTGATATCTTGAGAGCAGAAGATTATATGATCACTTATCTTAAATGGCGGTTCATCTTAGTTTCACGAGACTTTGAAAGAGCTACGATTACTGATCGGTTCCTGAAGTCATACTTGCAGGTATAGTTATTAGACTTATCCAAGTGGGAGACTGTTGGATAAGGTGCCTAAGTCATAACTATTTTTGGTATGTACTTGACCCGATTGGCCTGGTCCATTTGGGTTGCATGGCATCATGATAATTGGATAGAAAAAAATGAGAAGAAGGACACTTATGATTTGTTAATATATTATAAGTTATAATATATTAATATGAAATCATATTATTTAATTAGTATTGATCAAGAATTAATTTGGAATTAATTTTGTGATCAAAATTGAGACTAATTAAATATATGGGGTTGATTGTGTAAATCATCCATTCTTATATAGTGGGCTAATGATCCATGGTTTATTGGATTGGGCAAAATCCATAGGGTGCTGCATGGATGCTCCATGGAGGCTAAAACCCATGGATCATGGAGGAAATGAAAAGCCATGTCAATTAGGGTTTACATGGTGTAACCCTACTTGTGACACACTATATAAAGACCCCATAGGCTAGCAAAATCGGGACTTAAAGAAGAACAAGGAGGGCTAGCCGATTTTGAGTGATAGTGTACTTCTCTCAAAGTTATTCCAAGAGTTGTGGTGTTGTGTGAAACATTTGAGGAATCACATTTGGGGTGCTAGGCTCACAAAGTTCTTAAAGAATCCAAGCAACACGAAAGGTATGTTCCTCTACTAGCTTTTATGTTTTAAGTTACCCATGCCATTCTAGTTAGGTTAAGAACCTTGGAAAAATCAAATTTGCATGTATCTTAGTAAAACATAGATCCAAGGCTTCTAGGGTTGCACGTACACCTTAGGAGTGTTAGAATGCTCAAACCCCATCAATTTCACATTCATGTAAATTTAGTTAAGGATCTTGTGAGACACTTCGTTTGGAACCTATCGAGTGTACAACCATAGCCTGTAGCTATAACCAGAGTCTCCTGGAGGGAGAGCGGGAGTTTGTGTATAGATCTATACGGGGGTGACACCCCACACCTGAGCTGTTCGCTGCAGTTAGACTAGGCCAGTCTAGGGTGACAAACCTTACCATAAACACGTCGACGTCCGAAAACGTCATGACAGGTGGATTAGTCATTATCAAGTATGGTTATAACGACTCACTTAGAGGAATTAACTCCATTATAAAAATTTACGGAATACCTTTACAGTTTGGTAACACGGAAACTTACACTGATAAGACTACCATGTTTTATAAACACACAATATCAGATTGTCTGGGACCATTCACTTTATACATTTTCAAACATTAACACACATGCATTAATACAAGATCGGACACAAACATTTCAAATTGTTTTTCGGAAAATATCGGATTTTCTAGTGTTTACAAAGTAATACAAAACATTTTACTCAAACATACTTATGAACTCACCAACATTATATGTGTTGACATTTTCAAATTAACTTGTATTCTCAGGAAATCATTGAGCAGGTTGGTCAGCAAGAATACCTGGATATTTTGTTGTGTTTTGTTATCACCATATTTTGGATATTTTGGCATGTAATATTGAAATACAATACCTGATGTAAACAATGACAGTTGTAATATTACATATGTGATGATCATGATGTTTTGTTTCAATTATATACACTGTGATGATACTACAAAAATGAAGTCACCCAAGCCCCCTGACGTTTCCGCCGTCTGGTTCGGGGGTGTGACAAATTGGTATCAGAACATTGTTTATCGTGAACTGGCATATCTAATCATACAAGATATGCAACTATAAATACAATGGGACTAAACTACTCTGAACAAAATAATTAAAATACATACCTAGGTGTGCATTAATACAATAACACTAAAAGTCTCTGGTGGAAATTGAACATCGTGGTTAAACCCGGATAGTTATGTAATCGTATTGGGGATAAATAGAGCCTGATCAACTATATTTATTCAAAATACGACCAACATGTGTTTGGGAGTGATCATGGTGGACAATGAATCTAGAAACTTACCAACCTTGTATCCAAAAAGCTTTTAAGGAACTCAAACGTAAACAATTAAAATACTATAGGAGTATTTTGGAATACTATCTACATACTCCCCTTACACACTTCTCACCCCTCCATTTCTCCACAATCATCATGAAAGAGTTCCAACAGGGTGTCCTTTACTATCAGGCCCTGGTGGCCAATTGGTTGATCAAAGGAGAACCGAGTATGATTCAAAGGGGCATATCCAAGTTTAGGACCTGAGGACTATGTGGAGACAGACTATGAGTACGAGAAATCCGATGGGGAGATGGAAGAAGTAGGGGAGATTGAGGAAGTCGCCAGCGAGCCTCACTCTTCAGAGATGATACAGGACCATCCCTTAGCACCAGAGGAATCCTTAGTGAGCCTTACCCATCAGGAGCAATACCAATCCAGCCCGCGGAGCGGGAGGACCCACCAACCATCTACACTCCTTAGAGGAAGAAGTGATCACCCTAAGGCGACAACTCATTAAGGCTAAGGTTAGGGCAACCTTAGCAGAACCAAGAACGGAAGAGGCCATTCATGAAATGCGCAAAATAGTTGGGCGCCTGGTACGCCACTTCGGCATATGGGAGTCCCTACAATGCATGCACTACATCTTAGGTTTATTATGCCCTCGTTACAACTAGTAGTTGTAAATCAAGAGAGATGCGCCCTCCAAGAATCCATGTAATCCTGATTCGCTAAGTGTATTGATAGCCATATGATAAACATAACATTCGTACAATGTCCATTTCTACTCTTACCACAAATATTGTTGGATTAGTGTCTAAGCCCGTAACTATATTTGGTAAGTACTTGACCCGGTTGTTCATGGTCCTTTTGGGTTGCCTTCACCAAAGCAACATGATAGGATGATTTATGAATAAAGAAGTTATTATGATTTATTAATATGTTATATGAATAATATATTAAAAGAGAAATCATATAATTTAATTAATATTAGACAAGAATTAATTAAGAATTAATTCTGTGGCTAAAAGAGATTAATTAAATAAAGGGGACTGGAACTGTCAATTGTGTGATAGTTGATTTGGGTTGAGAATCCTTTGGGATTAAGGGGTGGACGAAAATAGAGTGGGAGCCCATCTAATTTTCATCCATGGCCTTATTCTGGAAGATTCTTTGGACTACTTAAGGCCTAAGCTATCCAATTAGGGTTTCGCCAAAAACCCTAGCAGCACAAATATAAATAGACCCCTTAGGCTTCAGAAATCGGCTAACCCTTTTCCTAACAGTGCAAGAGCCGAATTCTAGAGCCTCCAACCTCTCTCCAAGATCATCCTCTTGTTTGTGGTTTTTGTAATGTTGGATTAGTGTCTAAGTCCATAACTATAATTGGTATATACTTGAACCGACCTGGCATGGTCCATTTGGGTTGCATGGCATCAGAACAATTGGATAGACCTTTTAATGAGAAGAAGATATTTGTGACATATTAATATATTATAAGTTCTAATATATTAATATTAAATCATATTATTTAATTAGTATTGATCTAGAATTAATTTGGAATTAATTTAGTGATCAAAAGAGACTAAATAAATATATGGGGATTGATTGTGTAAATCATAGATTCTTATATATCTGGGCTCATGATCCATGATTCCTTATGTTGGGTTTAACCCATGTGGTGGCCCATGGATACTCCATGGAGGTTAAAACCTATGGAGCATAAGGAATGGGTTAAGTCATGGGTTACATGGTGTAACCCTAATGTGCCACTATATAAAGACCCCATTAGTTGGTAAAATCGGCACTAGTGTATTGTATAGAGGGCAAGCTGATTTCATAGAGATATAAGACTAATATCTTCTCTCATGGTTATTCCAAATGTTCATGGTGTTGTGTGAACCATTTGAGGTGTCACACTTGGGGCACTAGGCTCTTAAGCTCCATGGAATCAAGCACCAAACAAGAGGTATGTAATTCTACTAGTTTTTATATTATATGTACTTTATATTATGCTAGTTAGAACAATACCTTGGAAAATTGATATTTTCATGTATAATAGAGAAAACATAGATCCAAGGTATTTAGGGTTGCATGTACACCATAGGAGTGTTAGAATGCTCAAAACCCAACAGTGGTATCAGAGCCTAGGCTTGTCTTCACTTATACTTGTTGCAAACTGCTTAAAAATCGAAGTTTTGGGCTGTCTGAACAGGGGACTCGACGAGTCCAAGACAAAATGCATCCAACTCGCCGAGTTGGTTCGTGCACTCGACGAGTTGGACCCCCAAACAGCATCTCTTCGAGTTTTGGTGCTGGAATTGGTCTAGAATCATTACCTTTGATTGTTTTGGTCTTATAAAACCTGTTTTTAATGTGGTAATGATTATGTTAAACCAATTTCAATGCTATAATCAAAGTTTCAAGTTTTATATATGTTTATGTGATTCTTGAAAAATTGTTGATTATGAATGTTAATGCTTATGAGTTTTGGTAGATCATAGGAATTATGTGCAAATTGTTTGTTAGTATAATTCTTGATCTCAATGAAATTGTATGGACTCCATAACTTGTCCTCAAGTTTTGGATTACCAAAAGTTTTTTATGTTTCCTTGATTTATGAGTTAGTTTAGATTAATGAAAAAAATTGTGTTTTAGTTGTTTTTAATCCAAATTAATCTAGAGTTAGTTCATAAAATATTTTTTTGTAACTTGTCTTCAAGTTATATGAAAAGTCATATTTATGAATCTTAAAACTCATAAAAGTGTCACAGGTTACATAAAAGTGAAGAGTCTTTTTCATTAAATAGTATTATGACTCCATAACTTGTCCTCAAGTTATGGATGTTAAAGAGTCACTTCTTTAAAAGATGTCATTAAAAGATAAGGAGTTACATAAAAATGAAGAGTCTTCATTTTAATGTACATTAAACTCATAAGTTATGAAATAAAAAGTCTTGAATAGTTTCAAAACTTCCCTCAAGTTTTGGAATTTGTAAAGTTACTCTTCATGTATACTTTAATTCCAAATTAAACCCTTAGAATTTTAAAAGCTAAAATTCAAACTTTATGGACTTCATTAAATTAATTAAAGTGTTTAATTAAAAGAGTTAATAATTCCATAAAGACATGGTTTAAGTTTAATTAAATTAAGAGTATAGTTTAATTAATAGATTAAACCACCAAGTATTTTAAATGTTTAAAATACACCCTTATACTATTATTATAATTTTAATTATATAGATATGTATAAGATAAAGTCAATCTTACCGTTAGTAGGCCTCATTCATGAAGCCGGTCTATAAGGCGGGTATAAGGTTACTGCCTATAAAATAACAGTTTAATGGGTGTCCACTCTCACCCACCGCTTCCTTGACTGGTGGAGGGTCATTAGCCGAACGGGTAGGAAAGGACTATAATTCTCCCTTCATTAAAAGTATAATGATAAATACTAAGTAACTAAACACTTATAAATTCCCAATCTTAGTTACTTAGGAAAATGTGAAAAGGTGCCAACCCATGAAATTACACTTTGTACCTTACCAAGTCGTTAATGGAGCGTGTGTGGTTAACCGGCACACTAATAAGGACTAGTAAGAGTGGCAAAGGGTAACTTGACTTTATTATAGATCGGTGGAGCGTGTGTGGTTAACCGGCACATCGATTAGGTGAGAAAGTTAAGGGTACCAAGTCAATTTGCATGGTTATTCACACCTTGTTTGTGATCCTCGGCATCCCAGTCACAAACTTGAGAGGGAACAATCGAGATTCAAACATGCCATTGAAAGTTCAATGTATCTCAAAAGATCTAGGAGTTTCAAATCCAATTAAAACTTAATTATATTTCGTTTTTCATGGTGGAAATTGGTAAATCGTCATTTACCTACCTTCAACTATTTTATAATTTGGATTACGGCATCCCTCTTCCAATTATAAATAGGTTGCTGGATCCTAGTCTTAATATTTCATATTGGGTGTTATATTAAGGACTTTAAATCAACTAACTTGAATTTCTCCCTTATCGATGTCTAGTTTAGACAACTATGGTCTTCCCATATCTTTAGGAACAAGCTTCCTAATGAAGATGATATCCCAAAAGGCAATCAAGGTGAAAGACTAATCCCTTTATTGAGCACTAATGGGACTGGAAATCATACTTCATTTCCTCCACCTCCTCCAATAAATCTCCCTATCCCACAAGTTTCAAGACTTGATAAGTTCTAAGTCACTCAATCCCTATTGGCAAACAAAGTCTATATGTGCTTAGGTCTTGGAGATTAAGTCACATATTGACAAGCCGGGAGAGTCGGGTGTCGAAGTCTCGAGGTAGCTGGCTGTTGACTTGGTTCTTCAGTCACTCCCTGATGACAGATCACGACATGACCCTTTAATGATCTTATCTATTTGCTTGGTGCTGCTGAATCAACAATGATTTGGAACACTGGTAAAGCAAATTTGATTAGAAGATCGACTTCCCAAAAATTCATGGACATTGACAATGGTGACACTGGAAATCCAGAAAAACTTTCTCTTCCCAATGGAAAGGGATCGGCCATAGTCAACTCGGTTGACCAAATGGTAAAGAGAAAGGCTAAGTCTGAGATAGTCCCATGTACCATTCCCAAAGAGTCCATATGTGCCTATTGCCAAAGGAAAGGGGCATTGGTTGCGAAGCTGCCGAATTTACATGAAACCTCATAAGGATGGTAAAGTCAAAAGTTTGACTCAACTTCAGGTAAAGTCCATTATCTAACTCTATTAAGTTTCTTTTGGAGATTCTTAATACATGATGTAATGTAATTACATTTTGATGTTTTTGAAGAATCAAAGGAAGCTTAAAGGAAAAGTGTGCTGATTCTGATCGTATGGTTCGATGACCAGAATTTTGAGCCACTACATAAGAATTATGAGATATTGCTTAGGAATAGATAACAACAAAGTTTTCATATGAATTTGCATTGTAAGGATAAGTTTTTCCGGAAGTTTTTAAAATAAAAGAAAAGTTTTAATTTTATTTATTTTAAGTATCCTTACAAGGGCATTTGTGAAAAATTGTTGTTTATATGTTTCCATTGATAAGCAATATTGGAAAATGAATTTGATTCTTTCGTTTGTGGTAGTGTCATAATTTATCAAATAAGGAAAGATTCTCATCACCCAAGTTTCAGTTGGATAGAAACTTGGAATCATGCAAGTTGTATTGTGTGATGAATGAGATTTTTCATCTTTGGTAAATTAAGACTAATTCCTTGTTCACATTCGCATGTGAGTCAAGCGAAGGACTAAAGGATCGGATACATTAGGTTGTGCACTAGTCAGGTCCACCACAAAGGTTGAATAAGAAGAATCAAATAAGGCAGAAAGATAAAAGCTTCTCCAATCTGAAGAGATGGGAGAGTACTTGTGTATCTTGTTTTATGATTATCTTAGTGATTATGGAACCATATCACAATTGATCCTCTAAGGACACCTTAGTGCATTTGGTGGCTAAGGAGAGGAATCGTGAATTGTGGAAATGGTTAAATCAAAGGATAAATCATACTTCGTTCCAAAATAAAATCTTAGAGTCATACTCCAAGATTGAGCCTTGAGTGACATAATATTAAGAAAGGTTTAAAACACTTGTCAAATGTAGAGTAAAATGTTTTCTTACTCTTGTACATTTGAAATTGGTAAGTTGTGATGTTTTGGATAAAACAAAGACCAACCAAGGCCAATTGTGTGAAGTGTTTGTAAAAGAATCCGCATTATCTCTTGAATATTAGGCAAGTGAGTCTTATATGTCAAGAGGACAGTGGGAGTCTTGAGATAGTTTCAAGAACTAATTAAGAGTTTTGTTAATCACTAGCCCACGACTTTAGGTTTGTAACCTATCGTGTTGACATATTCTTATTTCTGTGTCTATTCCAGTTAAAAGTTGACCATGCTTGTGAGTTCTATGAGTTCTCAATTGTTTGCATAACAACCTGGAAGCAATGGTAGGCCCTTGTGCTGCCGGGTGGCAAGAAATTAAGATTGAACAAGTTCAGTCCATATGTGATTGGATTTGCCACTAACCTTGTCTTGTGATTATGGTTATGACAAATTCACATGGATAGGAAAACTTACACCATAAAATCTAAGTGTCATAAGGTTTCTGTCCGATTCATGAAAATGATGGTGAGGAAACTCTTTCACTAAGTAGATTTTAAGTAGATAGTAATTATGAGAATGACAAAAGATCTAAACATTATGATTACGGCATCCCTCTTCATAATTGTTTAGACACACAAGTGAGCTATCTAAGGAAAAGGTGTATGATTTTGATAAAGTCTTATCACAACATCTCGTATCAGAAATCTAAACTTTGGTAAGAAAGTCAATAGAGTATTGTTTTTTCCTAGAAGTCCAGCTGATTTCTGAGTACATGTCAAAGCTAGTGGGAGCATAAGTGTTATGCTAGTAAGATAATAATCATTATGCTAGTGGGAGCATGATGATTATGTTGCAAGTTAGCAATGTTAATTATAGAAAACAAAAGTTTCAATTCGCTTTGAAAAGTTGTTTCCCTATAATTAAGGGAGAGGATTTTATACTTCATTCCAATTCTACCAGCTTAGATTGAGATTTTAATCAACTTTAGTCAAGGATATATATGAATGTTATGTTGGAATGGTTCAACATAAGGAAATTCTGTATATGTTGTGTTCTCAAAATTTCGATTATGATTACGGCATACCTCTTCATAGTTTAAATTATGAGAACATGGCAAATGAAAATTTTTATAGCATGAATCGTGTCCCATATGCTTCGGATATAGGATCGATTGCATGTGCTATAATATTCATCCATTCTAAATTTTCATAATGCTTAGGGCATTAAGAGGGGAAAAGGAATAGAACTGGAAATGACTAAAATGATTAAGCAAATTATCGAGGACAATCTGAGGTTTACCAAAGATTGGTTGCTCATGGACAATTAGAAGGACCATGTTAACATATTTTGAAAAGAGGCAACTCTTGTTCAGAAGTGATGGTCAAAATGGTAATATGGAATTGTTTCCATAGGTGGAAGTTATTCTTTGAATCTGTGTAAGATTAGAGAACTTAATGCAAGAAGGATGTTCAAAGGAATGTACTTTGAATTTGAGACTTCATTTCCATGGAATTGCTTTCCATTGGAATTCTTTTTAATGTCTGTTGCCAAGTCTTTGTGACTTGTGTGCATATTCATTACGAGAGGATCATTGCATATATGTTTAGAATCTAACAAGATTACGGTAAATGACAAGAATTTGGTGTTCTTACATTTATTGTAAAGGATTTGGGATTGTGAAATGAGCATCATTGAAATATTGTCAATCGATCTGTTTCACAAAGAGAGGACCACATGTAAACATAGTAGGCATACTTCGAGTATGGCATAGCTATTGTTTGGACGAATATAGTGTGCATGCTTGGAGCATGGCATGACTATTGTTTCAATTCAAGTATTAAGTTGATTAATCGAAACATGAATAATGAGTAATCAATATGGTGCTTAGATAAAAGATGTTTTTATTTACACTCAAAGTCTTGGGGCCATACAGGATTAGTATTATTTTTGTGGTTCACTTTGCAAGTTTTGACTTCCAGAATAACTAGGTCATTCTTCCCGACTGACTAAGTTATTCAAACCATCCACAGTCGGTCATATGTTGGAAGTAGATGTGAATCAAGACTGTCATGAATTTGGCTTGTATGATTTTTCTAATGTGCATTAGGCATAGCAATGGTTGCTACAACATTCATGAGTGCTCATAAGTTCTGAGTATTGGATTCAACCCACGCTCATTTGGATTCATTTCATGGATTTTATCACGAGTGAATCATGAGACGATAATATCTTATATTCTTCAAACCTAGAGATATGAGTTGTTGACTATGAGTTGGTTATACATTGATTGCACGTAAACGCATTGGTAACTCAATGTTATAAAACGTGCCTTTGTGTATGATTCAAAAAATAGTCAGTACAAGCATATGAGTCGAAGTTTATCCATTCCTTTTACCTTCGGGATAAAAGCGATATCTGTGGGCCCCTCGATGATTTAGTGATGACAAAAAGTAAGTGCTCGGCCGGGCCTGGACTGATTTGATTTGTTCATTTAGTCAGTCGTCATAAATCGGAAATCGGGAAACAACAAATGGACAGAGAGAATGATTATAATCCATGTCTCAGTCCATATGATATCTAGAATGGAGGAATATATTATCACTTATCTAATGGACGCGTCATTGATTTGTTCAGAGTTCGGCAGCAGATTTTAAGAGCTACGATTGCTGGTCAGGTTATGAAGGCGTACTTGCAATAATGTTATTAGACTTATCCAAGTGGGAGACTGTTGGATTAGTGTCTAAGTCCATAACTATAACTGATATATACTTGAACCGACCTGGCATGGTCCATTTGGGTTGCATGGCATCAGAACAATTGGATAGACCTTTTAATGAGAAGAAGATATTTGTGACATATTAATATATTATAAGTTCTAATATATTAATATGAAATCATATTATTTAATTAGTATTGATCTAGAATAAATTTGGAATTAATTTAGTGATCAAAAGAGACTAAATAAATATATGGGGATTGATTGTGTAAATCATAGATTCTTATATATGTGGGCTCATGATCCATGATTCCTTATGTTGGGTTTAACCCATGTGGTGGCCCATGGATACTCCATGGAGGTTAAAACCCATGGAGCATAAGGAATGGGTTAAGTCATGGGTTACATGGTGTAACCCTAATGTGCCACTATATAAAGACCCCATTAGTTGATAAAATCGGCACTAGTGTATTGTATAGAGGGCAAGCCGATTTCATAGAGATATACGACTAATATCTTCTCTCATGGTTATTCCAAATGTTCATGGTGTTGTGTGAACCATTTGAGGTGTCACACTTGGGGCACTAGGCTCTTAAGCTCCATGGAATCAAGCACCACACAAGAGGTATGTAATTCTACTAGTTTTTATATTATATGTACTTTATATTATGCTAGTTAGAACAATACCTTGGAAAATTGATATTTGCATGTATAATAGAGAAAACATAGATCCAAGGTATTTAGGGTTGCATGTACACCATAGGAGTGTTAGAATGCTCAAAATCCAACATGTAAGACATTAGAGGAGTGACATTTGTGACTCTAAGCTCCAAGGACAAGAAGATTTAAGCTTTGAAGAAGAGGTAATCATCTAGATCTGTTTTGTAATGTTAATTTCGAATTATACCTACTAGATCTAGGTTTTGCAAGACTTGGATGAATGCATCTACAATAGAGAAACCTAGATCCAAGCATTAGGGTTTGCATGAGCACATAGGATGTTCTTTTGGCTTAAACCCATCAGTGGTATCAGAGCCTTGATTGGTTTCTATTGTATTGATGCTTTGTGTCTTCATTCAATCTTTAAAATTGAATTTTTTGCCCCCTGACTGACAGACTCGGCGAGTCCCATAGTGGGATCGACGAGTAGGATGAACTCGACGAGTCCATAAGGGGACTCAGCGAGTCGGAGCATCTGTCAGAGGGATTTTCGGGATTTCTTGCTGTTTTGCTTAAGGATAATTACCTAAATCGTTTTTGACTAATAAAATTCGAATTTTATTACTGTTTTATGATTATCCTTACCAAATCAAAAGATAATTACCAATTGTTTAAATAATAAATTCTTATTTGATAATATTTGATTATTTAAATTAATTGTTGAATTATCTTGCAAGTAAAATTGACTAGGTCAAATTTAGATAATCATTAAATTAATTGTTTAATTTAAATTATTTGCTATTTGATCCTTTGTGTTTTGAAAAGTTCAAAAACTTGTCCTCAAGTTTTGAAATTTAAATTTTGTGATTAAAAGTTTAATTTGAACTATTTAAATTTCAAACCTTAGAATTTTACAAGTTTTAAAATTCAACCTTATACTTTATAATATTATAAGATTAACATATATATATGTATAACTTAAATGCTAGTCTTACCGTTAGTAGGCCTCATTCACGAAGCCGATCTATAAGGGGGGTATAAGGTTATGGCCTATAAAATGGTCGTTTAATGGGTGTCCACTCTCACCCATCGCTTCCTTGATTGGTGGAGGGTCGTTAGCCGAACAGGTAGGATAGGGCAACCGCCTTCTCATTAATAAGTATAATGAATTATAAAAGCAACTAAATGTTTTTACAAAATTCCCAATCTTAGTTACTTTAGGCAAAAAGTGAATTTGATGCAATTCCATGAAATTACACTTTGTACCCTTGCTAAGACGTTAATGGAGCGTGTGTGGTTAATTGGCACATTAATTGGGTTCTAAGAAAAGGTGGCAAAGGGTGACTCATTGTTTGTCATAGTTCGATGGAGAGTGTGCGGTTAACCGACACATCGAATAGGTGACTGTAACAATGAGGGCACCATGTATATTTGCATGGTTATTCACACCCGCTTTGTGATCCTCGGCATCCGAGTCACAAACTGGAGGGGCATATTGAGATTTAAACATGCCATTGAAAGGTTCAATGAATCTCAAAAGATCTAGGAGTTTTTCAATACATTTAAAACTTAATCTCTTTTTCGTTTTTCATGGTGGAGAATTAATGAATCGTCATTCACTTACCTTCAAATTATTTGCTTATTAGATTACGACATCCCATTTTCTAATTTGTGAATAATGGTGTTGGTTCCTAGCCCTAATTTCTCATTTGGGTGTTTAATTGGGGATTCATTTCTAATCAAACTTTGTTCTTTTTCAGATGTCGAACGTCAACAACAACGCTTCTGGTTCAACTTCCTCTGGCTCGTTCTCACTCATGAACTTGTGTGGGAGAGTGATCTTTGACGGGTCAAATTTCAAAGAATGGATCTGAAACATTCGCATGGTCACTCGTTACGAGGACAAAGAGTATGTCCTTGATGAGAAGCTGAAGGAAATCGACTTCAACACTGATACTGCTGAGGAGATTACGGCCTTTGAGGCCCATGAACGTGATGCCATGAAAGTCCATTGTATCATGCTAGCGACTATGACTGCAGAACTCCAGAAGTCCTATGAGGACATGTACCCCTATGAAATGCATCATGATCTGCTGGACCGGTACCACCAAAGCGCTAGGCAAGAAAGGTACGAGATCATCACTTCGATGATCACTACCAAAATGGGTAATGGAGAGTCCCTTACTGCTCATCTACAAAAGATGCAGAGATATGTCGATCGCCTGCTAAAGTTGAATGTGAACTTTGATGAAGAGCTGGAAATTGACATCATCCTTCATTCCTTGCCTCCCTGCTATTGCCAGTTCCGCATGACCTACCACATGAATAAGGAGGAGGTCACCTTGAGCAAGCTTCAAGGACTGTTGAGGACTGCTGAGAGCAACCTCAAAGATAAAACTGTTGCATCAACTCCAACTCCTACTGCTGCCTCTGTCTTGGCAATAGGGCAAGGGAAAGGTAAGAAGAGGAAGGCTCCCTCAAATAGCCACCACAAGGGAAAGTCCCAAGATGGTACCTCTTCTAGTGGAACCAAAGTTGGTTATGCTAAACCCAACTCTAACCCTAAGGAGGCAGAGTGCCACCACTGCCACAAGATAGGGCATTGGAAAAGAAGTTGCCCTAAATATCTGCAAGCTATCAAGGATGGGAAGATCAAGCCGTCCTTCGCAGGTATTTACATTATTAAATATAATGATTCATCGCATGCTATTTCTTGGGTTCTTGATACAGGATGTGGTTTTCACATATGTTCTGACTTGCAGGGACTAAGAAGAAATAGGGATGTGGAGCGTGGAAGGATAAACCTAATCATGGGAAACAGAAGATCGTCGCCTGTCACCAAGATTGGAGTATATTTCTTAGTGCTTAGTAATGGATTAGGTTTAGATTTAAATAATTGTTGCTATTCGCTAGATATGGCAAGAAACATCATTTCATTTCATGGTTTATATAGACAAGGATTTAGATATTCATTTGATAATGAAAAGGGTTATATTTATGCTTATCTTAATAGTGTTTTATATTTTGAAGCATTGCCTTGTAATGGAATATATGAAACTGTGATGGTTGTAGACAAACTAGGAAATGATGTGTTGTGCATTGATTCTTCCAATGATTTGGATAAACCATGCTTGTGGCATTGTCGTCTTGGACATGTCAACAAGAAGTGCATAGCCCAACTCCAAAAGGATGGAGTGTTGGAGTCATTCGACCTTAGGGACGATGACGTGTGCGAATCTTGTTTACTTGGAAAGATGACCAAGTCACCCTTCACTGGAACTTGTGCTAGGGGTGAGGGTTTATTGGACCTCATACATACAGATGTATGTGGACCGGTTAGATCCACCACAAGTGATGCCTGCCGCTTCTACGTGACTTTTACCGATGATTATAGCAGATATGGTTATATCTACTTAATCAAGAATAAGTCAGAAACCTTTGAAAAGTTCAAAGAGTTCAAGCAAGAAGTGGAGAATTAGTTGGGCAGAAAAATCAAGATGCTTCGATCTGATTGAGGTGGAGAGTACCTAAATCTTGAATTCCACGACTACCTCAAGGAATGCGGAATTGTTTCGCAATTGACGCCACCTAGGACACCACAGTTGAATGGTGTGGCTGAAAGGCGTAATCGAACCTTGCTAGACATGGTTCGTTCCATGATGAGTCTTGCTTCCCTACCTATCTTATTCTGGGGGTATGCCTTAGAGACTGCCGCCCATATCCTTAACTTAGTCCTTACGAAGAAGGTTGCCAAAACACCTCACGAGATGTGGACAGGGAAAGCTCCCTCGTTAGCACATATCAAGGTTTGGGGTTGCGAGGCTTTCGTAAGATGAGAGACTCATGACAAGCTCGAACCTCATAGTGAGCGATGTATTTTCATCGGCTACCCACAAAAGTCCTTTGGATATCTCTTCTATAGACCGAGTGACAATGTTGTCTTCGTTGTAAGGAGAGGGGTTTTTCGAGAGCGAGAACTCATAAGCCAAGGGGACAGTGGGAGGCAAATCGATATTGAAGAGCTTCAATAGTCTAGCGATGAAGGAACCTCTAACACTGGCGCTCAACCCGAGGAGGAAACTCCAGTTAAACCGATTGACGAGTCATTACCTCTTAGACGTTCCGAAAGAGTTAGGGTTCAACCCTAGTTATATGGTTTTCATATTACTACAGAAGGGAATACGTATATTAGTGATAGTACACTAATAAATTTGGATGAACCTAACAGCTATAAGGAAGCCATGGTAGGCCCAGAGTCTGCGAAATGGAAAGAGGCAATGGACAGCGAGATTCAGTCCATGTATGACAACCAAGTTTGGAATTTGGTTGACAATGTACCAGGTCGTAAGACAGTCGGATGCAAGTGGATCTTCAAGAAGAAGACCGACATGGATGGGAATGTACATACCTATAAGGCACGATTGGTTGCGAAGGGTTTCACTCAAACTCCCGGAGTTGACTATGATGAAACCTTCTCACCAGTTGCAAAGATAAAGTCTATCAGGGTGATGCTAGCCATTGCCGCATTTCATGATTATGAAATATGGCAAATGGATGTCAAAACCGCTTTCCTTAATGGGAGGTTGGCTGAGGATGTTTACATGGCTCAACCAGAGGGCTTTGTCAATGCGAAGCATCCCAATAGAGTGTGTAAACTTGAGAAGTCCATTTATGGACTTCAGCAAGCATCTCGCAGATGGAATCATTGTTTCGATGAGAAAGTTAAAGAGTTTGGCTTTCTGCGAAGCGAAGATGAATCATATGTATATGTCAAAGCCAGTGGGAGTATAGTAAGCTTCCTCGTATTGTATGTCGACGACATACTACTCATAGGAAACGACATCCCAACACTGCAGGAAGTTAAGTCCTGGCTCGGGAAGTGCTTCGCTATGAAGGACCTCGGAGAGGCTGCCTATATTTTTGGAATATAAGAGACTAATAGTACATAGTCAGAATACTTACTTGGACAAGGTACTAAAACGTTTTAGTATGGAGAATTCAAAGAAAGGGGAGTTACCAATCCAAAGTAATGCCAAGTTGAGTAAGACTCAAAGCCCGAGTACCGAAGTCGAGATAGCAGAAATGAGCCGAGTACCATACGCTTCCGCAGTTGGCTCGATTATGTATGCTATGACTTGTACTCGCCCTGATGTAGCCTTCGCTTTGAGCATGGTCAGCAGATATCAGGGAAATCCTGGCAAAGCACATTGGACCGCAGTCAAGAACATTCTTAAGTACATTCGGAGGACCAAGGAATGGTTTCTAGTCCTCGGTGGGAGTGATGACTTAAAAGTGCGAGGGTACAGTGATGCCAGCTTTCAGACCGACAGGGACAACTACCGTTAGCAGTCGGGCTGGGTCTTTACCCTAAATGGAGGAGCAGTGACTTGGAAGAGTTCCAAGCGGGAGACCGTAGCTGATTCAACTTGCGAATCAGAATATGTAGCGGCGATCGAAGCGTCAAAGGAGGCAATATGGTTGAAGAACTTCATCGGAGACCTTGGAGTTGTGCCAGCCATAAAGGAGCCCATGGAAATTTTCTGTGATAATGAAGGAGCGGTTGCCTTGACCAAGGAACCTAGGGATCATGGCAGATCTCGACATATCGACAGAAAATATCACTTTATTCGACATCGGGTGGAAGAAGGACTCCTCGTAGTGAACAGGGTATCGTCAGAGGATAACCCAGCAGATCCGCTTACGAAGGGACTGAGCAGGGTTAAGCACTTGCAGCACGCTAGGAGCATCGGGCTGAAGGACAATATTAGTTTAGATTAGATAGTTTAGAAACGTGTAATAGATAAATTGTAACTAACATTCGATGATTAAATAAAAGAGTATTATTTATTAGTAATGTTACTGTCTTATGTTAATTATTTACCTATTGTTTCATTTTGCACGTTTTGACTTCCTGAATAACAAGATTATTCGAACGGTCCACAGTCTTTCATATGTTGGAAGTAGGTATGAATGAAGACTGTCATGAATTGGTGTGTAGATTGTGTAAAGTGTATTAGACATAGCAAAAGTTTGCTACAGCGTTCATGAGTGCTTATGAACTTGATCTGAGCATTGGAATAAACCTACGCTTGCTGGAATCACTTCATGGAATTTGTCACGAGTGATCGCAAGACGATAATATCATATGGTCTTAAAACCTAGATATATGGTTTATTGTTTGCTAATTGGTTGTGCATTGATAATGCGTAAACGCATTAGTAACTTGATGTTATAAAACCCATTGTTGTGTATGATTTGATTAGTGGATAGTAAATGCATATAAGTCGAAGTTTATCTGTTCCTTTTATCCTAAGAGGGTAAAAGCGATATCAGGGCCCCTCGATGATTTGATTTGACTTATGTGTCGGGCCCGGTCAGGACTGAATTGATGTGTTCAATTAAGTTCTATGTCAAATAAATCAGAGATCGAGAAACTAACTGCTGGACAATAAGTATGATTATGTTCCATGTAATTGTCCGCACGATATCTAGAACAGAGGATTATACGATTCCTTATCTAAAGGACAGGTTACTGATAAGATCAGAGTTTGACAGCGTCTTTGAAAGCTACGATTGCTAATCAGATTGTATTTACATTTGTACTTACTAGACATATCCAAGTGGGAGACTGTTGGATTAGTGTCTAAGCCCGTAACTATATTTGGTAAGTACTTGACCCAGTTGTTCATGGTCCTTTTGGGTTGCCTTCACTAAAGCAACATGATAGGATGATTTGTGAATAAAGAGGTTATTATGATTTATTAATATGTTATATTAATAATATATTAAAAGAGAAATCATATAATTTAATTAATATTAGACAAGAATTAATTTTGTGGCTAAAAGAGATTGATTTAATAAAGGGGACTAGAACTGTCAATTGTGTGATAGTTGATATGGGCTGAGAATCCTTTGGGATTAAGGGGTGGACGAAAATAGAGTGGGAGCCCATCTAATTTTCGTCCATGGCCTTATTCTGGAAGATTCTTTGGACTGCTTAAGGCCTAAGCTATCTAATTAGGGTTTTGCTAAAAACCCTAGCAGCACAAGTATAAATAGACCCCTTCAGGTTCAGAAATCGGGTAACCCTTTTCCTAAGAGTGCAAGACCCGAATTCTAGAGCCTCCAACCTCTCTTCAAGATCATCCTCTTGTTTGTGGTGTTTGTAAGCCATTAGAGGAGTGACATTTGTGACTCTAAGCTCCAAGGACAAGAAGATTCAAGCTTTGAAGAAGAGGTAATCATCTAGATCTATTTTGTAATGTTAATTTCGAATTATACCTACTAGATCTAGGTTTTGAAAGACTTGGATGAATGCATGTACAATAGAGAAACCTAGATCCAAGCATTAGGGTTTTCATGAGCACATAGGATGTTCTTTTGGCTTAAACCCATCAAATACATCATCAGGACGTAGGTTGAAGCATTTAGAATCATACAACCACACGTGAAATTTATATGTGAATATAAATAGATGAATACAACTAGAACTGACCTTGGTTACTCATGCACTTGTTTCTCCTCATACAATAGAATTATGTCATCCCATGGGAACAACCAGCCAACCCGCGAAGCACCGATCCTACGAATAGACTCCACTACCTTCCAAGCCGCAGTGACAGCTGCTGTGATAGCTCTCATGGCACAACTCAACAACACAAGGAGAAATGAAAACGAAAAAGGTGTCAACAACTCCGAGCGCAATAACAACCAAGGGCACCAACGAGGGACTGCCGGAAGGAACACCCGCAACCAAAAAACCTAAGAGCAAGAAAAGAAAGTCCCGAAAAGAGAGGAAGAATAAAATATCACAAGAGCCCTCGAAAAGACAACAGACTGTTGCAGTTCATGCTGCCACGGCACCTACCACACCAACATCAGTAAGACCATATGCTGGAAACCTTCCAAAATGCAGCAAGTGCAGTTTCCATCATAAGGGAGCCTGCCGAAAGTTACACTGTAAGAATTGCAATAGGAAGGGGCACCCTACCCATTCCTGCAGGGCATCAACACGACCAATCCCCCAGACCCCCAACATCAGAATAAGCCTGACTTGTTACGAGTGTGATGAATCTGGACACTTCAGGAGGGACTGTCCAATAACAAGGAACTCTGGCAGGGAAGGTAGAGTGCTGACAATCACTACAGGAGAGACCCTCTCGGAATCACCTATGAACAGCAATACGTTTTCCCAGTAAAGATATTCAAAGGCTTTAGTCATTAATTATAGATTACGCTATCATCCGAACAAGACATATCATTCGTATAAAAACCAAGGGTTTTGAAGGTGATCCACGATGGCTTAGTGTATATTAGGGTCATATATAATTGAGGTTCTAAAGGTTTAGTGTGCATGATTTCATTCTATTTTCTGTTCCTTGTGTGGTTATGGATTTAGGACAGAGCCCCTCAGTCGACAACCTTCCATTCTTAACTACACATGCTTCTAAACCGCCAAGCGATTATAGAAAGACCTGGTGAGAACCATGCTATCCAATTTCATCGCTAATAATCGAAACACTCATAATACTAATACTCACTAAACGGGGTACAAGAACGTTTGCGGTAGTGATAACAAGGATGAAACCGGGAACATTAAAAACGAGTACATGAAACACACTCTCATTTCCGAACAAACATCCCTTCCAAGTCAATCCAACATCTATTACAACAAACTCTAAGGAACCCAACAACGTCACTTGACAGAGACTGGCTTTGTGAAAACTCGAAATTTCTATCTTGTACAACCATTCACTTCAATCTAAGTTAGACTTATTTCTGCTAACTTTTAGCACTGTTTAGATTCTGTTTGGGTGTTCTAAATCCTAGTACCTTCAAGAGGTAATTATAGGAAGTATACTCTAGAGTTCAATGTACAACATTTAAGTCTCAAAACTCCAAGAGTTTGGAGTTTACGGCCATAAAATGGAGTTTGCGGCCATAAACTCTAAGGTATAAATATGACACTTAGTCTTTTTAGTCATTTTTACCACTTTCAAGCCTAGAACTCATTCTCTCTCAAGTATCATCCGATTTTTCACTAAGATCTTCAAGATTGTAAGTGTTTCCTTCCTTGATTAGTTGATATACTTCAATATCTAGTGATTGTACATGATTTCATCCATGAAATCTCTCCATTTTGATAGATCTTCAAGTGTTCTTCAATTCACCAAGAACACCAAGAACACACACTAGTGTTCTTGGACCTTAAACACCCTTACAAGCTTCTATATTGTAAGTACTCTTGCATTAGCTTGTTATATGCTTGAATCCCTTAGTTTACACTTAGAAAACATCAAGAAAACAAGATCAAAAGGAGTTTACGGCCAAGGCAATCTCCTTGGGCCGTAACCCTAATTAAGGGTGCAAATGAGCCCTAATCCCTTCCAAAGCCTTGGAACCAAGTCTAGAATACTTCCAAGAAGAGTATAGGACCTTAAAAAACAAAAGAATCAAGAACACATGGTGTTTACAGCCAAGGCAATCACCTTGGGCCGTAAACCCTAAAAAGTGGTGCATATGTGCCATTATTCTTTCCTAAGGCTTAGACTTGATCATAGAACACTTCACTATGACTTGTAAGACCTTATAACACAAAATGGTACAAAATACCATGAGTTTACGACCGTAAACTCTTTGGGCCGTAAACTCATGGTCGTGAACTCCCTTGATCATGCCATGTTGTCCATAAACTCTAATGAGAGGCCATACTCCCCTTATATGCAACCCTATGTTGTTTAACACTTCATAACAAGTGTTTCCTAGTCCCATTCCATTTCATGATTAGTTGTTATAAACACTAATTAGATGCATATATGTGTCATTATATGCTAAATAGGATCCGTGCACTCACTACAGGTGAGTTCATACCCTTTAATCTATCTTTTAAATGATTTTAAATGCTTTTATGGGGGGGGGGGGAATACAAGTAGAAAACATGTTAGTTATATAATCAATCACATGTGATTTATAACTATGTTTCAAACAAAGGATTTCATACACTTCAAACTATGTTTCAAACAAATGATTTTTTTATACTTTCAAACTGTTTTATCAATCAAACTGCTTTTAAATCGTTTTATAAATTGACATCAAGTCATCAATATTTATTATTAAACTCTTCAAATGTTTTACAAAACTTCTTTTTAAACTTATATATTGTCAAATGCATGTCTATATATATATATATAGTTATATAAGTAATGTTTAAAGGACTTAGGACTGATAACTCGCTTTATTTCCTTTTCCTTGTTTGGATGTGGCCTGAGAGTATCGGTTATTTGTCCGAATGTCGTTTAAATATCAGTTATATATTATGTATACATATGTAGATATAAAAATACTATCAATCAGTTCAGTACCTTTGAGTAGCAAAGGCATACCTCCATTCATTCAAACTACAGAAATTACTAGTAAACTATAATAGGTATAGTTTAGGAGAATACTATCATATACAAATACTATAACAGAGAATACTATAACAGAGAATACTTTACAAAGAATACTATACCGAGAATACTATACATAGAATATTATTACTATAACAAGTATACTATAAAAAGATTCAGAGATAACATAATGTGAGATACTACTTCATGACACATCGACCATTTCGTTATGTCACGTTTTGTAACCAGAATCTCCTAGAGGGACAGCGTGAGTTTGCGTATAGATCTATACTGGATTGACTATCCTACACCTTGATGTTCGCTACAGTGGGACTTGCAAGTCTACGGGTGTCAAATGTCATTTCTTCCGATGTCTTTCATCTTCGTGTTATAGTCGGTTTAGTATGGTAACAACCTCATGACATTTTACTTTATATAAGCCTTTTAGGTTTAAGATAGTTACTACTTCAGTAGTTAATACAAATAATACTGCAGTACACATACATTTTCCCATTATATTCAAATTGTGATCTTCTCACATAAAGGGTAATATAAAACTATATTATGGTAATGATAGTCATATTTGGGAAAAGCTTCCACTTTTACAAAGAAACAAACATACAAAACAGTCGGGTCTTGGTAGAAGACTACTTTTTATACTAGTAGAAAATATAGGATTTTCTAGGAGTTTTTCAAACATTTACATTGAACATTTACAAACATTTTCATCAAACTTATACAAACATTGACACTAAATACTTATGAACTCACCAGCTTAAATGCTGATCAACTCTTTCAAAATAACTTGTATTCTCAAGTCATCAGTAGACAGGTACAGTTGACCAGGTTTTGAGAAGACGGGGCATGTTCAAGACTCGTCTTTTATTTTGATTCATTTTTGGTGTCTTATTACAATGAAAGAACATACATGTATGAAATTATACTATTAATGCAATGGATGATGTTGTTGCTTATTTACTACTTTGCATTGTTATGATACTGTACATGACGTCCTCCGCCCCAGAACGTTTCCGCCGTTCCTGGTTTTGGGGTGTGACAGATTGGTATCAGAGCATTATTTATAGTGAATCGAGTATATATCAACCCATAAAAGATATACAAACTATAAACACATAGGGATTAAAATACTTTGACCAAGAGTTTATACTTTTAAGTACTAAAATACTTAACTAAAAGTATACATAATTACATAACTACATACTTACTATAGAACAGTGTCATGCTAGAACATAACAAAAGTATTACGATTGTTGAACATCACAAGTAAGCTCGGGATGTATGGTCAGTTCTGGGAGTGACATAGCCTAATCAACTATGTTGGTCCGAAAAGTGATTAGCATATGCCGAGAATGGTTTTGATGTAGCAACAAGTCTAAAAAGTTACCAAATTATACATCTTCATATACAGAATAACATGAGAACAAAACATAAATTAAAATACTATAGGAGTGTTTTAGACACTATCCATTCAAAGAACAAACTTATTAGGATTAGCAGTAAGTTTTTCTTATAAAAAATTTTATTTATTTATCGCTTTATTTAAGAATTGTTAGATAAATTTCTTACCCTACTTCTCGCGTAGATAACATGGCTGGATTCCATATCCCCGGAGACCCGTACTTCCCAAATCAGGGCAATGCTGGATGGCTTGATGAAGAGCCAGAAGATGATCATCCAATCCCTTTGGACGATCACCTCGCAGAAGGCTTTTCGGATGGTTCTGACTCCGAACCAGAAGACAACAACCTACCTCAAGAAGTTCAAAACCCAAATCTCAACCCCCGACCTGTATTTCAAGGTCCCACACCCTTGTGGGCGACAAACTTGAATCTTTGGAGTGATGAATAGGGTCAACCATTACCCTTCAATGGAGACCAAAGCTTTTACAATCTCAGCGAAGGAGGCTCAGCTGACCGAGTCCTGCCCATTATGGTCCGCAGGATTGCTCGGAAGAATGAGCAAGGTAGAGCAGCCATCGACCGAGTCATGGAAAGGACTGGGAGGACTGGGAGGACCAATGAGGCTCTACAGCAACAGCTGGCTGCATCCCGAGCTGAAGTCATAGAACTTCGAGTGCGTCAGAGAGCTCATGAGCGACATCTTCAAGACGTAGTACGTCAACTGGCAGATCTGAGTGTTCGCCCGAGGAATACCCGTCACCAGTAGAAGATGTCTTACTCATCTTTTCTTTTGGTTTAAGGAATAGCCTTTCGTATCGGTGCTCTATAAAGCACTCTTCTGTAAAATATTCCTGTCATTCAAGTACTTTAACTAGACTTCTAAGCTGTCAAAATTTTACTACTTCTGATATGATGTAAGACCTACTCTTAGGTGAATTTTTTGTTGGATTAGATGTCTAAGCCCATAACTATTATTGGTATGTACTTGACCCGAGAGTAGCATGGTCCATTTGGGTTGCATATCATTAGGACAATTTGTTAGGATGGACTTTGGAGAGAAGGTTATTTATGGTTTATTAATATATTATAAGTTATAATATATTAATATGAAATCATATGTTTTAATTAGTATCGATCAAGAATTAATTTGGAATTAATTTAGTGATCAAAAGAGACTAATTAAATCTATGGGGACTAATTATGATAATTAGTTATATTTATATGTGTTGGGCTTATGATCCATGTTGGACCAAGTTTATGTATGGATACATAAAGAGTTGGGCCACATGAACCATGGATCATAAAACCCATGGGTATGGATTATGGGTTATACCCATGACCCTTGGAATCCTACATATAAATAGGTTACTCCATAGTCAAAATCACCACTTCTTTTCTTAGAGAAATATGGAGGTGTTTTGGTGCATGGAATTCTCTCTCTAGAGCCACCTTTGTCCTAGGTGTGTTGTGATTCCATTTGAGGCATTTCATACTATTGGTGCTAAGCTCTTAAGGCCAAATACATCAAGACTTCAAGCCACATAAAAGGTATATTTCCCTAACTAGTATATTATATGGTTTATGTCAAATGCATGCTAGTTATAGGTTTAATGCCTTGGAAACCATTTGCATGTATAATAGAGAAAACATAGATCCAAGGTATTTAGGGTTGTATGTGCACCATAGGATGTTGTAGTATACCATAACCCAACAGTGGTATCAGAGCCATGGGTTGTTTTCTATTATATTTGATGCAAATGTATTTTTTTTTTCAAGTTGAACGAAAAAAAAAGAAAAAAAAAACATGAAGTTTGTCAAATTTTATGATAATTACTTGATTTTATGAAAAACTAATTATTTATAAAATTTGAGTCACTTTACTACAAGAGTTGAATTAGGTCAATTTATTAAAAGATAGAATGATATGATTATTTTATTTGTTTTAAAAGTTTGATCTAAATGGTTTTAAGGAGTTACAAATTTTGTCATAAAATTTTGGAACTCAAAAGTTTTTTTTAAAGTTATGATCTTAAGAGTTTTGAAACTTCCATAAGTTATGGATGTGAAATGTCTCATTTATTAACTCTTTAGGTTATGAATTCCAAGAGTCTTCAAAGGATAATTGTCAAAGTATCAAGATTTGTATTAGTTTATATGATTATCTAATTTCTTGAAAATTGTTGATGTGAATTATCTTTACTTATGAGTTTAATCTAGATCATAGAAAAATTATTTGATTATTGTGTTAATTGGAATATTTGATCTTAATGGTTTTTATGAACTCCATAACTTGTCCTCAAGTTATGGAAAGTGAAGAGTTTTTCTTTTTAAAGTGTCATTAAGTCTCATAGGTTATGAAAATAGAAGAGTCACTATTTTTAATGTCATCATTAAATGATTTAATGTCTTCCATAACTTGTCCTCAAGTTATGGAACTTGAATTTTTTTTTTCATTAAACCTTAATTAAACTCATAAGTTATGAAAAATCCAAGAGTTTTGAAAGGTTTCAAAACTTGTCCTCAAGTTTTGGAATTTGTAAAGTTACCCCCCATGTATACTTTAATTCCAAACTAGACCTTAGAATTTTAAAAGTTTAAAATTCAACCCTTATACTATTATTATAATTTTAATTATATAGATATGTATAAGATAAAGTCGTCTTACCATTAGTAGGCCTCATTCATGAAGCCGGTCTATAAGGGGGGTATAAGGTTACTGCCTATAAAATGGCAGTTTAATGGGTGTCCACTCTCACTCACCGCTTCCTTGACCGGTGGAGGGTCGTTAGCTGAACAGGTAGGACAAGGACTATAATTCTCCCTTCATTATAAGTATAATGATAAATACTAAGTAACTAAACACTTATAAATTCCCAATCTTAGTTACTTAGGAAAATGTGAATAAGGTGCTAATCCATGAAATTACACTTTGCACTTTGTTTAAGCTGTTAGTGGAGCGTGTGTGGTTAACCGGCACACTAACCTGGACTTAACAAGGTAGGCAAAGGGTAACTTAATGTTTATCATAGTATCGTTGGAGCGTGTGTGGTTAACCGGCACATCGATTGAGGGGTAAATATTAAGGGTACCAAGTATATTTGCATGGTTACTTCACACCTTGTTTTGTGATCATCGGCATCCCAGTCACAAAACCTGAAGGGCACAGTCGAGATTGAAACATGCCATTGAAAAGTTCAATGAATCTCAAAAGAATCTAGGAGTTTCAAAACCAATTAAAACCTAATAATACATTTCGTTTATCTTGGTGGAAATTGGTGAATCGTCATTCACCTACCTTCAAATATTTTATAGCTTGGATTACGGCATCCCTCTTCCAAGTTATAAAATAGTTTGTTGGGTCCTAGCCTTAATATATCATATTGGGTGTTATATTAAGGACTTAAATCAACTTTACGTGAATTTCTCCCATTGTTGATGTCTGGTTTAGACAACAATGATCTTCCCAAACCAAGCTTTTCTAATGAATATGACTTCCCGAGTTTGGCTCATGGAAATCATACTTCTCTTCCTCCACCTCCTCCAATTATTCTTCCTAACCCACAAGTTCAAGGTCACTCAAGCCCTAATGGCAAGCAAGGTCTATGTGTGATCACATCTTAGAGATGAAGTCACATATTGACAATCCGGGAGAGTTGGGTGTCAAAGTCTTGAGAATGTTGGATGTTCAATCACTTTCTAAGTCACATAGTGAGTTCCTTTGGGACTACTATGAAACAGACTATGACATAAACCTTAATGATCATGTCGATTTGCTTGGTGCTACTGAATCAGCAATGATTTGGAACGATAGTAAAGCAAATTTGATTAGAAGATCAACTTCCCAAAAACTTTATGGACAGTGACAATGGTGACACTGGAAATCCAGAAAAAGCATTCTCTTCCCAATGGAAAGGGATTGGCCATAGTCAACCCGGTTGACCAAATGGTAAAGAGAAAGGCTAAGTCTGAGATAGTGCCATTACCAAAGGGTCCATATGTTTATTTTGCCAAAGGAAGGGGCGTTGATTGCAAAGCTGCCAAATTTACCTAAGGATGTTAAAGTCAATAAGTTTGACTCTACATCAGGTAGAGCCCATTATCTAACTATGTTAAGTTCTATTCTGAGATCCTCATTACATGATGTGACTAGATCACATGTTGATGTTTTAAGAATCAAAGAATAGAGAGAAATCTTAAAGGAAGTATATGCTGATTCTGATCGCGAAGGTGGATTTCGATCGCATCAGAATTTTGAGCAGTTGCTTAAGAAGTTATGATATATTGCTAAGGAATAGATAACAACAATTTTCCATGTGGATTGTAAGGATAAGTTTTTCCGCAAAGTTTTAAAATAAAAGAAAATTGTTTAATTTTATTTATTTGAAGTATCCTTACAATGGCATTTGTGGAAAATTGTTGCTTATATGATTCCACTGATAGCAATATTGGAAAATGGATTTGATTCTTTCATTTGTGGTAGTGTCTAAATTTACCAAATCAGGAAAGTTCCTCATCACCCAAGTTTCAATTGGACCGAAACTTGGAATCATGCAAGTTGAATACTATGATGAATGAGAACTTTCAAGCATTGGAAAATCAAGACTAATTACTTGTTCACATGGATGTGTGAGTCAAGTGAAGGACTAAAGGGATCGAGTACACATTCTTGTGCACTGGTCATGTCCACCACAAAGCTCGTTAAGACTATTTGATTTACTAAAGTTTAGTAAATATGGTTATACTTACAAGTTTAAGTATAATTCTGAAACATTGGAAAAGTCTCAATGTATGGCAGAACGAATGGGAAGAATCAAATTAGGCAGAAAGATAAAAGTTTCTCAAATCTGAAAAGATGGGAGAGTACTTTAGTATCATGTTTGTGATCATCTTAATGATTTAGAAATCATATCAGAATTAGTCCTCTAAAGGTCATCTTAGTGCATTCTTATGACTAAGAAGAGGAGTCATGAATTGTTGAAATGGTTAGATTAGGAAGATGAGTCATACTTCGTTCCAAAACAATTCTTAGAGTCATACTCCAAGATTGTAACTTGAGTGACATATCTTAAAGAAAGGTTTAAAACACTTGTCAAATGTAAGAGTAAAAGTGTCCTACTCTTGTACATTTGAAATTGGTAAGTTGTGATGTTTTGGATAAAACAAAGACCAACTAAGGCCAATTGTGTGAAGTGTTTGTCTTGATAAAGAATCCGCACTATCTCTTGAATATTTGGCAAGATAGTCTTATATGTCAAGAGGATAGTGGGAGTCTTAAAGACCCTAAAAAGAATTTCAAGAACTAATCAAGAATAAAACCTGAGGTTCTTCACTAGCACACGACTTGAGGTTTATAACCTATCGTGTTGACATATTCTGTGCCCATTCCAGTTAAAGTTGGCTTTGCATAGGAGTTCTGAAAGTTCTCAATTGGTTTCATAACAACTTGGAAGCAATGGCAGGCCCTGTACTGAGAGGTGGCAAGAAGTTAAGATTGCATAAGTTCAGTTCATATGAGTTTGGATTTGTCATTATCCTTGTCTTGTGACTATGGTTTTGACGATTCACATGGATAAGAACACATACACCATAAAATCTAAGGGTCATAAGGTTTCTCTCCGATTCATGAAAATGATGGGGAGGAAACACTTCCACCAAGTAAATTTGAAGCAGATGGCAAAAGGTCTAAACAATTGAGACTATGATTACGGCATCCCTTTTCATAGTTCTGAAATTGTTTAGATACACATGCATGCTATCTAAGGAAAGGTGTATGATTTTGATAAAGTTTTATCAAAGCATCTCGTATCAGAAATCTGAACTTTGGTAAGAAAGTCAATAAAGTATTGATTTCTAGAAGTCCAGCTGATTTCTGAGTACATGTCAAAGCTAGTGGGAGCATAAGTGTTATGCTAATAATCATCATGTTAGTGGGAGCATGATAATTATTGTTAGTGTTGCAAGTTAGCAATGTTAATTATAGAAAACAAAAGTTTCAATTCGTGAGGCTACAGGGATTGAAAAAGTTGTTTTGCTATAATTAAGGGAGAGGATATACTTCATTTCAGTTCTAAAGGCTTAGATTGAGACCTTAATCATCTTTAGTCAATAATATATATATGAATTTCATGTTGGATTGGTTCAACTTAAGGAAATTCTATATATTGCGTTCTCAAAATTCGATTATGATTACAGCATCCCTCTTCATAGTCAAATTTTAAAAACATGGCAAATAAAAATATTGTAGCAAAAGACTGGTCTAGAATCATGTCTTTATGTGAGACATCATGAATCGTGTACCATTTGCTTTGGGTACAAGATCGATTGCATGTGCTATAATATTTGTCATTTCTAAATTTTTCCAAATGCCCAGAGGCATTAAGAAGGGAAAAGGTCTAGAATTGGATATGACTAAAATGATTAAGCAATTGTCGAGGACAATCTGAGGTTTACCAAAGATTGGTTGCTCAGGGACAGTTGGAAGTATAGTGCTAATTTTGGAAAGACCATATTGACTATCACTTCTGAATAAGAGATATACTTGATCTCAGTTCTAAAGGCTTAGATTGAGACCTTAATCATCTTTAGTCAATAATATATATATGAATTTCTTGTTGGATTGGTTCAACTTAAGGAAATTATATATATTGCGTTCTCAAAATTCGATTATGATTACGGCATCCCTCTTCATAGTCAAATTTTGAAAACATGGCAAATAAAAATATTGTAGCGAAAGACCGGTCTAGAATCATGTCTTTATGTGAGACATCATGAATCGTGTACCATTTGCTTTGGGTACAAGATCGATTGCATGTGCTATAATATTTGTCATTAAGAAGGGAAAAGGTCTAGAATTGGATATGACTAAAATGATTAAGCAATTGTCGAGGACAATCTGAGGTTTACCAAAGATTGGTTGCTCAGGGACAGTTGGAAGTATAGTGCTAATTTTGGAAGGACCATATTGACATATTCTGAAAAGAGGCATCTCTTATTCAGAAGTGATAGTCAAAATGAGAATATGGAGTTGTCTCCATAGGTGGAAGTTATCTGTGTAAGATTAGAAAAGTTAATGCAAGAAGCATGTCCAAAGCAATGTACTTTGAATATGAGACTTAGTTTCCATGGAGTTGATCAAAATTGGAATACCTTATAATGACTGTTGACAAGTCTTTGTGACTTTGTACATATTCATTACAGGAGGGTCAGTGCATATAAGTTTAAAATCTAAAGAGATTTCGATAAATGATAGGAATTTGAAATTCTCACATTTTTCGATAAGGATTTGGGAGTGTGAAATTAGAATCATTAAAATTATGTTCAATTGGTTTATTTCACAAAGTAAGGATCATAGACAAAACATAGAGTGCATACTTGGTGTATGGCAAAGCTATTGTTTAAGGAAAACATAGTGTACATGCTTAGAGCGTGGGACAACTAGTGTTTTTAATTCAAGTATAAAGTTGATAAAACCGAAACAATGAATAATGAGAAATCAGTATGGTGATAAATAAAAGTGTTTATTTATATTCGTAGGGTTTGATACCATATTTGATTCATTTATTCTTGTGTTTCACTTTGCATGTTTTGACTTCCAGAATAACTAAGTCGCTCTTCCTGAATGATTAAGTTATTCAAACCATCCACAGTCAGTCATATGTTGGAAGTAGATATGAATCAAGACTGTCATGGGTTGGTTTGTAGAGGTCCAAGTTGGTGGACAAAGTGGTGCTACAACACTCATGAGTGCTCATAAGTTCTGAGTATTGGATTCAACCCGCGCTCATTTGAATCACTTCATGGATTTTATCACGAGTGATCATGAGACGATAATATCTTATATTCTTCAAACCTAGAGATATGAGTTGTTACTATGAGTTGGTGTCACACCCCAAAACCGATAACGGCGGAATGCGTTCTGGGGTGGAGGACGTCATGTACAGTATCATAACAATGCATAATAGTAAAGACAAGCAACAACATCCATTTCATTAATATAATAATTGTAATACAAGCGTGTTCTGTATAGTATGTTAGACACCAAAAGTATAATCAAAATAAAGAAGAGTCTTGTATGTGTTCCATTTTCTCAAAAGCTGCATCTGTACCTGTCTACTGATGACCTGAGAATACAAGTTATTTTGAAAGCGAGTATCAGCATAAAGCTGGTGAGTTCATGAGTATTTAGTGTCATTGCTTGTATAAAAATGATTACAACCATGTAGTATAATAATTGATCTCAATGTTGGAAAATAGTATGCTCCCTAGGAAAACCCTATGTTTTCCAGTAAAAGTGGTCTTCTACCAAGACCCGGTTGTATGTATGTTTGATCCTTTGAAAATGTAAAAGTTTTCCCAGAGAAACTATTAGTAGGAAAATATAGTTTTAGACTTCATTCATGTAAAGTAATTGGGAAAATAGTGTTTTACCCCAGCAGTATCACTGCCAGCTAATGAAATGAAAATGCAGACTCCAGGTAGTATTAAATGTACAATACACCTCGGGGAGTCTGTTTTGCCTTTAATTCTTAATGTATTAATTAAAGGTCGAAATGTGAACTTGTATGTAACCATGCTGATTGACGATCGAATCCCTGATGACCCTCCGAGTCATCTGTAGAAATGTGACATTTTGTCACCCCTAGGCCTAGTCGGCCCAGACTGTAGCTAGCAGTCGGGATATGGGAGTGTCTGTCCCGTATAGATCTATACACATAATGCCCGCTCTCCCTCCAGGAGACTCTGGTTACACGATGATAGCACAGTGAAGTGTCGTATCGAGAGATAGTATGTCACATTTTGTTGTAGTATGTTCTCTTTGTATAATGTATAATGTACTTTCTGGTATAGTGTATAGAGTGTTCTCTTGTATAGTATATAGTATTCTCTTTTTATAGTGTTTAACATGTATTGACTCATAACTGTTCGGACTCTGGTAGGTACCATTGTAATAGTATACACGAGTAGTAATCCTTAACTATACCTATTATAGTTAAATAGTAAGGTTGGTTGCATGCCTTTGATACACAAAGGTATTGAACTGAAATGAAGACTTTAATATTCAACACGAATATATATAATATATAACTAGGAATTCAACGACAGTCGGACAGATAACAATACACCCTAAGTCCACAATCAAACAAGAACAGGAAGTAAGGTGAGTTATCAGTCCTAAGTCCTTCAAGTCTTACTTATATAAATATATTGGTGTAGATATGGTTTGGGAACAGAAGGAGTTTAAAAGATTTTAGAAATATTTTATAACAATTTATCATGAAAATGAGTTTGATAAACGCTTAAAGCAGTTTTATTAGTAAAGCAGTTAAAAGTATAAAAAAAATCCTTTTGGTTGCAAGTTATAAATCACATGTGATTGATACTATAACTTGATTGATTCAACTTGTATCCCCCCCCATAAAAGCATTTAAAAACATTTAAAAGGTTGATTAAGGGGTATGAACTCACCTGCAATGAGTGAAGTGGATGGAAGTGTCGAGTAGGATGCTAGGTGTCAAGTGAGGACTTGAACACACACACGGATCCTATGTAACATGTAGTGATACATAAATGTATCTAATTAGTTGTTTAATCACTAATTAGGTAAGTAAAGACACTCTAATGCATGAAGACACTTTGTTTCAAGTGCAAGGAGTGCAAAAGGTTGCATCTAAGGAGTGTATGGCCTCACTATGGAGTTTACACTTCAATTGGTTACACTTAAGTGTGTTTACGGTTTCTGGACCATTGTCCCCATGAGTTTACGGCCGTAAACTCATGGTAATGGTGCCATTGGGTGTTCAAAGGTCTTAAACTACTCAAGGAATTATGCTAGACTCGAATTCATGGCTTAGGAAGTGATTGGGGCTAGAAATGGACACTTCTTGGAGTTTACGGTCGTAAACACATGGGTTTACGGCCGTAAACTCATGTGTGTCCATTTTTCATGTGTTTTGGTGGTTGTAGGTCGTGCATGCAAGGTTCTAGACCCAAATGTAAGCCATACAAGGTGTTAAGGGCACTTAAACACCCTTTGGAGGTGTTTACGGTTTTGGGAGACCTTCCCAAACCGTAAACTCATGTTTACACTTCTCAATCCATGTTTTAGGGTTGTAAGATCATTCAAGCAAGTTTCTAGGTCATTAGCCAAGCATTGAAGAGGGTTTGGGGCATCAAAACCCCATTTTGGGGTGTTTACGGTTCATGAATGTTCATGGACCGTAAACTCATGTTTACCCCCAAAAAGTCATGATCTTGGGGTTCTAAGTTCATGCATGCAAGTTTCTAAGCCATAGCTAAACACTAGAAGAGGTTTGGAAGGGTTTTGGGGCTTCAAAACCCCCTTTTGGGAGTTTACGGTTTTGGGAGGTGTTCCCAAACCGTAAACACAAGTTTTTGGGTCCTTTGGAGAGTTTAACCCACAAATTTGCATGCATGTTAAGTTAAACAACAAGCTAGGAAGGATTACTTACGATTTTGGAGCTTGAATGAGTGATTCTTGAGCAAAATCCGATTTTTAGAGAGAGTGTGTAGAGAGAGAAAGTTCTAAGGTGGGAAAAGACTCAAATGGTGGCCACTCAACCTTTATATAGGCCTTGAGTTAGTGGCCAGGTGGGGACACACCCAATCCCGACATTAAACGGAGTTTAAGATTTTACCCGATTAAATGACCGTAACCCGACTTAGTTGTAAACTAGAAATTTCTCCAAAGGATTATCGAGGGCATTATATGTGATTTTATTGATTTCCTACACGTAGGAAATTATGACAATAACCCTAGATGAATTATTTAACTTAAAAGTTAACGGACAAATTTTTAATAATAAAATCAATTTTATTAACGGAATGGGTTACAGTGACGGAATAAATTTCGGGTTGTCACATCATCCCCCCGTTAAGGGAAATTTCGTCCCGAAATTTAGAATTAAGTTACAAATCATGGATTTGGAAAGAGATGCAGACACTTCTGTTTCATTGAATCTTCGCGCTCCCAAGTGAATTCAGGTCCCCGCTTGGCATTCCAGCGAACCTTCACTATCGGGATGCGGCTTTGTTTCGTTCGTTTGATTTCTCGATCCATGATTTCGATTGGTTCTTCCACAAAGTTGAGTCTCTCGTTGATCTCGATCTCGTCGAGTGGGATTACAAGAGTCTCGTCGGATAGACACTTTTTCAGGTTCAATACGTGGAAGATAGGATGTACATTACTAAGTTTGTGGGGTAGGTTGAGTTTGTAAGCTACGGGGCCGATTCTAGCGAGAATCTCAAAAGGCCCTATGTATCTTGGATTCAGCTTTCCATGCTTTCCGAAGCGTATCAAGCCTTTCCAGGGTGAGACTTTCAAAAGGACCCGACCTCCCACCTGGAATTCCAAAGGTTTCCTTCGTTTGTCTGCGTAGCTTTTCTGTTGGTCTCTGGAGGCTTTCAATCGTTCACGGATCTGAACGATCTTCTCCGTTGTTTCCCGAATGATCTCTGGACCTGTGAGAGTGCTTTCAGGAACTCGTCCTTTAGCTAATTGAGTGTCACCCACCTCAGCCCAGCACAGAGGGGACCTGCACTTTCGGCCGTAGAGGGCTTCGAATGGAGCAGCTTTGATGCTCGTGTGATAACTGTTGTTGTAGGAAAATTCGACGAGGGGTAAGTGGGTATCCCAAGCCTTACCAAAGTCGATCACACAGGCTCGCAGCATATCTTCCAGAGTTTGGATGGTTCTCTCACTCTGTCCGTCAGTCTGAGGATGGTAGGCTGTACTCATGTCCAGCCTCGTCCCCAGGGAGCTTTGTAGGGACTGCCAGAACCTCGAAGTGAATCTGCTATCCCTATCGGAGATAATAGATATAGGAACACCATGCAGTCGTACGATCTCCCTGATGTATGTTCTTGTGAGTTTCTCCATCTTGCCAGTTTCTTTGATGGGTAGGAAGTGTGCGGACTTGGTCAATCTATCGACGATGACCCATATGGTATCAAGCCCACCCGTTGTCTTGGGTAGCTTGGTTATGAAGTCCATAGTGATCCGCTCCCACTTCCATTCAGGTATCTCCGGTTGTTGGAGTAGACCTGATGGTTTCTGGTATTCGACCTTGACCTTGGTGCAAGTAAGGCATTTACTTACAAAGGTAGCGATCTCCGCTTTCATATTAGGCCACCAGTATAATTTCTTGAGATCCATATACATTTTATCTGAACCCGGGTGGACGGAATATCAAGTGTTGTGCGCCTCCTTCATGACCAAGTCTCTGAAGCCACCGTGTCTCAGGGCCCAGATCCGGTCCATGAGATATAAGGTTCCGTTACCCTTGACCTGTAGGTTCTTATCCATTCCTCGCAGGGATTCTCCTGTTATATTTTTAGGTTTCAAGGCTTCGAACTGAGCCTCCTTTATTTGTGTGGAGAGACGCGAATGGATGGTCATTGTTAATGACTTGACTCTTCGACCAGAATAATCCTTCCGACTTAGAGCGTCTGCTACTACGTTGGCTTTACCCGGATGATAACGAATTTCACATTCGTAGTCATTGAGTAGCTCGACCCACCGTCGTTGTCTCATGTTGAGTTCTTTCTGGTTGAAGATATGTTGGAGGCTTTTGTGGTCGGTATAGATGATGCTCTTCGTACCATACAGATAGTGTCTCCAGATATTTAGGGCGAACACAACCGCTCCTAGTTTGAGGTCGTGCGTGGTGTAGTTGACCTCGTGTGTCTTCAGCTGTCTTGAGGCGTAGGCGATGACTTTACCTCGTTGCATCAGAACACAGCCGAGCCCCTGATTGGATGCATCACAATATACTACGAAGTCTTCTATCCCTTCGGGGAGGGACAGTATCGGTGCGGTGCACAAGGCTCGTTTTAGGGTTTGGAATGCCTTCTCTTGTTTTCCTACCCAGTCAAAGGCCACGCCTTTCTGAGTCAATGTCGTAAGAGGCTTCGCAATCCGAGAGAAATTTTGAATGAACCTTCGGTAGTAGCCAGCGAGGCCTAGAAATTGGCGAATTTCTGTAGGCGTCTTCGGTGCTGACCAGTTCTCAATGGCTTTAATCTTGGATGGGTCCACGTGGATTCCTTCCTTGCTAACCACGTGTCCTAAGAATTCGACTCTTCGGATCCAAAATTCGCACTTAGAGAACTTTGCGTAAAGCTTCTCCGATCGTAGGGTTTCCAGGACCTGTCGCAGATGATCGCTATGCTCTTCTTTACTTCTAGAGTAGATAAGTATATCATCAATGAAGACGATGACGAACTGATCCAAGTAAGGACGGCATACTCTATTCATCAAGTCCATGAAGACTGCGGGCGCATTGGTTAGTCCGAACGGCATCACTACGAACTCGTAGTGTCCGTAGCGAGTTCGGAAGGCTGTTTTCGGAACATCCTCCTCGAGTACTCGTAACTGATGATACCGGGACCTTAGATCAATCTTGGAAAAGTAGCTCGCCCCTTGCAGTTGGTCAAATAAATCGTCTATGTGAGGAAGAGGGTAACGATTCTTGACCGTCAGCTTGTTGAGTTCTCTGTAGTCGATGCACATGCGGAACGATCCATCTTTCTTCTTTACGAACAAGACTGAAGCTCCCCAGGGTGAGAAGCTTGGTCTTATAAAGCCCTTGCTGAGCAGTTCGTTAAGTTGACCGGACAGTTCTTGCATCTCCGCAGGCGCTAGACGGTAGGGCGCCTTGGCTACGGGGGTTGCTCCTGGAATTAAGTCGATTTGGAACTCGACTTGACGTTGCGGAGGTAAGCCCGGTAGTTCTTCGGGGAAGACGTCGGGGAAGTCGCGTACTACGGGAAGATCCTTCGGGTCTTTTGTTTTCCGGCTCGTATCTACAACATGCGCCAGGAATGCACGATATTCCTTACGCAAGTACTTCTGGACTCGAATACTCGAGATGATGCGAAGGCTCGTACTGGGTTTGTCTCCGTAGATCATCAAGGTTTCGTTGTTGGGTAGATTCAGACGGATGGCCTTGTCGAAGCACAAGATATCGGTACGATGGAGACTCAACCAGTCCATGCCTATGATGACATCGAAGCTTTTGATCGCTACTGGTATGAGGTCGATAGGAAACGAATGCTTATCTAGCGTGAGGGTACAACCTATGTAGATTTCGTTAGAACTTTCCGTCTTGCCGTTAGCCATTTCTACGACGAATGTTTCTTTCAGTGATCGCGGTGTTTGTTTGAGTAAGTGTTTAAAGTTTTGATTTACGAAACTTCTTTCTGCCCCACCATCGAATAGAATACAAGCATAAGTGTTATCAAGAAGGAACGTACCCGTGACTACGGTGGGGTCTGCTACAGCCTCATTATGGCCAATAGCAAGTGGTCTACCCGCTCCTCCCGCGTTTCCAGCCTTTGGACAGTTTCTTTTGAAATGTCCGACTTCGCCACAGCCATAGCAGGCCTGGCTTGCTCCCGAACTAGGAATTTGGGAAATGGGTTTGGGAGGTGCTCTGCAAAACCGGACGGTATGGCTCTTTCGGTTGCAATTCGTGCATTGCATCTCACGGCAGGGGCCGTTATGATGGAAAGAGCACTTATCGCACTTGGGTAGATTTCCCGCATATGTTTTGGCGGGCACAGGGGCAGCAGGAGTAGTGGCGGCATGGACAGCCACTGATTGTTGGTTATTGGAAAAGGATTGGTTTGATTTGCCCTTCCTTCGGTCCCCACGCTTCCTTTTGTTGTCGGGTGTGTGGGTTGGTGCAGAGGTAGTTGTAGTGGTTGTTGATGGAGTGTAAGGGACTTCATGATCAATCAACCTCTGGGCTAATTCCTTGGCACTGTCAAAGGTCGCAGGTTGTGTTGCTAGAACATTCCCTCGATATGGGGGTACTAATCCCCAGATGTATCGTTCGATTTTCTTGCTTTCGGTGGGCACCATGTTTGGGTACAGAGCCACCAAGTCGCAGAACCTGGCCGTATAGGCTACGATGTCGGAACCCTGCATTTTGAGGTTCCAGAGTTCCTCCTCAAGTTTCTGCATTTCGCCCATCGGGCAGTACTCCCTCGTCATGAGGTCCTTCAGTATGTCCCAGCCCATGGCGTTGGCTGCGACCAAGGAGAGTGATTTGACATGGCCATTCCACCACGTCAAGGCCCTTTGGGTGAAGGTGCAAGCAGCAAATTTTATCTTGCTTCCTTCGGGGCATGAGCACATTTCGAAGATCGCTTCGGTTCTCTCAATCCATTGGGACAGTGCAAGGATCCTTCCGGTTCCATTGAAGTAAGTAGGTTTGCAGCTGATGAAATCCTTATAGGTGCACTCTCGTGCACGTGGGTGGATCTCGCCATGGCTGGAGTTTGTGCCAGTTCCCGTTCCACTAACACCACCAGAGTTGACTTGTGCCAGCGCAGCGGTCACAGCTGCAGTCACAGCTGCTTGAAACATCACCGGGTCGAACTGCGGTGGGGGAGGTGGTGGTGGTGTTTGATCAACAGGCGTGCGTCTGGTCGGACGCTTGCGAGGAGGCATCTTTTACATGAAAAAAAAATTTAAAAGATGATGACAACAGTGAGAATCAATTGTAAGTATGATGAGAGTGTCTCATGGAATAAATCGCCATAGTCCAACAACTAGATAGATGCATATCAATAGAGTAAGAAAACACAAGAGCATGAACTTCCAAATAGATAAGACAACTACCAATATTACTGGTATTACTGATGTAAAATGAGTTCAGGAAAAACGACCTAACAATTGGTCTTACATCAAACCATAAGGAGAATGTTGACAGTTTTAGAGGGCTAGTTATAGTACTTTCAAAGTCAGGAATGTTTTACAGACAGGTGGGACGGAGGTATTGAAGGGGAAGGCTATTCTTCTTAGGAAGAGAGAGGATGAGTAGATAATCTTCTACTGGCGACGGGCACCCCTCTGTGGGTTACCCTTGAATCAGCCATTGTATCTATACGAGAATGGAGGGAAGATAGTTAGTAGACGTACTAATCCTAAGATACTTATAAGATGATCGTTATTAGTCGACCCAATACTTGCATAATGCATACCAATTACATGTAATTGAGACAGGATAGACCTTCGAATAAGTGACCCTAACTCTAAATCCACAACCAAACAAGGAACAGGAAGTAAAGCAAAGATCACAGATTCTAAGTCTATAGCGTCTTAGTCACAGGTAACCGTGGTGTATCCACTTAGCAACTATTGCCCTACTAGTAACGACTCTTTTAGTTCTCACATATGTAGTTAATAGAATGCAGAATACTCCTATAGTATTCTTATTCAGATGTTCTTGTAGTAGTATTGGTAAGTTTTTAGTCTTGCTGCAACACCACAACCATTCTTAGGCACATGCTAGTCACTCCTAGGAAAATGTAGTTGATCAGGCTACATCCACCCAGATTTGACCATATGTCTCTAAGCCCAATTGTGCTGTTCAACAACCTTAATACTTTTGTTATGTTCTAGTTAATAGGTTTTATACAAACAATCCTATGTGTGCATGCAACCCTAATTGGATCTATGTTTTCACTATAAGACATACAACTATATGAACACAAAATAAACCCTAGCATGCTTCTATAATTTTCGAAAATTATATAGAAGTGTAGTAGACATACCTTTGTTGTTATATAGCAATAACAACTAGTTTCCTTGATCTCTTGAACTCTTGAAAGCAAGCACCACAATTGTAGTGCCTCTAATGGCTCACAAACACCTTGAAGCAAGAAGGCAATTAAGAGAGAGAGGGGAAGGATGCTAATTTCGGCCCTAGGGTTTCCCTTGGAATCAAGTGGCCTAAAATTGAAGCATAGGGCATCTATTTATACTGTAGGGTGCTAGGGTTTCAGTCTAAACCCTAATGGATAGCTTAGCCACCAAGCAGCCCAAGGAACCTTCTGGAATGAGGCCTTTGGACGAAAATATGATGATCCCTCATCATAATTTCGTTCCCCCTTAGTCCATTAGGTTTCCCAGCCCAAAACTCAACTATCACACATTTGACAATTTATACCCCTTTATTTAATTAATCTCTTTTAGTCACCAAATTAATTCCTAATTAATTTATGACTAATACTAATTAAATAAATATGATTTCTCCTTTAATATATTATTCTTATAATATATTAATAAACCATAATATCTTCTCTCTCATATCAAATTACCTTGTCAAGTTGCTTTGGTGAAGGCAACCCAAAAGGACCATGCACACTCGGGTCAAGTACATACCAAATATAGTTATGGACTTAGACACTAATCCAACAGTCTCCCACTTGGATAAGTCTAGTAACTACATCTCACATATGACTTCCGTATCCGATTAGCAATCGTAGCTTTCAATAGCCGCTGTCAACTCTGACCAATAATCTGTCCTTCAGATAAGGGATCGTATAATCCTCTGTTCTAGATATCATGCTAACAATACTTATTGTTTAGCATTTTATTTCTTGATCTCTGATTTGTTCGACATAGAACTCAGTTGAACACATCAACTTCATCCTGACCGGGCCCGTCACATAAGTCAAACCAAATCATCAAGTGGCCAAGATATCGCTTTTATTCTCATAGAATAAAAGGAACAGAAAAACGTCGACTAATATGCCTTTATCATTTACTAGTTAAACCACACACAATAATGCGTTTTATAACATCAAGTTACTGATGCGTTTTCGCATTATCAATGTATAATCAACTAGCAAACAATAACCATATCTCTAGGTTTAAAGATTATATGATATTATCATCTTGCGATCACTTGTGATAACATTCATGAAGTGATACCAGCAAGTGTGGGTCTATTCCAATGCTCAATACAAATTTCATAAGCACTCATAAACTTTGCAGCAAACCTTTGCTATGTCTAAAACTTTTCAGACAATCTACAAACAAATTTATGACAATCTTCCTTCATATCTACTTCCAATATATGAACGATTGTGGACTGTTCGAATAATCTTATTATTCAGGAAGTCAAAACATGCAAAATTGAAACAATAGATAAATAATCAACACAAGATAGAAGCTTTCTTATAAATAACACACCTTTATTTAATCATCAAATGTTGAATACATGATCATCCATTACAAGTTTCCTACCTATCTAATCTAAACTAATATCGTCCTTCAGCCCTACGCTCCTAGCGTGCTGCAAATGCTTAACCCTACTCAGTCCCTTCGTGAGGGGATCTGCTGGGTTATCTTCTGACGATACCCTCTTCACAACGAGGAGTCCCTCTTCTACTCGATGTCTAATAAAATGGTATTTCCTGTCGATATGACGAGATCTGCCATGATCCCTTGGTTCCTTGGTTAAGGCAACCGCTCCTTCATTATCACAGAAAATTTCCATGGGCTCTTTTATGGATGGCACAACTCCAAGGTCTCCAATGAAGTTCTTCAACCATATAGCCTCCTTTGACGCCTCGCTCGCCGCAATGTACTCTGATTCGCACGTTGAATCAGCTACGGTTTCTTGCTTGGAACTTTTCCAAGTCACTGCTCCTCTATTCAGGGTAAAGACCCAGCCCGACTGCGATCGGTAATTATCCCGATCTGTCTGGAAACTAGCGTCACTGTACCCTCGCACCCTTAAGTCATCACTCCCACCCAGGACTAGAAACCATTCCTTAGTCCTTCGTAGGTACTTAAGAATATTCTTGACAGCAATCCAATGTGCCCTACCAGGATTCCCTTGATATCTGCTGACCATGCTCAAAGCGAAAGCCACATCAGGGCGAGTACAGGTCATAGCGTACATAATTGAGCCAACTGCGGAAGCGTAAGGTACTCGGCTCATATCAGCTATTTCTGCCTCTGTACTCGGGCTCTGAGTCTTACTCAGTTTGGTATTGCATTGGATTGGTAACTCCCCTTTCTTGGAATTTTCCATACTAAAACGTTTTAGTACCCTTTCCAAGTATGTATCCTGACTGAGTCCTATCAGTCTCTTACTTCTGTCTCTCACTATCCTTATTCCCAGAATATATGCAGCCTCTCCGAGGTCCTTCATAGCGAAACACTTCCCAAGCCAGGACTTGACCTCCTGCAATGTTGGGATGTCGTTTCCTATGAGTAGTATGTCATCGACATACAATACGAGGAAGCTCACTATACTCCCACTGGCCTTGACATATACACATGACTCATCTTCATTTCGCAGAAAGCCAAACTCTTTGACCTTCTCGTCAAAACAAAGATTCCATCTGCGAGACGCTTGCTTTAATCCATAAATGGATTTCTCAAGCTTGCACACTCTATTTGGATGCTTTGCATCGACAAAACCCTCTGGCTGATTCATGTAAACATCCTCAGCCAACTTCCCATTTAGGAAAGCGGTTTTTACGTCCATCTGCCAAATTTCATAATCATGAAACGCAGCTATCGCAAGCATTACCCTAATAGACTTTATTTTCGCAACTGGTGAGAAGGTCTCATCATAGTCAACTCCAGGAGTTTGAGTAAAGCCCTTCGCGACCAATCGCGCTTTATAAGTGTGCACTTTCCCATCCATGTCTGTCTTCTTCTTGAAGATTCACTTGCACCCGACCGTCTTACGACCTGGCACATTGTCAACCAAATTCCAAACTTGGTTGTCATACATGGACTGAATCTCGCTATGCATTGCCTCTTTCCATTTAACAGACTCTGGGCCTGCCATGGCTTCCTTGTAGCTGTTAGGTTCGTCCAGATTTACTAGTATACTATCACTAATAAACGTATCCCCGTCAGTAGTAATATGGAAACCATAAAACTGGGGTGGAACAACAACTCTACTTGAACGTCTAAGAGGTAAGGACTGGTCAATAGGTTCAACAGGAGTTTCCTCCTCAGGTTGCATGCCAGTGTCAGAGGTTCCTTCTTCTCCTGACTCTTGAAGCTCTTCAAGGTCAATCTGACTCCCACTGTCTCCTTGGCTTATGAGTTCTCTTTCTCTGAAAACCCCTCTCCTAGCAACAAAGACAACATTGTCATTGGTCTATAGAAGAGATAACCAAAAGACTTCTGTGGATAGCCGATGAAATAACACTTCTCACTACGAGGTTCTAGCTTGTCGTGAGTCTCTCGTCTTACGAAAGCTTCACAACCCCAAACCTTGATATGTGCTAACGAGGGAGCTTTCCCTGTCCACATCTCGTGAGGCGTTTTGGTAACCTTCTTGGTGGGAACTAAGTTAAGGATATGGGCGGCAGTCTCCAAGGCATACCCCCAGAATGAGATTGGTAACGAAGCACGACTCATCATAGAGCGAACCATGTCCAACAAGGTTCGATTACGTCTCTCAGCCACACCATTCAATTGTGGCGTTCTAGGTGGCGTCAATTGTGAAACTATTCCACACTCTTTCAGATAGTCGTGAAACTCAAGACTTAGGTACTCTCCCCCTCGATCAGATCGAAGCATCTTGATTTTCCTGCCCAACTGATTCTCTACTTCATTCTTGAACTCTTTGAACTTTTCAAAAGTTTCTGACTTTTGCTTGATTAAGTAGATATATCCATATCTGCTATAATCGTCTGTAAAAGTCACGTAGAAGCGACAAGCGTCCCTTGTGGTGGATCTAAAGGGTCCACATACATCTGTGTGTATGAGATCCAATACACCCTCACCCCTTTCACATGTGCCAGTAAAGGGTGACTTGGTCATCTTCCCAAGTAAACAAGACTCACACACGTCATTGTCCCTAAGCTCGAAAGACTCCAAGACTCCATCCTTTTGGAGTTGGGCTATGCGTTTCTTGTTCACATGGCCAAGGCGACAATGCCACAAGCATGCTTTGTCCAAACTTGTGGACGAATCAATATTCAAAACATCATTTCCTAAATTATCAATAACTAACACAGATTCATAAATCCCATTACAAGGTAATGCATTGAAATAAAAGACACCATTCAAATAAGCATTAATAGAACCATTACTATTATCAAATGAATATCTGAAACCTTGTCTAAACAAACCATGAAAAGAAATGATGTTTCTTGCCATATCTGGCGAATAGCAACAATTATTTAAATCTAGCCCTAACCCATTACTCAGCACTAAGGAATAAACTCCGATCTTGGTTACTGGTGAAGACTTCTTGTTTCCCATGATCAAGCTTATCCTTCCATGCTCCACTTCCCTACTTCTTTTTAGGCCCTGCATATCAGAACAAATGTGGTAACCACACCCTGTATCAAGAACCCATGAAGTAGCAAATGATGAGTTATTAGATTTAATTAAATACATACCTGCGAAGGTGGATTTTATCTTCCCATCCTTAATATCTTGCAGATATTTAGGGCAGCTTCGTTTCCAGTGGCCCTTCTGGTGGCAATAGAAGCACTCTGCTTCCTTGGGGTCAGAAGAGGGCTTAACAGAACCTGCTTTGGTCCCACTAGAAGAAGAACCATCTTGGGTCTTACCCTTATGGTGGCTCTTGTAAGGAGCCTTCCTCTTCTTTCCCTTTCCTTGGCCAATTGCCAACACAGGAGCAGCTACAGTAGAGGATGATGCAACAGATTTGTCCTTGAGGTTGCTCTCAGCTGTCCTCAGGAGCCCTTGAAGCTTACTTAGGGTGACCTCTTCCTTATTCATGTGGTAGGTCATTCTGAACTGGCTGTAGCAGGAAGGCAAGGAGTGGAGGATGATGTCGATAGCCAAATCCTCATCAAACTTAACATTAAGTTTGAGAAGACGATCAACATATCTTTGCATTCTTTGCAAATGAGCAGTTAGGGATTCTCCACTCCCCATCTTAGCGGTGATCATGTTGGTGATGATCTCATAGCGCTCTTGCCTCGCGCTCTGGTGGTACCTGTCCAGCAAATCTTGATGCATCTCATATGGATACATGTCCTCATAGGACTTTTGGAGTTCGAGGTTCATGGTGGCCAACATGATGCAATGAACTTTCGTTGCATCACGCTCGTGGGCCTCAAAGGCGGCCATCTCTTCAGGAGTAGCTTCTTCTGGGTTGATCCTTTCAAGCTTCTCGTCTAGGACATATCTGTTGTCCTCATAACGAGTTATCATGCGAATGTATCTCATCCACTCGTTGAAGTTCGAGCCATCAAATGTCACTTTTTGACACAGGTTCATCAACGAGAATGACCCAGAAGTGTTGTTGTTTGCGTTTGCGTTTGACATCTGAAATAGAAAGGAACAAAGTTTGATTAGAATGAATCCCTAATTAAACACCCACATGAGAAATTAGGGCTAGGATCCAACAACATTATTTACAACTTAGAAAAGGGATGCCGTAATCTAAAAGTAGATAATTTGAAGGTAAGTGAATGACGATTCACTAATTTTCACCATGAAAAACGAAAGAGGTTAAGTTTTAAATGTATTTGAAAATTCCTAGATTTCTTTTGAGATTCATTGAAAATTTCAATGGCATGTTTAAATCTCGATATGCACTTCAAATTTGCGACTGGGATGCCGAGGATCGCAAACAAGTTTGTGAATAACCATGCGAATCATCATGGTGCACTCAATGTCTTCATCACCTAATCAATGTGTTGGTTAGCCACGTACGCTCCATTGATCTATGATAAGACATCGAGCCACCCTTTGTCACCAATGTCAATCCAAATTAGTGTGCTGGTTAACCACGCACGCTCCACTAACGTTTGACAGGGGTACAAAGTGTAATTCCATGGAATAGCATCATTTTCACATTTTACCCTAAAGTAACTAAGAGTGGGAATTTGTAAAACAATGTAGTTACTTTAATATTTCCATTATACTTATAATGAGGAATTAAGTGCCCTATCCTATCCGTTCGGCTAACGACCCTCCACCAGTCAAGCAAGCGGTAGATGTGAGTGTACATCCATTAAGCGCCATTTTATAGGCAGCAACCTTATACCCACCTTATAGACTGGCTTCGTGAATGAGGCCTACTAGCGATAAGACAAGCTTATTCTTATACATATATATAATAATTAATCTTATAATATCATAATTGTATAAGGGTGTATTTTAAAACATTTTAAAATACTAGTGTCTTTGTTGCATTTAAAATTTTCGAAAATTAGACAATTTAATTTAAAATTTTAAACACCAAAAATCTTTGATTTAATAATTATCAAAATTAAACAATTAATTTAAATTATTAAATCATGAAGGATTATCATAAAATTAAACAATTAATTTATCCTAATCCTTTTTATCCCCTAGATTTCGAAATTTATGGAAAGGATAATTCAAGATCTTCAATTATCTAGTTTAAACAATTAAGTTGATAATCACAAAGATGGCATTATCCAAATCCCTAAAATTTTGGGATCTTGTCTTGGGGGGCAAGGGATTTTCGAAATCCCTAGGGTTTCATAACCCTAATTTCGAAATTTGGAGGCTAGGCAAAAAGGGTTTAAGAACCCTACAAAAAAATCGCCAACTAGGGTTTCTTAACCCTATTTTCGAAAAAACACCAAGCCTTAGGGTTTACTTGCCATAAACCCTAATTTGTCAAATTCATAATATGTATCAAATCAAATTGAAAACAAAAACCAAAGTCTCTGATACCACTAATAGGTTTTATACAAACAATCCTATGTGTGCATGCAACCCTAATTGGATCTATGTTTTCACTATAAGACATACAACTATATGAACACAAAATAAACCCTAGCATGCTTCTATAATTTTCGAAAATTATATAGAAGTGTAGTAGACATACCTTTGTTGTTATATAGCAATAACAACTAGTTTCCTTGATCTCTTGAACTCTTGAAAGCAAGCACCACAATTGTAGTGCCTCTAATGGCTCACAAACACCTTGAAGCAAGAAGGCAATTAAGAGAGAGAGGGGAAGGATGCTAATTTCGGCCCTAGGGTTTCCCTTGGAATCAAGTGGCCTAAAATTGAAGCATAGGGCATCTATTTATACTGTAGGGTACTAGGGTTTTAGTCTAAACCCTAATGGATAGCTTAGCCACCAAGCAGCCCAAGGAACCTTCTGGAATGAGGCCCTTGGACGAAAATATGATGATCCCTCATCATAATTTCGTTCCCCCTTAGTCCATTAGGTTTCCCAGCCCAAAACTCAACTATCACACATTTGACAGTTTATACCCCTTTATTTAATTAATCTCTTTTAGTCACCAAATTAATTCCTAATTAATTTATGACTAATACTAATTAAATAAATATGATTTCTCCTTTAATATATTATTCTTATAATATATTAATAAACCATAATATCTTCTCTCTCATATCAAATTACCTTGTCAAGTTGCTTTGGTGAAGGCAACCCAAAAGGACCATGCACACTCGGGTCAAGTACATACCAAATATAGTTACGGACTTAGACACTAATCCAACACTAGTATGATACTGACCCTTTGTATGAATGGATTGTACATATATATACTTAGTTAAATATTTTATTATTTAAAAAGTATATATTCTTGTTCAGAGTGTTTTAATCCCGATGTGTTTATAGTTTGTATATCTTTTATGGGTTGATATACTCGATTCACTATAAACAATGCTCTGATACCAATCTGTCACACCCCAAAACCGAGAACGGCGGAATACGTTCTGGGGTGGAGGACGTCATGTACAGTATCATAACAATGCATAATAGTAAAGACAAGCAACAACATCCATTTCATTAATATAATAATTGTAATACAAGCGTGTTCTGTATAGTATGTTAGACACCAAAAGTATAATCAAAATAAAGAAGAGTCTTGTATGTGTTCCATCTTCTCAAAAGCTGCATCTGTACCTGTCTCGAAAGCGAGTATCAGCATAAAGCTAGTGAGTTCATGAGTATTTAGTGTCATTGCTTGTATAAAAATGATTACAACCATGTAGTATAATAATTGATCTCAATGTTGGAAAATAGTATGCTCCCTAGGAAAACCCTATGTTTTCCAGTAAAAGTGGTCTTCTACCAAGACCCGGTTGTATGTATGTTTGATCCTTTGAAAATGTAAAAGTTTTCCCAGAGAAACTATTAGTAGGAAAATATAGTTTTAGACTTCATTCATGTAAAGTAATTGGGAAAATAGTGTTTTACCCCAGCAGTATCACTGCCAGCTAATGAAATGAAAATGCAGACTCCAGGTAGTATTAAATGTACAATACACCTCGGGGAGTCTGTTTTGCCTTTAATTCTTAATGTATTAATTAAAGGTCGAAATGTGAACTTGTATGTAACCATGCTGATTGACGATCGAATCCCTGATGACCCTCCGAGTCATCTGTAGAAATGTGACATTTTGTCACCCCTGGGCCTAGTCGGCCCAGACTGTAGCTAGCAGTCGGGATATGGGAGTGTCTGTCCCATATAGATCTATACACATAATGCCCGCTCTCCCTCCAGGAGACTCTGGTTACACGATGATAGCACAGTGAAGTGTCGTATCGAGAGATAGTATGTCACATTTTGTTGTAGTATGTTCTCTTTGTATAATGTATAATGTACTTTCTGGTATAGTGTATAGAGTGTTCTCTTGTATAGTATATAGTATTCTCTTTTTATAGTGTTTAACATGTATTGACTCATAACTGTTCGGACTCTGGTAGGTACCATTGTAATAGTATACACGAGTAGTAATCCTTAACTATACCTATTATAGTTAAATAGTAAGGTTGGTTGCATGCCTTTGATACACAAAGGTATTGAACTGAAATGAAGACTTTAATATTCAACACGAATATATATAATATATAACTAGGAATTCAACGACAGTCGGACAGATAACAATATACCCTAAGTCCACAATCAAACAAGAACAGGAAGTAAGGTGAGTTATCAGTCCTAAGTCCTTCACGTCTTACTTATATAAATATATTGGTGTAGATATGGTTTGTGAACAGAAGGAGTTTAAAAGAGTTTAGAAATATTTTTATAACAATTTATCATGAAAATGAGTTTGATAAACGCTTAAAGCAGTTTTATTAGTAAAGCAGTTAAAAGTATAAAAAAATCCTTTTGGTTGCAAGTTATAAATCACATGTGATTGATACTATAACTTGATTGATTCAACTTGTATTCCCCCCCCCATAAAAGCATTTAAAAACATTTAAAAGGTTGATTAAGGGGTATGAACTCACCTGCAATGAGTGAAGTGGATGGAAGTGTCGAGTAGGATGCTAGGTGTCAAGTGAGGACTTGAACACACACACAGAGCCTATGTAACATGTAGTGATACATAAATGTATCTAATTAGTTGTTTAATCACTAATTAGGTAAGTAAAGACACTCTAATGCATGAAGACACTTTGTTTCAAGTGCAAGGAGTGCTAAAGGTTGCATCTAAGGAGTGTATGGCCTCACTATGGAGTTTACACTTCAATTGGTTACACTTAAGTGTGTTTACGGTTTTTGGACCGTTTTCCCCATGAGTTTATGGCCGTAAACTCATGGTAATGGTGCCATTGGGTGTTCAAAGGTCTTAAACTACTCAAGGAATTATGCTAGACTCGAATTCATGGCTTAGGAAGTGATTGGGGCTAGAAATGGACACTTCTTGGAGTTTACGGTCCTTGGACCACTCCTTGGGGAGTTTACGATCATAAACACATGGGTTTACGGTCGTAAACTCATGTGTGTCCATTTTTCATGTGTTTTGGTGGTTGTAGGTCGTGCATGCAAGGTTCTAGACCCAAATGTAAGCCATACAAGGTGTTAAGGGCACTTAAACACCCTTTGGAGGTGTTTACGGTTTTGGGAGACCTTCCCAAACCGTAAACTCATGTTTACACTTCTCAATCCATGTTTTAGGGTTGTAAGATCATTCAAGCAAGTTTCTAGGTCATTAGCCAAGCATTGAAGAGGGTTTGGGGCATCAAAACCCCATTTTGGGGTGTTTACGGTTCATGAATGTTCATGGACCGTAAACTCATGTTTACCCCCAAAAAGTCATGATCTTGGGGTTCTAAGTTCATGCATGCAAGTTTCTAAGCCATAGCTAAACACTAGAAGAGGTTTGGAAGGGTTTTAGGGCTTCAAACCCCCCTTTTGGGAGTTTACGGTTTTGGGAGGTGTTCCCAAACCGTAAACACAAGTTTTTGGGTCCTTTGGAGAGTTTAACCCACAGATTTGCATGCATGTTAAGTTAAACAACAAGCTAGGAAGGATTACTTACGATTTTGGAGCTTGAATGAGTGATTCTTGAGCAAAATCCGATTTTTAGAGAGAGAGTGTAGAGAGAGAAAGTTCTAAGGTGGGAAAAGACTCAAATGGTGGCCACTCAACCTTTATATAGGCCTTGAGTTAGTGGCCAGGTGGGGACACACCCAATCCCGACATTAAACGGAGTTTAACATTTTACCCGATTAAATGACCGTAACCCGACTTAGTCGTAAACTATAAATATCTCCAAAGGATTATCGAGGGCATTATATGTGATTTTATTGATTTCCTACACGTAGGAAATTATGACAATAACCCTAGATGAATTATTTAACTTAAAAGTTAACGGACAAAGTTTTAATAATAAAATCAAATTTATTAACGGAATGGGTTACAGTGACGGAATAAATTTCGGGTTGTCACAGTTGGTTATACATTGATTGCACGAAAACGCATTTGGTAACTCGATGTTATAAAACGTGCCTTTGTGTATGATTCAACAAGTAGTAGAACAAGCCATATGAGTCGAAGTTTATCCATTCCTTTTACCTTCGGGATAAAAGCGATATCTGTGGGCCCCTCGATGATTTAGCGATGACACATGTCAGTGCTTGGCCAAGCCAGGAGTGATTTGATTTGTTCAATCAGTCAGTCATCATAAATCGAAAATCGGGAAACAACAAATGGACAGAGAGAATGATTATAATCCATGTCTCAGTCCATATGATATCTAGAATGGAGGAATATACGATCCCTTATCTAATGGACGCGTCATTGATTTGTTCAGAGTTTGACAACGGCTTTAAGAGCTACGATTGCTAGTCGGGTTATGAAGTCGTACTTGCAATAATAGTTTTAGACTTGTCCAAGTGGGAGACTGTTGGATTAGATGTCTAAGCCCATAACTATTATTGGTATGTACTTGACCCGAGAGTAGCATGGTCCATTTGGGTTGCATATCATCAGGACAATTTGTTAGGATGGACTTTTGAGAGAAGGTTATTTATGGTTTATTAATATATTATAAGTTATAATATATTAATATGAAATCATATGTTTTAATTAGTATCGATCAAGAATTAATTTGGAATTAATTTAGTGATCAAAAGAGACTAATTAAATCTATGGGGACTAATTATGATAATTAGTTATATTTATATGTGTTGGGTTTATGATCCATGTTAGACCAAGTTTATGTATGGATACATAAAAAGTTGGGCCACATAAACCATGGATCATAAAACCCATGGGTATGGATTATGGGTTATACCCATGACCCTTGGAATCCTACATATAAATAGGTTACTCCATAGTCAAAATCACCACTTCTTTTCTTAGAGAAATATGGAGGTGTTTTGGTGCATGGAATTCTCTCTCAAGAGCCACCTTTGTCCTAGGTATGTTGTGATTCCATTTGAGGCATTTCATACTATTGGTGCTAAGCTCTTAAGGCCAAATACATCAAGACTTCAAGCCACATAAAAGGTATGTTTCCCTAACTAGTATATTATATGGTTTATGTCAAATGCATGCTAGTTATAGGTTTAATGCCCTTGAAACCATTTGCATGTATAATATAGAAAACATAGATCCAAGGTATTTAGGGTTGTATGTGCACCATAGGATGTTGTAGTATACCATAACCCAAAATTTTTCCCCAAACTAATTACATCCTTAGTATCAATGATATTGACAGTCAGCTAATCTTTTGTAGAAATCTTTGTTCAAATACTTTCATTCTTGTAATTCTAGAACTCTATGGAACTCCTACTCTTATCTAGTTATTGAACTATGACGATTTAGTTCATGGGACTCATTCATTAACTTCACTATTGAATTCTTATCATTGTACTCATCTTTTAAACTTATAGTTGAAAGATGCCTCCTCGTAAGTCAACAAGGCGTAATCCTCCAATTATTCCAACTCAAACACCACCTCCACCACCCCCCCCCCCTCCATAATTCGATACGACAACTCTTAATGTTGCGGTAGCTGCGGCTGTTGCTACAGCCATGGCACAATACCACAACAACCAGGGTACTATTGGAGGTGGAACAGTCGTTCATTCCACACCAGGTGATGTCACTGTACGCTCGTGAGAGTGCTCTTATAAAGATTTCACCAACTGTAAACCCCGAATCTTCAATGGAATCGGTGGAATCATTGCTCTGTCGCAATGGTTCGAGAAGACGGAATCGATCTTCGAGATCTGTTCCTGTATTGAAGGAAGCAAAGTCAAATTTGCTGCATGCACCTTCAGTGATAGAGCCTTGACGTGGTGGAATAGCCATGTCAAGTCACTAACTTTAATGGTGGCTAATGCTATGGGCTGGGAAGCTCTTAAAGGACTGATGATTGAAGAGTACTGGCCGAGGGGCGAGGTTCAAAAACTGGAACAAGAACTCTGGAGCCTGACCATGAAGGGCTCCAACATAGTGGCATACACTGCCAGATTTAGCGATCTGGTGGCACTATGTCCCAATATGGTTCCCAATGAGGGGAAGAAGATTGAGAGGTACATTTGGGGGCTGGTGCCTCCATTTCAGGGGAATATCTTAGCTTCAAACCCCACTACTTTCGACAGTGCCAAGCGATTGGCACAGCGGCTCATCGATCACGGGGTCCCTACCCCGTCAACAACAACAACCCTAGCCATCTCAGAACCCTCCAAAGCCGCCGACAACAAGCGGAAGTTCTGGGATAACAAAAAGAGAAAATCAGTGCAGAACTCTGCCAAGAAGCAGCAAGTCGTGGCTGTTCATGCCGCGATTGTGCCTGCTGCTACTGCGCCGAGAAAGCCGTATATGGGGAATTTGCCCAAGTGCAATAAATGCACTTTCCATCATAATGGTGCCTGCCGGGAAATGCAGTGCGCTAACTGCAACAGGAAAGGACACACAACCCGTTTCTGTAAGGCTCCGGCAAAGCCAATTACCCAAGTGCTCGGTGCTGGCGTGGGCCAGGCTTGCTACGGTTGTGGCGAGGTGGGCCACTACAAGAGGGACTGCCCGAAGGCAGGAAATGCTGGCGGAGTGGGAAGAATTCTGGCGATAGGCCACGAGGAAGCTGTAGCTGATCCTACGGTGGTTACTGGTACGTTTCTCCTCGATAATTCATATGCATGCATACTATTCGATAGTGGAGCAGAGAGGAGTTTCGTGAACCAAAAATTTACTCATTTACTCAAACAAAAACCACGTGCACTAGAGGAATCATTCACTGTAGAAATGGAAAACGAGAAAACGGAAAGTACTAACTGCATATACATAGGTTGTACTTTAACTTTAGATAGTCATTCTTTCCAAATCGACCTCATGCCGGTCTCAATTAAAAGTTTCCGCCGTTCCTGGTTTTAGGGTGTGACAGACCAAGAAGTGAAAGACATGTCATGCATTCCTTGCACACATCGTCGATACAAACCAAGAAGTAAAAGACATTCAGAATATCCCCGAAGTACGCAACTTTCCCGACATCTTTCCAGAAGAACTACCGGGATTACCACCACAACGTCAAGTCGAATTCCGTATCGACTTAGTTCCAGGGGCTACCCCAGTAGCCAAATCGCCTTATCGTCTGGCACCAGCAGAGATGCAGGAACTTTCCAGTCAGCTTAACGAACTTCTCAGAAAGGGATTCATTAGGCCAATCTTCTCACCATGGGGAGCACCGGTCTTGTTCGTAAAGAAGAAAGATGGATCGTTTTGTATGTGCATCGACTACAGAGAGCTGAACAAACTTACCATCAAGAATCGTTATCCTCTACTGCGCATTGACGACTTATTTGATCAACTTCAAGGAGCAAAATACTTCTCGAAGATAGATCTAAGATCCGGGTATCACCAATTACGAGTGTTAGAGGAGGAAGTCCCCAAGACAGCCTTCCGAACTCGTTATGGACACTACGAGTTTGTAGTAATGTCGTTCGGATTAACCAACACACCAGCTGTATTCATGGATCTAATTAATAGGGTGTGTCGTCCTTACTTGGATGATTTTGTTATCGTCTTCATCGATGACATACTTATCTACTCCCGAAGTAAGGGGGAACATAGTTAACATCTACGGAAAGTATTAGAAACATTACGATCAGCGAAGCTCTATGCAAAGTTCTCTAAGTGCGAGTTTTGGATTCGAAGAGTCGAATTCTTGGGCCACGTTGTTAGCGAGAAGGGAATACACGTGGACCCTTCCAAAATCAAAGCCATTAAGAACTGGTCAGCACCGAAGACACCTACGGAAATTCGTCAATTTCTAGGTCTCGCTGGCTACTATCGCAGGTTCATACAGAACTTCTCTAGCATCGCTAAGCCGCTTACTACACTGACCCAGAAAGGCGTGGCCTTTGACTGGGAAGAGAAACAAGAGAAGGCGTTCCAAACACTGAAACAAGCCTTATGCACCGCACCGATATTATCCCTCCCATAAGGGATAGAAGATTTCGTGGTGTATTGCGATGCATCCAACCAAGGGCTTGGGTGTGCTCTTATGCAAAGAGGAAAGGTCATTGTCTATGCCTCCCGTCAGCTTAAGACACACGAAGTCAACTATACAACACACGATCTTGAGTTAGGAGCAGTGGTATTTGCTCTGAAGAGCTGGAGACACTACCTGTATGGTACAAAGAGCACTATCTTCACAGAACACAAGAGCCTTCAACACATATTCGATCAGAAGGAACTCAACATGAGACAACGACGGTGGGTCGAGCTACTCAATGACTATGAATGCGAAATTCGTTATCACCCCGGCAAGGCCAATGTAGTACCTGACGCCCTGAGTCAGAAAGAATACTCTGGTCAGAGAGTCAAATCTCTGACTATAACTATCCATTCACACTTGTCCACACAAATTAAAGAGGCTCAACTCGAAGCCTTGAAACCCGAAAATGTGGTGAGTGAATCCCTGAGAGGGATGGATAAGAATTTAGAAGTCAAGGGTGGCGGAGCCTTATATTTCATGGATCGGATCTGGACACCGAACCACGGTGGTTTCATAGACTTAGTCATGACCGAGGCACACAACACACGTTATTCCGTCCACCTAGGTTCGGATAAGATGTATCTGGATCTTAAGAAACTATACTGGTGGCCTAACATGAAAGCAGAGATTGCTACCTACGTGAGTAAATGCCTTACTTGCGCCAAGGTTAAGGTCGAATACCAGAAACCATTAGGTGTACTTCAACAACCGGAGATACCAGAATGGAAGTGGGAGCGGATCACAATGGACTTCATAACCAAGTTGCCCAAGACAACGGGTGGACTTGATACCATTTGGGTCATCGTCGATAGATTGACCAAGTCCGCACACTTCCTGCCCATCAAAGAAACTGACAAGATGGAGAAGCTCACAAGAACATACATTAGGGAGATCATACGACTGCATGGTGTTCCTATATCTATTATCTCCGATAGGGATAGTAGATTCACTTCGAGGTTTTGGCAGTCGCTACAAAGTTCCCTTGGAACGAGGCTGGACATGAGTACAGCCTACCATCCGCAAACCGACGGACAAAGTGAGAGGACTATTCAAACCTTGGAAGATATGTTGCGAGCCTGTGTGATCGACTTTGGGAAGGCATGCGATACTCATTTACCCCTTATCGAGTTTTCCTACAACAACAGTTATCACACGAGCATAAACGCTGCTCCATTTGAAGCCCTTTATGGCCGTAACTACAGATCCCCTCTGTGGTGGGTTGAGGTGGGCGACACACAGTTAGCTAAAGGACGAGTTCCTGGCAGCACTCTCACAGGTCCGGAGATCATTCGGTAAACGGCGGAGAAGATCGTTCAGATTCATGAACGATTGAAAGCCTCTAAAGACCGACAGAAAAGCTACGCTGACAAAAGAAGGAAACCCTTGGAATTCCAGGTGGGAGACCGAGTCCTTACGAAAGTCTCACCCTGGAAGGGCTTGATACGCTTCGGAAAGCGTGGAAAGCTAAATCCAAGATACGTAGGGCCTTTCGAGATTCTCGCTAGAATCGGTCCTGTAGCTTACAGACTCAACTTACCTCGCGAACTCAGTAACGTACATTCTACTTTCCACGTCTCGAACTTGAAAAAGTGTCTGTCCGACGAGACTCTTGTAATCCCACTCGACGAGATCGAGATCAACGAGAGCCTCAACTTCGTGGAAGAACCTGTAGAGATCATGGACCGAGAGGTCAAGCAAATGAAGCAAAGCCGTATCCCGATAGTGAAGGTTCGCTGGAACGCCAAGCGAGGACCTGAATTCACTTGGGAGCACGAGGATCAAATGAAACTGAAATATCCTCATCTTTTTAATTAGTTAATTGTAACTACTTATTTGCTTAAACTCTAATTTCGGGACGAAATTCCCTCTAACGGGGGGATGATGTGACAACTCGAAATTTCTATCTTGTACAACCATTCACTTCAATCTAAGTCAGACTTATTTCTGCTAACTTTTAGCACTGTTTAGAGTCTGTTTGGGTGTTCTAAAGCCTAGTACCTTCAAGAGGTAATTATAGGAAGTATACTCTAGAGTTCAATGTGCAACATTTAAGTCTCAAAACTCCAAGAGTTTGGAGTTTACGGCCATAAAATGGAGTTTACGGCCGTAAACTCTAAGGTATAAATATGACACTTAGTCTTTTTAGTCATTTTTACCACTTTCAAGCCTAGAACTCATTCTCTCTCAAGTATCATCCGATTTTTCACTAAGATCTTCAAGATTGTAAGTGTTTCCTTCCTTGATTAGTTGATATACTTCAATATCTAGTGATTGTACATGATTTCATCCATGAAATCTCTCCATTTTGATAGATCTTCAAGTGTTCTTCATTTCACCAAGAACACACACTAGTGTTCTTGGACCTTAAACACCCTTACAAGCTTCTATATTGTAAGTACTCTTGCCTTAGCTTTTTATATGCTTGAATCCCTTAGTTTACACCTAGAAAACATCAAGAAAACAAGATCAAAAGGAGTTTACGACCAAGGCAATCTCCTTTGGCCGTAAACCCTAATTAAGGGTGCAAATGAGCCCTAATCCCTTCCAAAGCCTTGGAACCAAGTATAGAATACTTCCAAGAAGAGTATAGGACCTTAAACAACAAAAGAATCAAGAACACATGGTGTTTACGGCCAAGGCAATCACCTTGGGCCGTAAACCCTAAAAAGTGGTGCATATGTGCCACTATTCTTTCCTAAGGCTTAGACTTGATCATAGAACACTTCATTATGACTTGTAAGACCTTATAACACAAAATGGTACAGAAAACCATGAGTTTACGGCCGTGAACTCCCTTGATCATGCCATTTTGGCCATAAACTCTAATGAGAGGCCATACTCCCCTTATATGCAACCCTATGTTGTTTAACACTTCATAACAAGTGTTTCCTAGTCCCTAAGGTTGTTCCATTTCATGATTAGTTGTTATAAACACTAATTAGATGCATATATGTGTCATCATATGCTAAATAGGGTCCGTGTGTGCTCAAGTCTTCACTTGACACTTAGCTTCCTTTACCAATCTTACCATCGCATCACTTACTACAGGTGAGTTCATACCCCTTAATCTATCTTTTAAATGATTTTAAACGCTTTTATGGGGGGAATACAAGTAGAAAACATGTTAGTTATATAATCAATCACATGTGATTTATAACTATGTTTCAAACAAAGGATTTCATACACTTCAAACTATGTTTCAAACAAAGGATTTTTTTATACTTTCAAACTGTTTTATCAATCAAACTGCTTTTAAATCGTTTTATAAATTGACATCAAGTCATCAATATTTATTATTAAACTCTTCAAATGTTTTACAAAACTTCTTTTTAAACTTATATATTGTCAAATGCATGTCTATATATGTATAGTTATATAAGTAATGTTTAAAGGACTTAGGACTGATAACCCGCTTTATTTCCTCTTCCTTATTTGGATGTGGCCTGAGAGTATCAGTTATTTGTCTGAATGTCTATCAAATATCAGTTATATATTATGTATACATATGTAGATATAAAAATACTATCAATCAGTTCAGTACCTTTGAGTAGCAAAGGCATACCTCTATTTATTCAAACTACAGAAATTACTAGTAAACTATAATAGGTATAGTTTAGGAGAATACTATCATATACAAATACTATAACAGAGAATACTATAACAGAGAATACTATACAAAGAATACTATACCGAGAATACTATACATAGAATACTATTACTATAACAAGATTCAGAGATAACATAATGTGAGATACTACTTCATGACACATCGACCATTTCGTTATGTCACGTTTTGTAACCAGAATCTCCGGGAGGGAGAGCGTCAGTTTGCGTATAGATCTATACTGGATTGACTATCCTACACCTTGCTGTTCGCTACAGTGGGACTTGCAAGTCTACGGGTGCCAAATGTCATTTCTTCCGACGTCTTTCATCGTCGTGTTATAGTCGGTTTAGTATGGTAACAACCTCATCACATTTTACCTTATATAAGCCTTTTGGGTTTAAGATAGTTACTACTTCAGTATTTAATACAAATAATACTGCAGTACACATACATTTTCCCATTATATTCAAATTGTAATCTTCTCACATAAAGGGTAATATAAAACTATATTATGGTAATGATAGTCATATTTGGGAAAAGCTTCCACTTTTACAAAGAAACAAACATACAAAACAGTCGGGTCTTGGTAGAAGACTACTTTTTATACTAGTAGAAAATATAGGATTTTCTAGGAGTTTTTCAAACATATACAAACATTTACATTGAACATTTACAAACATTTTCATCAAACCTATACAAATATTGACACTAAATACTTATGAACTCACCAGCTTAAATGCTGATCAATTCTTTCAAAATAACTTGTATTCTTAGGTCATCAGTAGACAGGTACAGTTGAACAGGTTTTGAGAAGACGGAGCATGTTCATGACTCGTCTTTTATTTTGATTCATTTTTGGTGTCTTATTACAATGAAAGAACACACATGTATGAAATTATACTATTAATGCAATGGATGATGTTGTTGCTTATTTACTACTTTGCATTGTTATGATACTGTACATGACGTCCTCCGCCCGAAAACGTTTCCGCCGTTCCTGGTTTTAGGGTGTGACAGGCTTGATCCTCACCATAAAAATTTCATGTAGAGACCCTATGCCTTAACCAATCGACTAATAAAATCCTTACAACTTATAACGACAGATCCCCGAATCATTCCTGGCATCTAGACTCCTAAGTACCTATGTAATAAATACCACGCTCGTTCCTAGCCCACAATAGAGATAAGAAACGAGAAGCAAAGGACATTGAGGGTAACCTAGAGATTTATAATCTTTCCGAAGTGGATTCCAGAAGTCCTTTCGGAAATGTTATCTATACGTGGCAAGTCGAGTTCGGAAATTGACTCAACTAATGAAGCCATTTCCATAGCCAGACCACCAAGGACACTAAGTGCCAGCAAGAACACCGAAGCCATCTGGTCAAGGGAATGACCCATTAAGTATGAGAGTTACCAAACCAAGACTTGAACCTCAGAGAACGCCTATCCAACTCATAAAGAGGAAAGGCTAAGTATCCATAGGACCACTGACTACTAAGAATCAAACAAACCCATCCTTAAGGATCGATATCCCCCATCCCAAAACAAAGACTTGCTCGACCCGTCCCAAAGGCATCCCAAAAAGTATGAGGCTAACTATTGGATATAGTGTCTAAGTCCATAACTATATTTGGTATGTACATGACCCGACCCGGCATGGTCCATTTGGGTTGCACTTCACCCGAACAATTTATGGATAATCGTTTGAGAATAGTATAAGTTATGATTTATTAATATATTATAAGTCTTAATATATTAATATAAAATCATATTATTTAATTAGTATTGATCTATAATTAATCTAGAATTAATTTAGAGATCAAAAGTATGACTACTTAAATATGGGCTCTTGTATTTATATAGTGTGGGCTAATGCTTATTTGGAATGGGCTAGGCTTGCATGGAAAGTCCATGGATACTCCATGGAGCTTTAACCCATGGATCTCATGGAAATGAAAAGACATGGGTATTAGGGTTTACATGGATGTAACCCTAATCCACCACACTATATAAAGGTGGCTTTGGTTCTTGAAATTGCACTAGTTGATGTGTGTAAACTAAGAGGGCCGATTTCAAGAAGTTTGTGACTATTCTCTCAAGTTTCCAAGTTTGTGGTGATTTGTGACTTCCATTTGAGGCATCCACATTATTGGTGCTAGGCTCTCAAACTCCAAGCAATCAACTACTACTACAAGGTAAGTAATTCTACTAGTTTTATTTGATTTAAGTACACCATGCCATGCTAGTTAGGATAAGAACCTTGGAAAAATAATTATTTGCATGTATCTTAGTCAAACATAGATCCAAGTTTTCTAGGGTTGCATGTACACCATAGGAGTGTTAGAATGCTGAAAACTCATCAGTGGTATCAGAGTCGGGTTTGTTTATTTGATACTTGATGCAAAAAAAAAAAAAAAAAAAAAAAAAAAAAAAACTTGGAAATCGAAGTTTTGTTCAAAAGCTCGTATCAAAATTTCAAGTTTTGTATATGTACTTACGATTCTTGAAATTTTTGATATGAACATTCATAAACATATGAGTTTAGAAGATCATAGAAATTATGTGCTAATAATTGATTAGATTAATTCTTGATCTTTATGTGTTTTAATGGAGTCCATAACTAGTTCTTATGTTATGGATAACCAAAAGTCACATTTATAAATAACCATTAAAAGAACACATAGGTTACAAAAAATGAAGAGTCTTCATTTTTAATAACCATTAACTCATAAGTTATGAGAAATGAAAAGTCTTGAAAGTTTACAAAACTTGCCCTCAAGTTTTGGAACATGTAAAGTCAGATTAAAAACTTTAGTTCCAACCCCTAGAATTTCAAAAGTTAAAATTCAACCCTTATACTTTATAATATTATAAGTTTAATAATATTTATATATGTATAAGATCAAGTCGTCTTACCGCTAGTACGCCTCATTCATGAAGTCGGTCTATAAGGGGGGTATAAGGTTGTTGCCTATAAAATGGCAACTTAATGGGTGTCCACTCTCACCCACCACTTCCTTGATCGGTGGAGGGTCGTTAGTCGAACGGGTAGGACAAGGACTTATAAATTCTCATTAAAAGTATAATGATAATACTAAAGTAACTAAACTTTATTGAATTCCCAATCTTAGTTATTTTAGGAAAATGTGAATAAGGTGCTAATCCATGAAATTACACTTTACACTTTGTTTAAGTCGTTAGTGGAGCGTGTGTGGTTAACCGTCACACTAACTTGAACTTAACAAGGTAGGTAAAGGGTGACTTAATGTTTATCATAGTATCGATGGAGCGTGTGTGGTTAACCGGCACATCGATTGAGGGGTAATACATTAAGGGTACCAAGTAATTTGCATGGTTACTTCACACCTTGTTTTGTGATCCTCGTCATCCCAGTCACAAAACTTGAAGGGCACACTCGAGATTGAAACATGCCATTGAAGAAAGTTCAATGAATCTCAAAGAATCTAGGAGTTTCTAAACCAATTAAAACCTAATTAAATATTTCGTTTTTCATGGTGGAAATTGGTGAATCGTCATTCACCTACCTTCAAATATCTTATAGCTTAGATTACGGCATCCCTCTTCTAAGTTATAAAATATTGTGTTGGGTCCTAGACTTAATATTACATTTGGGTGTTTTGTTAAGGACTATCTCTATATTTAATCTAATCTATTCCCTCTTCTTTTCAGATGTCTTTATAACAATGCTTCTGGCTCAAACCCTACTAGCTCCTTCTCTCTCATGAATCTTTGTGGGAGAGTCATCTTTGATGGGTCCAACTTTACAGATTGGATCAGAAACATCAGGATGGTCACTCGGTATGAGAACAAAGAATATGTTCTCAACAAGGAGCTGAAGGTACCCGAGCCAACTGCTACTCCTAAAGAGCTTGCTGAATATGAGGTACATGAAAGAGATGCTACAAAAGTGGCATGCATCATGATGGCCACCATGACAGCCGAGCTCCAAAAGTCCTATGAGGACTATTATCCTTTTGAGATGCACCAGGACTTGATGGACCGCTACTATCAAAGTGCTCTTCAAGAGCGATATGAAATAATCTCCTCCATGATAACAACCCGAATGAAGGATGGTGAACCCATCACGGGCCACATGCAGAAAATGCAAAGGTATGTGGACCGTTTACTGAAGCTGAATGTGAACTTCCCTGAGGAGTTAGCAATAGACATCATTTTGCACTCCTTGCCATCGTGCTATGATCAATTCCGCATGACATATCACATGAACAAGGAAGAAGTCACCCTCAGCAAACTTCAAGGACTCTTGAAGACCGCCGAAAGTGGTCTAAAGGGTAAGTCGGTTGTTACTACTCCTACTCCTACTCCAACTGCGGCCAATGTCTTGGCAATCGGGCATGGCAAAGGGAAGAAGAGAAAGAACCCTTCTAAGGGTACCAAGGGTAAGACCCTTGAAGGCTCCTCTTCAAACAAAACCAAGAAAGGTTTTGTCACTCCTTCTGCTAACCCTAATGAGGCTGAATGCTTCTATTGCCATGAAAAGTCACACTGGAAGCGAAACTGCCCAAAGTACCAGCAAGATTTGCAGGATGGGAAAGTAAAACCCAACCATGCAGGTATATACACTATATTCTCTAATAACTCACCTCATTCTAAGTCTTGGGTCCTTGATACAGGTTGTGGTATTCACATATGTTGTGATTTGCAGGGACTAAAAAGAAGTGAGAATGTGGAGCAGGGAAAGATAAACTTGATCATGGGAAACAGGAAAGCTTCACCTGTCACCAAGATAGGAGTTTATTCCTTAGTGCTAAATAGTGGGTTTACATTAGATTTGAATAAATGTTATTATTCGCCAGAAATGGCAAGAAATGTTATTTCCTTTCATGCATTGTATAAACAAGGTTTTACCTTTTATTTTGATAATAATAATGCTAGTATTGATGCTTTCTTTAATAATGGTCTTTATTTTAAAGCATTACCTTGTGATGGCGTGTATGAAACTGTATCTGTTGTAGATAATCTAGGAAATAATGTATTGTGTATTAACTCTTCCACTAGCTTAGATAAAGCATCCTTATGGCATTGTCGTCTTGGACATGTAAGCAAGAAACGCATAGGCCAACTCCAAAAGGATGAAGTCTTGGAGTCATTTGACCTAAAGTCAGATGATAATTGTGAATCTTGTTTGCTTGGTAAAATGACAAAGTCACCTTTTACTGGCATTTGTGCTAGAGGTGAAGGTTTGTTGGACCTCATACACACGGATGTGTGTGGACCCTTCAGAACCGCCACAAGAGATGCTAATCGGTTCTATGTGACTTTTACTGATGATTTTAGTAGATATGGATATGTCTACCTAATCAAGCATAAGTCAGAAACCTTTGAGAAATTCAAAGAGTTTAAGCAAGAAGTGGAGAATCAGTTGGGCAGGAACATTAAGATGCTTCGATCCGATCGTGGTGGTGAGTATCTTAGTACTGAGTTCCTTGACTATCATAAGGAATGTGGGATTGTCTCACAATTGACACCTCCTAGGACACCACAGTTGAATGGTGTAGCTGAGAGGCGCAATCGGACCTTGCTGGACATGGTTCGTTCCATGATGAGTCGAGCTTCGCTACCAATCTCATTTTGGGGGTATGCCTTAGAGACTGCCGCCCATATCCTTAATCTAGTCCCTACAAAGAAGGTTGCCAAAACACCTCACGAGGTGTGGACTGGAAAAGTTCCCAATCTAGACCACATCAAGATTTGGGGTTGCGAGGCTTTCATGAGACGCGAGACTCACGATAAGCTCGAACCCCGAAGCGAAAGGTGTATTTTCATCGGCTACCCACAGAAATCCTTTGGTTACATCTTCTACAGACCCAGTGATAATGTGGTCTTTGTAGCAAGAAGGGGATTCTTTCGAGAGAGAGAATTCATGAGCCAAGGAGACAGTGGGAGGCAAATTGACCTTGAGGAAATTCAAGAGTCAAGTGGTGAAGGAACCTCAAACCCTAGCCCTCAACCTGAGGAGGAAACTCCTGTTGAGCCGACTGAAGAATCTATACCTCTGAGGCGTTCCACCACAGTTAGGAATGCACCTGAGCATTATTATGGTTTTCATATTACTGCAGAAGGTGAGACACTTATCAGTGATAACACACTGGTAAATCTGGATGAGCCTAACAGCTACACGGAAGCCATGGCAGGCCCTGAGGCTGCTAAATGGAAAGAGGCTATGGATAGCGAGATACAGTCCATGTATGACAATCAAGTTTGGAACTTGGTTGACAATGTACCTGATCGTAAGATAGTTGGGTGCAAATGGATCTTCAAGAAGAAGACCGACATGGATGGTAATGTACACACTTATAAGGCACGACTGGTTACAAAGGGTTATTCTCAAACTCCGGGAGTTGATTATGATGAGACCTTTTCACCAGTGGCCAAGATTAAGTCTATTAGGGTTCTGTTAGCCATTGTTGCATTTCATGATTATGAAATATGGCAAATGGATGTTAAAACCGCTTTCCTTAATGGAAAGTTGGCTGAAGATGTTTACATGGTTCAGCCAGAGGGTTTTGTCAGTACAGAGTACCCCAGTAGAGTGTGTAAGCTCGAGAAATCCATTTATGGATTAAAACAAGCACCTCGCAGATGGAATCTTTGCTTTGATGAGAAAGTCAAAGAATTTGGCTTTTCAAGGAGTGAAGATGAATCTTGTGTCTATATCAAGGTTAGTGGGAGTATAGTCAGCTTTTTGGTACTGTATGTGGATGACATATTACTCATAGGAAATGACATCCCAACCCTGCAGGAAGTAAAGTCCTGGCTTGGGAAGTGTTTTGCTATGAAGGACCTTGGAGACGCTGCCTATATCCTAGGGATAAGGATTTTGAGAAACAGGAGTAAAAGACTAATTGGACTTAGTCAAAGCACCTATATAGACAAAGTGTTGAAAAGGTTCAACATGCATAACTCCAAGAAAGGAGAGTTATCCATCCAGAGTAACGCCAAATTGAGTAAGACACAAAGCCCTAGTACTGAGGCTGAGATAGCAGAAATGAGTCGAATACCTTATGCTTCAGCTTTAGGATCGATCATGTATGCTATGACGTGTACTCGACCTGATGTAGCCTTTGCTTTGAGCATGGTTAGCAGGTATCAGGGGAACCCTGGCAAGGCACACTGGACTGCGGTAAAGAATATCCTCAAGTACCTACGGAGGACTAAGGACTGGGTCCTTACCCTCGGTGGCAGTGAGGACTTGAGAGTTGTAGGGTACAGTGATGCTAGCTTTCAGACTGACAGGGATAATTTCCGCTCTCAGTCGGGCTGGGTCTTTACTCTAAACGGAGGGGCAATTACTTGGAAAAGTTCCAAGCAGGAGACAGTGGCTGATTTCACTTGTGAATCAGAGTATATAGCAGCAAGCGAGGCAGCAAAGGAGGCTATATGGCTAAAGAACTTCATCGGAGACCTTGGAGTTGTATCAGCTATAAAGGAGCCAATGGAGATTTTCTGTGACAGCAATAGTGCGGTTGCCTTAGCCAAGGAACCAAGAGATCATGGGAGATCCAGACACATTGACAGAAAATATCACTTCATCAGACATCGAATAGAAGAAGGAATCCTCGTGGCAAAGAGGGTATCATCAGATGAGAACCCAGCAGATCCCCTCACAAAGGGACTGACTCGGGCTAAGCATCTCCAGCATGCTCGGAGCATAGGGCTGAAGGATGATATTAGTTTTAGTAGTTAGATAATCTTGAAATTTGTAAAATGTAATTGACATTTGATGATAAATAAAAGCTGTTATTTATGAGTAAAGTGTTGCTATCTCTTGTCAATCGTTTACTATTATTTCTTTTTGCATGTTTTGACTTCCAGAATAATTATGTTATGGTTTATATCATATTATTCAAACTCTCCACAGTCGGTCATATGTTGGAAGTAGATATGAATCAAGACTGTCATGGGTTGGCTTGTAGAGGTCTAAGATGTTAGACAAAGCGGGGCTACAGCACTCATGAGTGCTCATAAGTTCTGAGTATTGGATTCAACCCACGCTCACTTGTATCACTTCATGGAATTTATCTCGAGTGATCGTGAGACGGTAATATCATATAAGTCTTCAAACCTAGAGATATGATTTGTTGCCTATGAGTTGGTTATGCATTGATTGCACGAAAACGCATTGGTAACTCGATGTTATAAACCGTGCCTTTGTGTGTAGTTCAACAAGTAGTAGAGCAAACATATGAGTCGAAGTTTATCTGTTCCTTCTAGGATTAGAAGCGATATCTGGGCCCCTCGATGATTTTGTTTTGACCTATGTATCGGGCCCGGTCAGAACTAAATTGATGTGTTCAGTTAAGTTCTATGTCAAACAAATCGGAAATCGGGAAACAAATGCTGGACAATAAGCAAGACAATGTTCCATGTATTTGTCCGGCTGATATCTAGAACAGAGGATTATATGATCACTTATCTAAAATGGCGCTTCATAGTTCAACAGAGTTTAAAGAGCTACGATTGCTGATCTGTTCCTGAAGTCATACTTGCAACTATAGTTATTAGACTTATCCAAGTGGGAGACTGTTGGATATAGTGTCTAAGTCCATAACTATATTTGGTATGTACTTGACCCGACCCGGCATGGTCCATTTGGTTTGCACTTCACCCGAACAATTTATGGATAATCGTTTGAGTATAGTATAAGTTATGATTTATTAATATATTATAAGTCTTAATATATTAATATAAAATCATATTACTTAATTAGTATTGATCTATAATTAATCTAGAATTCATTTAGAGATCAAAAGTATGACTAATTAAATATGGGCTCTTGTATTTATATAGTGTGGGCTAATGCTTATTTGGAATGGGCTAGGCTTGCATGGAAGGTCCATGGATACTCCATGGAGCTTTAACCCATGGATCTCATGGAAATAAAAATACATGGGTATTAGGGTTTACATGGATGTAACCCTAATCCACCACACTATATAAAGGAGGCTTTGGTTCTTGAAATTGCACTAGTTGATGTGTGTAAACTAAGAGGGCCGATTTCAAGAAGTTTGTGACTATTCTCTCAAGTTTCCAAGTTTGTGGTGATTTGTGACTTCCATTTGAGGCATCCACATTATTGGTGCTAGGCTCTCAAACTCCAAGCAATCAACTACTACTACAAGGTAAGTAATTCTACTAGTTTTATTTGATTCAAGTACACCATGCCATGCTACTTAGGATAAGAACCTTGGAAAATAATTATTTGCATGTATCTTAGTCAAACATAGATCCAAGGTTTCTAGGGTTGCACGTACACCATAGGAGTGTTAGAATGCTGAAAACCCATCACTAACTACATCACGCGGCCTTAACCCTAACGATAACAATGTTCACCTTAGGGTTTAGAGGTACTATTTTTGGGACGTCGAGTACACGATCCTCATTAACCATAACCATCAATCCACCTCACCATATAGGACGTGAAGGCATAATACCTCTGTGTAGGGCTGAGATGACCAACACCCAGCTAGAAAGAGGACAAGTATCGAAAAGCACTCTTACAAACCCCGAGATCATTCGGGAAACGATGGAGAAAATAGTTCCAATCAAGGCACGACCCCAAGCAACGTGAGACCGACAAAAGAGTTATGCCGATAAATGGTAAAAGCCTCTGGAATTTCAAGCCGGAGATCAGGTGCTATTGAAGGACTCTCCCTAGAAAAGGAAGATCCAAGTTGGAAAGCGGGGCAAGCTAAACCCATGATACGTCGGGCCGTTCGAGGTTCTTTTCCGGATCGGTCCGGTGGCCTACAGACTACTACTACCCTCAGAATTTAACAACGTACACCCCGCATTCCACATATCAAAATTAAAAAAGGTGCCCATCAGATAAAACCCTCACCATTTCCTTGGATGAGATCGAGATAAACGAGAATCTCCTGTTCGTCGAAGAGCCGGTGGAGATAATGGACAGGGAAGTGAAGCGTACAAAACAAAGTCGCATTCCTACTGTGAAGGTTCGATGGAATGCTCAACGCGAACCGGAATTCACATGGGAACGTGAAGACCAGATAAAGCTAAAGTACCCTCACCTATTCTCTCGTTCATAGTTCTATCTTTCAAAAGAATTTCGGGATGAAATTCCCTCTAACGGGGGGATGATGTCACAACTAGCATTTTTGGCTAGGAAATTTTGTCCTCATGTACTCAACTCTTGTATAATTGGTAACTTTAAGTTGATATTGTGCACTATGCTCATTCAAAATCAACTATTTGAACCAAAACTCACTCGTGAAGTTCAAAACCTAATTCAAAACATCTCATACACTTAACTGTGGGTTCGTAACCCTAATATCCCGATTCAAACTCAGAATGTATTTGGATCTTCGTATTGGGCCTAATGGGCCAGTAAACTTTCAATTTAGCTATTTTGGGCCAAGGAACTCCATTTGGGCTCTAAATGAACCTACATTCATTAAACCATAGCATTTTGGGCCATGTTGGGCCTAAAATGACTCACTTCATTATCATGGGGCTTAATGGGCCGTGAACAACCTTCTTGAACTTAAATGGGCCAATAACCCATTATGTTCACCCTCTTTGGGACGTAAACCCATAAGAGGGCCCAATGGGCCGAAAACCTTCATCTTGGGCTTATAAATTTCGAATATATTCAAAAATGGCCCAAACAATTATTTTCTCCTCCCCCTCACTCCATTCTCGGTTTTACCATAGATAAAAAAAAGAAAAAAAAGCTTAGTTTGTTTAAACTTTGACACCTCTTTATTGCATGGTGGTAATCCATGCAATAACCACCAAATATCTATGGAAAATCTCATGTTTCTAGATAAGTCATTTGCTCACAAATAACAAGATTAGTACATCTCTCTCTATCTCTCTTCTCTCTTCTTACCCTCGACCATAAGGTCTTCACCACCAACAATCTTCAGTTCAAACACAATATTTTCTCTTCTTTTCCTCTCTAGCACAAGGAAATTCCTCTCTCCATTCCTCCAAATTCTTGTGGGTTCTAAGGGTGCATCAAGAACTCTCCATGAAAACTCATTCATTCTTAGTAAGTTATTATGAAACTCTATTACTTTTGATTCAAGTTTAATCTAGAAATCTCTCCTTAAACCACTCTCATTTCGTGATTTAAGCTCCTAGAACCATCTAGGACTCGAAATTCTCTTCAAGAAGTGATCTAGGCCGAAATCGCCTCCAAACTCTTCACCAAAACCGAATCCATCAAACCAATGTGAGTTTATAACCCCTATTTTCAGTTTTTACTATGTTTTGGGGGAGAATACAAGTTGTTTTGTGTAGATCTATAAGTATATGCATGATAATGTGTGTTTTTCATGATATAAGTTGTGGTTATGTGTTAAAAACTTCAAAAACCTAAAAATATGCTAAAATATGATGATATTTGTAGAACATAACACTTGTTACAACTTATTATACAAAGAAAAGGTTTAAAACACTTAAAAGTTGTTTAAAACTAAGAAAAGTGCATAAGAGGGCCAAAAATGACAAAATAATCAAAAGTGGGGTTATTATATATAACTCACGGTTTTAAGGGACCAAAAAGGATTTATTTTTTATAAATATGAATCTTTATGGTATTTGTGATTTTAAAAGGGCTAAAAGTGTAAACTTTCACAAATGGGCCTCATTTTGGGCTTCCACGGTTTTGGGCTAAATTTGTAAATTTTTGGACTTTTGTGGGCTTAAGTGTCATTTTAAACAAAGTTGAGCCAATAATGTCATTTTTCGATTATAAGGGCTGAAAATGATAATTTTATCAAACTTGGGCCAAAAAAGAAATAATTACTATACTTTTGGGCCGAAAATGATCTTTTGACAAAAGTGGGGTTAAAAATGTTATTTTACTCAAATCAAGCCCTTAAATGTAAACTTCTGGTTTTAAAGGACCTAAAGTGTCATTTTTACCAAAAATGTGCCTAAATTGTAAATTTTCGGTTTGAAGGACCAAAAATGTCTTTTTACAAAAAATGGGTCTTTTATGTCATTTTGGTAAACAACTAAATTTAACAACCAATGTAACAACAAACGGATCAAGTACGTCATTTACATGCTTATTGGTCCTGGAATATAATTTACATGTTTAGTGGGCCTTAGTTGTCCTTTTACATGTTTATTGGGCCTGGAATATAATTTACATGTTTAGTGGGCCTTAGTTGTCCTTTTACATGTTTATTGGGCCTGGAATATAATTAACATGTTTAGTGGGCCTTAGTTGTCCTTTTACATGTTTATTGGGCCTGGAATATACCTTACATGTTTATTGGGCCTTTGTGGTCCATCTACATGCTTGTTGACTTCACACATTCACATACGCACTCGTTGGGCTTTGAAAACTAAATACTTACACGTAAACAATATAAACTGTGCAATTTCACATTTTAAGGATCTTGTGAGACACTTCGTTTGGCACCTATCGAGTGTACAACTGTAGCTTGTAGTTATAACCAAAGTCTTCTGGAGGGAGAGCAGGAGTTTGTGTATAGATCTATACGGGGGTGACACCCCACACCTGAGCTGTTCGCTACAGTTAGACTAGGCCAGTCCAGGGTGACAAACCTTACCATAAACACGTCGACGTCCGAAAACGTCATGACAGGCGGATTAGTCATTATCAAGTATGGTTATAACGACTCACTTAGAGGAATTAACTCCATTATAAAAATTTACGGAATATCTTTACAGTTTGGTAACACGGAAATTTACACTGATAAGACTACAACGTTTTATAGACAAACAATATCGGATTTTCTGGGACCATTCGCTTTATACATTTTCAAACATTAACACACATGCTATAATACAAGATCTGACACAAACATTTCAAATCGTTTTTTCGGAAAATATCGGATTTTCTGGTGTTTACAAAGTAATACAAAACATTTTACTCAAACATACTTATGAACTCACAAACATTATATGTGTTACCTTTTCAAATTAACTTGTATTCTCAGGAAATCGTTGAGCAGGTTGGTCAGCAAGAATACCTGGATATTTTGTTGTGTTTTGTTATCACCGTATTTTGGATATTTTGGCATGTAATATTGAAATACAATACTTGATGTAAACAATGACAGTTGTAATATTACATGTGTGATGATGATGATGTTTTGTTCAATTATATACACTGTGATGATACTACAAAAATGAAGTCACCCAACCCCCCGGACGTTTCCGCCGTCTGGTCCGGGGGTGTGACATGGGGGATAGTTGTAACACTCCAAATCAGGTATTACCCGTGGAACCCTTGAAATGATTTAGTTGGAAAAAATGGTCCCTTTTACTACGCTGGGCGTACCTAAGAGTATGCTTACCCTAACTAGCCTCCTTCACCCTCAAACGTCCCTAAAACCCTAAAATCATTAGAGTGTATGTTCTTGAGCTTGTGAGTGTTTAAACACCATCCTTTTGGTGTGTTTGCTTCAAGGAAGAGAAGGAAACAAGCTTGAACGAGGAAGGGCTTCTGGATCTTGCATTTAAAATAGCTTAGGAAGCTTGAGGAGGTAAAAAGCTTTCACCTTGGTCATCATTATCATTTCTAGAGCTAGGGTTTTCTATATGGATCATTTTTGTGTTCATGGATCACCTCTAGAGAGTTGGAGCAACTCCAGAGCTTAGGATGAGCAGATCTAAGGTCCCTTGATTCATTCATGTCATAAAAATGGTGTCTTGATGGGTGTTTTGACCTCATGCATGGATTAAGACTCTTGGAAAGATCTTAATGGGTTGTTGGGAACATATGGAACATGTAAAGGCATAAAGTTGCCAACTTTATGCCTTAGGACGTCTTAATGGACTCAGATCTAAAGACTGGACGTTAGAACATCGAGTATTAAGAACATAATGGAAGAAGTTGCTTAATATGCTTGTACGGTGGGCGTAGTATAGCGTACGCAGCGCGTACAACTCAGGGACTCAGTACGCTGAGCGTACATGAGTGGTACGCAAGGCGTACGCACTCAGATGGGCTTGGACTTGTTTTGGGCTTGTAAGCCCTTTGGACCTTAATCAGTCATTGTGCATGGTCATGTTTTGAGTTAGTAGGCTGATTTATCTGTTTTTGGGCCATGGATGTTATGGTTGGGCCTTATTGGGCCATGACGGCCATTAATGATTTTGGACATAGACTTTGGGCCCATTAGCAATGAAGGACTTTTGGGCCATTATGAAAGGACTTGGGGCTTAGGTTCTTTAATTGGAATATATTCAACCCTAACTTTGGGTTAATAATATTATTGTTCCGCACGGGTGGTTACGGACTGTTAGGAGAGAAACTTTCGGATTCAGCAGACAAAGGTGATTTTTCTTACCATACCAATGGGTCTAAGGCACCAAGGTCGGCCCATTTTATGATATGTGGATTGTTAATTAATTATGCGTCATGTTAGTATGACATTTGCATGGAAGACCCCAGGGGGTTCCCGTGGCAGTAGATTGAGGCCATGTGGGGGTTCCATGGCATTTGGTATAAGACCTTAGAGGGTTTCCAAGGCATCCTAGTATATTTGCATGTTTAGCTTGTATGATATTTTTCTTGGTAGTGAAGACCATGTGGGGGTTCCTATGACTGTTAGTGAAGACCATATGGGGGTTCTCATGGTTGGTAGTTAAGACCATGTGGGGGTTCCAGTGGCACTAGGTATAAGACCTTGGAGGGTTTCCATGGCATCCTTATATGTAGTATGCATGGCTTATGTGGTTTATGTATCTTTTATAGCTAATATGGATTATGTGATTATGTGGATTGTGTGGGGTATGCTCTGGGGAACTCAGTAAGCATTAGCTTACAATTTGTTGATTTGCTTCAGATACTTCTGAGCCTAAGGGCATGGGCAAGGCTTGATGGCGCGACATGCACTCTCCTGTATTTGATTTGATGGGACACTCTGATATTTGAAATAAAATGTTGATGTTATGGATTTTGAAAACAATCGTCATTGATATTTCATATTTTATGGGAATGTTTTGATTAAATTAAAATGAAAAATTTATTCAGAAATTTGGATCGTTACAGTTGAACTGGTAAGATCAAATCTCAACTCACAGCTCCATACTCAACTGCCTACAACCACCATGCGACTAACTTCATCAAAATCCCAAAATACCAATGATACCCTTAAAGTCAAACTTGGTCAACCATGGTCAAATTCAAAGTCAACAGTCCATGTTGACCCAACTCGTCGAGTGCACCAACCGACTCGTCGAGTTCCTTCAGTTCTCAGAAATCCGGGGAAAACCCTAGTCAACTCGCCGAGTTATCGCAGCAACTCTTCGAGTTCAAACAGTGTCCAGAATATCGCGGAAACCCCGGGCCAACTCACCGAGTTGGATAGGTAACTCGTCAAGTTTGCCCAGTCTTAACTCATTCAACCACTTTCTAAGCGAGTCTAAAGCTCTAAACTATAGATCTGACCCCCTAGGGCTGAGATACCACGTAAAGTTGTTGGCTTTACGTCCATGCATGGCATTAAGGGGGCTAAAACACTCAATCATAGCTTCTTAAGGGATTTAGGGCATGAAGGAAGGCCAAGACTTGATAAAGATGCAACTTTAAGTCAAAAGAGGCTATGAGATGTCCAGATCTGAAGTCATAGCTTCATGACATGCTCAAATCCAACAATGATCCCAACATGACCTAATAATGACCATAAACTCCCACATGAAGAGATCTAGCAAATAAATGACCAAGGTATCAAATTTATACCTCAATATGGCTGCCACAACAGAGAAGACACCGGATCTACATCCTCTCCCTTCAGCTATGCACCTCCTACTTCAAGCCTCTTCAAACAAACACCAAAAATGAACTCTTTAAGCTCCCACACACTCAAAATGGTAGGAAAAGCATGAACTAGGGTTTCTCTGGACAATGGGGCGATAAGGGAGGCTAACAATGAGGCTTAAGGCCTTTAAATAGGGTGCAAACCCTAAAAATTAGGGTTTTCCTTTCCAGCGTCTACTCGTCGAGTTGGGGCTCCCCAACTCGTCGAGTTGAGTCCTTAATCCACATCCAACTAGATCCCTACACGACGAGTTGGAGCTCCCCAACTCGTCAAGTTCCAGCCCAAAACCCTATAATGTTGAGAAATAAATAATACCTGGACCAAGCGTTACATAAGTATACTCGATGCAAAAATTCATTTTTTAATGTCACAAATAAAATTAATTTTTGTGATTTTTGACTCAATCCTTAACGATAGACGGTTTATCGAGCAGTTTGAGATGTTCTGAAGGTAATTATGAGTATAATCTATTTGATATATATTATAAACATAAAATTACACAATTTTGGTCTTTTACACATATCGGTTCCCGGTGGTTTGACCGCCGAACACTGACCTATTTTTACCAATTGTTACATTCTCCCCCAGTTAAAAGAATTTTGTCCCAGAATTTAGCTTGTAGTTAGGGATATCGTGAAACAACTGGGGACATTGTCATTCTGCTTGATATCGTACATGATCATTATGTAGTTTTCTTATGCATGCTAGTAGTATATATTTCAAGTTTGAGTTGTCAATCAAAGCCATGATTCTAGTCGAATCCCACAACCAAGCAAGTAACAGGGAATAAGGCAGAGTCAACATTCTAAGGTAATCCAATTCTATAAATACTTCTACCGTATTTAACTAACAATCATGCGATACTAGCTGGGTTTCTTAGTTCACTTTATTGGGAGATAAAACAGGAATGTCATCGAATAGATACATCTCAAGTTTTGACATCCAACAAGTGTTATACATATTGTTCAGTTTTTGGGAATCAGGACCAATTCTTACCAGAATTTAAAAGGTCCTTTGTGTCGTAGGTTTATATCGTTCTTAAGGAAACATTTATTGTTGATGTTCGTGTTTAGCTTTATATCGTTCTTTGGTTTATTCAATCATTTTGTAATCTCATGACTGACTTCCGAATCAGTAGGCAGTGTGCTACTTAATTGTTCTTAAATCATTATTCAACATTTTGGGGATCAACACTTTCATCCGTACAAAGCCTCAGATGGTGCAACTTTTATGCTGGTGTGATAACTATTGTTGAAATACTCAATCAACAGCAATTGTGTAATCCACACACTTTCAAAGTCTATCACTTAGGCTTGGAACCTATCATTCAAAGTTTGGATAACTTTTGCCCAATAGGAATGGAAAATCGTGTTCATACCTAGGCGCATCCCTAAGAATTTATGTAGTGATAGTCAACATCGTGAGGTGAATCTACTATTTCCATCCGAGACGATAGAAATCAACACCTCGTGTAGTTTTGTTGGTTTTTTAGATAAGTTTTGGTAAGCTTTTCTATCTTAATCGTTCTCTTTGTTCTACAGGAAGTGGGCGAACTTAAACCCTACTCAAATAGTATTGAGAACACTATGTGTCTTGGGTAGTTCTGTTATGACGTCTATGAAAATTTACTCCCACTTCCACCCAAGCATTTCCGATTGTTGGTGTAAACCCAAGGGTTTCTGATGTCGATGAACTGATGCATCCAGTTTGAGATGTTCTGAAGGTAATTATGAGTATAACATATTTAATATACATTATAAACATAAAATTACATAATTTTAGTCTTTTACACATATCGGTTCACGGCGGTTTGACCGCCGAACACTGACCTATTTTTACCAATTGTTACACATCCTAATATCACATAGTCTACATAATCAGAGAGTTCGTGAAAACTCACCTGAATAGCTGATAAAATATGCCCATACAATGAACTAAGTGGCACCAAAACTTCTTGGAACCACTACACATTTGTTTAACCCTAATTTAGCAATTAAGGTTTAACACCTAACTTTCTGTTAGTGTATTGGTTAGGTTTTTTTAATTTTATTGGTTAAAAGACCATTTTTCCTTTCAACACATCATTCAATATTTGAATCCATCATAGTTGACTAAAGGTCAAACTGGTCAAAACGTCAACAATCAACAGTCAATGGTCAGTTGGCAACGTGCCGTGAGCCAGCTTCTATTCGTGTTGCGGTCAAGTTATGTCAAAACGATTGCGAGACCCATACAATTTCCGCACCGCGACCAGTCCTTGGCCATGCCGCGTTTCACTTGGCAGAACACTCTTAACCCATTAAGCACTTAATCTCTATAGAACAAGGCTTAGATTCTCATATATGATTCTCTTCAGTGACTTAATGGATAAAGTTTTCAAAATTAATTCATTGGCCGTGCTGCGTTTCACTTGGCAGAACACTCTTAACCCATTAAGCACTTAATCTCTATAGAACAAGGCTTAGATTCTTATATCTGATTCTCTTCAGCGACTTAATGGATAAAGTTTTCAACTTTATCCATTCCAATGGCTAGATCTAACCAAATCTACAACCCTAATAAGAATTAGTCCATTAAAGTCTATAATTCCTTGCATGGTTGACTAAGAACACAAGAATACACATTTTTCTTATTCCTAAAGTCCAGAGACATAATCATTTGCTAACTAAACTTTTGGAGTTGCTCAAATTTCAAGAACATGATATCAAAATGACCAAAAACTCATGAAGTTTTTAGATCAATGCAACAAATTGAATAAAGCAGTAAACTTCGTCACTTACATTGCTTATGAAGTGACAAAAATGTGGAAACTTCTTTGGAGCCAACCTCTCCAAACTTTACAAGCTCTTTTTCCTATTCAAAAACTACTATAAAGCTTCAAAACTCTTTATCAAGCAAGAAAGGGGGCTAGGGTTTCGTTTTGAGAGAAGGAGGTTGAAGTTAAGAGAACCCTAGAAGTTAACATCCTTTAAGTAGGGCTCAACGGTCTGAGTTCTAGGGTTTTTTGCCATGGCAGCGTCGTGGCACGGGCCATTAATCCACCATGTCGCTACTTATTGATGTGTCCCGCGTCTTGGTGCAGTCTTGCCAAAAACCCTAAAACCCAAAATTAACAATTCAATAAGAAATTAACTCATATCTGGAAAGTGGACGTTACAGGTACAAAAACATAATAAATTGATAAATTGTTTTTAGTGTTGTCAATTCTGCTTTTACATATAAAATGACCAAAAATGGCATTGTGCATATTATAAACCTATATGGTTTCTAGATATAGCGGTTTACTTTTAGCATTCACAATAATATTTTGAACAAAATTTTACATCAGTAACATTAATAATAACAATTATTTTGTTTTACTTTCACACCCATAAGCTATATCTAGGACCATTTTAGGGTGGAGGGTGTCATTTTAGAAAGTCCCTCTTCCCGGGCTTCCGAGTCGTATCTCAAGCAGGTAGTTCTATGTTCACGCTTCTGCCGCCTCCCTCCTTCGTGATCATCCATGGCTTCCCCTATTTTTCTTTATTTGTTTCCTTCTATCATCTAAACACTCTTCCCACAACTTTCTCTCTCTCTCTCTCTCTCACCCCTCAACACTCGTGTCGATATGTGTCCTCTTCCCACGACAATACCCTACCCCTTTACTCTCACACCCTCAAATGTTTTATTTCATCCAAACAAGTACTTTGGCCCGATCTCAAACCATAGTAAGATGATAAACACATAAAATAAGCGAAGCACTCTATAAATAGAACTTTGAGTATCCACTTTAATAAGCTGGCATCTTATTTTATTCATCTTTCTTTTCTAGGTAGTTAAGATAAACTGGTTCAGACCAAAAAGCTTCTAGCCCAACGATATATCAGGTGTTACTTTTCCTTTTTGAGGTCGATTGTTCAAGTCCCTTCGTGGACATAAGTGGTATTAGGTGTTAGCTTAGGAGTAGATTAAAATATCGGCTAAAAAAAATGAACGGGTTCACATTTAACGGTAACTTTTCAGTCCAAATATGTCTCGCAGGCAGTCCAGATCGTTCTCAAAGGCGATATTAATGGCTATTTCCCCCAAAACAATGAACCCCTACAATGACAATAAAACTTTTACTTATCTTTTATTATTTCTATATTCTAAAGTACAGAAATTGGGCATTAAAATGATTCATATTATTGGTTACTTAATTGACCAGATCAAAGTTATGCGTAAAGACTAGCTAGTGGACAATCTCTATAAAACATGCAACAATAGATCCATACATATAGAAGAAGTCAAGAACACATGAACAACCGCCTAATTAATCTGTCTTAATGAATTTGGCTTGAGATATATATTCCCATCTAAGAAAAAGTTAACAGCTTGTGAACTAGAAATAAACTAAAAAAAAAAAGTCATCCACATCGGTTCTATCAATGAATGTATAGGAAATGAATCTAATTTAGAAAGTATGCACATATGACTAGTATTAAAGACGCCCTTCTACAGTAAGTAAGATGCGATATGAGTCTGCGTCTTGCATACGTTGGTTGTTTGTCCTATTCTTTGGTCATTTAGGTTGGTTTTATAGCATTAATAGAAACCAAAGACTGATTCCAAATCGATTTAGATGGCAAAATCAAGAGGAATCACTACAGGAAAGCTGCTAAAACTGCTTCATCCTTTCATAATACTGATTGTAATACTATCAAGAACAAAAGCAGCCTCTGAAGTAGCTCTATCCCTTCCTGGATGCCCCGATAAATGTGGGAACATTACGATCCCATATCCATTTGGGATCATAGAAGGCTGCTACTTAAACAAAAAATATCATGTAAATTGTTCTACACTAAGTGTTTCAGAAACCAGATTCAAACTGTTACACATATCATTTGATGGCTATATGCGTGGCTTGTTGCCGATAGGTTATCGTTGTTACAACACAGCTCATAAAATAACCATCAGCCAAGAACCCAAAATACAGTTGTCCAGGTTTCATGTCTCAAGCACTGAGAATCTCTTGACTGTAGTTGGGTGTGATGCTAGAGCCAACATGAAGACTGCTAAGGGTGAAGGCTACTATACTGGATGCCTATCAATGACTGGTTGCGATAGGTTAACCAGAGGTTCGTGTTTAGGCATGGGTTGCAGCCAGGTTCCGGTCCCTCCTTACCTCACAAGGTTTCGGATCCATGCACAAAGCAACACACGAGGGGAGAACGTGGGAAACTGGAGTTATAATAACTGCACGTATGGATTTCTTGTTGAGAAAGGTGGTTACATATTTCGTAAAAAAGACGTTGATAATTTGAAGAAGCGGGCTTTCCCTGTTGTTCTTGAATGGTCGGTTGACTACATAACCTGTGAAGAAGCTCAAAAGAACATGTCTACATATGCTTGTCAAGAAAATAGCGTATGCCTTGATACTACGACTGAGTCCAATCGAACTTACCAGGGGTATCGCTGTCAGTGTGCTAAAGGGTACCAAGGTAACCCATACCTGCCAAATGGGTGTCAAGGTACGTAATGATTTACGTTTCTGTTTAATACCATCAACAGGTTTTAATAAGTACACACTTTTCATGAACATTTATGATTTTTTTTTTCAGATGTCGATGAGTGTCAAGGAGCTCAACATGATTGTAAATACGACTGCAGTAACATAAATGGGAGCTACAACTGTTCATGCCCCTTAGGGCAGCAGGGAGATGGTCGAAAGGATGGGAATGGTTGCTCTTATACACAAGGAATCAAATCGCTTGGAAATTCAGTCTATTGGGGTTAGTATAAACAGCTCTATGACACAATTCACATGGTTAACTCGTATAAGTTCTGATCTTGAGTTAATTTTGTTGTCGTGATTGCTATTTCTAATCGACAGGAATCAGCATGGGAACTTCAGCTTCATTTTTGTTAACATTTATCATATACTGGGGACTCAGACAAAGGCAGATCATGAAGAGCAGGGAGAGATTCTTCAAGAAAAATGGCGGATTGATTTTGCAGAAAGTACTATTTGAATCTAAACAATCCTCCCACGTGGCCAAGATTTTTGCAGCAAGAGATCTTGAAAAGGCAACCAATAACTTCAACAAAACAAATATCATCGGTCAAGGAGGTTATGGAATAGTTTATAAAGGTACACTATCAGATAAAACAACGGTTGCCATCAAGAAAGCTAAGTCAATTGATGAGAGCCAGATCGAGCAGTTTATAAATGAGGTGATTATTCTATCAGAAATTAGCCACCCAAATGTCGTCAAACTCTTGGGTTGTTGCTTAGAGACGCAAACTCCTCTCCTGCTTTATGAGTTTGTAACCAACAAAACTATCTTCCACCACCTTCATGAACAAGACTTCATATCTTCAATGACGTTTGAAAGACGCCTAAACATAGCCACGCAGACTGCTGAAGCCCTTGCTCATATATACTCAACGACACAAATCATTCATAGAGATATTAAATCTTTGAACATACTTTTGACTGACGACTACATTGCCAAAGTGTCTGATTTTGGAATCTCGAGGTTCATTCCAATTGATGAGACTCACATACAGACACTGGTGCATGGGACTCTCGGATACATAGATCCAGAGTACTTTCGATCAGGAATTTTGACAGACAAGAGTGATGTTTATAGTTTTGGCATGGTTCTTGTGGAGCTGCTTACAAGCAGAAAAGTGTTTTCACATGATAGAACTGAAAGTGACTTGGGTCTGGCAGCCTATTTCATTTCTTCGCTGGAAAGGGGCCACTTGCTTCAAGTTCTTGATGATAAAGTGAAAAACGATGGGCTCAATGAACATATTAGATACTTTGCTAGACTTGCCAAAGATTGTTTGGAACTAGAGGGCAAGAAAAGGCCTAATATGGTTAGAGTGAAAGAGGAGCTCAACGAATTGAGACAATCTTATTTGAAGAGCTCTATTATGTCAAAGAAAATCAAGCATGATGACCTTTACGAGATTCTCTATTTTGATTGATAGCCCTCATGCATATTTTGAACTATTTAGTTTAGCAATATGTCATAGTCTAACCTGCATATTTTGAACTATTTAGTTTAGCAATATGTCATAGTCTAAGGGTCTGTTACGTAAAGTAAAATCTATCTATACCTATTGTATCCTATTATTTGTTTATTGAATGAAATCCTCCTCAATTGAGCTTTAATATGTTATCAGGTTTGTTGGTGATATGTATTATCAATATTGTAATTAACCGTAATGGATTAATTTGTTGGCCAAATATAATGTTGATAAACATTAAGCAACTAAGGAAGACGTGGAGTGCACACTGCACACTTGTTTGACTTTGTTCAAGATTCATAGTAGACTGTCATTCAGGAGCGAAGCCCCTGAACGAACGGAGGTCTGGAGGCAGCTCCCCTGGAAGCGGGGTCCAAGGGGCGGCATCCCCTGGCTAGGGTCGACACGGATCTAAAAACTGTTTTTTAAAATCTATTTTGTGATAATTTTGGCGGGTTTTCTATGATTGTTTGAAACTGTCTAGTGACAGTTTTTAGACACGGATCTAAAAACAAGTTTTGGTCATATTTTCTGGCACACATACGAAATTCATAATTTCTCATTCTCTGTTCTTCTTTTCTCTCATTCCGAGTCTAATCCAATTGTTGATTATGGGAATACCACCGAAATACTTCAATTTAAAAGTGTCATCACGATTCTTAAAATTCCAACCGACCCCAAATATCTAACAAGGTGGGTCATCTCGCTAAGTTAGAGGCAACCTCCAGCCTTTTGTTTATTCTCCTCCATCTAATCATATTAACAAAATGGCTCTATATCTAATGGCATTTAATGCAACCGAAAAGGATGACCTTTCTCATCATTGATGAGCCTTTCTTCTCAATCAAACAGATTTTCAATTCTGGAAGATAATGGTCGAACCTTTCTTCTCGAAACATGTCCTTCTTCAACAACAACCAAATTAGAAAACTCATGAGTTCCAATCCCACGTTATGCAATCTGGAAGGAAAACAATGATCTTGCTTCATCAAATTCTGATCAACATGCCTCTGATTTGTTTTATGGAAAAGGAACAGCCCGTGAGATATATACATGACCCTTTACACTGTGGCTAGCTATTTGTTTTATTGTTAAAATATTTCAAATGCTTTTGGGATGTTTGTTTTTAGCAAAATTTTTATTCTAAATGGTTTTCGAATATTCATTTTAAAAAAGAGTATTTCAAACTATCTATACGAGGTGTCTGGCAATGATTCGGGATATAAACAAGTTATATTAAATACAATGTAACGTCCGATAAATAAGACCATAAAATTTTTTCATTTTTAGATTAATAAACATCAAACCATATCATTATCATGAAACCACGGTTATCAAAATGTATCAATACATCCTCAAAATCGGAGTAAATCACAAAGATGCGGAAACGCGTGGTGTGTGCTCTGCAAGCATTCCGAGCTCTTCCCTTTGGAACTGGAAGTACCTGAAACATAAACTAAAAACCATAAGCACAAAACTTAATGAGTTCCTCAAGATACCACATACCATACATAATAAACACATAATGGGCCCCGCCCGGCATCGGGCCCCGCCTGGAATCGAGCCCCACTCGGTATACAGATCGGGCCCCGCCCGACATACATGTAAACATATAACATATAAACACATACACATGCAATAATCACAAAGATACACAGCATACAAAATGGTCATCGGGCCCCGCCCGGTAAGCATAGGAGTACATAACACATGCAAGAGTCACGCAGACATCTAGCATCCTAACATAACAAGATCATGGGTCGACATTGGTGCCTTCGACCCGCTAAACCCAGTGAGGAAACTCACCTCGCACTATCGAATCTCATAGAAAGGATCTTTGGTTGTTGGCCCGCTAAAATCTTCGCGCTATCAATGCCAATGACATCCAATTAATAATTAGATTCCAATCCATAACCATCAATCCAAAAATTAGGGTAAAAATACCATTTTACCCCTTACGTAGCTTGGACCAAGACTAAGGCCCATACCTACAATCCGAAAGGCCCAAATCCAAATTAATCATCCAAGGCCCAATCATGGCCCAATTTTCCAAATTGGGCCCAATCTCTTTCATGGACCTTTTCCAACAACCTAAAACAAACGTCAATGTAAAACTTGATGGCCTAGCAAGGCCCTAAGCATCTAAGTCCAAATATGGCCCAAACCGAAGCCCAAATGTCCGAAGCCCAACCTGCTGAGTGTAACATCTCGATTTCCAGGGATGAAATTCTAGGGATTTTGGGCATTTTAGAAAGCCTACTCAACGAGTTGGAAGGCCCCAACTCATCGTGTAGGAACCCTTATGGCCGCATGCATAATGGGACCAACTCGACGAGTTGAAGGACCTAACTCGACGAGTCGGAGCTGGATATGAAAACCCTAATTTTTAGGGTTTGCACCCTATTTAAAGAATGTTATTGTTCATTCACAGCCCTTTTCATCGCCCCCTTACCAGAGAAAACCCTAATCTCCCCATTGTGTGAGTGTGTGAGCTTGGAAGTCATTTTGGGTGCTCTTTTTGAAAGGAAACTTGAAGATTGAGAAGGTTGGATCAAGAAGAAGGTTGTAGATCTGTTATCTACTTTGTATTGGCAGCCAATCCGACGTATAAAGTTAATACCTTGACTTCTCACTGCTTAGATCTTCCCTTGTGAAATAAAATGGTCACTTCTAGTGCAAAATGGAGTTACTTTCGGGTTTGAGCTTGTCACAAGGACATGGTTTCAGATCTGGACTCCTCTAGGCCCACATAGTCATAAAGTCATCGACTTTACCAAGCTTTGGCCCTTCTCCATGCCCTAAACCTCTTTTTAGACTTAGTTTTTGTTGGGTCAAAATTATGGTTTATACTTTGCTTTTCTAGGAAAATGTATTTTTATGTCTAGGACCGTAAACAGCTCAGTGTTTACGGCCATATATGTGTTTACGGTCAGTGTTTACTGCCGTAAACAGGTTTATGGCCGTAAACCCATTCACGGCCCATGTCTACTATATATAGGGTGAGGAGTGCATAATTGCTATAGACTAGCGGAGCTTAAGTGTGTGCATTTGAAGGTGTTCTACAGAGAGAGAAAAGAGAGTGTGTGTTAGTGTGTGTGAATCTTGTATCCGGATCTTCATTCATATCAATACATACAAGATTCATCATCTTCTTCTTCTCCTTCTCTTCTATTTGATCTGACATCATCCAATTGATTGGGATTCCGCACCATCAATTGGATCTGATCGATACACAAGCATTTTTGGGGACTTACAATTGGTATCAGAGCTTGGTTGTATCAATCATTTTTTGTCAGATCTGGAGCTTATTTGATCTTATTTTGGAAAGATTCTTGCGTTTTTGGATAGATCTCTGAAAATTAGGGGGGGTTTGTTCTTCGCGTTTTTGATAAAAACGAGTTTTCGATCGAGTTTTGGAGCAAAAAGAGGTGAAAAACACTGTTTTTCACGTAATCTACGAAGAGTTTACGGTCGGCGGCGGCGGCGGCGTTTACGGCTAGGGTTTCCCGGAGTTTACGGCCGACCGGAGTTTGCGGTCCAGCAGACTCGGTCTTCGCTTCGAAGTTGATCCTCGCACGTCCTCGCTGGTTCGCATCAGCTTCGTATTTAAAAAAAGGGGAAACGATTTAGGGGGCTGCCAAGGATAGAACTCGGGTTCCTTGACTCCTCAACCAGCGCCTCTTCCAACTGATCTAGCCTGTTAGATGGAATAACACTTCGAAATTTAATTCAAAACCACTCCCAGTCGCTTCTAGTTTCGCAAAATTGAAACTTTTAACCCCAAAAATCAATTTCTTTCATTTTTAAAATTTCTTTTTCAACCAAAATTTTAGCTTTTAATTTTTAAATTTTTAATTTTGACTTTTTACTTAAAATTTTGACTTTGACTTTTAAAATTTGACCTTTGACTTTAAACTTTGACTTTCTCGTTTAACTTTTAAATTTTCAAATTTAGCTTTTCGGTTTGACCTTTGAGTTTGACTTTTTAAATTTGACTTTTGAGGTTGACATTTGAGTTTTTAGTCAAAGGGCATTTAAAAAAAATAAATAAAAAATAAAAATGATTTCCGAATCCATTCCGGTAAATGAAGTTTCATGTACTCCAGCTTGTGAAACTACGATTAAATTTCTTCGGGAACAAATTGATTTATTAAAAAGAGAAGTTGAGGACCTAAGATATGAAGGATATCAACTCAGGAAAGGACAGAAACCCCTAAAGGCCCAGTTAGAAACAAAAATAAAGGACTTTAAGAGAATTCAGGAAGACTACAGTGAAAAATGTGAAAATTATGATTATATCAAGAGACAGAATGATGAGTTAATTACTGAGCTTGATACATTAAAGAGACAATTTGAAACTGCGAATTTTAATTTTAAAAGGTTTGATGTATCAAGCGAGGTAGTTGCCAACATGATTGACCATTGCGTGCAATTCAAACGAAACCAGCAAAAGGGTTTAGCATACGAAAGTGTACCTCCTCCTTTTAATCATACATATCAGTATCAACCCTTGTCTAAAGAGGAGATTGCCAACGAACCATTCATGGTTTATGGCAAGCCATCTGGTTTTGTTTCAGGAGGATTTATTAATGTTGAAAGTTCTAACCCTTCTACTTCCCCTGCAGAGCAATCCTTAGATCAGTCAAAGCACGAAGTTGAAGGATATGTTTCTGATAACAAAACTGAGTCTGAACCTGATGTTTCTGTTTCGAATGAAAACTCTATTATTTCTGATGTTAAAATTGATGATACATCTTGTGATGCTTCTGCATCGGATCATGTTGAGTTAAATTTTTTTGACATATTTGATGATTTGTTTGAAAATACTGATGTTCTTGTTTCTAGCACATCTACTTCATGTGCATGTAAAGGATGAGGATAAGGAGAACAGAACTAATTCTAGTTCTGCAAATTCTGATGATTCTGTGTCAAAGACTGATAACTCAAATTTCTTTGATGTGTTTGATTTTTTGTTTGACAATTCTGATGTTCCTGATTCAAGCACATCCACTTCACCTCCACCCTCACCAGTCACACAACCTGCTGTTGGTAAATACAGGCCACCAAAACAAGCAAATCAGAGTGCCTGTTGCAAGTATGCTTGTGGGAACAACAAACGACAAGGAAAGGATACGCCACCAGGGGCAGGAAGAAACAACTTCACAGTGAAGAAAAAGACATGTTTTCACTGTGGAACACCTGGACACATTGCCGGAAATTGTCCTAATCGCGCATACGTTCCCTACTATGAACAAGGCTGGCAGAACGCGCCAAGAGGGAGATACTCCAAAAGAAACCCCTCAAGGTCACGTTCAGACAATGGTGACTGGAACGCGCAGAAGGCCAAGAATCAAACCCACAAGGCCAAGAATCAGAATCCCAATGGCACGAAGGGAATGCCGGCCAAGAAGTCCAATCCAAGAGATGCTCCAGCGAAATTAAGGTCAGTCAGATCAAAGTCATCTCAACGATCGGCTTCAAGTTCAAAATCAAGTACCGAGCCACCCATCAGATCGAAAAAGAAATGGGTTAAACCCAACTAAAAATGGGTTCCAAAGGCTCACTCTCCCAAATCTTGTAACGACTCTAATATTTCTACATCTTCTGTTTGTGATAAGCAGGACATATCATGGGAGAGAGTACTATGCAAGGATGACAAAGGTCAACCCAATTTCAAAATGGACTGGGTTCCAAAGACCAACTAATCTCGCTCTGTGTCAGAGCAGCTATGGAGGCATATCATCAGACTTCGGTTTGTTGGTAGTGGCTGTTCCAGACACATGATAAGGGACATCTATCAACTGTACAACATTCAGATCTTTGTTTGAGAGTATGTGTCCTTTTGCAAGAAAGGAATAAAAGAAGGGATCACACATGGGGTTAGTGCTTAATGACATGAAGAATTTTCGGATCTGTTCTGAGATTATACGTGCTGCTCTCAGACCTTCTGGATGCAAATTCAATCGGTGAATTACGGTTTGCGTTTTCTTCTCTATACTCCTGAGTTTATCTTACTCTGATTCGTTTTAAAGACAATTTTTCATTTTCTTATAGTTTTTCGTTAGTAGGTATTGTTTGGGAAGTGATATGAAGTCTAGTGCTAAAGGGCAATATGCAATTCGTGTAATGCACTAAAGCCGAATTGTCTAGACTCTATATTCAATGTGCTGGTAGGCACAAAGGATTCAAATGGACTAGACATTGATTGACCATGAAAGGACTACACAATATAGACCTAGATAGTTTCATTTGGACTGACCATACGACGCTCGGGTAGATTGAGCATTGAGATAAACATGGGAACCTGCGAGATACACTAAAAGTTAATTATCTAGAACTGTGGCTTAACTTTTCCTTGATGTACGGACTTATGTCCTTAATTCTGGTTCTGATAGGGCGACTGGGGGTTCTGATAAAGTAGGTCTGTAGGAAATTATTTTCTTGCTTTCTGTCTGTCAGTCATATGTTGCTTCCTTTACGTGATTGGAACATATCCGACCTGGATTGCAACATATGCAACTCTAATTCTACGCACCTCCTTATCTATGAAATTCTTTCTATCTGTTAGCCATATGTTGTCCCCTCTGCGTGATCGGAAGATCCGACCTGGGACACAGCATATGCAACATTCTACCTCTCAATCCCTCTATCTATGTTAGTCATATGTTGTTCCCTCTGTGTGATTGGAAGATATCCGACTTGGGATACAACATATGCACTTCTATATCTGACTTCTTTCTTAATGATTGAATACTCACCTAAAGTAAGGAGTTCTTTGGAAGTTCTTGATTACCGGGGTATATCAGGAAGTGGGAAACATGTTCTAGTACATCTAAAATTGAACCATTTAATAGGTTGTCTGTAGATCTTGCTGCTTAATTTAAGTGGACAACAATATCCTTGGTCGTCGTCATCTAAATGTACATTTAGGAATATATATCACAATGACTTGTCACCTATAATATGTCCAAATTGTCAACATCCTTTGTGTTTAAATGAACCACAATACCGGTGATTGACCAGATCTAGACATGCAGGCGTGTGCTGATAAACGATATTGGATTGCTTGACAACTTTGATCCCAAATATTTTTGTTTTTGTTAAATTTGTTCATAGTTTTCTTCTATGCACAAATTTAGGGGGAGAATTAAAAAAAAATCAAAAATCAAACAAAAATCAGAAAATTCAAAAATCAAACAAAAATCAGAAAATTAAAAATCCAAAAATAGTGTTATTTCTGTTTTTATTTTTTTGTTTAAAAAAAATCCAAAAATATTTTTTGTTTCTGTTTTATTTTTTTCAGAAAATATGAAAAACCCAAAATATTGTGTGCTAAATTCTCTTTTAGTTTTGTTTTGTCTTGAAAAGTGAATTCAGATGAAGATGAAACTCATGGAGTTTGTGTCGAAGATTTCTGAGCCAATGCTTCATCCGTGATCATCGAAGAATTCTCATTCGAAGTAGCAAGAAATGAAGATTATTCTTTCGACATCCAATCTTTCAACCCCAGAAGCAAGGTGAAGCTGCACTTGAAGATTAGGTGACGGATTGCATTGAAGCCTCCTCAATCAGTCTGCTGCTATCTTGAACCTGCTGAAGTGATCCAGAAGATTTGTTCTCTCCGATGTTCTCTCTGAAGATTCTCAAGCTGAAAGCGCTATCTTTCAAGAATCAGTACATCAAGCCTCCTCACCCGACGTGCGTTCAAAGCCAAATTCTTAAAGAAATGCCCAACTGCTCAAGATGAAGTCATTCATTGAAGATTCATATGCTCATCTTGAAGTCATGAAGATATCGAAGATTAAAGCTGAAGCCAAAGTTCCCAATGAAGATTAACAAGAAAAGCCAGCTACTTTTTAGGGGGAGCTTGTTGGGTCAATTAAGAAAAGAAAGCTATAAACCAAGGGGGAGATTGTTGGGTCAAAATTATGGTTTATACTTTGCTTTTCTAGGAAAATGTATTTTTATGTCTAGAATCGTAAACAGCTCAGTGTTTACGGCCATATATGTGTTTACGGTCAGTGTTTACGGCTGTAAACAGGTTTATGGCCGTAAACCCATTCACGGCCCATGTCTACTATATATAGGGTGAGGAGTGCATAATTGCTATAGACTAGAGGAGCTTAAGTGTGTGCATTTGAAGGTGTTCTACAGAGAGAGAAAAGAGAGTGTGTGTTAGTGTGTGTGAATCTTGTATCCGGATCTTCATTCATATCAACACATACAAGATTCATCATTTTCTTCTTCTCCTTCTCTTCTATTTGATCTGACATCATCCAATTGATTGGGATTCCGCACCATCAATTTGATCTGATCGATACACAAGCATTTTTGGGGACTTACAGTTTTGGTGTTTTAATCCTTTTGAGAACTTGCATGTGTTAGAACAAAGTTCTAGTAGGATCGATAGATTCTAAGTAGATAAACAATTAAAGACGTAATGAAGAACACTGGAATGGTTTAACTGATGTTGAATGATTAAACTTTAACACCCCAGAAGAGCTCGATTAAGAACTTCGACTTTAGAGGTGTTTAGGGTTACAAAGCAATAATCACTATAATCACGTTAGTTTCTAAGGCATACATGCATGCACTATTTATAGCTAAACCTATAATAATCACGGATGGACAGGCCCAATCCGGATATACAATACTAAGCCCATGACGCAACATAAACATACCCAACAATCTCCCCCTTTGCGGCAATGGAGCCGAAAGCTCAGTTCGGTTGAGCTATAGAAGACTTCTTGATAGTCTTGAACACCTTCGGTATGATGGCCAAAAGAGTATGACGAAACGTGATATACCACCGAAGCATGTCCGTGAAGTTCTTCTTGTGTGCCTCAGAATTCTGCTTGCACCGATGGATGATACTAATAATGTGCTCTAAGCAGTCTGTTGAGAACAGATGTTTTTCAACAAGAGCGAAAAGAAAACGATTGGCTTCGCCTCTTGTGAACATCACCGTAAGATGTGTAGAATCAATTTGACCCATCTTCATTTTATTCACATCTCCAGGTTTCGTTGTTGGCTTTACAGTCGGTTTCTTATTCATAACTTTTGCTATCTCCTGATCCATTGCAGCTACTTCATAGATATAGGAGGCCAACATCCTCTTCAAATGATCCAGGATCGGCTCATATTCTTTCGGATTGGTGAGCAGAATGTTAAACAACAAGATCCAATCATGAGGATTCAAATTTGGAAGATCTGCCAGGGATATAACCGAAACCGAGTTTGCTGAACTTCGGGTTATTTTGAAACTAACATTGATAAACTTCCCAGTAGATGAAGGTTTCAGCACCTTGACAGTAATAATCTTCTGAGCACTCCATGTCAGGTACTGAGGCTGACCGAACTTCAGATAAAAATCGATAAGTTCACGATCAACTTTAGGATGAGGGAAGGGAACTTCAACAGTCGAATCAAAGCAATGAAATGTAAATGCCTTTCGTCTTATAGGCATATCGAACTGTGAGTCCCTTGAATTTTCACAATCAAAAGAAGCGACAGGTTCCAGCCAGTATACGCTTGGAAATTCTATTGCCTCTTTGATGAGCGTTTCTCTTGTCCAGAGAGGAAACAAGGCCTTTTTACAGTTTATAGCATCTTGCTCTTCCTCGTTCTTTCGCTCCCTTTCTTCAGCTTCCTTCGCAACCCGAAGGGTTTCATCCAATTCTTTATCCCTTTTCTTTCTTTTCAGGGCTTCAGCAATTGTCTCTTCTTCTTCATCACTATCATCATCTAATCCCTTCTTCTTATCTTGGTTACCAGAACCCGAAGCTTCATTACCCTTCGGTTCGGTTTTGACTGTGACTTTCGGTTGAGTAAATTGAGCACCTTCTCCCCCTTGTTTTGGAGGTACGAATCTCTCCGAAACACCCTTCATTTCATGCAAGAGAGCAAGGGCAGGAAGAAGTTTGGAAGTCAAATGATTCCTGATGGTCAGAGTAAGTATAGGATCATGAGCACCAAGAATATTGGTAAGCATATTCTTGACATCACCAGCACATCTCCGGAATACAGCTCGCTCAGTCTTCAACAGTGAGATTTCCTTCTCAGCCTGAGCCAATTGAACTTTCTGAACTTTTATAGTAGAGGCTTGGCGTGCAAGATCTTCCTTTAATGCACTCTCCTTTGCTAAATCAGCTTGGAGTGTTTGAAGGTGAGAAGTCACTGAGCTTAGTAGAGAAGTATTTTCAGCTTGAGTAGAAGAACGAACATGCTCAAATTTAGCTTGCTCCTCTTTTAGTGACTTGGATAAAGAATCAATGGAAGAATTCACATTGGCTGCATTTGAATCAGCATGTCCTTTGAGTGATTCGAGAAAAATCTGAGAGCTGTGAACAAGTTCTGCAACTTCAGTAGTGGCCTTCTTTTTCTTGATCTCTTCCAACTTTCACATGTAATACGCCTCATCATCTTCACCATCTCTTTTCTCAGCCATCTTCCTCAGCATGCAATCTTTGGCAAAGTGGTTCTTGCCATGACAGTAATTGCAGTCGAAACCAGAGTCTCCTGCAAGCTTGCTCTCCTTCTTGTCGCATCCTTTTGAGAAGTATTCTTTGCTTCATCTTTCACCTTCTCAGAGCTGTAACTTCCCTGCCAGTTTCGGTTCTTATTGACAGGGAACTTCTTTCGTGCAAACCTTTTTGGATTGGTGACCATCATTGCATACTCTTCGCTTGTAAGGTCACATTCAGACATATCTGACTCCTCCTCTTCTTTTGCGACACTTTTGCCTTTTGAGACAAGGGCTAATGATCCCACACCCGAAACTACCTTCGCCTCCTTGGTTACCACACTCTCATGGGATTTAAGTATGCCTACAAGTTTCGCTAGTGAGTAAGATTTGAATTGTTTGTGAGCTTTCACTGTTGAAACCACTGCCATCCATTCTGGTCTCAAACCATTCATGAAGGTTACCTTCTGCTCGATCAATTTTCTTTCTATACCATGCTTGATCATCTTGCTAAGGAGATGATTGAAACGATCGAAGGTTTGTATCAGTTTCTCTTCAGGTTTCTGTTCGAAAACTCCAAATTCAGAGAGTAGCAAGGTTTGAATAGAGTGTTCTAGATCTTCATCGGTTGAATAAAGTTCCTTCAACCTATCCCAGATTTCTTTAGCCGTCGTGCATGAACCAAATAACCGAAAAGTATGAGATTGCAGAGCGAATCTGATCATTCTCATGGCCTTCACATTACATAGCAACATGTCCTTTTCATCCTGTGGCATCTTATCTACGTCCGCCACAAGCTTATTATATTCCTTTTGAGTCTTCACTGTCGTGTTCGTTCCAGAGTGAACAAACGGCCCAAGTGTGATTGCTTCCCAGATGAGATAACCATTATCTTCATATCCAACCACGTAATCTTCAAAGTGATGCGCCCATACTTCATAGTCTTGAGTGTAAAGAATGGGTACCCTTGTAGTGGATCCAATGCTGTTAGAGATGTTGATGGAATTAGTTTGAGAATCTTCGTGAGACATGGTGAGCCTTTCCTTAGAACCGCTAGAATCAGACCTGTAAACTTGAGATTAGGGTTTTATCAAACACACGAGTTACCGTTGACAGGAAGAAGACGGCTTCTATATATTCGATAAAAGCGGAAACCCTAAAGAATTCTTAACACAGAAGGAATGTGTATTGATCACACAGTCTCCTGCTCTGATACCAATTGTTAGAACAAAGTTCTAGTAGGATCGATAGATTCTAAGCAGATAAACAGTTAAAGACGTAATGAAGAACACAGGAATGGTTTAACTGATGTTGAATGATTAAACTTTAACACCCCAGAAGAGCTCGATTAAGAACTTCGACTGTAGAGGTGTTTAGGGTTACAAAGCAATAATCACTATAATCACGTTAGTTTCTAAGGCATACATGCATGCACTATTTATAGTTAAACCCTATAATAATCATGGATGGACAGGCCCAATCCGGATATACAATACTAAGCCCATGACGCAACATAAACATACCCAAAAGCATGCACGTAAAGTTAGCAACTTTACGTGGTAACTTCACCCTAGGAAGCTAGATCTGGAGTTTAGAGCTATGGACTTGAATGGAATGAGTTGAATGTGAAATGGCTGGAGAAACTCGACGAGTTGGATAGCCAAATCGACGAGTTGAGTAGGGCTTTTCCCTCTTTTTGGATTCTGCATGAACTCGGCGAGTTGGTTAGGGTTTTCCCGACCCTTTTGGACACTGCATGAACTCGATGAGTTGTTTGGAAGCTCGGCGAGTTGACTCGAGTTTTCGGTCTCTGAGTTCTGAAGGAACTCGACGAGTTGCTAGATGCACTCGACGAGTTGGGTCAACAAGGACTGTTGACTTTGACCAGGGTTGACCCATTTTGACCTTAAGGGTACTTTGGTAATTTGGGTCTTGATAGAATTGGTCATATGATAATTGTAGGTGTTTGAGTATTTGGAGCTGTGTTGGGGAGTTTGACATTATCATCCAGTGTTACTCGCAAGGTGAGTTCTCCTTACTATACTCAAGGGTCTAAGGTACCAAGGCCGACCCTTTGAATTGTTATCCTGGTTATCTTATGGCTGTGTACTGTTATGATCTGTTAGACTGGTATCCTGGCAGATAGGATGATGCTATACTTAGGGATCTGCTAGATCTGCTTGACTGTCTGTAGACTATTATGTGATTACATGTTATAAGTGCACATGTTTGATTGGTAGTTGAGGGTATTCCATCCTGAGGAGGATTGGACCCATAGTATGTTGGCATTCCAACCCGATGGTTGAGGGCCTGGAGTTTTCCAACCTGATGGTTGATTGGACCCATGTTGTCTCTATAGGCTGTTATATGATTATTTGATATAGGTGCACATGTTTGATTGGTAGTGAGAGTATTCCATCACGAGGATGATTGGACTCATAGTATGTGGGCATTCCAACCCGATGGTTGTGGGCCGAGAGCATTCCATACCGAGGATGATTGGGCTCGTAGTATGTTGGCATTCCAACCCGATGGTTGAGGGCCTGGGGTATTCCAACCTGATGGTTGATTGGACCCATAGTATGTTAGCATTCCAACCCGATGGTTGATTGGACCCATAGTATGTTGGCATTCCAACCCGATGGTTGTGGGACTGGGGTATTCCAACCCGATGCTTGATTGGACCCATAGTATGCTGTTTGTTATTATATGTGTATTGTTGTGTATGGGTATTTTGAGGGAACTCACTAAGCTTCGGGCTTACAGTTGTTGATTTTGTTTCAGGTACTTCGGATGATCGCGGGAAGGCGAAGGCGTGATCGTGCACCTCCTTATGTTTTTATGATTTGATTTCTGGGATACTCTGACATGAAACTATTTTGAACAAATTGTAATAATTAATGGTTTTTGAATGTTTTAAAGACTGTTAAATTGACATGACTTTTATGGATGTTACAAGTTGTAACACCCACAATCAGAAAGACCAAGAAAGGAAAGAAAAGCCCTAAGTCGAAAGAGTCAACTCGTCGAGCCCAAGGAAGAACTCGACGAGTCGGAGCGGGCTCCGTGTGGAAGATTAAGTGACTGACTCGACAAGTCGGCTAGTGGACTCGGCAAGTCTGGTCTGGGTTGCGAAACCCTAATTCCGGGACTTGGTACCCTATTTAAGCATCTCATTCTCTTCCCTAGGGTTCATTTGCGGCCCCTATAGTCCAGAACTCAAAACCCTAGCCCTCCATTGGTGAGCTTGAGTGATTCCTTCTTGATTTTGAGTGTTTTGGTGTATTCTTGGAAGTGTAGAAGAGAAGGAAAGAGAGAAGGTGCAAAGGAGAAGAAGGAGATCCAGAAGCTAGCTTCCATTTGCTACTTCATCTGGTAATAAAGCCTCTACCTTGTTCATTTTCCTAGTAGATCTTCATATATGCTTGTTTTGCCACTTTTGGGACATTTCAAGGTCCAAACTCGAGATTGGAGCTCCCTTAGGGTAGTGAGCTATAGATCTGGACATCATTGAGCCCCAGGAGCTCAAAGTAGCTACCTTTATGCAAAGCAAGGCCTTGTTCCAAACCCTAGGTTCCCATTTCTAGCTTATTTTGGTGTTTTAGCTTCATACCTCTATGCATGTACGTAAAGTTGGCAACTTTACGTGTTATATTGGCCCTAGAAGCTCAGATATATGAATTGGATGCACTGGAATCGATTAGAATCAACTGTTTAGTGAGGACATGCATAGGACTCGACGAGTTGTTCTTGGACTCGGCGAGTCGGAGCGCAAACTCCCGATTTCTCCGATTTTAGAGTTGTGAGCTGAATCAGCGAGTGGAAGAGGACTCAGTGAGTTAGAACAAGGATCTGGAAGTAGAGGGACTCGACGAGTCTACGTCCTGACTCGGCGAGTCGAGTCGCGAGTTAGAGAAGTGTGAGTCCGGGAACTCGGCGAGTTCATAGTAGGACTCGGCGACTAGAGTCAACTAGGAAGTTGACTTTGACCAGGAAGTTGACTTTGACCAGGGGTAAAATAGTCATTTTACTCTGAAAACAGTTATCAGTATCTGATTTAGTGTTTATAGGATTGTAGCCGGGGAGTTCCGGAGCAGCAGTCAGCCAGTTTCAGATTTAGCATCTCAGCAGCCAGCGTTACGAGGTGAGTTTCCTTCCAGTAGGAACGGGTCTACGGCCACAATGCCTGCCCGTTTAAGTTAGCAGTAGTTTCGGATTTCGGTTTGATGCAGTAGTTCAGTGTGCTTGATGTCTTTGTGATTCAAGCATATCTTCGTGTTATGTGTTCCGGACTTCGGTCTGATGCAGTATGCATTATATGTGTTTATGCTAGTAGTTATGATTATGCTATGCTATGTTCAGTCAGTTCCGGACTTCCGTCCGATGCAGAGGGCAAGGCCCTGGTTAGTTCCGGACTACGGTCTGATGCAGTTTCCGGACTACGGTCTGATGCAGAGGGCAAGGCCCTGGTTAGTTCCGGACTTCGGTCCGATGCAGTTTTCGGACTTCGGTCCGATGCAGTGGGCAAGGCCTAGTAGTTGCTTTATATGTTATTGTATGGTATGTGGTAGTTTGGGGGAGCTCACTAAGCTTTGTGCTTACAGTTTCAGTTTTTTGTTTCAGGTACTTCCGCTAGTAAGGGAAGAGCTCGCGATGATGGCATGGCACACACCACAGCTTCAGTTTATCCTGGGAGTTTTATTCGGATATTTTGATATGTTTTGACATCAGTTGATTTGATAAATTTATTATGACATTTTGAGACGCATGATCCATGGATTTATCTTTTAATATTTGATATTATGGTTTAGTAAAGTTTTCAAACGAAAATTTTTGGGTTGTATTTTTGGGATGTTACAAGTTGGTATCAGAGCCCTGGTTTGAGGGATTCAGGCACACTCTCGGTGTGACTGGACTCAAACTAAGGAAATGGTAAAAGTATTTTCAAAAGAAAATGTTTTCAAAGGAATTTTTGAAAAAGAAAACTTAAAAAGAAAAGAGTTTTTGAAAAAAAAAAGGGGTGTGGTGCATGCGATCAGCCGAGCTCAAGTAAGTACTCCCAAATTACCCATACAATTTTATATTATGATTATCAGTTTCAGTTTCAGTAGAACAGCATGCTAGAATAGGACTAAGGATCTAGGAGGATGCCTTATGTGCCTGCTATATGTGTTTCAGCTTTATTAGAATTGCATGCTAGTATTGAGTAGACAGTAGTAGGATAGCCTGTTTAGGTTATGCCTGATAGTATGAGCTTAACATTGTATGCTAGTACAATTTCTTGTTATGAGGATAGAATTGCTTGAGTAGTTTCCTGTGTCTGAATGTTGCTTGCTTTGTGCTTTGTGGGACTCTGAGTGATGGGAGTTAGCCATTAGGTGAATACGTCACGTCACATGTGATCAGGATTGAATAATCTCAGAGTGCTGGATTTGGCCCTATTGCGCAGCTCTCGTTTGAGTCTAACCGTTGTAGGGACGAGTCTTTTACTCGAAGGATTATCTGAGCCTCGTCACAAGTGATGGTATTCAGGTGATGACTAATTGGCATTACAAGGAGGCCTTCAGCAGTTGAGGACTAGTTTTCGTAGAGTCAGAGATTTCCCTAGGGCAAGCCTAGGATGAGAGTAGCAGAGATCAGTAGCAGTAGAAGGGACTTGGTTGAGTTAAGGTAACTCTTGAGGAAAGTACGGATAGATGTGGAAGGTACTACTGAAAGCAGAGGATCCGTACTCGATTCAAGAGGGGCCAAGACGAAACCAGGGAAATTATACAGTATGTGTGAGATCCCTCAGCAGCGATGAGTATTCTGACAGTTATTGTGATATGTTTTCAGCATGGTGACGTTGCGCGAGATACCAGTTGGCAGTTCAGGTGTCGGGGAGGGATCTGTTGGATTAATGTCTAAGTCCATAACTATACTTGGTATGTACTTGACCAGACCCGGTATGGTCCATTTGGGTTGCACTTCACCGGCACAATTTATATGGATAGTCTTTTGAGAATAGTATATTTATGATTTATATTAATATATTATAAGTTCTAATATATTAATATGGAATCATATTATTTAATTAGTATTGATCAAGAATTAATTTAGAATTAATTAAGTGATCAAAAAGAACTAATTAAATATGGACTCTTATATATATGGAATAGGCCAAGTTCATTTAGGTTGGGCTAAGCTTTCATGGATGGTCCATGGAGCTTTTAACCCATGGATCCTATGTAAATGAAAGGTCATGGGTATTAGGGTTTACATGGATGTAACCCTAATCCTCCATAATATATAAAGGGGTCCTTGGCTCACAAAATCCCGAGTTTGGCTCATGGAAGTCATAATTCTCTTCCTCCACCTCCTCCAATTATTCTCCCTAACCCACAAGTTCAAGGTCACTCAAGCCCTAATGGCAAGCAAGGTCTATGTGTGATCACATCTTAGAGATGAAGTCACATATTGACAAGCCGGGAGAGTTGGGTGTCAAAGTCTTAAGAAAGTTGGATGTTCAATCACTTTCTAAGTCACATAGTGAGTTCCTTTGGGACTACTATGAAACAGACTATGACATGAACCTTAATGATCATATCTATTTGCTTGGTGCTGCTGAATCAGCAATGATTTCAAACGATAGTAAAGCAAATTTGATTAGAAGATCAACTTCCCAAAAACTTTATGGACAGTGACAATGGTGACACTGGAAATCCAGAAAAAGGATTCTCTTCCCAATGGAAAGGGATTGGCCATAGTCAACCCGGTTGACCAAATGGTAAAGAGAAAGGCTAAGTCTGAGATAGTCCCATTACCAAAGGGTCCATATGTTTATTTTGCCAAAGGAAGGGGCGTTGATTGCAAAGCTGCCAAATTTACCTAAGGATGTTAAAGTCAATAAGTTTGACTCTACATCAGGTAGAGCCCATTATCTAACTCTTTCAAGTTCTATTCTGAGATCCTCATTACATGATGTGACTGGGTCACATGTTGATGTTTTAAGAATCAAAGAATAGAGAGAAATCTTAAAGGAAGTATATGTTGATTCTGATTGCGAAGGTGGATTTCGATCGCATCAGAATTTTGAGCAGTTGCTTAAGATGTTATGATATATTGCTAAGGAATAGATAACAACAATTTTCCATGTGGATTGTAAGGATAAGTTTTTCCGCAAAGTTTTAAAATAAAAGAAAATTGTTTAATTTTATTTATTTGAAGTATCCTTACAATGGCATTTGTGGAAAATTGTTGCTTATATGATTCCACTGACAGCAATATTGGAAAATGGATTTGATTCTTTCATTTGTGGTAGTGTCTAAATTTACCAAATCAGGAAAGTTCCTCATCGCCCAAGGTTCAATTGGACCGAAACTTGGAATCATGCAAGTTGAATAGTATGATGAATGAGAACTTTCAAGCATTGGAAAATCAAGACTAATTACTTATTCACATGGATGTGTGAGTCAAGTGAAGGACTAAAGGGATCGAGTACACATTCTTGTGCACTGGTCATGTCCACCACAAAGCTCGTTAAGACTATTTGATTTACTAAAGTTTAGTAAATATGGTTATACTTACAAGTTTAAGTATAATTCTGAAACATTGGAAAAGTCTCAATGTATGGCAGAACGAATGGGAAGAATCAAATTAGGCAGAAAGATAAAAGTTTCTCAAATCTGAAAAGATGGGAGAGTACTTTAGTATCATGTTTGTGATCATCTTAATGATTTAGAAATCATATCACAATTAGTCCTCTAAAGGTCATCCTAGTGCATTCTTATGACTAAGAAGAGGAGTCATGAATTGTTGAAATTGTTAGATCTGGAAGATGAGTCATACTTCGTTCCAAAACAATTCTTAGAGTCATACTCCAAGATTGTAACTTGAGTGATATATCTTAAAGAAAGGTTTAAAACACTTGTCAAATGTAAGAGTAAAAGTGTCCTACCCTTGTACATTTGAAATTGGTAAGTTGTGATGTTTTGGATAAAACAAAGACCAACTAAGGCCAATTGTGTGAAGTGTTTGTCTTGATAAAGAATCCGCACTATCTCTTGAATATTTGGCAAGATAGTCTTATATGTCAAGAGGATAGTGGGAGTCTTAAAGATCCTAAAAATAATTTCAAGAACTAATCAAGAATAAAACCTGAGGTTCTTCACTAGCACACGACTTGAGGTTTATAACCTATCGTGTTGACATATTCTGTGCCCATTCCAGTTAAAGTTGGCTTTGCATAGGAGTTCTGAAAGTTCTCAATTGGTTGCATAACAAATTGGAAGCAATGGCATGCCCTGTACTGCCAGGTGGCAAGAAGTTAAGATTGCATAAGTTCAGTCCATATGAGTTTGGATTTGTCATTATCCTTGTCTTATGACTATGGTTTTGACGATTCACATGGATAAGAACACATACACCATAAAATCTAAGGGTCATAAGGTTTCTCTCCGATTCATGAAAATGATGGTGAGGAAACACTTCCACCAAGTAGATTTGAAGCAGATGGCAAAAGGTCTAAACAATTGAGACTATGATTACGACATCCCTTTTCATAGTTCTGAAATTGTTTAGACATACATGCATGCTATCTAAGGAAAGTTGTATGATTTTGATAAAGTTTTATCAAAGCATCTCGTATCAGAAATCTAAACTTTGGTAAGAAAGTCAATAAAGTATTATGTCAAAGCTAGTGGGAGCATAAGTGTTATGCTAATAATCATCATGTTAGTGGGAGCATGATAATTATTGTTAGTGTTGCAAGTTAGCAATGTTAATTATAGAAAACAAAAGCTTCAATTCGTGAGGCTGCAGGGATTGAAAAAGTTGTTTTGTTATAATTAAGGGAGAGGATATACTTCATTTCAGTTCTAAAGGCTTAGATTGAGACCTTAATCATCTTTAGTCAAGAATATATATATATATATATATATATATATATATATATATATATATATATATATATATATATGAATTTCATGTTGGATTGGTTCAACTTAAGGAAATTCTATATATTGCGTTCTCAAAATTCGATTATGATTACGGCATCCCTCTTCATAGTCAAATTTTGAAAACATGGCAAATAAAAATATTGTAGAAAAAGACTGGTCTAGAATCATGTCTTTATGTGAGACATCATGAATCGTGTACCATTTGCTTTGGGTACAGGATCGATTGCATGTGCTATAATATTTGTCATTTCTAAATTTTTCCAAATGCCCAGAGGCATTAAGAAGGGAAAAGGTCTAGAATTGGATATGACTAAAATGATTAAGCAATTGTCGAGGACAATCTGAGGTTTACCAAAGATTTGTTGCACAGGGACAGTTGGAAGTATAGTGCTAATTTTGGAAGGACCATATTGACATATTCTGAAAAGAGGCATCTCTTATTCAGAAGTGATAGTCAAAATGAGAATATGGAGTTGTCTCCATAGGTGGAAGTTATCTGTGTAAGATTACAAAACTTAATGCAAGAAGCATGTCCAAAACAATGTACTTTGAATATGAGACTTAGTTTCCATGGAGTTGATCTCCATTGGAATACCTTATAATGACTGTTGACAAGTCTTTGTGACTTTGTACATATTCATTACAGGAGGGTCAGTGCATATAAGTTTAAAATCTAAACAGATTTCGATAAATGATAGGAATTTGAAATTCTCACATTTTTCGATAAGGATTTGGGAGTGTGAAATTAGAATCATTGAAATTATGTTCAATTGGTTTATTTCACAAAGTAAGGATCATAGACAAACATAGAGTGCATACTTGGTGTATGGCAAAGCTATTGTTTAAGAAAAACATAGTGTACATGCTTGGAGCATGGGACAACTAGTGTTTTTAATTCAAGTATAAAGTTGATAAAACCGAAACAATGAATAATGAGTAATCAGTATGGTGATAAATAAAAGTGTTTATTTATATTCATAGGGTTTGATACCATATTTGATTCATTTATTCTTGTGTTTCACTTTGCATGTTTTGACTTCCAGAATAACTAAGTCGCTCTTCCTGAATGATTAAGTTATTCAAACCATCCACAGTCGGTCATATGTTGGAAGTAGATATGAATCAAGACTGTCATGGGTTGGTTTGTAGAGGTCCAAGTTGGTGGACAAAGTGGTGCTACAACACTCATGAGTGCTCATAAGTTCTGAGTATTGGATTCAACCCATGCTCATTTGAATCACTTCATGGATTTTATCACGAGTGATCATGAGACGATAATATCTTATATTCTTAAAACCTGGAGATATGAGTTGTTACTATGAGTTGGTTATACATTGATTGCACGAAAACGCATTGGTAACTCGATGTTATAAAACGTGCCTTTGTGTATGATTCAACCAGTAGTAGAATAAGCCATATGAGTCGAAGTTTATCCATTCCTTTTACCTTCGGGATAAAAGCGATATATGTGGGCCCCTCGATGATTTAGCGATGACACATGTGAGTGCTTGGCCAAGCCAGGACTGATTTGATTTGTTCAATCAGTCAGTCATCATTAATCGAAAATCAGGAAACAACAAATGGACAGAGAGAATGATTATAATCCATGTCTCAGTCCATATGATATCTAGAATGGAGGAATATATGATCCCTTATCTAATGGACAAGTCATTGACAAGGTCAGAGTTCGACAGCGGCTTTAAGAGCTACGATTGCCAGTTAGGTTTTGAAGTCATACTCAATAATAGTTTTAGACGTATCCAAGTGGGAGACTGTTGGATTAATGTCTAAGTCCATAACTATATTTGGTATGTACTTGACCCGACCCGGCATGGTCCATTTGGGTTGCACTTCACAGGCACAATTTATATGGATAGTGTTTTGAGAATAGTATATTTATGATTTATATTAATATATTATAAGTTCTAATATATTAATATGGAATCATATTATTTAATTAGTATTGATCAAGAATTAATTAAGTGATCAAAAAGAACTAATTAAATATGGACTCTTATATATATATATGGAATGGGCCAAGTTCATTTAGGTTGGGCTAAGCTTTCATGGATGGTACATGGAGCTTTTAACCCATGGATCCTATGTAAATGAAAGGTCATGGGTATTAGGGTTTACATGGATGTAACCCTAATCCTCCATAATATATAAAGGGGTCCTTGGCTCACAAAATTGGACAAGTGTGTGAAAATAAGAGTGGGTCGATTTTAGTGTGCATACATATTCTCTCAAGTTCTTCCAAGGTGTTTTGGTGATTTGTGATTCCATTTGAGGCTTCCACACTATTGGGGCTAAGCTCTTAAAGATTGAAGACATCAAGCTACATCAAAAGGTATGTCATCTAACTAGAACTTTGTAGTATAGGTGCTTCATAATATGCTAGTTAGGATGAAACCTTAGAATAGTTAATATTTGCATGTATAATAGAGAAAACATAGATCCAAGGTTTATAGGGTTGCATGTACACCAAAGGAGTGTTAGAATGCTCAAAACCCAACAGGATCTGGCTCTGGCTCTGGAGCCGGGCAGCTTGATGATCGGATGAGAGAGTTTATTTTAGCAGAAATTATGCGCAACATCATTGATCAGACTCCTGTGATCTTCGATTCGGTCAAGGAGGCCGTTGTGGAGCTTTTGGATAGCCGCCTCGGGGCCTTTCAGGTCGAGATTGTAGCAGAGCAGGTGGGGACTCATCTGGAGCCCGAAGCTTGTGGTCCTCTGGGATCCTTCTGGAAGGAGGATCCTACCCCTAGCTTTTGTAGCTTGGGGTCAAAAGTGAATGGTGCATCATGTTTTCAGGGGAGTCAATTACAGGATTGGATTGCTGCAAAGGTTTCGCGGGCCCTCCGCGAAGAGTTACCAGACACCATTGGGAGAGTCACCGATAGAGTGGTCGCCGGGATTGAAAGGCGGACCTCAGCTATTCAGGCGATGGGTGAAATGGTCACTATGACCCGGGAATAGGAGATTGGTTCAAATAGTCAGCTAAGGAAGAGGAAGCGGTCTTCCGGTCTAGTTCAGCAAGATGGGCAGGTGGACACTGCCGTAGTTGGTGTCAGGGACCCGTAGGGTCGAGATGGTTGCACGAGGAAGGAGGGAGCACGGGATGACGTGCGTAGCAAGTCTAAGTGCGGTAAATGCGGATGGAAGGGTCATAGACGCCAAGAATGCACAATATAAGTAGAGTTATGCCATCGTTGCCATCAGCCTGGTCATGTCAGGGCAAATTGCCCCGCTCAGCGGATGGGGCAGTCTCAGTATCATCGCAGGCCTCGGAAGGAAGGAGGATTCGGGGGTTTTTTAGAGCAGGTTGTGGGTATGAATCTTCATCTCTCTATCAGCTTATGTTATGATTTTATTGTTATGGTTCTGCATCAGTAAGGATAATGATATTTCGGAATTTTGTGGCCTGCTTGTGATGGAGTTATATGCCAATTGCATACCGAGAATTATTAGCGGATAGCGAAAGATCATATCCCAAATCGCGGGATTGGGAGAGTACAACGTCATCTTGGTTTATTCCAAGACTGAGGAGCAGCATGAGAAGCACCTGAGGGAGGTGCTAGAGACTTTGAGGAAGGAGAGACTTTTTGCAGGGTACTCCAAATGTGAGTTCTGGTTACGCGAGGTGCAATTTCTTGGGCACCTTGTCAATCAGAAGGGTATTCTAGTCGTTCCGGCCAAGATCGAGGCCGTGATGCTGTGGGAGATTCTGAGGTCTCCAATTGAGATTCGGAGTTTCCTGGGTCTAGCGGGTTATTACCGGAGATTTATTCGGGTTCTTGAAAGTGGTGTGATATTTTGGACTGACTAGTATTGAAACACTAGCAATGGTAAACATGGTTTTCAGCAGATTGGGCATAGAATGGTAAGAAGGATCGAGAATCCTTCCAGTATTGTGTGCCGTAAGGCGTTAGTTAAATCAAAGTGAGGGAGAATCATCCAAGGATTCAGAAGTAGGAGCAGTTTGAGACTAGGATAAGTTTTGCATCCTTGTCTGAAAGGAAGACAGCCTATGTGGTTGTATGGTTCGAGGACAATGGGAGATGGAAGTTCGGAAAAACTTGCCAAGGATGAGATCGAGTTCTTGGAATGTTTGCTAGCAAGCCTTAGGGAATCAGGTTGGGGATTCCAGTCAGGACATGAGTTCAGTTGAGTGCGGGTCAAGCGCCTGTTGATCCAGTATTAGAGTGTTGTAAGTCTGCGGGTGTAGTCGTAGCATTCACTAGCAGCCATACAGTATTAGAGTGTTGTAAGTCTGCGGGTGTAGCCGTAGCATTCACTAGCAGTCAGACAGTATTATAGTGTTGTAAGTCTGCGGGTGTAGCCGTAGCATTCACTAGCATCCAGACAGTATTAGCGTGTTGTAAGTCTGCGGGTGTAGTCGTAGCATTCACTAGCAGCCAGACAGTATTAGAGTGTTGTAAGTCTGTGAGTGTAGCCGTAGCATTCACTAGCAGCCAGATAGTGTTAGAGTTCTGTAAGTCTGCGGGTGTAGCCGTAGCATTCACTAGGTTGGTAGATAGCGTGAGTGCGTTGTTAAGACACGGAAGGAACAGTAGTACCCACCAGTTCGGGTGTAGCAGTGAGGATATGGAAATCCACGGATTGGATTTCGGAATTACCTAGACGGATTAGACCTGGTTAAGCCAGTGATAAGACTATAGAAACGCCACTACAGCTATGAGAGCAAGGAAGCAGAGGTCTGCTTAAGTTCATTCATGACATGAGGCTACCAATGGCCATGTAGCAATCACTTTTAGCCTTGGGTTTGGTGACTTCAGGATTCAACGTATGGACTCGATCAGTTAGATCAGAAAATTATTAGAGCCTCAGGGGCATGGTAACTAGTAGTAACTAGTTCTAGAGAAGGAATTCGTTCAGAAGACGTGTGAGGCGACTAAGTGGGAGTCCTTCGGCTCCGCAGCCAGGCCGGAACCTGGCTGTTTCAGGCAGTTCAGTGTTTCAGGCAGTTCAGTGTTTCAGCCAGGAGGGTCTCGATAGATTTTGGAAAGCAGCCATGTAGCAGCATGCTGTTTCAGGCAGTTCAGTGTTTCAGGCAGTTCAGTGTTTCAGGCAGTTTAGTGTTTCAGGCAGTTCAGTGTTTCAGACAGTTTAGTGTTTCAGGCATATCAGTGTTTCAGACAGTTTTGGGTCTCCAACAGTAATGGTATTTTGGGATTTTATGTGCGGTTAGAGTCACAGATAGCTTGGGTTATGCTAAGTCACTTACAGCACGATTATCGGAGTTATGGTCAAGTATAAGTGAATCGCAGGGATAAGTGGATCTGTGAATTCTGTTGCTCTAGTGGGAACCTGGAGTAGTTAGCATGTAAGGAATGGTAAGGAATGAACTCGAGGATGAAATCTAATTTAAATGGCTGGAGTAATGAATAGCGTGAAAGGTATGTCCTTCGCAGTGGCAGGTGAGGTGGTTAGTTATGGGGAGTTCCCTTGGGAAAACCAGAAAACGCGCAAGGAAAAGGGGGGTGAGCCCCTAGGATGTTCAGCATAAGTACTCGGGAAGTACCAGATGGATGGTAAGTTGGGTAAGATGTGTTCTCAGGATTATTGGAGATGCGAGTGCACTCAAGGTGATAAGCTACAAGAACTAGTTTTAGCTGGAATGACCGGGCAAAAGGCCATTGAAGGCGGTTCCCCGAGGGTTGGACCGAGCAGATAAAGTGTGCATCGTACAGGAAGGTTGTGAGCAGATTGGAGGACGGTTGGCCGTGGCGGACTTCGAGGACAAAGTCTAGTTTAAGTGGGGGAGAGTTGTAACACCCAGAATAAGAAAGACCAAGAAAGGAAAGAAAAGCCCTAAGTCGAAAGAGTCAACTCGTGGAGCCCAAGGAAGAACTCGACGAGTCGGAGCGGGCTCCGTGTGGAAGATTAAATGACCGACTCGACGAGTCGGCTAGTAGACTCGGCGAGTCTGGTCTGGGTCGGGAAACCCTAATTCCGGGACTTGGTACCCTATTTAAGCATCTCATTCTCTTCCCTAGGGTTCATTTGCGGCCCCTATAGTCCAGAACTCAAAACCCTAGCCCTCCATTGGTGAGCTTGAGTGATTCCTTCTTGATTTTGAGTGTTTTGGTGTATTCTTGGAAGTGTAGAAGAGAAGGACATAGAGAAGGTGCAAAGGAGAAGAAGGAGATCCAGAAGCTAGCTTCCATTTGCTACTTCATCTGGTAATAAAGCCTCTACCTTGTTCATTTTCCTAGTAGATCTTCATATATGCTTGTTTTGCCACTTTGGGACATTTCAAGGTCCAAACTCGAGATTGGAGCTCCCTTAGGGTAGTGAGCTATAGATCTGGACATCATTGAGCCCCAGGAGCTCAAAGTAGCTACCTTTATGCAAAGCAAGGCCTTGTTCCAAACCCTAGGTTCCCATTTCTAGCTTATTTTGGTGTTTTAGCTTCATACCTCTATGCATGTACATAAAGTTGGCAACTTTACGTGTTATATCGGCCCTAGAAGCTCAGATCTATGAATTGGATGCACTGGAATCGATTAGAATCAACTGTTTAGTGAGGACATGCATAGGACTCGACGAGTTGTTCTTGGACTCGGCGAGTCGGAGCGCAAACTCCCGATTTCTCCGATTTTAGAGTTGTGAGCTGAATCAGCGAGTGGAAGAGGACTCAGTGAGTTAGAACAAGGATCTGGAAATAGAGGGACTCGACGAGTCTACGTCCTGACTCGGCGAGTCGAGTCGCGAGTTAGAGAAGTGTGAGTCCGGGAACTCGGCGAGTTCATAGTAGGACTCGGCAAGTAGAGTCAACCAGGAAGTTGACTTTGACCAGGAAGTTGACTTTGACCAGGGGTAAAATAGTCATTTTACCCTGAAAACAGTTATAAGTATCTGATTTAGTGTTTATGGGATTGTAGTCGGGGAGTTCCGGAGCAGCAGTCAGCCAATTTCAGATTTAGCATCTCAGCAGCCAGCGTTACGATGTGAGTTTCCTTCCAGTAGGAACGGGTCTACGGCCACAATGCCAGCCCGTTTAAGTTAGCAGTAGTTCCAGACTTCGGTCCGATGCAGTAGTTCAGTGTGCTTGATGTCTTTGTGATTCAAGCATGTCTTCGTGTTATGTGTTCCGGACTTCGGTCTGATGCAGTATGCATTATATGTGTTTATGCTAGTAGTTATGATTATGCTATGCTATGTTCAGTCAGTTCCGGACTTCCGTCCGATGCAGAGGGCAAGGCCCTGGTTAGTTCCGGACTACGGTCCGATGCAGTTTCCAGACTACGGTCTGATGCAGAGGGCAAGGCCCTGGTTAGTTCCGGACTTCGGTCCGATGCAGTTTCCGGACTTCGGTCCGATGCAGTGGGCAAGGCCCAGTAGTTGCTTTATATGTTATTGTATGGTATGTGGTAGTTTGGGGAGCTCACTAAGCTTTGTGCTTACAGTTTCAGTTTTTGGTTTTAGGTACTTCCGCTAGTAAGGGAAGAGCTCGGGATGATGGCATGGCATACACCACAGCTTCAGTTTATCCTGGGAGTTTTATTCGGATATTTTGATATGTTTTGACATCAGTTGATTTGATAAATTTATTATGACATTTTGAGACGCATGATCCATGGATTTATCTTTTAATATTTGATATTATGGTTTAGTAAAGTTTTCAAACGAAAATTTTTGGGTTGTATTTTTGGGATGTTACACAAGTGCTGAGTATGTAAGGCGTTCTCAGCACATACGCACAGCGTACTCGCTTAAAGGCTTGTACGCTAGGCGTACCTGCTTTTACGCCCAACGTACTCCTCCCATATGGCCAACTTCCATTTTCCATCTCTTAATCGATTAAGATCTCCATCCAACTCAAATCTGACTTCCTTAAGAAGGTTTATCACGTAAAGTTGCCAACTTTACATGCATGCATGGCTTAATGAGGCTCTAGATCTCAAAATAGATTAATAAATGACTTAATACATGTAGGAGACCATAAACACCATAAAGTTTGCACCTTTAAGCAAAAGGAACCATGCACGCTCTCTCGACTTGGAATCAGATACCTTGGGCCTCTTGCCCAAACCCTCAGCACTCGACACATAAGCTGGCTTCCTCTTCTTCTCCATCTCCATATCAATCTCCCTCTCTCTTGCCCTCGTTATCATATCCTATAACTTCATGCAACTGGATCGGCTCACAAACTGCCGAATGTCACTCCTCAATATCTCATGATACCGAGCCTTCTTCATCTCCTCATCCGCCACATACTGAGGAACCAAAAGTGCCCTATACCGAACCTTCTACATCTCCTCATCCGCCACATACTGAGGAACCAAAAGTGCCCTCTCCCGGAACATCGCGGTGATCTCATCCACCATCTTATTAGTTTGGCGGAGATCCTAAAACTCTCGCGCCAACTACTGCACCTCAATCACCGGAGCGAACTCAACCCTGAACCTGGTCATAAAATCTGTTGGATTAGTGTCTAAGCCCATAACTATAATTGGTTTGTACTTGACCCAAGAGTAGCATGGTCCATTTGGGTTGCATATCATCAGGACAATTTGATAGGATGGACCTTTGAGAAGAGGTTATTTATGATTTATTAATATATTATAAGTTCTAATATATTAATATAAAATCATATTATTTAATTAGTATTGATCAAGAATTAATTTGGAATTAATTTAGTGATCAAAAGAGACTAATTAAATATATGGAGATTGATTGTGTAAATCATTCATTCTTATAAAGTGGGCTTATGATCCATAGTTCTTTATGTTGGGCTAAACCCATGTGGTGACCCATGGATACTCCATGGAGGTTAAAACCCATGGAGCCTAAGGAATATGGAAAGTCATGCACATTAGGGTTTGCATGGTGTAACCCTAGTTGTGCCACACTATATAAGAAGCCCCTTGGTTGGTGAAAGGTGCACTAGTGATCTTTGGAAGAGTCATAGAGCCGATTTCTAGAGCAAGCCATTCTCTCTCATAATGTCATCCTTTGTCCTAGATGTGTTGTGATTCCATTTGAGGCATTCACACTATTGGTGCTAAGTTCTTAAAGGTCAAATACATCAAGGGCAACAAGCTACAACAAAAGGTATGTTATCTAACTTGTTTTATTACCCAAGTATCAAAGTTTTGTATGCTAGTTAGGGTAATACCTTGGAAAATGAAAGTTTGCATGTATAATAGAGAAAACATAGATCCAAGGTATTTAGGGTTGCATGTACACCTTAGGAGTGTTAGAATGCTCAAAGCCCATCAGTGGTATCAGAGACTAAGGTTGTTTTCAATTATACTTGATGCTACTTGTTGTTTAAGCTTGAAAAATCGATTTTCTGCTATTTTGGACAGTGGACTCGCCGAGTCTACTGGTGGACTCGCCGAGTCCAAGCACAAATCTAACCAACTCTCATAGTTTGTTCTTGCACTCGACGAGTTGGTGCTCCAAAGTGCAGATTTTCGACTTTTAAGGCTAGAATTGGACTAGGATCATTACCCTAAACTGTTTTTGAACTTATAAACCTGTTTTTGATGTGGTAATGATCATGCTTATCCAATTTATAAGATAATTGTCAAAGTTTCATGTTTTGTATTAGTTTATATGATTATGCTAATTACATTGAATTTGTTTGATATGAATTATCTTGTTAATATGAGTTTAATCTAGATCATGGACATTATTTGACATACTTGTTAGTTTATTTGATGATATTTATGGCCTTTAATGTATTCCATAACTTGTCCTCAAGTTATGGAAAATGAAAAGTTTTTTCTTTTGAAATACTTCATTAAACTCATAGGTTATGGTCTTGAAGAGTTTTTCCATAAATGTTTATTTATGAACTCCATAACTTGTCCTCAAGTTATGGATTTTCAAGAGCCTTTTCATTAAAGCCTATACTAAACTTATATGTTATGGATTCCAAAAGTTTTTGAAAAGTTCAAAACTTGCCCTCAAGTTTTGGAATTTGTAAATGTAGAGTCTTCTTTTGACACATTTAGTTCCAAACCCTAAAATTTTAATTGTTTAAAATTCTACCCTTATACTATTATAATATTATAGGTTTAATATATATATATATATATATATATATATATATATACATATATATATATATATATATATATATATATATATATGTGTATAAGAGTAAAGTCAGTATTACCGTTAGTAGGCCTCATTCATGAAGTCAGACTATAAGGGGGGTATAAGGTTACTGCCTATAAAATGGCAGTTTAATGGGTGTCCACTCTCACCCACCGCTTCCTTGACTGGTGGAGGGTCGTTAGTCGAACGGGTTTGACAGGACATTTAAATTCTCATTAAAAGTTTAATGAAATACTAAGTAACTAAACACTTATAAATTCCCAATCTTAGTTACTTAGGAAAATGTGATTTTGGTGCTAACCCATGAAATTGCACTTTGCACCTTGTTAAGTCGTTAGTGGAGCGTGTGTGTTTAACCGGCACACTAATTTGGGACTGACAGTGCGTGGCAAAGGGTAGCTTGATGTTAATCATAGATCAATGGGGCGTGTGTGGTTAACCGGCACATTGATTAGGTGGTTGTAACATTGGGTGTACCAAGCTAATTTGCATGGTTATTCACACCTTGTTTGTGATCCTCGGCATCCCAGTCATAAACTTGAAGGGCACAATCGAGATTTAAACATGTCATTGAATTGTTCAATGAATCTCAAAGGATCTAGGAGTTTCAATCCATTTAAAACTAAATAATCAATTTCGTTTTCGTGGTGGAAATTGGTAAATCGTCATTTACCTACCTTCAAATATTTTACAATTTGGATTACGGCATCCCTCTTCCGAATTGTAAAGTGTTGTGTTGGGTCCTAGCCTTAATATTTCATTTGGGTGTTATGTTAAGGACTAAAATCAACTAAACTTGAATTTCTCCCTCATAAATGTCTAAGTTCAGACAACTATGGTCTTCCCGAATCTTTTGAAAAAAACTTTCTTTATAAAGATGATTATCCACAAGGCAATCAAGGTGAAAGATTAATCCCTTCTTTGTGCTTTAGTGGAACTTCATTTCTTTCACCTCCTCCAATAATTCTCCCTAACCCACAAGTTCTAGGTCACTCAAATCCCTATTGGCAGGAAGGAAAGTTTGTATGTGCTCACGTATTGGAGATGAAGTTACATATTGACAAGCTGGGAGAGATGGGTGTCGAAGTATAAAGGAAGTTGGTTGTTGACTGGGTTCTTCAATCACTTTCTAAGTCATATAGCGGGTTCTTTAAGGACTACTATGTGACAGACCGCGACATGACCCTTATCGATCTTACATATTTGCTTGTTGCTGCTGAATCAACAATGATTTGGTGCACTGGTAAAGCAAATTTGATTGGAAGGTCTACTTCCCAAACTTCCATGGACATTAACAATGGCAACATTGGAAGTCCAGAAAAGCTTTCTCTTCCCAATGGAAAGGGATCGGCCATGGTCAAGTCATTTGACCAAATGGTAAAGATAAAGGCTAAGTCTGAGATAGTCCCGTGTACCATTCCAAAGAGTCCATATGTTTCTATTTCCAAGAGAAGGGGCAGTGGTTGCGAAGCTGCCGTATCTACCTGAAGGACCACAAGGATGGTAAAGTCAGAGTGTATGACTCTGCTTCAGGTAAGTCCAATATTTAACTCTATTAAGATCCTATTTGGAGATTCTTAATATATGATGTAATGTAATTACATTTTGATATTTTGAAGAATCGAAGAAATGAAAGGAAGCTTAAAGGAGGAGTATGCTTAGTCTGATCGCGAAGAGATGGATTTCGATCGCATGGTTCGATGATCAGATTTGTGAGCTGCTGCTTAAGAGTTATAATAGATTGCTTAGGAATAGATAACAACATATTTTCACTTGTATTTGAATTGTAAGGATAAGTTTTCCACAATTTTTATAAATAAAGAAAATTTTGAAATTTATCTTATTTTTAAAATTTCCTTACAATGGCATTTGTAAAAAATTGTTGCTTGAATGTTTCCATTGATAGCAACATTGGAATATGAATTTGATTCTTTCGTTTGTGGTAGTGTCATAATTTACCAAATAAGGAAAGATTCTCATCACCCAAGTTTCAGTTGGATAGAAACTTGGAATCATGCAACTCGTAGTGTGTGATGAATGAGAACCTTCATCTTTGGGAAATTAAGACTAATTCCTTGTTCACATATATATGTGAGTCAAGTGAAGGACTAGATATCAGGTACACTGGGTGTGCACTAGTCACGTCCACCACATAGAACGATAAGACTATTCGTCATGATTTACTAAAGTTTAGTAAATATGGTTATGCTTACAAGTTTAAGTATAGTTCTGAAATATTAGAAAAGTTTCAATGTATTGCAAAACGAATGAGAAGAATCAAATTGGGCAGAAAGATAAAAGTTTCTCTAATCTGAAAAGATGGGAGAGTACTTGAGTATCATGTTTTATGATCATCTTAATAATTATGAAAACCATGTCACAATTGATCCTCTAAGGATATCTTAGTGCATTTGTATGGCTAAGAAGAGGAATCGTGAATTGTTGAAATGGTTAAATCAAAAAGATGAGACATACTTCATTCCAAAACAAGTCTTAGAGTCATACTCCAAGATTGTGCCTTGAGTGACATAATCTTAGGAAAGGTTTATAACACTCATCAAATGTAGAGTTAAATGTTTTGCTCTTATACATTTGAAATTGGTAAGTTGTGATGTCTTGGTAAGGACAAAGACCAACTAAGACCAATTGTGTGAAGTGTTTATCTTGATAAGAATCTGCACTAACTCTAGAGTATTTGTTTTGTCAAGGAATGGTTATTGATAGAGAATCTTATATGTCAAGAGGTCAGTGGGAGTCTTAAAGATCTTGACAAGTTTCAAGAACTAATCGAGAAGAAAACCTATTGTTTATCACTAGCACACGACTTGAGGTTTGTAACCTATCATGTTGACATGTTCTTATTTCTATGCCCATTCCAGTTAAAGTTTACTATGCATGTGCGTTCTATGTGTTCTCAATTGTTTTCATAACAACCTGGAAGTAATGGTAGGCCCTTGTGCTGCCAAGTGGCAAGAAATTAAGATTGAACTAGTTCAATCCATATGAGTTTGGATTTGTCACTAACCTTGTCTTTTGATTATGGTTTGACAAATTCACATGGATAGGAACACATACACCCTAAAATCTAAGAGTCATAAGGTTTCTCTCCGATTCATGAAAATGATGGTGAGGAAACCCTTTCACTAAGTAGCTTTTAAGGAGATAGCAGTTGTGATATTTGCATTCTCAAATTTGATTATGATTACGACATACCTTTTCATAATTCGAATTGTGAGGAATGGCAAAAAGTCTAAACATTTGAGACTTATTGCTGTAAGTTCTTAAATTTTTTAGACACACACATGAGCTATCTAAGGAAAGGTGTATGAGTTTGAGAAGCCTAGATAAAATCTTATTGAAGCATCTCGTATCAGAAATCTGAATTTTGGAAAGGAAGTCAATAAGTATTGATTTCTTGAAGTCCAGCTGATTTCTGAATACATGTCAAAGCTAGTGGGAGCATAAGTGTTATGCTAAAGTAATTATTATGCTAGTGGGAGCATAATCAATTATGGTAAATGTCGCAAGTTAGCAATGTTAATTATAGAAAACAAAAGTTTCAATTCGCAAAGTTGCAGGTTTTGAAAAGTTGTTTCGCTATATGTAACATCCCAAAAATTTTAAGCCAAATTTAAACTTTTTCAACCATAAAACCAAATAGTGTTTTACAAAAATGTTTTCAAAATATTATTCATCAGAGTGTCCCAGAAGTATAATCATATCGATGAGGAGCGGTACGGTCAAGCCTTCGCCTTGCCACGATCTCCGGAACTACCTGAAACAATAAAATGAAACTGTAAGCCCGAGGGCTTAGTGAGCTACCCCCAAAATACCAATACTACACCGATAATACCATACTAACCACAGATAATCAACAACACGCATACTGGGCCTTCGGCCTAACTGGACCGCCCAACCGGGCCTACAGTCTATCTGGATCTATCCCGAGCCTTCGGTATGACTAGACCGTCATACGGGCCCACAGTCTACCCGGACCGCTCGTAGGGTATGATGGCCTTCAGCACAAAGCAGGACCGCCTCAACCCAAACATCAAGCAAATAACCATGTGCACAAGACTAACATAAGCTAGCATATACAGACATCAAATATAACTATCTCACAGATCATCGATCATAGCAATCTCTCCTAACCAGAGCACCGACCTAACCAGGTCACTAACATACCAATCCTAACGGATCATAAGAGCATAACAACATATTGTCTATCATGTTACCGATCTAACAGATCATAACCACATGTAGCATACTGTAACCAAGATAACAACTAAAAGGGTCGGCCTTGGTGCCTTAGACCCTACTGATATAGTGAGGATAACTCACCACGCTAGTAGCTCGGAGTGATACTGCCCACACTTCCCGACATAGCTTCAACCACCTCGCCTGTACCCATAAGTGGTCCACTCAATAATTACTCAAATTACCAAAATGCCCTTGGAAGGTACAAGACATCCCACAGTCAAGTCAAGTCTCTGGTCAATGGTCAACAGTCCATGTTGACTTGTTTGCTGAATATAACTTTCTCTGCTTCGAGCCCCTCCTGATTCCAGAATTTCTCGACTCGACTCGCCGAGTCTCTAGCAGACTCGCCGAGTCGATACGCGACTCAGCTTGGAAGTCCAAACTGACTCGTCGGGTCATTTCCCAGACCTCGTCGAGTCCAAGCGGGACTAATCTGGACAAAACCCTACCCGACTCGCCGGGTCATCTTCCAGACCCGCCAAGTCCATACGCATACTCTCATGATCAAGCGATTATGAACTACCCCTTTGATCCAAACAGTAGATCTAGGTCCCTAGAGTGCATTAGCAACGTAAAGTTGCTACCTTTACGTATTTGCATGACTCAAAATCCACATCTAGGCTTTGAATGGGACTTTACTCATAAACAAGGGTTCCTTCATGATCCTATTAAGAACTTTAAGGACTTAGGACTTAGAAGAGGTTCAGATCTGAAGTTTCAACTTCAGATCTAGCTCCCATACCATAATCCCTTCATGAATAGCTAAAGAAAGCTCTAATCTTCACATATGAAAGATTCTAGAAGACAAGAGGTCAAGGTAACAGCTTGTTACCTCCAAAACGTGCCCAAGCTGAAGTAGACTCTGGATCCACATGAAATCCTTGATGCTAGCCTCTTGATCTACAAGTTTCCTTCACAAAAATCACTTCCCAAAGCTCCAAAACACTCTCCAAGCTCACACTCACGGAAATTAGGGTTTCTGGCTCTCAAGCGGTGATAGAGGACAGTGGGAGGCGCTAATGGTCTAATATATAGGGTGCAAAAAACCTAAAATTTAGGGTTTCCTGTGCCAGCTCTTACTCGTCGAGTCCCCATGCCGACTCGCCGAGTCACTCATTAAATGACGTGTCCTGACCCGCTGCTACTCGACGAGTCACAGCGTCAACTTGTCGAGTAGACCTTAAGACATGAAATCTAAATGGAATAATAATGATACCTGACGGTTGGGATGCTACAATTCTCCCCCACTTAACTTAGACTTCGTCCTTGAAGTCTACTGTAGTGAATAACTCCAGGTAATGCTCCCACATCTCAGCCTCCGACTCCCATGTCCACTCGGATCCCCTCCGATGCTCCCATTGTATCTTCACCAACGGAACCTCCTTGTTGCGCAGGACTTTCACTTTCCTTTCCAAAACGACAACCGGCCTCTCAATATAATTTAGGCGCTCATCAACCTGAATGTCATCCAATGGCACCACTGCCTCTGGGTCCACAATGCACTTTTGCAATTGCGAAACGTGAAAGGTGTTGTGAATCCGGCTGAGCTCATCCGGTAGTTCCAGCCTGTACGCCACTTTACCAATCCTGGCGGTGACCCTGAACGGCCCAATATAGCGGGGACCCAACTTTCCCCTTTTTCTGAAGCGAATCACGCCCTTCCAGGGTGAGACCTTCAAGAGTACCATATCATCAACCTGAAACTCCAAATCTGATCGGCGTCTATCGGCGTAACTCTTTTGTCGACTCTGGGCGGTCTGTAGTCGCTGTCTAATCTGCTGGATCTTTTCGGTAGTCTGCAAAACTACCTCCGTCCGACCCAACACTCTGTGACCAACCTCACCCCAACAGATCGGGGTTCTACATTTCCGACCATACAACAGCTCAAAAGGCGGGGCGCCTATACTGGAATGATAGCTATTGTTGTAAGCAAACTCTGCAAGAGGTAGATGGGAATCCCAACTCCCTCCAAAGTCGATAGCACACGCCCTCAACATATCCTCGAGGGTCTGAATGGTCCGCTCACTCTGCCCGTCGGTCTAAGGATGAAACGCTATACTAAAGCGCAGGCACGTACCCAGTTCCTCATGGAACTTCTGCCAGAAACGGGAGGTAAACCTGACATCCCGGTCAGAAACGATGGAGACCGGAACCCCATGGCGAGAGACAATCTCGCAGACGTACATGTCGGCCAATTTCTCGGCCGACGAACTCTCCCGAATAGCCATGAAATGGGCACTCTTGGTCAATCGATCCACGATGACCCATATAGCATCGAACCCCTTCGCCGTTCTCGGCAGCTTCGTAATGAAGTCCATCGTGATCTGCTCCCATTTCCACATGGCAATTTCTAGAGGCTGCAGCTTACCATGTGGCCTCTGATCCTCAGCCTTGACCATCCTACAGGTCAAGCACCTCTCGACATACCAAGCGATTTCTCGCTTCATAAATGGCCACCAGTAACTCAAACTCAGATCGCGGTACATCTTGGTGGCCCCCGGGTGTATAGAAAAATGAGACTTATGAGCCTCCTCCATCACTGTCTGCCTGACCCCACCAGACATCGGAACCCAAACCCGACCGTATCGGGTCAATAATCCACGGCTATCCTAAACAAACCGGGCACTCTCGCCCTTGACCTTTTCCAACTTCCAGTTCTCTGGCCGCATGCCCTCAACCTGGGCATCTCTAATCAAGCCCAAAAGCAGGGAATCCACCGCTATCCTCATGCACTTTGCTGGGGTAGAATACCCAGCTGACTTGCGGCTCAAAGTGTCCGCAACCACATTCGCTTTACCGGGGTGGTAAAGGATCTCGCAGTCGTAGTCCTTGACTACATCCAGCCACCTTCGATGCCTCATGTTCAGGTTCGGCTGATCCATGATGTGCCTCAAACTCTTGTGATCCGTGTATATGGTACAACGGACCCCATATAGGTAATGCCTCCAAATTTTGAGAGCGAAAACCACCACTCCCAACTCCAGATCGTGCGTAGGGTATCTCGTCTCGTGCGGCTTCAGCTGCCGCGATGCATAGGCTATCACTCATCCTCTCTGCATGAGGACTGCCCCCAAACCTGTGATGGATGCATCATAGAATACTACAAAATCCTCAACTCCCTCGGGGAGTGTCAACACTGGCACCTGGCATAAACACTACCGGAGGGTCTTAAATGCCCTCTGCTGCTCAGGGCCCCACCGGAAGTCCACCCCCTTCCTCGTTAGACGAGTGAGGGGCACTACAATCTTGGAGAAATCTCGAATGAATATCCGGTAGTACCCTGCTAATCCCAAGAAGCTCCTGATATCTCAGAGAGATTTCGGAATCTCCCACTGCATAACCGCCTCAACTTTGGCCGGATCGACCAAAATCCCCTCCTAGTTAATGAGGTGCCCAAGGAACTGGACCTCTCGCAACCAAAACTCACACTTTGAGAACTTGGAATAAAGCCGTTCTCGCCTCAAAACTCCCAATAGCTCCCTGAGGTGCTCCTCGTGCTGCTCTCGAGTCTTAGAATACACCAAGATATCATCTATGAACACAATGACCGAGTGATCAAGCATCGGTCTGCAAACCCAATTCATCAGATCCATGAACACTATCGGCGCGTTGGTATACCCAAACAGCATCACCACGAACTCGTAATGACCATAACGAGTCTGAAACGCGGTCTTCTCCACGTCTTCCTCTCTCACCCAGACCTGGTGATATCCGGATCTCAAATCGATCTTGGAAAACCAAGATGCACCCTGCAACTGATCGAAAAGATCATCTATCCTCGGGAGTGGATAACAGTTTTTCACCGTTAACTTATGTAACTCCCTATAATCAATGCACATCCGGTGCGAACCATCCTTCTTCCTGGCAAAAAGGATCGGTGCTTCCCATGGAGAACTACTCGGACGAATAAACTTCTTACCCAGCAGCTCCTGCAACTGAGATGACAACTCCTGCATCTCTTGCGGTGCCAAACGGTACGGCGCCTTAGCGATAGGGGCCACACCCGGCACTAGATCAATCCTGAACTCCACCTGCCTCTCCGGAGGCACTCCAGGTAACTCCTCCGGAAACACGTCAACAAACTCTCTAACCACCGGAACCTCTGAAACTGAATTCTGATCCCTGACCCGCGTATCCACCACATACGCTAAATGATCGGCACACCCGTGCTGAATATACTTTCGAGCCCTAGCTGCCGAACAAAACCCTGATCCTACTCTGGTGCCCTCACCATATACCACCAGTTCTCCCCCACTTGGGGTTCGAACTACTACTCGTTGTCCCTCATAATCGATCATGGCGCCAAATCGACTGAGCCAATCCATCCCCACGATCACACATACTTCCCCCATAGGAATAGGAATCAAATCTATCGGGAAGGATACCCCTAAAATCTCCAACTCACATCCCCGGTAGACCGAAGAAGCAGAAACCCCGTGTTCGTTGGCGATAGAAACTCGCAACGGACACTCAAGCTCATCTACCGGCACACTGAACCCCCTACTGAAAGTCTGAGATACAAACGACCGACTCGCCCCCGCGTCGAATAAAACCAATGCAGGCAAAAAGTTTACTAAGAACGTACCTAAACATAGGTACAACAGATAAGCATAACACACATATGATAACTGAAATAGAGAATAGAAACATACCAGCAACCACATCCGGTGCTGCCTTGGCCTCCTCGGCCGTGAGCTGGAAGGCACGCCCCTGAGCCTTCGGAGGCTCCATCTTGATTGGCCTCCCATCTGTAATCCTCAACGTAGCTAGTGCGGGAATCTGCGCCGGCTTGGCGGCGAGCTGCGGACAGTTGGTCTTCACATGACCAACCCGATGACAGTGATAACATATCCTCATATCTTCCAGAGGGGCGGACTGGCGACAGTCCCTGGCATAGTGCCCCTCCTTGCCACATTTGTGGCAACCACCACCTGCTCGACAAACTCCAGAATGACCCCTGCCACACTTTCCACAAGTGCGGCTCTGCTGACCTCCGGTCCTAGTATCAGCGGTCTTAGACCGCTTAGGTGCCGGCTGAGGCTGAGCCGGAACCTGACGCTGCTCCTTCAACTGCAGCTCTATCTCCAACTCACGCCGCCTCGCGGCTTCCTGAAGATCCAAAAGAGTATCACAACGTTGCGTAGCAACAAACTGACGGATATCTGTCTTGAGCATACTCAGATAATGGGTCATCTGAGATTGCTCGGAAGCAAACTCCGGGCAGAACATAGCCCTCTCCGTGAACATGCGGGTGATCTCCATCACCGACTCTCCATCCTGTCTCAATGTCAAAAACCCTTAAGCAAGCCGCTCCCGCTCCACACGTGGAACGTAGCGGGTACGGAACATATCCCTGAACTGCTCCCAAGTAATATCAGCTCTCTGATCATCGGTGTATGACCCAGTCGTAAGTCTGCACCAGTCCTTGGCCCCAAGCCTCAGCAGGTTCAGGGCACACCTGACCTCCTGGTCAGTAGGACAAGAGCACGTGAAGAAACAGCCCTCCACGTCAGATAACCACCTCATAGCCCTGATCGTATCTTGTGTACCATCAAACGTCAGGGGCTTCGTGTTATTGAAGTCTCGGTACTGGAAATCTCGGCTGGCTCCTCCTCCTCCCCCTGCCGCTGTTACAGCCGACGTGGCTGCAGCGGCAGCCATCTCTGCTAAGGCTGCATAACGCTCATCAAAGTACTCGACCATAGCGGTCTTGATCGACCCAAACATCTCTGGTAGTTGCGCTCGAAACGCAGCAGCAATCTCATCATGCAGGATCTCCCAAATCCTGGCATCCAATTCCTCTGTCCCTATCTGCACCACGGGCTCAGGTGCTATAGGCTCATCCGGGCCTCCGCCCCCTGATCTTGATCCTGATCCGGATCCGGTCGTAAAGCGTCTCGTCATCACCATACTGAAAATATGCCCAAGACGTCAGATAAAAAACATAATATCTGGTGACCAATTCTCACAAACACTAGGGGTTGTGACTTCCTTGCTACGCGTATGGGTCATGTGCTTTCAGTAGTACGGTCCCATACTACCTTCCACACCTACCCATATTTGTCTCAAGTATCACCACAACACCCTAACAATAGACATCAACATAGCAAGCGCTCAACCCTCACTCCTAGAGGAATGTGAAACTATCTCACAACTGGCCTCACGGCTTCTCCCGACCCATCCATGCATGAAACTTCCACTAACCCTGCAGCATTAGTGTATGCTAGCCACACATAACGCTGGACCCGATAGACTTTCAAATATCCAATCCTACCCTAAGGTCGAATCAAACATTCTCAGGCTATAAGATCTTGATTATGCACAACCGTGATGCATACACTAAACAACTACAGTAATGATGTCAATTCCATATAAAAGAAACCCTAGGCTAGTAGGCATCATATAATCAAGCAAGTCTATCATGCAATTCCTGAAGATCCCTAGCCTAGCACTAGCATGTTGTTCTAACAGATCATAATATCAAATAACTGTATGGTATTTTGGGGTCTACTTACTGGCTCCGGCTGATCGTACACTCTGCATCCTCCATCCCTTATTTTAAAAACCACTTTAGAATTTATTAAAAAAATTTCCTTGATTTGAGACTGGATTCACACGAGTGTTCCTCCAATTCACTCAAACCAAGGCTCTGATACCAACTTGTAACATCCCAAACATTTTAAGCCAAATTTAAATTTTTCAACCATAAAACCAAATAGTACTTTACAAAAGTGTTTTCAAAATATTATTCATCAGAGTGTCCCAGAAGTATAATCATATTGATGAGGAGCGGTACGGTCAAGCCTTCGCCTTGCCACGATCTCCGGAAGTACCTGAAACAATAAACTGAAACTATAAGCCCGAGGGCTTAGTGAGATACCCCCAAAATACCAATACTACAACGATAATACCATACTAACCACAGATAATCAACAACATGCATACTGGGCCTTCGGCCTGACTGGACCGCCCAACCGGGCCTACACTCTATCTGGATCTATCCTGAGCCTTCGGTATGACTGGACCGCTATACGGGCCCACAGTCTACCCGGACCGCTCGTAGGGTATGTTGGCCTTCAGCACAAAGAAGGACCGCCTCAACCCAAACATCAAGCAAATAACCATGTGCACAAGACTAACATAAGCTAGCATATACAGACATCAAATATAACTATCTCACAGATCATCGATCATAGCAATATCTCCTAACCAGAGCACCGACCTAACCAGGTCACTAACATACCAATCCTAACAGATCATAAGAGCATAACAACACACTGTCTATCATGTTACCGATCTAACAGATCATAACCACATGTAGCATACTGTAACCAAGATAACAACTAAAAGGGTCGGCCTTGGTGCCTTAGACCCTATTGATATAGTGAGGATAACTCACCTTGCTAGTAGCTCGGAGTGATACTGCCCACACCTCCCGACATAGCTCCAACCACCTCGCCTGTACCCATAAGTGGTCCACTCAATAATTACTCAAATTACCAAAATGCCCTTGGAAGGTACAAGACATCCCACAGTCAAGTCAAGTCTCTGATCAATGGTCAACAGTCCATGTTGACCTGTTTGCTGAATATAACTTTCTCTGCTTCGAGCCCCTCCTGATTCCAGAATTTCTCGACTCGACTCGCCGAGTCTCTAGCAGACTCGCCGAGTCGATACGCGACTCAGCTTGGAAGTCCAAACTGACTCGCCGGGTCATTTCCCAGACCTCGCCGAGTCCAAGCGGGACTAATCTGGACAAAACCCTACCCGACTCGCCGAGTCATCTTCCAGACTCGCTGAGTCCATACGCATACTCTCATGATCAATCGATTCTGAACTACCCCTTTGATCCAAACAGTAGATCTAGGTCCCTAGAGTGCATTAGCAATGTAAAGTTGCTACCTTTACGTATTTGCATGACTGAAAATCCACATCTAGGCTTTGAATGTGACTTTACTCATAAACAAGGGTTCCTTCATGACCCTATTAAGAACTTTATGGACTTAGGACTTAAAAGAGGTTCAGATCTGAAGTTTCAACTTTAGATCTAGCTCCCATACCATAATCCCTTCATGAATAGCTAAAGAAAGCCCTAATCTTCACATATGAAAGATTCTAGAAGAAAAGAGGTCAAGGTAACAACTTGTTACCTCCAAAACATGCCCAAGCTGAAGTAGACTCTGGATCCACACGAAATCCTTGATGCTAGCCTCTTGATCTACAAGTTTCCTTCATAAAAATCACTTCCCAAAGCTCCAAAACACTCTCCAAGCTCACACTCACGGAAATTAGGGTTTCTGGATCTCAAGGGGTGATAGAGGACAGTGGGAGGCGCTAATGGTCCAATATATAGGGTGCAAAAACCCTGAAATTTAGGGTTTCCTCTGCCAGCTCCTACTCGTCGAGTCCCCATGCCGACTCGCCGATTCAATCATTAAATGACGTGTCCTGACCCGCTGCTACTCGACGAGTCACAGCGTCAACTCGTCGAGTAGACCTTAAGACATGAAATCTAAATGGAATAATAATGATACCTGACGGTTGGGATGCTACACTATAATTAAGGGAGAGGAATTCATACTTCATTTCAAATCTAAAAGCTTATATTGAGATTTTAATCAAATTTAGTCAAATATATATGAATGTTATGTTGCAATGGTTCAACATAAGGAAATTCTATATATAGAAATGTTAATTGCGTTCTTAAAATTTGATTATGATTACGGCATCCCTTTTCATACTTCGAATTGTGAGAACATGGCAAATAAAAACATTATAGCAAAAGACTGGTCAAGTATCATGTCTTTATGTAAGACATCATGAATCGTGTCCCATATGCTTCGGGTATAGGATCAATTACATGTGCTATAATACTCATTTGTTCTAAATTTTCCAAGTCCCTAGGGAATTAAGAGGGAAAAAGGGATAGAACTGGATATGACTAAAGTGGTTAAACAACTGTTAAAGGACGATCTAAGGTTCACCGAGGATTGGTCACTTAAGGGCAGTTGGAAGTATAGTAATGGATGGACTATATCGACATTATTATAAATAGAAATTATTCTATTAATAATGAGTTGTCATATAGAAAATATGGAATGTTTCCATATTGGGTGTTAGATATTAAGAATCTGTGGTTAGAAACTTTTATGCAAGAAGGATGTTCAAAGGAATGTACTTTGAATTTGAGACTTTGCTTCCATGGAATTGTCTTGTAAGAATCTCCAAAGGAATACTTTGTAACACCATTGGTCATGTCTCTGTGACTTTTGGTACCTAGACATTACAAAGGAATCATTGCATGATAGTTTAGAATCTAACACATTCTAGCAGTGACAAGAATTTGGAATTCTTACACTGGTGATAAAGATTTGGAATTGTGAGATGAGTTTCATTGAAGATGTGTTCAATTGATCTATTTCACAAAGTAAGGACCATAGACAAACATAGTGTGCATGCTTGGAGCATGGCATAACTATTGTTTAAACAAACATATTGTGCATGCTTGGAGCATGGCATAGCTATTGTTTTAATTCAAGTATTAAGTTGATTATTCGAAACATTATACAATGAATAATGAGTAATCAATATGACTCAAAAGTTTTTTTTTGGCTATATAGGATTAGTATTATTAATGTGTTTCACTTTGCATGTTTTGACTTCCCGAATAACTAGGTTATTCAAACCATCCACAGTCGATCATACTTTGGAAGTAGGTATTGCGGCAAGACTGTCATGAATGGGTCCGTAGTTTGTCTAGGACATAGCTGCAGAGTGTTCATGAGTGCTCCTGGAATAAGATTCGAGTATTGGATTAAACCCACGCTCACGTTGAATCACTTCATGGATTTTATCACGAGTGATTGGTGAGATGATAATATCTTATATTCTTGAAACCAAGACATGTGAGTTGTAATTTACAAGTCGGTTGCACATTGACATATGTAAACGCACCAGTAACTCGGTGTTATAAAACATATCATTGTGTGTGATTTGATGAGTAAGTACAAGCAAGCATTTGAGTCAAAGTTTATCCATCCCTTTTACCCTTGGAGGGATAAGCGATATATGTGGGCCCCTCGATGATTTAGTGATGACAACCCTAAGCGCTCGGCCGAGCCTGGATTGATTTGATTTGTTCAATTAGTCGGTCGTCATAAATCGGAAATCGAGAAACAATATATGGACAGAGAGAATGATCATAATCCATGTCTCGGTCCATATGATATCTTGTAGAATGGAGGAATATATGATCCCTTATCTAATGGACGCGTCATTGACTAGATCCGAGTTCGACAGCTGATTTTAAGAGCTACGATTGCTAGTCGGGTTGTGGAGTCGTACTTGCAATAATAGTTATTAGACTTATCCAAGTGGGAGACTGTTGAATTATTGTCTAAGTCCATAACTATAATTGGTATGTACTTAACCCGAGAGTAGCATGGTCCATTTGGGTTGCATATCATCAAGACAATTTGATAGGATGGACTTTTGAGAAGAGGTTATTTATGATTTATTAATATATTATAAGTTCTAATATATTAATATGAAATCATATTATTTAATTAGTATTGATCAAGAATTAATTTAGTGATCAAAAGAGACTAATTAAATATATGGGGATTGATTGTGTAAATCATTCATTCTTATAAAGTGGGATTATGATCCATAGTTCTTTATGTTGGGGTAAACCCATGTGGTGACCCATGGATACTCCATGGAGGTTAAAACCAATGGAGCCTAAGGAATGTGGAAAGTCATGCACATTAGGGTTTGCATGGTGTAACCCTAGTTGTGCCACACTATATAAGAATCCCCTTGGTTGGTGAAAGGTACACTAGTGATCTTTGGAAGATTCATAGAGCCGATTTCTAGAGCAATCCATTCTCTCTCAAAATGTCATCCTTTGTCCTAGATGTGTTGTGATTCCATTTGAGGCATTCACACTATTGGTACTAAGTTCTTAAAGGCCAAATACATCAAGGGCAACAAGCTACAACAAAAGGTATGTTATCTAGACTTGTTTTATTACCCAAGTATCAAAGTTTTGTATGCTAGTTAGGGTAATACCTTGGAAAATGAAAGTTTGCATGTATAATAGAGAAAACATAGATCCAAGGTATTTAGGGTTGCATGTACACCTTAGGAGTGTTAGAATGCTCAAAACCCATCAAAATCATCCCAGGTCATCGAATCAACAGCCTCATCACCAACTGTATGCCCGACCTCCTCCCACCAATCTCGTGCATTGTCCTTCAAAAGGCAGGAAGCGAAGTCTGGCCTTTGCCCCATCGGGGAAACTACTGGTGCGGAAGGCATTAGCAACATCTGATAACCACCTCCTGCTTGCTATCAGGTCCTTCGCCCCGTGATAGTTCGGAGATCCATATGCCCGGAACTCCTGAAGGTCAATGAACGTTACCCCACCAAGGCCACCATCTTAGAACGAAAGGCACTCAACCGCTCATCCAAAATCTCCAGAATACCCTCATTGACCGTGCCAAAGATCACAGGAGTTTGCTCAAGAATGCAACGCATAATCTTAGACGAGATGAACTCCCTAGTCTGATCATCTAGCTGTCCGGCTCCAGAACTTGATCCTGAGCCCTCTCCAGCACCAAAACTGCCAACAGGTCTGCCTCGCAATGTCACCATACTGAAAATAGACCATATAAACCATCAGAATAAGCATTAGATTATATCGAGGGATCACAATCTCTACAAGCTTCCTGGTTTCATCGCAACTCTCCTCGATGCGAGTACGAATCCTCTGATTCCAATAGTACGGGACCATACTACCATCCACATCTATTTGTACTTTCCTCAAGGATTGCCTTGAATCTACCAAGTCACCCAATATTTATACAATCAACCCTCATCAAGACAAGGCTCCCAACACTAGATCGCATCCTAGGTTTTCCTAGGGCAAACTCCACACCACTCTCCGCCAGCAAATGCAGAAGGAACTCCCGATAACTTCCTCTAACTAGTTTACGAATACAATTACATATCACCAAAACCAGATAATTCTTCGAATGAAAGGTCTCACACTACAACGGTTGGAATCAGACAAGAGCTGTGTAATAGAGTTAAAACCTAACCTTATAAAATTATTTAGTTCCATAATATGTAACTTAGCATATTTTCTTACTAGTTAGCTGAAGCTAGTGAGAACTCCTAGAAAGCACAAAGCAAGCAGCACTCGAGCGTCAAGTAATCAGAACCAAGCATCGCCTAATCAAGCCATCATATCACTGACTGATCAGTACTAGCATGCAAATCTACAAGCTCATATAATAGGCATACAAAGGCATCTCTCCTAGCATTCTACCATGCAAAAACTGAGCAGATCCTTAGCCCTAACTAGCATGTGATTCACAGATTCACAGATCAAATCATATCAGATAACATGTATGGGTATTTTGGGAAAACTTACTTGAGCTCAGTCGATTGCATGCACCACACCTTTCTTGTCTTAGAAAATTCCTTTTCTTTAAATCATTTTTTTTGAAAAACTTTACCAAATCCTCAGTTTGAGTTCACACACCCGAGAGTATGTCCGAATCCCTCAAACCAAGGCTCTGATACCAACTTCTAACGTTCCATAAATAAGACCATAAAGTTTTTTCGGTTTTAGATTAATAAACATTAAACCATATCATTATCATCAAACCAAAGTTATCAAAATGTATCAATATATCCTCAAAATCAGAGTAAATCATAAAGATGCGGAAACAAGTGGTGTGTGCTCTACAATCATCCCGAGCTCATCCCTTTGGAACTGGAAGTACCTGAAACATAAACTGAAAACCATAAGCAAAAAGCTTAGTGAGTTCCCCAAGATACCACATACCATACATAATAAACACATAATGGGCCCCGCCCGACATTGAGCCCCGCTTGGTATACAGATCGGGCCCCGTCCGGCATACATATAAACACATACACATGCAATAATCACAAACATACATAGCATACAAAATGGTCATCGGGCCCCGCCCGGTAAGCAAAAGAGTACATAACACATGCAAGAGTCAGACAGACATCTATCATCCGAACGTAACAAAATCATGGGATGGCATTGGTGCCTTCGACCCGCTAAACCTAATGAGAGAAATCACCTCACACTGTCGAATCTCACAGAAAGGATCTCTGGCTGCTGGCCCGCTAAAATCTCCTCGCTATCAATGCTAATGACATCCAATTAATAATTGGATTTCAATCCATAACCATCAGTCCAAAAATTAGTGTAAAAATACTATTTTACCCCTTACTTAGCTTGGACCAAGACTAAGGCCCAAACCTACAATCCGAAAGGTCTAAATCCAAATTAATCATCCAAGGCCCAATCATGGCCCAATTTTCCAAATTGGGCCCAATCACTTTCATGGGCCTTTTCCAAGAACCTAAAACAAGCATCAGCCCAAAACTTGATGGCCCAACAAGGCCCTAAGCATCTAAGTCCAAATATGGCCTAAACTGAAGCCCAAACGTCCGAAGCCCAACCTGCTGAGTACGCGGGGCTTACTCAGCACGTACGCGCAACGTACTCGCTTTAGGGCTTGTACGTTATCCATACCTGCTTTGTCACATCCCCAAACCGGAACGGTGGAAATGTTCGGGGGCGCAGGACGTCATATATAGTATCACAACAATTGAATAATAGTAATCAAAGCAATAGCAACCATTGTATTAATAATATAATGGTTACATTGTATTCAAATCACATAACATTGACTCCAAAAGTAAATAGTAAAGTAAAGTCTTTAAGCTACTATGCTCCGTCATCTAAGAACGCGGGCGTGTACCTGTCTACTAGTGTCCTGAGAATACAAGTGGTTTTGAAAGAGTGCAACATTAAAGTTGGTGAGTTCATAAGCGTTTTGTTTTAGAAAACAGGTTCTTTGTTCTTTGTAAACATGATGGTTTTCTCCAAAAAATCCTATATTTTCTTATGTAATGAATGATAAGTAAAATGACTCATACTAGTTCCTTCTACGAGTACTTAGTGTATACAGGTCATATACAATCCAGATCGAACAGACAATCGATTGTGTAGTTCTTCCCCAAGCCCACAACCAAACAAGGAACAGGAAATGAGACGGAAGCCACACATCCCACTGTCTGTCAGATCCTCATATATATAACCCTGACGCATTCACTAGGTACTTACAGAGTTAACTGTAATAGTCCTTTGGGATATGATGAAAGTTACTTAAGAAAATCCTATATTTTCTTAATAAGAATATGATAATACCAGTTCCTTCTATGACCACTTAGTTTATACTAGTTATATATAAACCAAGATCGTACGGACAGTTAATTGTGTGGATCTGCCCTAAGCCCACAACCAAACAAGTAACAGGAAATGAGGCGGAAACCACACATTCCACTGCCTATCGGATATTCTTCATACATAACCTTGATGTATAAACTAGGGAATCATAGAATTAACAATGATTGTTCGTTAGCTGCATGATAAACCGTTTGCTTGTAAAATACTGATGTTAGTCCTGGATAATCCTATATTTTCCATAAAAGTGAGTTGTTGTCTTAAATGTTCCAAAACTGAGAAGTACAAGTATTTAACCATACTTATGTTGTTAAAGTGTAGCTTTATTATTAAATAAAACTAGTCGAAAACATGTTTGTTCTGTAAACTAGAAGTGATGTTAATACCCTCCTGTGATCACTTAGTACATACGAGTTATAGAAATCTAGATCGAACATATAGTCAATTGGGTGATTCTTCCCTAATCCCACAAGCAAACAAGGAACAGGAAATGGGGCGGAAGTCACACATCCCACTGCATGTCAGATGTTAATTTCATATCACCCTGATGTATATACTAATTAATCATATAGTTACTAACCCAGATGATTGTTTATTAAGTATATTATTACGTGAACGAGTTGTTGTTTTATCCATGTGAGTTCTTATAACCATACTGATGGACGTTAAAACCTACGACGTACTTCGGACGTCGTAAACGTTAATGACGTTTGTCACCCAGAACGACTGTAGCTAATAGTCAGGGCGCGGGATTGTCAGTCCCGTATAGATCTATACACAAACTCAGGCTCTCCCTCCAGGAGACTCTGGTTCATAAGACTAGACTTCCCTTGGCACCTAGGTAAGTACTCGAAGACGTGTCTCACAAATTTGATCCCTTAACGAATTCCTGAATAATACAATGAAAACCTTTTTGTAAATAACGTATAACCTTGTAAAATTAGTTTGTTCGTTCCATAAACTATAATTAATATAGTTTATAAGTTTGTTTCCGTGTTAAAGTCTGAGCTTGCAAAATAGTTGGTCTTAACATGTTTTGTAAATTGTTTGTAAGTCTAGTAGTCATAATGTTTTCCGTGTTTAATAAGTTTCGCGTACCTGCTTTGTCATCGGTAAGAAAATATAATGAGCAAAATTATATTTTTAAACACAATATTACTTGTGTCTTACTTGTATCCCCCCCCTTAAAACATTAAAAAGCTTGGAAAAATATGGGGGTATGAACTCACCTCGAATGTGCGTTTGAGGTTGGGATAGCGAAGCAGTAGAGACGATCCTCAAGTTGTTGTACGAGCGAATGACGTTACCCTAAAATAATTATATTCGACGTCGTATTTAAATTAATAATAATATTAATTTAAATAAAAGTGTTAAATAATTATTTAATTAGGTAAAGAATGCTTACAAATTAAATAGGAATTATTTAGAAATGAGGAAATGGAGTTTTCGGATGGCAAAATGGGGTTTACGGTTGGAGGCTATGGAGTTCACGGTTGGATCTTGGGAATATTATGAATATTTGAAGATCACATGAAGATTTGAAGATAGTTTGAATGTTCTTGGTGGGGAATATGAAGATTTGAAGGAAACTGGGCGTAAACCTTTGAAGATTAAGAGAAAATGGGTTGTTCACGGATGAATATTGAGAGAGTTTTGGAAGTGGTTCACGGTTGAAAACGTGATAAATGAAAGTGTTTACGCCTAGAACACTTATATATAAGGGGTGTTTACGGATTGAGCTTCTAGAAGAGGGGGTTTTGACGGTCTTGGATCAAAAGAATAAGGGGTTTACAGATTTGCCAAACCGTAAACACCTTTGTGAAATTAAAACTTTCAACCGTGAACACCATACACTTGTTTGATTTGGCCGTGAACTCCTCTTTGAATTTATTTCAAATCCGTAAACTACTTTTCCCCTTAATTAATTTGGGTGAAAACTCATTTAATAAGGGTTATTTATGTTTTAAACCCCTAAACTTTTAACTTATGCTCATTTATAACACTCCAATTTAGCTTAAGTTTTCAATCTATACCTCTTTGTTAATTCTTTAAACAAGCTCTAAGGCTATAGATGATAAAATGCAACAAGAATTGCAATGCAGTTTCACTTGTACTTGGTTAGGGTTTAGGCTTTACTTGATCTAAAAATGTCGAGTTATGACATCATCCCCCCGTTAGAGGGAATTTCGTCCCGAAATTCGAATTCTGAGTGGTTACTCTTGAACTAGGGAGAGAGGTGGGTACTTCTATTCCATATGATCTTCTTGTTCCCAAGTGAATTCTGATCCTCGCTTGGCGTTCCAGCGGATCTTCACTATTGCGTCTGTTGTTTCGATTGGTAGGAAGTGTGTGGGTTTGCCTCACTTATCTATGTTCATTCGTATGGTAGCATGTACGCTCGTAATCCTGGGCAGTTTTTGTCCTGAAGTTCATGGTAGGACTAATAACTGGTTCATCTATCATCGTCACATGTATACAAGTCGTATATAATTAAGATTGGCAAGATGGTCAGATGGGTGACTCTGCCCCAAGTCCACAACCAGACAACAAACAGGAGATAGGGCGGAAACACACATCCTAAGTCCTTAAAATCTTAATTATATACCACCCTCGCATATACACTTAACAGTGATAGGTTAACCGTATTTGTCCCTGGCCTCTGTGCTTGAACTTGACTTGCTGCATATGTGGTATTCCCGAAAGGTCTGCGGGGAATACTCCGGGAGGTTTTCAGATGGTATGGTACTCCTCGCATGAGTACTTCGGAGGTTTGAAGCGAGAGACGATTCTGAGGTTCATATCTAGTTTGTCGTTATGAGTGACGGGGGTTTCGTTAGTCGGTCGGTTAAGGCGAAGGGTCTTTTCGTAGCACATGCAATTGGTATGGTGAGGACCAAGCCAACCCATGTCGAATGACGACATCGGAACTTCTTAGTGAAACGTGTGTTAAGTTGATTCGAAAGAAACGTTTGTTAGTGCGATAGTGTATCCTATGTGTACGCGATAGTTCCTTCAGTGTATACTCTCTAGTGCTTTCAGTTTTATCCTTGTTATCGTTACTGTGAACGTTTTGTACTATGCTAAATAAATGTTAACCGTAAGAGTGTTCTGATAGATGGTTATGATACTTCATATTATGATCCCTATCAGGTCCCTCTATAATCGCTTGGTGTCTACATGTCATATATAATTAAGCCTGAGAAGACCGTCGACTGAGTGATTCTGCCCTAAATCCGTAACCAGACAAGGAATAGGAAATAAGGCGGAATCACGCACTCTAAGCCTGTAATCTTAATTATATATGATCCTAATGTTTACACTAAGCCATCACAACTTACCTGCAGGGTACTTAGTTTTCGTATAAGTGACGTGCTTTGTTCGGACGGGGAAGCAAATTGTTTTCTTTTAATTGATACTAGTCTTAGTAAAATATAAGCTGTAAGTAATAGTGTTTAGTGACGTAACAAAAAAATCCCAGGAGTGTTCCTCGTTGTTTCAACATGACTTATTGTTAAATTCGTCCCGCTCCTCTGTCATTCCTCTCTGTGGGACAATCTCTCTTGAAATGTCCCGTTGCACCGCATGCATGGCACACTTGACTTGTGCCAGCATTGGTAGTGGGAGTGATGTGTTGGGTCGGAGTCCTACAAAAGCGGGTAGTGTGTCCCTTCTTATTGCACCTATTACAACGCAACTCCCTACAGACTCCCTTGTGATGATTGTTACACTTGACACACTTCGGGAGTGTTCCAGCATATACCCTGACAGGTGTTGGAGTAGTTGTTGTCGTGGTAGGGGTTGTGGTTATAAGGGTGACAGATGTGGTGGCCGCAGGGGCTGCTACAAGTTGATGTCTCTTAGCAAGTCTTTGAGATAACTTACGCTCCTTTTTGTTCCAGAATTTACGCTTCTTGTTCTTAGGGTTGGGAGTTGGGGTATCCTCGTGGGTAGAAACTCGTTGGGTTCCCTGGTTGTTACTACGGTTTGAATTTTTGACATCGTTTCTATTTTCATTTGGGTTGTTGGCGTTGAATTGCGCCACGACAGCTGTCACGGCAGCTGTTACGGCGGCTTGAAAGGTAGCAAAATCTATATGTAGAATCGGGTTTCATCGGTTGGCCGGTTATTTCCATGTGAAGACATGATACTGTTGCATGATGTGAAGTGAGATCGTAAGTAACTATGGTCGTTTCTAGTTGTATTCTATCTCTTTAAATAGCTACTTATAAATTTCTCGTTTAGTTGAACAATTCTCAATGTTTCGACCTACATCCTATGATGTACTCATGGTAGTGGGTAGAAAAAGGTATTGGACGAGTGTTAAGTTTACTTATCCTGGTACTACTTTTTCCCAAGCACACTTACTCACGGAGTTCTGATGGGATCCGGTGCAGTAGTGCTGGTATAATCGCACCCGATGGGCCTACGGGATGGTATCTTTCTGTTATACGATTTAAAAGATGAAACGAGGGTAAGTATTTAGCGGTGGTTACAAGTCGAGTGCTATTTATAAACTAAGTTATCTTAGTTCGGAGTGTATCATGTTCTGACTTTTATAGTGTTCTGATAACAATTCATAATATAAGTCCATGTAAAATAGACTCATGAATTAGTAGTGGCTACCCTTGTATAAATTTTTGCAAATGGAATAACTGATACTAGTTGTTACGAAAGACGAGATAAACCTAACACATAGTGTGAGTAGTGTAATCACTAACTCACTAGGTTATATTAGTTTATTATGTATTAGCGTGACGTATATAGTGATTGGTCTATTCACGTGTCTAGTGAGTGGTTTCCTCTGTTCTCCGTTCTTCCTATGATTGTTCTAGTTTCGGCTGGTAGGGATTGGTTGTCTCTTAGCATTCCTATGGTGTTCTTGTTCTCAATAAGTGTGTTTAATCCTTTCCAGGTCGTGCCTCGGGTTCTATCACTGATCTCCATCACTTCATGATGGAATGTCTGACTCCGAATGTTCCAGTCGACCTAGCATGTCTGCTTCTGATAGGGTAGGGTCCCCAATGATTTCTCTAGTTTTTTACTCCTCATCTGATCCCTTCTCGGGATCCTCCTTATGAATTATTTATTGTTCCCCCTTGACTCTTTTGTGGACTGTGGTAGTGGAGTGGCTGTATCTATCTATGTGTTTCGTGCGAGACTGGGAATGTCTAAGGAATCTTATGAGATCAAGTAAAAATCATTTCTCAAGAAAATTTTTATGGTGATCCTTACCGGGTCCTCCTATAATCACGCAGTGTATGCAAGTTGTATATAACCAAGATCAAATAGACCTTCAAATAAGTGATCCTACTCTAAGACCACAACCAAACAAGGAACAGGTAGTAGAGCGAAGATCACAAATTCTAAGTCTATAAGATCCCAATTATATATAACCCTAGAAGCATACACTTCGCAATTACAGACCTGTCAGCAAGGGTCTTTTAGTTTCCCATAAGTTAGTTATAGTGCCTAAAATACTCCTATAGTATTTTAATTGTATGATTGATTCTAAAGTTTCTTGTTATATGGACTTGGTAAGTTTTCAGACTTGTTGTTATCTTATGGTATAATAAAATACTCCTATAGTATTTTAACTTTATGTTTTGTTCTAGAGATCCCTTGTATATAGGGTTGGTAAGTTTTAGACTCGTTGCAACACCACTATCACTCCCAAACACATATTGGTCGTATCTCAAATAAATATAGTTGATCAGGCTATATTTATCCCAAATATGATTACATAACTGCTTAGGTTTGACTGTAATGTCCAACATCTAAATACTTTTGTTTTGTTCTTCTTGTGATACTTGTTCTTAATATGTATGCTTGTTCGTATACTTCTCGTAAAATACTTATATTTTAAAAGTATACTTTTAGTTAGAGCACTTCGGCCCCATTGTATTTATAGTTGTATATCTTTTATGGATTGATATATTGTGTTCACTATAAACAATGCTCTTATACCAATCTGTCACACCCCCAAACCGGAACGGCGGAAACGTTTGGGGGCGGAGGACGTCATGTATAGTATCACAACAATTGAATAATAGTAATCAAAGCAACAACAACCATTGTATTAATAATATAGTGGTTACATTGTATTCAAATCACATAACACTGACTCCAAAAGTAAATAGTAAAGTAAAGACTTGAAGCTACTATGCTCCGTCTTTTAAGAACCCGGGCGTGTACCTATCTACTAGTGTCCTGAGAATACAAGTGGTTTTGAAAGAGTGTCAACATTAAAGTTGGTGAGTTCATAAGCGTTTTGTTTTAGAAAACAAGTTCTTTGTTCTTTGTAAACATGATGTGTTTCTCCAGAAAATCCTATATTTTATTATGTAATGAATGATAAATAAAATGACTCATACTAGTTCCTTCTACGAGTACTTAGTGTATACAGGTCATATACAATCCAGATCGAATAGACAATCGATTGTGTGGTTCTGCCCCAAGCCCACAACCAAACAAGGAACAGGAAATGAGGCGGAGGCCACACATCCCACTGTCTGTCGAATCCTCATGTATATAACCCTGACGCATTCACTAGGTACTTACAGTGTTAACTGTCATAGTCCTTTGGGATATGATGAAAGTGTTCCTTAAGAAAATCCTATACTTTCTTAATAAGAATATGATAATACCAGTTCCTTCTATGACCACTTAGTTTATACTAGTTATATATAAACCAAGATCGAACGGACAGTTAAATGTGTGGAACTGCCCTAAGCCCACAACCAAACAAGTAACAGGAAATGAGGCGGAAACCACACATTCCACTGCCTATCATATATTCTTCATACATAACCTTGATGTATAAACTAGGGAATTATAGAATTAACAATGATTGTTCGTTAGTTGCATGATAAATCGTTTGCTTGTAAAATACCGATGTTAGTCCTGGAAAATCCTATATTTTCCATAAAAGTGAGTTGTTGTCTTAAATGTTCCAAAACTGAGAAGCACAAGTATTTACCCATACTTATGTTGCTAAAGTGTAGCTTTATTATTAAATAAAACTAGTCGAAAACATGTTTGTTTAGTAAACTAGAAGTGATGTTAATACCCTCCTGTGATCACTTAGTACATACGAGTTATAGAAATCTAGATCGAACAGACAGTCAATTGGGTGATTCTGCCCTAAGCCCACAACCAAACAAGGAACAGGAAATGGGGCGGAAGTCACACATCCCACTGCATGTCGGATGTTAATTTCATATCACCCTGATGTATATACTAATTAATCATATAGTTACTAACCTTGATGACTGTTTATTAAGTATATTATTTCGTGAACGAGTCGTTGTTTTATCCATGTGAGTTCTTATAACCATACCGATGGACGTTAAACCCTACGACGTACTTCGGACGTCGTAAACGTTAATGACGTTTGTCACCCATAACGACTGTAGCTAATAGTCAGGGCGCAGGATTGTCAGTCCCGTATAGATCTATACACAAACTCAGGCTCTCCCTCCAGGAGACTCTGGTTCATAAGACTAGACTTCCCTTGGCACCTAGGTAAGTACTCGAAGACGTGTCTCACAAATTTGATCCCTCAATAAATTCACGAATAATACAATGAAAACCTTTTTGTAAACAACGTGTAACCTTGTAAAAGTATTTTGTTCGTTCCATAAACTATAATTAATATAGTTTATAAGTTTGTTTCCATGTTAAAGTTTGAGCTTGCAAAATAGTTGGTCTTAACATGTTTTGTAAATTGTTTGTAAGTCTAGTAGTCATAATGTTTGTCGTGTTTAATAAGTTTCGCGTTCAATTGCATGTTAACGGTAAGAAAATATAATGAGCAAAATTATATTTTTAAACACAAGATTACTTGTGTCTTACTTGTATTTGATGGGTTTCGAGCAATACATCAATCCTATGGTGTACATGCAAACCCTAATAGCTTTGGATCTAGTTTGTCTAATGAACATGCAATTGATAAACCAAAGCCATAAACCCTAGATCTATTATATAAGAACTGAAATAAGGGTTTAGTAATTACCTTTGATTGTTATATAGTAATAACAATCAATTCCTTGCTTTGATTGGCTTCAGAAAGCTTAGTGCCTCAAGTGTTGCACCTCTAATGGAGTCACAAACACCACTAAGCAACTTGGATGAAGAGGGAGGAGAGAGGAGGCACCAAAAACGGCTGGAAACCCTAAAGGAATAGCTCCCCACGTTTTTGGGGCTTAAGGGTCCTTTATATACATGTAGGCTATTAGGGTTTACAACTACGAAACCCTAATCTGGCTGCTTAAGCCCTAAGCAGCCCATGGACTCCTTTAACATATCCCTTGGACGAATTCCTTATGGGCTTCCCATAGAATTCGTCCAACTTATATTATTTAGGTAATCCATAGCCCAATAGCAATTATCTTATAATTACAAATCCAGTCCTCTAAGTTTAATTAATCTCTTTTAGCCACAAAATTAATTCTCAATTAATTCTTGACTAATATCAATTAAACATTATGATTTCTCCTTTAATATATTATTCTTATAATATATTAATAAATCGTAATTAAACCTTTCTCTCCTTAATTCATCCTACATATTGCTATGGTGAAGGCAACCCAAAAGGACCATGCTCATAATCGGGTCAAGTACATACCAAAATAGTTATGGACTTAGACACTAATCCAACAGTCTCCCACTTGGATAAGTCTAATAACTATTTTGCATAACTTCAGAACCTGATCAGCAATCGTAGCTTTCAAAAGCCGCTGTCAACTCTGATCTTATCAGATATGCGTGTCCTTTAGATAAGGGATTATATATTCCTCCATTCTACAAGATATCGTATAGACACAAGACATGGATTTAAATCATTCTCTCTGTCTATGTATTGTTTCCCGACTTCCGATTCATGACGACTGACAACATACTACAATTGAACACATCAACTTAGTCCCGGCTTGGCCAAGCGCTTAGGGTGTCATCATTAAATCATCGAGGGGCCCACAGATATCGCTTTTATCCCACTTTGGGTAAAAGGAATGGATAAACTTCGACTCAAATGCTTGCTTGCACCTACTAATCGGATCACACACAATAATAAGTTTTATAACACCAAGTTACTAGTGCGTTTACTTATCATCAATGTGCAACCGATCAGCAAGTAACAACTCACACGTCTTGGTTTCAAGAATATACAATATTATCGTCGCACTAATCACTCGTGAAAAATCCATGAAGTGATTCAAGTGAGCGTGGGTTTAATCCAATACTTTAATCTTATCAAAGCACTCATGAACTCTACAGCAAACTTGTGCTATGTCTAAACACTTTAGACAATCTACAGACAGATTCATGACAGTCTTCCTTCATACCTACTTCCAACGTATGACCGACTGTGGGGGTTCGAATAACCCAGTTATTCTGGAAGTCAAAACATGCAAAGTGAAACGCAATAATAATATTAATCCTATATGGTCCCAAAAATTTTGAGCGTAAATAAAAACACTTTTATTTAAACACCATATTGATTACTCATTATTCATTTCTTACTGTTTCAGAAAATCAACTTATTACTCGAATTATAACCACAATTGTCCCATGCTCCAAGCATGCACACTTTGGTTTCCTATGGTCCATACTTTGTGAAATAGATCAATTGAAAAACTGTTTCCAATGAAACTCATTTCACAATCCCCAATCCTTATTATTAGTATAAGAATACCAAATTCTTGCCACTTTTAGAATATGTCAGATTCTAACATTTTATGCAACGATCCTTTCGTAAAGTCATAGCACAAAAGTCATCAAGACTTGGCCAATGAAATCACAAAGTACTCTATCAGAAATTTTTTTACAAAACAATTCTATAGATGTGATGTCTCTCACTCAAAGTACATTCCTTTGAACATCCTTTTGCAAAAAAGTTTCTAATCTACATAGATTCTTAATCCAACTCTCATTTATGGAAACATTTCCATATTTGCCATATGACAACTCATTCTTAATAGAATCTTTTCTATTCATAATAATGTCAATATAGTCCATCCACTACTATACGTCCAACTACTCACAAGCGACAAATCCTCAGTGAACCTTAGATCGTCCTTTGATAGTTGTTTAATTATTTTAGTCAAATCCAGTTCTAGTCCTTTTCCCTCTTAATGCCCTAGGCATTTGGAAAATTTTAGAATGGTCAAATATTATAGCATATGCAATTGATCCTATACCCGAAGCGTATTGGACACGATACATAATGTCTCACATAAAGACATGATACTTTATCATCCTTCTGCCACAATATTTTATGTGCTCTGTTCCCACAATTCGAACTATGAAGAGGGATGCCGTAATCATAATCGAATTTTGAGAATGCACTATGTATCCTTGACTAAATTTATTACCATTTCTCGATCTAAGCTTTAGAATTTTGAAACGAAGTATGATATTCTCTCCCTTAATTATAGCAAAACAACTTTTCAACCATTGCAACTTTGCAAAGTGAATCTTTGTTTTCTATAATTAATATTGCTAACTTGCAATACTTACCATAATAATCATGCTCCCACTAACATGATGATTATTTTCTTACCAGCATAACACCTATGCTCCCACTAGCTTTGACATGTATTTAGAAAACAATGCTTAGTGAATTCCTTAAGTTCATATTTCTAATACCTAATGCTTTGATAAGCCTTTATCTAAGCTTTGTAAGCTCATACATTTGCCTTAGATAGCTCACATGTGTGTCTAAAGAAATTCAGAACTTATGTTACTAAGTCCTAAATGTTCAGACCTATTGCCAAATCTCACAATTCGAACTATGAAAAGGGATGTCGTAATCATAATCGAATTTGAGAATACAATTTTCACAATTGCAATCTTCTTAAAATCTCTCTTAGTGAAAGCATTTCCTTACAATCATTTTCATGAAGGAGGGAAACCTCATGACACTTAGATTTTAAAGTGTATGTGTTCCTATCCATGTGAATTTGTCAAAACCAAAGTTTGCGACAAATCTAAACTCATATGGACCGAATGTGCTCAATCTCGATTTCTTGCCTCATGGTAACATGAATGCCCACCATGTCTTCCAAGCAACTCACCCTTTCATATCAATGTACTTTCCATTGATCAAGGTGCTTTGTATTTATGCATTCAAATGAGAACTCATAGAACTCACATGCATAATTAACTCAATTGGAATGGCACAGAAAAGGAGTATGTCATCCACGATAGGCTTTAAACCTCAAGTCGTGTGCTAGTGATGATCAACTAGGTTTAACTCTTGATTTGTTCTTGAAATCTTTCAAGACCATTAAGACTCCCACTGACTCCTTGACATATAAGATTCTCTTGTCAAGAAACATTCCTTGACAAAACAAATATTCAAGAGTTAGTGTAGTTTTTATCAAGACTATCACTTCACATAATTGGTTCTAGTTGGTCTTTGTCTTATCCAAGACATCACAACTTACCAATCTCAAATGTGCAGGAATAAGAAGACTTTTTCCAATTCCACATTTGTTGAGTGTTTTAAACCTACTAAAGACGTGTCACTCAATTCACAATCTTGGAATATAACTCTAAGACTTTGATATTGGAACGAAGTATGATTGACTTCTTGATTTTAACCATTTCCACAATTCCCGATTCCTCTTCTTAGACATACAAATGCACTAAGACTCACTTAGAGGATCAATTGAGATATGGTTCTTAATCATTAAGACTTTATCATAAAACACAATAAAAGGTACTCTCCCTTCTTCTTAGAATAGAGAAACTTTTATCTTTCTGCCTACTAGATTCTTATTATCCGTTCTGCTATTGATTGAAACTCTTTCAATTAACTCAGAATTATACTTAATCTTATAAGTATAACCATATTTACTAAACTTTAGTAAATCATGACGAATATCTTTATCACTCTTGTGGGGAACTTGATCAACGCACAACCTAGTGTACTGGATCTTATAGTCCTTCTCTTGACACTTTGTCAAAGAATTAGTCTAATTTCCAAATATGAAGTTTCTCATTCATCACGCAACCAAGTTGTATGATTCCAAGTTTCTGTCCAATTGAAACTTGGGCGATGAGAATCTTCCCTTATTTGGCAAATTCTCGACATTTCCACAAATAACATAATAAAGAATCCATTATTGCTAACAATAGAAACAATCAAACATCAATTTTTCATACACACCATTGCAAGGATAAATAAATAAGACAAAATAAAATTTTATTTTATTGCGGAAAAATTTTGTCCTTACAATGCAATTCAACTGAAAAACTATGTTATTTCATATTTCTTATCATTCTATCCTAACTCTAGAGTAGCAGCTCAAAAATCTGATCCTCGAGTCCATGCGATCGAAATCCATTTCTTCATGATCAGATTCAGCACGCTTCTTCCTTAAGCTTCCTCTCTTTTCTTCGATCCTGCAAAAACATCAAAATGTAATATTATCACATCATGTATTAAGAATCAAAGAATAGGAACTTATAGAGTTAGTTAATAGATTTTACCTGAAGTAGAGCCATACGTCTTGACTCTCCCATCTCTTAGATCTCTCAGGTAAACAGGACAGCTTCGTCTCCAATGCCCCTTCTCTTGGCAGTAGAAGCAGATGGACTCTTTTGGAATGGCACAAGGAACTATCTCAGAATTTACCTTTTCTGGATTTCCAATGTCACCATTTTCAATGTCCATTGAAGTTTGGGAGTTTGATTTGCCAGACAAATTTGCTCGATCAGCACGCCAAATCATTTCTGATTCAGCAGCTATAAGCAAATAGGTCAAATCAATGAGGGTCACGTCATGGTCCATCATATAGTACTCTCTAACGAACTCACTATATGATTCAAGAAGTGACTGAAGAACCCAGTCAACAGCCAACATTTCTGAGATATCGACACCCATCATCCTTAACCTATCAATGTGTGACTTCATCTCCAAGACGTGTGCACACACAGGTTTCCCATCTTCGTGTTTACTTGCCAATAGGGCTTGAGTGAGCTTGAACTTTTCAAGCCTTTGAACTTGTGGGTTAGGGAGAATAATTGGAGGAGGTGGAGGAAGTGAAGCATGACTCTCATTTCCTTGATCGTATCGTGGAACGTCATCTTCATTTGGAAAGCTTGTTCCAAGGGACTTGGGAAGACCATTGTAAGATTTAGACATCTACAAAACGGGAGAAATTCAAGTCAAGTTGATTAGAATCCTTGATGTAACACCCAAACGAAACATCAAGGCTAGGATCCAACACAATACTCTACAACCTACAAGAGGGATGTCGTAATCTAGTTGCAGAATATTTGAAGGTAGGTAAATGACGATTTACCAATTTCCACCATGAAAAACAAAAAAGAAGGTTTAAGTTTTAAATGAATTGAAACTCCTAGATCTTTTGAGATTCATTGAACTTTTCAATGGCATGTTTAATCTCGATTATGCCCTCTAAATTTGCGACTGGGATGCCGAGGAATACAAACAAGGTGTGAATAACCATACGAATCTACGTGATGCACTCAATGATACTATCACCTAATCAATGTGCCGGTTAGCCACACACGCTCCATTGATCTATGATAAACATCGAGCCACCCTTCGCCACCAATGCCAAACCCAAATTAGTGTGCCGGTTAACCACACACGCTCCACTAACGTTTCGACAAGGGTACAAAGTGTAATTCCATGGATTAGCATACAATTCCCCATTTTTCCTAAAGTAACTATGATTTGGGAATTTGTAAAAGCATGTAGTTACTTTGTACTTCATTATACTTATAATGGAAGGTTTCGTCCTATCCTACCCGTTCGGCTAACGACCCTCCACTAGTCAAGAGTGCGGTGGGTAAGAGTGGATAACCATTCAATCGCCATTTTATAGGCAATTTCCTTAAACACCCCTTATAGACCAGCTTCGTGAATGAGGCCTACTAACGGTAAGACTGACTCTTTACTCATATATATAATATTAGACTTATAATGTTACATATATATAGTATAGGGTGTATTTTACACTTTTAAAATACTTGGTGGTTCAATTTAATAAATTATACTTTTAATTTAATCAAATGTAAACCAAAACATTATGTATTTATTAACTCTCTTTTAATTATACACTTTAATTAATTAACAAAACCATAAGGGTGTAATTTGAACTTTTCAAAATGCGAGGGTTTTAGAATTTAACATTTCAAAATCAAACTTTTAATCAACTTTTAAATTCCAAAACTTGAGGGCAAGTTTTGAAACTTTTCAAAACATTTGGGATTAGAATTTAAATATTTCAAAATTAACTTATAATCAAAAAATTAAAATTCCAAAACTTGAGGGCAAGTTTTGAAACTTTTCAAAACATTAGGGTTTAACTATTTAAATTTCAAAAACAAAACATTTAAGTTCAAATTTAAACTATAAAACCTAAAGGGGAAAATTGAAACTTTTTCACAAGATAATTCAAATCTAAATTACAAATAATCAATCTTTATCTAATAAAACAAAAGATTATCTAAATTTTGACAATTATCTTCTATTTTGGCAAGGATAATCACCCAATATCAATAAAAATCGGATTTTATGAATTAAAAATGTTTATGGTAAGTATCCCAAGCCAAAACAGCAAGAAAATCGCCAAAAAACGCTGCTAGATCCATGGACTCGCCGAGTCAGGGACTGGACTCGCCGAGTCGGCCTGACTCGCCGAGTTCATCCACTGACTCGCCGAGTCGGAGATTCAGAGGGCAAAAAAAACTTCGTTTTTCATGCAATTTTCGATCAAGTAAGCATCAAATTCACTAACAAACAGCCCTAGGCTCTGATACCACTGATGGGTTTCGAGCAACACATCAATCCTATGGTGTACATGCAAACCCTAATAGCTTTGGATCTAGTTTGTCTAATGAACATGCAATTGATAAACCAAAGCCATAAACCCTAGATCTATCATATAAGAACTGAAATAAGGGTTTAGTAATTACCTTTGATTGTTATATAGTAATAACAATCAATTCCTTTCTTTGATTGGCTTCAGAAAGCTTAGTGCCTCAAGTGTTGCACCTCTAATGGAGTCACAAACACCACTAAGCAACTTGGATGAAGAGGGAGGAGAGAGGAGGCACCAAAAACGGATGGAAATCCTAAAGGAATAGTTCCCCACGTTTTTGGGGCTTAAGGGTCCTTTATATACATGTAGGCTATTAGGGTTTACAACTAGGAAACCCTAATCTGGCTGCTTAAACCCTAAGCAGCCCATGGACTCCTTTAACATATCCCTTGGACGAATTCCTTATGGGCTTCCCATAGAATTCATCCAACCTATATTATTTAGGTAATCCATAGCCCAATAGCAATTATCTTATAATTACAAATCCAATCCCCTAAGTTTAATTAATCTCTTTTAGCCACAAAATTAATTCTCAATTAATTCTTGACTAATATCAATTAAACATTATGATTTCTCCTTTAATATATTATTCTTATAATATATTAATAAATCATAATTAAACCTTTCTCTCCTTAATTCATCCTACATATTGCTATGGTGAAGGCAACCCAAAAGGACCATGCTCATAATCGGGTCAAGTACATACCAAAATAGTTATGGACTTAGACACTAATCGAACAGTATTCCCCCCCCCCCCTAAAAACATTGAAAAGCTTGGAAAAATATGAGGGTATGAACTCACCTCGAATGTGCGTTTGAGGTTGGGATAGCGAAGTGGTAGAGAAGATCCTCGAGTTGTTGTACGAGCAAATGACGTTACCCTAAAATAATTATATTCGACGTCGTATTTAAATTAATAATAACATTAATTTAAATAAAAGGGTTAAATAATTATTTAATTAGGTAAAGAATGCTTACAAATTAAATAGGAATTATTTGGAAATGAGGAAATGGAGTTTTCGGATGGCAAAATGGGGTTTACGGTTGGAGGGTATGGAGTTAACGGTTGGATCTTGGGAATATTATGAATATTTGAAGACCACATGAAGATTTGAAGATAGTTTGAATGTTCTTGATGGGGAATATGAAGATTTGAAGGAAACTGGGCGTAAACCTTTGAAGATTGAGAGAAAATGGGTTGTTCACGGATGAATATTGAGAGAGTTTTGGAAGTGGTTCACGGTTGAAAATGTGATAAATGAAAGTGTTTACGCCTAGAACACTTATATATAAGGGGTGTTTACGGATTGAGCTTCTAGAAGAGGGGGTGTTTACGGTCTTGGATCAAAAGAATAAGGGGTTTACGGATTTGCCAAACCGTAAACACCTTTTTGAAATTAAAACTTTCAACCGTGAACACCATACACTTGTTTGATTTGGCCGTGAACTCCTCTTTGAATTGATTTCAAATACGTAAACTACTTTTCCCCTTAATTAATTTGGGTGAAAACTCATTTAATGAGGGCTATTTATGTTTTAAACCCCTAAACTTTTAACTTATGCTCATTTATAACACTCCAATTTAGCTTAAGTTTTCAATCCATACCTCTTTGTTAATTCTTTAAACAAGCTCTACGGCTATAGATGATAAAATGCAATAAGAATTGCAATGCAGTTTCACTTGTACTTGGTTAGGGTTTAGGCTTTACTTGATCTAAAAATTTCGAGTTGTGACATGCTTGTACACCCAACGTACTTCTCCCATATGGCCAACTTCCATTTTCCAGCTTTTAATCGATTAAGACTTCCATCTAAACTCAAATCTAACTTCCTTAAGATGGCTTATCACGTAAAGTTGTCAACTTTACGTGCATGCATGGCTTAATGAGGCTCTAGAGCTTAAAAGAGCTTAATAAATGACTTAATACATGTATGAGACCATAAACACCATAAAGTTTGCACCTTTAAGCATACGGAACCCTCCAAACATCCATATCTACAAGATGTAGCTTCTAAAACGGCCTTAACCCATCAAGACTAACCAAAAATGGACAAAGAAGCATAAAACCATAACATGAAGAGATCTAAGCAAGGAGAGGAAAAGGTATGAACTTTATACCTCAAAAGACTTGCAAAATGAGTGATGATTCTGGATCTCTAAGCTTCACACTAAGCAATGCACCTTCAACCTTCTTCTATCCCTTCAGAATGAGCAAAATAAGCACCAACTTCTTCTCAAGAGCTCAAAGACACAAAAATAGAGGCTAACGGTCGAAATTTAGGGTTTAGGAGGTTTGGAGGCTGGTAAAGATGTAACATCCAAAAATTTTACGCCAAATTTAAACTTTTTCGATCATAAATAAAACCAATAGTATTTGTTTACAAAATGTTTTCAATCAATATTCATCAGAGTGTCCCAATAACCAGTTCATAAGGATGAGGAGCGGTACGGTTACGCCTTCGCCTTGCCATGATCTCCTGAAGTACCTGAACCAATAAACTTAAAACTTAAGCCCGAGGGCTTAGTGAGCTACCCCCAAAATACCAATACCCCACTGATAATACCATATCAGTAATAGACAATCAACAACATGCATACTGGGCCATCGGCCTGACTGGACCGCCCTGCAGGGCCTACAGTCTATCTGAATCTGAATCTGTCCCGAGCCTTCGGCATAACTGGACCGCCACGTGGGCCTACAGTCTCCCCGGACCGCTCATAGGGTATGTTGGCCTTCAGCACAAAGCAGGACCGCCTCAACCCAAGCAATAAACAAATAACCATGTGCGCATAACTAACATATACTGGCATATACAAACATCAAACATATCTATCTCACGGATCACTAAACATAGCAATCTCTCATAACTAGAGCACTGACCTAGCAGGTCACTAACATATCAATCCCTACGGATCATAATAGCATAACATACTGTCTATCCTGATTCCGATCTAACAGATCATATCCACATGTAGCATACCATAACGATAACAGCTAAAGGGTCGGCCTTGGTGCCTTAGACCCTATCAATATAGTGAGGATAACTCACCTTGCAGATGTCGACTCGGTAGATAAACTTCAACCCTCGGATCACTGCCACAAACTCCACCACCTATTTCCATAGTATGAATATACCCATAAGTCCTCAACCTTACAAGGTACTCCATAAACCTACTAGTCAACCCTTGGTCAAAGTCAAAGTCATCAGTCAAGGTCAACAGTCCATGTTGACCTTGACTCGCCAAGTTCCATGAGGTACTAACCCACTCGCCGAGTCACCTGAGTGACCCGTCGAGTTCCTTCGGTTTACGATCGAGACCCTAAGGCCACTCGTCGAGCTTCCTTCTTACAACTTCGACGGTTACACGCGCATACATAAATTGGGGAAACCTCAACCGACTCGCCGAGTTGTTCATCCACTCGTCGAGTCTACGGAAATCTTCATCGGACTCGTTGAGTTGTTCTTCCAACTCGCCAAGTTCATGCCTATCTTCATATGACTCGCCGAGTCGACCATGCGACTTGCCGAGTCCCTTTAGTCCTTTTTTCCATACAGACTCATTTGAGCCATGCAGCGGCTCCAAACTACAGATCCAAGCTTCTAAGGCATGCTTTTCACGTAAAGTTGCAAACTTTACGTGCATGCATAGCTACAAAGGCCCTTAATGTCAAATCCAAGCTCACAATGGGGGTTTCATACTCAAAGGGGCTTCATACATGACCAAATTCGGAGCTTTATGACTCTAGAACCCAAGAAGGGTACAGATTTGAAGTTACAACTTCAGATCTAGCTCATATCCCACATTACCATCTCAACCAAACCATAAAAACTCTAGATCTCAACCAAAAGAGGTCTAGAAGGAAAAGAAGAAAAGGTGACGACTTGATACCTCCAAATGATGCTATCTGAGGTAGATTTCAGATTTCCCACACTTCCTTGCTCCTAGCCTTTTGTTCTCCAAGCTCTTCTTCTCAAAAGATCTCCTCTCCAAGGCTTTAGACACACAAGAATGAAGCACCACACGAATTAGGGTTTTCTGAGCTCTCAAAGGACTGCAAAGAGGCCAAAGGAGGCTTATGCTTCCTTAAATAGGGTGCACAACCCCGGGATTTAGGGTTTCATCTGCCAGCTCCTACTCGTCGAGTCCCTTCATGGACTCGGCGAGTAGGCCACTAAATACGCGAACCAACCCGCTGCTACTCGACGAGTAGGGCAACAACTCGTCGAGTAGGCTTTGAAACCAATTAAATTCCTATTTACACAATACCTGAGAATCGGGGCGTTACAAAAGAGGCCTGCCCTATGGACTTAAGGAGTTTATATAGGGTGCAACATCCTAAAATTAGGGTTTCATTAAACCCTCGTACGCCCAGCGTACGAGGCCTCGGCCCCGCGATCAAACCCACTTAGTACGCTAAGCGTACCATGTAGTACGCCTCGCGTACTAGCTAAGCTGACCCAATGGTACCCCCCGCGTACTAACCCCAAGGACCAAATTGCAAATAATAAAATACAAAGGGGCTAAAAAGGAACATACCCAAATCTAAGTGTTACATACAAATGGGCCCATCTATATATAATCATATATCATCCCCCCCCCCCAACACGTAGTTTAATCGTAGGAAAGAGTTTGAATATTTAGACTAGACTAAATTATGTGAATAGACATGATCGTTGACCTTTAGTTTGAATATTTAGACTACACTGAATTATATGAATAGAGTTGGAACATTTAGACTAGACTGAATTATGGGTATAGACATGATCGTTGACCTTTAGTGAACTATCGACATACTGAGAAGATAAGAGAACATGAAGAACCTACACCTCAATAGTAGTAACTTTTTCTCAGATAAAATGGAAATCGATCTCTATATGCTTCGCACGTTGATGTTAAACATGATTAGTTGACGAGAGTTACATGTTATTAACATTGTTGCAATATACAACAGTAGATTTAGAGATGGGAGAAAAAACTCTCGAATAAGATTTTGAAGGCAACAAGTCTCAGCAACGGCAATGACAACTACATGTTACTTTGCCTTGTCATTAGAACGAGAGATCATAGGTTGCTTATCGGGACATCCACAATGCATGCATTGAACTTTTCATGATTTAAATGGATTGTCACATCATCTATCTATTCATCATACAACTCTAAAAACTTCTCATACAATGCACTGAACTTTGTGACACATTTAAAAAAAATCATTTATCATAAAATTTTCATGTTTCTCATTAAAGAGTTTTATGACCATTAAATTTCATATCCAGTGAATGTCAACATAACATTCCACAATAATAGAGTTTAATTCATTAAACACTAGAAATATGACCTTATTTAACTCCCTCGTTAAACTATATATTGTAGATGATCTTAGGGCCCAAGAGTGTATGTTATCACCAAGGTATACATAGTAGATCAATTAGTTAAACTCATAAATATATTAAACTAATTCTTTTTTTTTAAAAAAAAAGTGGTATTTCATATATTTATGTCTATAGAGTACGTAAAGATGAAAATTTTGTTTTTAATAATTATAGAAGGATTACCAAGTTATTTACCCCGATTAAAGGGGATCACTCGGCAAAACTTGGAAAATATTTGCTATTATAAATGCTAACAATTATGAAAACGCGATGAGATATAAAAATGGGTAGTTTTGCCGGAATTTGATGTACAAGTTTGGCACTTTTGAAGAAATGGTTCATATTCTTGGTTACTTAACCGATTCAAAGTTACTTTCCTCTCAAAGCTTGCGGACACTCGATAAAACATGCAATAATACATCCATACACAAAAGCACATATAAACAACGGCCAAATCCATCGTTGTTTCAGGATATTCCAAGGTAAGAAAAAGAACAGTTTCCGAACTAGAAATAAAACTTAAAAACGATCATTCAACATCGGTTCTATCATTATCTCTATGTGGTTGTGGTCATCATATTGGTCGATGATATTAGATGTTGTTGCTACAAGCTGTTTTTAAATCAACGTGAATCTCAATGAATCGTATAGAGATAGATATACATGCACAAGTTCAGAAGATAAAAATATGATTTAGAGAGTATAGATTAGTGAAGTGATCGATTTTCAGTGACTGTTACGTTTACCTCTCGTTTATATGTCGAGCTTAATTACTGCTTCTCTTGGGTTACTGACTGAAGATGCCCTTGGAGTAACTTAAAGACCATATGAGTCTACCTCTTGTAGTCTTGTATACGTTGCCAAAATGAAGGTGTTCTAAAGCATTAATAAGAGAAACCAAGTTAGATTCCAAGTCATTTTAGATGGAAAAATCAGAAGGAATTGCTCTTCTTAAACTACTCCAGCCTTTCACTATACTGATTATAATACTATCATCAACGAAAGCAGCATCTGAAGTAGCTCTATCTCTTCCTGGATGCCCTGTTAAATGTGGGAATATCACGATCCCGTATCCTTTTGGGACCACAGAAGGATGCTACATGAGCATAGAATATCAGGTAAATTGTGAGACACTAAGTGTTTCCAACACCAAATTCAAACTGTTAAGTATATCACTTGACGATGGCTATATGCGTGGCATGTTGCCGATGGGCTATCGTTGCTACAACAAAACTCATGGAATAACCAGCGTGTCAGAACCCAGAATAAAGTTATCAAGATTCCAAGTCTCGAGTACACTGAACCTCTTAACTGCAGTTGGGTGCGACTCAAGAGTCAACATCAAGACCATAAAGGGCGAAGGTTACTATACTGGATGTCTATCAATGACTGGTTGCGATAAGCTAACCAATGGTTCGTGTTTAGGCTTGGGTTGCAGCCAAGTTCCACTTCCTTATAACCTCACAAGATTTCGTATCCATGCACAAAGCAATACACGAAGGGAGAACGTAGGGAGCTGGAGTTTCAATAACTGCACGTTCGGGTTTATTGTTGAGAAAGGTAATTACACGTTTCATAAAACCGATCTTGATAGTTTGCAGAATCGGTCTTTTCCGGTGGTTCTTGAATGGTCGATTGGGTACACAACTTGTGAAGAAGCTCAAAAGAACATTTCGAGTTATGGTTGCAAAGAGAATAGCGTACGCGTTGATACCTTGACTGAATCCAATCGAAGCTACAATGGGTATCGTTGTCAGTGTGCTCAAGGGTACCAGGGTAACCCATATCTCCCAAACGGTTGTCAAGGTATAGTAAACACTTTAATTACTACCATCAACAGATTTCAATAAATACAAGATTTTCACGATAATCTGTGATCGATTCTTTCAGATATCAATGAGTGCGAAGGACCTCAATTACATGATTGTATATATGGCTGTGGTAACACAAATGGGAACTACAGCTGTTCATGCCCCTTAGGGCAACACGGGGATGGTCGAAAGGGTGGTGATGGTTGCTCTGATAATAATTTACAAGCTGACGGAAATTCAGTCTATTGGGGTGAGTTAGAACAGCTTTTTGGCATAACATCATTATTTATAAGAGCATAAATTCAGTGGAAGAATCGTCTCTCTCTATATATATAACTGCTTTTTGACACAATTCATATGTTCGTATGGGGATTCTATTCATCGACAGGCGTCAGCATGGGCACTGCAGCTTCATTGGTGTTTACATTGATAATATACTGGGGACTCAAACAAAGGAAGATTATGAAGAGCAGGGAGATATTCTTCAAGAAAAACGGGGGGTTGATATTACAGAAAGTGCTATTCGAATCTAAACAATCCTCCCACATGGCAAAGATTTTTTCAGCAAAAGATCTTGAAAAGGCAACCAATAACTTCCACAAAACCAATATCGTAGGTCAAGGAGGCTATGGAACAGTTTATAAAGGTACACTAGCAGATAAAACAATGGTTGCCATCAAGAAAGCCAAGTCAATTGATGAGAGCCAGATCGAGCAGTTTATAAATGAGGTGATTATTCTTTCAGAAATTAGTCATCCAAATGTCGTCAAACTCTTGGGTTGTTGCTTAGAGACACAAACTCCTCTCCTTGTTTATGAGTTTGTAACCAACAAAACTATCTTCCACCACCTTCATGAACAAGACTACTTATCTTCAATGAGTTTTGAAAGACGCCTAAACATCGCCACACATACTGCTGAAGCCCTTGCTCATATACATTCAACTACACAAATCGTTCATAGAGATATTAAATCTTTAAACATACTTTTGACTGACGACTACACTGCCAAAGTGTCTGATTTTGGAATCTCAAGGTTCATTCCAGTTGATGAGACTCACTTACAGACATTGGTGCATGGGACACTTGGATACATAGATCCAGAGTACTTTCGATCAGGAATTTTGACAGAGAAGAGTGATGTTTATAGTTTTGGCATGGTTCTTGTGGAGCTGCTTACAGGTAGAAAGGTATTTTCACATGATAGAACTGAAAGTGACTTGGGTCTGGCAACATATTTCATTTCTTCACTAGAAAGGGGTCACTTGCTTCAGATTCTTGATGATAAAGTGAAGAAAGATGGGCTCAATGAGCATATTAGATGTTTTGCTAGATTAGCCAAAGATTGTGTTGAACTAGAGGGAAGGAAAAGACCTAACATGGTAGAAGTGAAAGAGGAGCTTGAAGAACTTAAACAATCTTTTTTGAAGAGTTCTATCATGTCCAAGAAAATCATTTCCATTGAACTTGACGACCTTCTCTTGTTTTGAATGCTACTTGATGGAAGTAACAATCTTAAATACCTTAATGTGGTCTCCTTTCCTTTTAACAGTTGTTTAGTACAAGTTGAGGGAACCATTTTTCTCTTACTCAAAAACACCATAAAAATACTTGTAAATTTCCATGGAGATACAGCAACAAAATGGGATGGGAATTTAAATTTCTCAAGGATAATCAACAATAGCATTATGTTCATCATCTAATCCTACGGACGGATTTTCCAAGTACTTTATGTTTTATGTTAATTTAATATTGAATTGGTTAAGATATGATCTTATTGGCTTGATATATATATCATATACTATTATACATGCATTTTTGGTCGTTGCATTTGCTTACAAGATGTTCAATCGAGCATGTGAAAGATGGCTATTATGATCTTATTACAACATACAAGTTCACATAAGAACTCACAAGTTATACTCTAATAATGGTCTCCATTTGTTGTTATCCTTTTCACAATGAGCAACCATAATCATCACTTATGTCTATATCTTCGATATCTGAATCATCCAAGTCATCAAAGTCCATACTATCACCAAGAAGCTGTGGTGATCCATCACTAAGCATCCCAGGATGAGTTCTTGCCTCTTGTATTATAGAAAGTATTTCATCAACACTTTGATAGGTGTCACTTGAATTCCCATTGTGAGAGCTTCCTCCAATCATCAAATCTGTTGGCAAGTTCTTCAAGAACCATGGATGCATTTGGATTTCTGGAATTGTTATTCTCTACACAAACATAAATAAAATAAGAACATGTATAGATAAGCAAGGAGAATTGACAAGATTATTTATTCGGTTATGAGTTCTACCTTCTCAGGATTTGCAACAAATATCCTATAAAGAAGATGTTTGCATTCCAATGAAATTTCAACCGTATCCGGGATTGCATATTGGACACTAAGTATCCTCTATCATAAATCAAACAAAGTTTAATCAAACTCCATAAAATGAATGTTTTTTTAACTTTTTAATATTTTAAGATGTTACTCACACAAACAGTTGTTCGGAAGTTTCTTGGGTCATCTGGATCTCCAAATGGATATGCTCCAACTAACATGACATATAAAGTGACCCCACATGACCAAACATCTGCAAGCTACAATTTCCATTCCAAGGATTAACAAAGGAATTACCCCGAGTTTTTAAAAAAGTTACTGACTTTTCTAATCGTTGTTCTTGTAAAAAATATAAAAAGAATACTTTGTGTTGAATAAATGACTAAAAACTCAAAGGAATCACCTTTCCATCATATTCTTTTCTTGAAAGAACTTCGGGTGCAATGTAAGCAGGTGTCCCAACTGCTGACTTTGGTTGAGAATGAAGAACCGATGACTGAATTGCACAAACCACAAGAATTTGGTATGCAACTTTTTAAAGATAAATGAGAGGGACCCACAAAATAAAATTTTAACAAATTTATACCTTTGAGTACCCAAAATCACATATTTTAACACGAGGAGCTGCACTTCCATCTAACAGTGTGTTTTCAAGCTTAAGATCTCTGTGACAAACTTCCTGCAAAATGCATCAATTTTTCAAGAAGTGATAATATTGTGTATAGAAAGAAAAGCCTTAAATGGAGTTCATATATATACCATTGAATGACAATAGCTAACTCCTGATATAAGTTGTTGAAAGAAAAATCTTGCCTGGTAAGTAAGAGAATAAAAACGTATTTTTTTTAGTAAAAAGGGTAACAATATTTGAAGTAATTCATGAATTCGATGCTTTGTAAAGAAACTTGCCTCATTTTCACTGAATTTACCCGCATTGCATATTCTCTCAAAAAGCTCTCCTCCAGCTGCATACTCCATGACTATCGCTAGATGAGTTTGTGTTAGCAAGACCTGAAAAATATAAAATATTGCAATGTACTTTCATATAAATTTATATTGAATAGAAATTCTTACGAAATCTTTGTTATTTTGAATTTGAAAATTGCTTTGTTTGAACAATGAATCTTTTATCGGAAGTTAATTTTTGGTACTAATGGAACGATAGCAATAAAATTACTAAATGCAATTAGCAAAATTCAATAACTGATTGCATCAAGGAAAATAACTAAATAAAGTCAAGATCTATAACAGAAACGTTTTGGAGATGAACAATTTACAAAATCCATGTGAACTTTTGAACATTTAAAGTCAAAGTTTGACTTTTTAGGATAAGGTAGTAAAGCAATGCAGTTAAGTAAACTTCAGTGAAGCAGAGTGGCACAAACATTGAAAAAACAATTCCGACACAAAACAACGCAGTTAAAAAGTAACCTCTTTAAATCTGATAATATTTGGATGCCTCAAAGATCTGTGATTCATAATTTCCCTCTGTACATGTTCATCAATCTGCAAATTTTCAAAAATCTTGATCAAACCCAGAAAGCGTTTCGCATCGAATCAAGACATCAACTGCATAATAACATCAAAAGATTCAAAAAGATCAATACTTTACGAAGATAAAAAGAGAACCTTTTGGCCCCTTTCGATAAACTTGACAGCAAACAGCTCTCTTGTCATCTTGTCCCTAACAAGCTTGGCTACCCCAAAATTACCCGACCCGATTTCTTTAACAAGTTCATATCTTTCCATTTTCGCCCCAAATCAATCAAGAAACTGAAATCATTCAAATTCACAAACCCTTGAATGATAAGTGAGATATGAACAGGCAATAATGGAAATTACTACTGGTTTGGTAGGTGAAGTGTGTTATGGGTCAAGAAGAAGAGAGAAGACTTGACTGATCACTTGCTATATATAGAATTCTTGATGGGTATAACGGAGCATCTCTTTCATATTATACTACCCATACCTTGCTGATGAAAAAACTACCCTATATGTGTCTTAACCAGGTGAGCTTTGAGTTTTGAGTTGTTGTAATCCACTACACCCAAAATTGATATTTTCCATGATCCAACTTATTTTTATTTAGGTTAATATTCTAAGAAAAGTATTTATAAAATTTTTCTGTTTAAACTTAAAAAGTAAAATTTATTTTACAAAGAAAAACCTTTTATATTTTTTCAAAATTTATGTTCTGGCTTTTTAGCATGGTTGCAGAAATCGAGATTAATCGGCGATTAATCGTAGATTAATCGGCGATTAATCGTTTGGCGTTCTCTAACCGTCGAGGATTAAGGTATTAATCGGAAATTTATGATTAATCGGGTTTGGCGGGATTAATTGGTCTTGGCGGGATTAATCGATCAACAAAAGTCAAAAAAAATTCAAAATTCAAAAAATCAACTTTTTTTTTACTCTAAAATTTTAAAATTTTCAAATATTATACCAAAATGTTCATATTTTCGTATTTTAAAATTTTCAAATTACAAATATTCATATTTGCAAATTTTGAAGTACTTGTTTTTCTCAAAATATATTAATATGTGATTAATTTTAATATTGTATTAATAATCTATGTTCTCCGATTAATCCCCGACAATACCGATTAATCCCTTAACACCAGTCGATCGTCGAGCTACCGTCGAACGATTTTTACAACCTTGCTTTTTAGCATATCACAATAATCTTCTACTAATAATTTTTTTCGATAAGAACCTAAGGTTGTGTTTGGTTGTAGAAGAGTGGCGGATCCAGATCAAAGTAAAGGGGTATCTCCAACAAATAAGGTGTATCTGCGGTAAAAAAAATCGCGTAATACTTAATAAGAAAAAAAAATCCAGAAAAAATTACACTACTGAAATTGCTTTGAGGGGTATCCTGGGCTACTCCAGGATATATACTAGATCCGCCAATGTTGTAGAAAATTGTTTTTATTTTTCAAGAAAATGTTTTCAGAAAATAGAGTTGAGTTTTCATTTTCAATTTTCAATGAAAATTTTAAAAAACAAGTTTGGTTGGACCGGTGGAGTTTTCATTTTCAATCTAAGAAATTTAGAAAAACTGTAAAAATCACTTTTTTAATTTACATACAATTTGGAAAAATGAAAAAAAAATATTTTCTTAGAAAACTTTGGAAAACTAAACGAACCAAACGCGTTTTCAAAATTTTTGTTTTTCTTGAAAAAATTTCCTGAAAAACCGGAAAATTTTCTACAACCTAACGAACCCTAAGTTTTTCAGAAAAATCCTCATATTTTACAAACTTGTTTTGTTTTAACCATTTTTTTCATTTTAGCTCATATTTCTACTATTCTTGTTGGCATTGTTGCCGGTTATGTACATGATAGATAAGATGGATGTTTTATTGTATGTATGTTTGTTAATTTAGAGCATCTCCAACCCACTCCCATTTTCCATTATTTCCTTCATTTTTTCCTCATTCCTCTCCAACTCTACCCCATTTATTCCCCCATTTTGGGAGAAATGAATAGTATAACACCATATTTGGTGTTGTCGTTTTTAGTCCCTCTTTTTATATATTTATACATTTCTAGTTTATTTTTATCTACTAATTATAATTTAAATGTAATATTTAATACTTAGACTATTGTGTTATATATTAAATTATATTAATTAATCATAAATATAAAGTTTGTTTTTTCTTTATCAAATTCATATAAAAATTTAAATACATATTGAAATTTTAAAACACGATAACATATTTTACAAAAGCATATAATTAAGTGTTATAAGTATAATCTTATTTATTTAATATTATTGTAATGAAAAAAATATAGACTATATATTTGTTAAAACCAAATTAGTAGAAGGGGAGTGTTTGATAATTTATATAAGTTTGAAGAATGGAATATACTAGGAATATACTTTTTGGGGGTAAAAAATGGAGTAGGGTTGGAGATGTAATAACCCGTCATTTTCAAATCAATAAGAGTCTAAACCATATTTCAATCCTTGTTGTATTTTATTCTCTGTTGCCTTAAGGGCATGCTTATAAGCTAATAACTAATTATAGTTTGAAACCTAAGATTGATTATTGTTAGTATAAATTAACATAAGATAAAAGATTAAGGCTTAAAGTATAAAGAATTACACAAAATAAGGTTTTCGGCCAAGAATTCAAGAAGAAAAGGAATTTACAGTCCAAAGAATCTAGAACATGGAGATTTCGGCCAAGGGATTTGAAATCAACGGTGGTTTTCGATTCTAATCTCATGAAACATTGAGTTTTCGGTCACCATGACCGAAATCAACAAGGGAAAAGCCCATTAGGGCCAAAAACATTCATGAAATGGACCGAAATCATGAACTTAAGGCCCATTATGAACTGTAAACACTTTTCTATATATATTTATTCAACAGCAAACACTCCTCATTTCCCACTTTTCACACCGTAAACACTTCCATTTATGCTCTCAAAACTCATCCGTAAACAGCATATATTCATAAGAATCTTGCCCAGATCTTCTTATTTTCACCAAGAACACCAAGAACATTCATTCATATCTTCAAATCTTCAAGCATCCAACCGAAAACACCTAAGAACACACCGAAAACCCCATTTGTCCACCGAAAACTCATTTCAAAACTTCAAATAATTCCAAATAATTTTGTAAGTATTCCATACATAATTAAAGTGTTGTCTAACACTTTAATTATTATTTAAATCATTATTTAACCTATTATTTAAATTAATATCTTATTAATTTAAATACGACGTCGGATACAATTATTTTTAGGATAACGTTATTCGCACTTATGCTTACCCGAGGATCGTTTCTACAACTTGCTAATTCAAACACAAACATACATTCGAGGTGAGTTCATACCCTTACGTTTTCACTATCTTTCCATGTTTTTAGGGGGGGGGATACAAGTAAAACACAAGGACTTTTTGTGTTAATATTCAAACGATTCCAAAACGTTCAAACCTTTGCAATTGTTTCAAACCGATTTATCACTGCAATTATTAAAATATATTTGTATATATATTTTAACCCTTTTGTAACATGTCGAGCAAAAGGGAACTTTGTTCAAACCTTTTATTTTTGCTATATGTACATAGATAAATTACAAAGGTTTTCAATTCATTTAAGAACATACATTCAAACTATAATAGGTATAGTTTGAGAAACACTACACTATTTTACAAACTCAAGGAACACTACACAGGAACAAGAACATACATTTAAACTATAATAGGTATAGTTTATGGAACACTACTCTATCTCACTAATTCAAGGATACACTACTAAATGATTATTTAAGTATAATTATTTTACATTACAAAGTACACTACTATAAGTAATTCATACAATTTCAAGTACAAGTGAACACCACTACAGTACATGTAAACTAGTAAATACAGGGTTGTGAGGCACTACTTCGGGGTACCCATCAGGTTACCGGATTTAAATCCTTTACAGTATAACCAGAGTCTCATGGAGGGAGAGCGTGAGTTTGTGTATAGATCTATATGGGATTGACAACCTCGCACCTAAATTGTTAGCTACAGTTAGGCCGGCAGGCCTGGGGTGACAACCGTCATAACATTCCGACGCCTGAAGAACGTCGTAGAGGTCACTAGGTCATATCAAGCATGGTTATATGAAACTCACAATAGTATTAACTAAAATATTTGTTTACAGGATTAACACTACTTCAATGGTTTTATTTTAATTAATGAGACTACAGTACACTATTGTACATTACATCTGGTGGTATCCAGGCATTCATACAAAGGTTTTTATACAGTACACTACTATACATTACTGCTGGTAGTATCCAGGTTTTCATACAAAGGTTTCATAACAAACATTACAATAATACACTACTTTCCTAGTATCGAGTACACTAGTACTACATACAGTTTAGGGAAAACATACATGATATGGTTTTATTCATTTATAAGACTACTTTTCATTACTAAAGAAAATATTGGATTTTCCGGAGGAACATGTTAACATATTTCCAGGAACATTAATAAGTTTTTCCACTGCAAAAACATACTTATGAACTCACCAACTTAAATGTTGATACACTTTCAAAACCACTTGTATTCTCAGGGAACCGGTAGACAGGTACACCCACAGGTTTTGAGAAGACGGAGCACATAGAGTCGCGTCTTTTATACTTTTGCTATACATTTTTGATGTCATACAAATTATGTATTGAACAGATGTAAATACAATATTATATCAATGTAATGGTTGTGTTTTCTTTGATTACTATTATGCAATGGTTGTGATACTGTATATGACGTCCTCCGCCTCCGAACGTTTCCGTCGTTCCGGTTTGGGGGTGTGACAGGAGATGAAACACTATTTGCCCCATTTTTTAGTCCATTTATGGAGGAAAAAATGGAAGTGGGTTGGAGATGATCTTAGAAAGTGAATGTTTTGCATCTGTTAACTTAAAAAGAATTGTTCACAAATGGAAGTGGGTTGGAGATGATCTTAGAAAGTGAATGTTTTGCATATGTTAACTTAAAAGGAATTGTTCACAAATTGTTCAACAATGGTTCCATATCTACTAATTTAGCATACGAACAACGTTTGTTACTTTGGAGACCAGAGGTTCCATGTTGGCCAACTGCAAGTTTTGTGTTTGCTGATTTGAAGATCGAAGGTTTTACGTATGTTCATTAAAAAAATAAATAATAATATAAAGACTAAGAAATTTGTTGACTCTCCTATTATTGATATAACTATTGCTGGAAAAATATTAAGTTTCAAAGAAAATTAATGAGATTATTATGAGAGTTGTTTTTCTATTTGATTTTGATATACATTTTACCAATAAGAATTTGACATAATAATAATTCTTTTTGTTTCTAAAACAATATATGTTTCCTATAAATTTTAATATTGAAACCTTCCAAATACATTGTACCATGAAGACGAGATACAAAGAATAAGAATTATAAGCCAAAAAAAATTCAAATATAAATGTTTTTTGAAAAAATGTTGGACATTTTTCGGAAAAAAAAAAGTTGTCAATTACCGGTCTACCTTTGAAAGGCTTAAGATGAAGAAATTGCAAAAATGTGAGCTTTTTTTTAAATAGATAAAAATAATAGGTTTAAACAAAAAAAATCCAATAATATAAGGTATTTTATAATATTAATATGTTCTTTATTTTACTACTGTTTATGAGAAAGTTCCATAAAAGTCCTAGTATTTTAGTCTAGTTTATGAAAAAAGTTCTAAATTTTATTTTGTTAACAAAAAGAGTCCTGATTACCGAATAAAAAATTCAAATCAACCATTTTTTACCAGTAAACTATTTTTTACCCGGTTACTTCCAGAAAAATCTCATTATTTTGGCATAATTTATGAAAAAAATCCTAAATTTTTTTTACTTCAACTATTTTACTATTTTACTGAAATCTGAAAATTTCTTAGTTCAAGTTATGAATAGGAATAAACATCATTAAACTGCACAAATAAAAACTCATTCAATTATATATGTGAAATCTCTAGAAAATTCTTTTATTTTGAGAAATTAATGATTAAGTTCCAAAAAAATTGAATAGAAAAACCAAGAAACTGATAAATTTCTTCATTTTAGTCTTTTTTGACCTATTCAGCAAATAATGGGACCAAATCGTTAATTTTTTCGAAATAACGGGACTTTTCTACAAATTTCGTCAAAATTTGTATAAAATGTATGTATTCAGAGCATATCAATTATTGAAGCATGACAACTAAAAAAATAAAATGAAGCATCATACTCACCACTTGTATACATCTCGCTCTAGTAATTTCCAAATACACAAGCAAAACCTCCGGTGAAGAAAGAGAACAAAATATTTGGGTTAAAATCAAGGCTCCAGATCGATGCATAATGGTTGTGGAATTAAATAGTATAAATAGAGAAATTGGCAATCTTGAACGCCAATCTATTTCTATCTTGGCCGATTTGGGATATGTTGTTGATTTAGGGAATCATTAACCATTATACAGCTAGTAGTTGCAGAAAATCATGAACAAAATCAAGATCAAGAGTACTGAAAAATCAGGATTTCATACACATGGAATTTCAAACAACAGAATGGCAAAATTGGAACTTTACTTTGTAAATTTGGCGGATGAGGACATGTGATATAAATTCATTGTAATATTATACTTTAATTTCTTCTTATTCCAATTTGTATTTGAAAAAATATACTCCATCATAACCATATCATTTAATCATAAACTTGATTAAACGAATTTTTAATGTTAAAATAATTAAAAAGACAATACTGTAATTACAACTGTATAATTATAAATGAGTTTTTAATACTAAAATAACTAAAAAAACAATACTATAATTACAATTATATGAAAAGTAATTGCTAGGTTAGTGAAAAAACATCACAAAACTATTGTAAAAGAAAATAAACAATTGTTGATGTAAGAAAGAAAATAAAAACACTTTATAAAAAAATTAGCATGCTGCTTTTAATGATTTTGTGATATATTGTTAAACATTTTAATTCATAACAAAATTTTATGGAAAATATATCATTAGAGAGATATTTAGGTGAGTTTATATAGATATTACTATATAAATAATCCAAAAGATTATCCATAATCTAATTTTAGATTAGGTAATCAAATTTTGGCTAACATTACGAAAGCTGAACAATAATTTCTACCCTTATTCTTATTCAAATAAGGTCAAATATAATTTAAGATATCATAATCTCTAAATATTATTAAAAGAGAAACTTTATGACATCATTTTAAACAATCTGGACCCTTGATTGTATTTCAATCCTATGTTTTCTACCCTTAGATCAAATTGATGACATCATCTTCCCCAAATGGAATGTATTTAATTACAATAAAATCTTCCCATATTTTAAATCTTGTATTTCCGGTTATAAAGCTTTTTAATATGGTCAACTTTAAAAACATATTAGTAACAAACCATTTCAATTAAGGCATTAATATCAACCATTAATATAAATTTGTTTATATTAGTAAAGCATTAATATAAAATCTATTTTTATTAGGAAACCATTAATACCAAAAAATCAGATTCAAATTATCACATACATATACGATTCATCATTGAATTTGCAGCTCACACTTATTTTCAATCGTTGCTTTTCTTCAAACATTCTTCTACAACATCATTCTTATTGTTTATAACTTTCATCATCATTCTCTGCTTCAAACCTTCGTTGTTGTGCAGTAGAAGGTCATTACCTTTTTTTCGCTTTTTATATTTTTTTTTATTTTTTTTTTGCTCCTATATCAAATATATGTATTCATATATTTCGATTTTTTGTCACAAATTACATGAAATCGGTTAACTACTTTTCTGAAACTTTTTAAATAATCAGGAAAAGATATTACGTACCTTTAACAAAACAGAAATTAACTATCTTCGGAATTGACACTAATTAGGAAAATTTTATTTTTATATATTAGAGATGATTATGATTTTTTTTAATTATTATGTCATAAGAATCCAGTTAATTTTGGTATGATTTTAAAATATTTTGGTATGATCGTATTACAATTTTAGGTTGATTTAATTGGAAATAATATATAATCTATTTATGCATCCTTTGAAATTAAGTATGAAAACAATTTTGTTGACAACTATAATAGCTTTCATACATCTTTATAAATCATACCTCTTTATAGATAAATACATTGTATACATCCCTTTTATTTCATATAAAAGTACTTTCTAATTCTAATTGTTTTCTCTTTCATTTTATACCCATGGCACAAAACCTGAAACATTTAAAAAACAACCCAAACATGTTCAACAGCTTTGACATGATTTTAATTGACGAGTAGGTACAATTTTTTCTTTTTATTATTATATTGCTTTTAATATATAAAATTTTAAACTTAACCAATTTTTTTTTTCACTTACATGGCACTAAAATACAAGCAACAATAAAAAAATCTCATTAATTCGTTTGAAGCCCTCTTTGTTGAAGGGTCTGTAATAGAAATTAGTAGTTTTGGTATGGCCAGAAATGAAGGAGATTACATGGTGGTTGATCATAATCATAAGAATAATTTCTACAAAACAACCAAAGTTCGTGTATCAAATGATTTTGCTATTATGGTGGATCCTTATAATTTTGTGACTTTCCAGGATTTGATAGCCAGGAATCTCGACACTCGTATTGCATTTGGTAAGATTTTATTTACATTCTACCTTATCTACATGTAAATATTTATTGTATTACATATCTATAATACAACAACCGTTTATTTATATTTTTTGTTCCAGATTTTCTTGGTCATGTTGTGTCGACTAATCCCATGAAAGTGATTATTGAAAATTCAAGGGAGAAACGGTTGATGAACCTGGTTGATGAGGATCTAAGTTAAGTATATGTGTTTAAAACATTTTATTTTCTAAAGTATTTTTCTACATGATACCATAAAACATGTCGTTTGCATGAAAATGACATGTTCATCTACACTTCAATATACATGTTTATTTTAACATTACTTAAAACATTTCGAATCCACTAATTATATAATTCACCTTTTGTCATACAGGATATAATTTGTTGATCATTATAGGAGGGTCCATTTATGATCTTCTCACTAACAAATTGGTCAAATGTTGTTAGAGCTCTTTCACACATTTTTTTTATCACATGTCTTCATACTTTTAAGTTTTAAATTTTCATCTTCAAATTCCATTTTTTAGTTACATACGTTCATTGGATTTTTTTTAACATACCAACCTACTTTGTTTTATGTTTATATAGTAACAATAAAATTTATAAATTTACACAACAATATACATATTTCGAATTTTGTCATAGTATTATACTTTACAAAATATACAATCCCTCCAAAATAATTTTCGTCAGTAATTTCATCCATAATTTCACCCAAATTAAATTTGTATTTTCTTTATATAATTTTTTTTAATGATCTCGATTTTCTTCTCCAAAAGTATATCAAACATTTATGTCTTAGATAATGTTGCCCCATTATAATTATTACTTACCAAAATATATCTGTTTAATGAGGAATTTAATTTAGTGAAGGAAGTAAATGTTAATTCAAACAAGATATATATTCCATAATTATTACACGAGTTTATTAAAAAAATATCAAGATGTAAACATTAAACATTTTTAAAATGAAATTTCAGAATACATACAAACGATGATGTTGTATAATGAAATATAAAATTGAATAGACTGAAAAAAATAACTATTAAGACTGTCAATCTTGAAAATAATATAGTTATGAAAAATTATATAGTAAGATAAAAATTATAAGATATTAAGATATTTGTAAGTACAATTAGTAAAAACGTTACGATTAGCACTTATATTCATAATCAATTTAAAATAAGAACAAACATAAAAGTTAGCACTTATATTCATAATCAATTTAAAATAAACCAATCATGATTTAAAAAAGAATTTTCATTGATGATATACTAAAATTAAATCTATATAACATTTAATATTCCATAAATTATACTCTATGATTTGATTTGAATACATGAAATAGTTGTCAATATTTAATACGGTGAAAAAAAACAGTATATTGTTGTCAATATAGGCTTAAATTAAGTAACTTTCTTATGGAATGAACGTCTAATTAGAATACTTATGCTTATATAACAATATCATAACCATATGTGACGAGGAATGTCATTCAACTAATAAAACAAAAAATGTTGTATACAACGAAGTCCTTCAATGATTATAGATATTTATCGATTTCAATGTATCTTCTATACATTTCAATAATACCAATAACCATATTTTTTCTTTTTATAATTACTATGCAATATCTGTAGACATTTGTATGTTTTTTATGCGTTCCCCGCGTTTAACGCGGGTTATAATCTAGTTTTTTTTTATCAAATCTAACTATTTTAATAAACTATAAATTTAGACAATGTTGTTATTAAATTCATATAAAAATTCCCAAAAATTATATTCAAACGTCACCGTTGTTGTCCGTTTTATCCGTAATGATTAGTGGAGTGGTATCTTTAATATATATTAAAGCAGAAAACCTTATGACATCATCTTAAACAATATGGAACCTTAATTGTATTTTAATCATATATTTTCTACCCTTAGATCAAATTGCTAACATTATCTTCCCCAAATGGAATATATTTAATTTCAATAAAAGTTTTCCAACTGTCAAACAAAATTAACTTACATTCGTTGAAATGGAATCTGTTTAATTCCAATAAAAGCTTCTCATATTTTAAATCTTGAATTTCCGGTTATAAAGGTTTTAATATGGTCAACTTTAAAAACATACTACTAATTCAATTAAGGCATTAAATATCAACCATTAATATAAATTCGTTTATATTAGTAAACCATTCATATAAAATCCATTTTTATTAGGAAACTATTAATATCAAAAAAGCAGATTCAAATTATTACATACATATACGATTCATCATTGAATCCGCGGCTCACACTTATTTTTAATCGTTGTTTTTCTCCAAACTTTGTCCTACAACATCATTCTTTCTTATAACGTCCATCATCATTTTTTGTTTCAAACCTTCACTGATGTGCAATAGAAGGTCGGAACCTTCTTTCGCTTTTTATATTTTTTTCGATTATTTTTTTGTTCCTGTATTGAATATATGTATTCATATATTTTAATTTTCTTTGTCACAAATTACATAAAATCGGTTATCTACTTTTCTGAAACTTTTCAAAAAAACAGGAAAATATATTACGTACCTTTAATCCAAAAAAAAATGTACTTTGATGGAAACGAGTTAAAAGACATTATAACAAAGTACTTTGATGGAATGACAAATGCACCCCTACCCATTTTCCTGTTAATGATAATCAATTTTTTGTGTATTCGCTTAGCATGATACTTCCATTTTTTATCCGAATGGTAAATCATTAATTTAGTATGTACAATGTTCATTAGAAGGGTGAATAAGTAAATTAATTTAAACATGGACCAAATCGTGAGCTGCTACTATTTCTGTCTGTTTGATTATCTCAACTTGGTTACTGTTTTTTATTGTACATAATATCTTAAATTGATGGCTGATATTGAGATGACATGTGTACTTAAATGATTCTTTTAGCATGATACTTCCATTTTTTATCCGAGGGGTAAATCATTAATTTAGTATGAACAATGTTCATCAGAAGGGTAAATCGATAATTTAATTTAAAAATAGATCAAATCGGTTGTTGCTGTTGTTTTGTTTGATTATCTCAACTTGGTTATTGTTTCTAACCTTATTGTCGAATATAATATGTAACACCCTATTTATTTATTAGATAAATAAATAAATTAATGAGCGAATAGAAGCCCTAAAAGAAATAATTATATATCAAATGATGGTCTCGTGGAGCTAACTGTCACACTTCAAGAGATTGGGGGTTAAAAGTGTAAAATTCGGACTTAATTTGTAAGTATTAATGAGGGCGGGGACTAAATTGTAACTTCTGGGATTTCATTTGAAGGGATTTTAGAGGCTTAGGGGCTGTATTGTAAATTAGGGGTTTTATTTTGTAAGGAATTATGGAAGGGAGGGCTATAATGTAAGTTTTGGATTTCATTTGAAAGAGAATTGAAGGGCAGGGACTAATTCTGTCATTATGGTTCAAAGTCTTAAGGGAACCTGGTATTTAACTGTTTCGTTGCCTCATTACGCTAACCCTAACGGGTTCTATGTAGCCGCCACCACTAGAAGAGCTCCCAACCGCCGCCTCTGGTCCTCGTCCGTTTTCCGATCAGTAAAGGCCGCCAAGCGGCTGTTCTGCCATCGAACCGCAAACCCTCGCCGTCGGACGTCGTGCGTCACCAGAAGGGCCATCGAGACTGCTGACTGAAGCCGTAATCGCCGCTGAGGAGGTCATGTGCGACCTGAGGGTTCTCGGTAGGGGTAGTCGCATGCCACCTCTTCTTTCCTTTCACCTTCTCGACGTCGTTCAGCTCCTGTGATGTTCCATCGTCGTTATTTCTTCTCTGATTGCCTGATACTGCCACCCAAAGTGACCACGGTGGATGCGTGGCTTACGACCGGGCTTGCGTTCATGTGTTCTACTCGCGTGGGCTGAAGTGTTGATGGGTTGTGGAACGTGAGGAAACGCCGCCATCACCACGAGGTGGTGGCTGTCAAAGCAATGTTGTTGTTGCTGCCTCCATCTCGCGCCATCGCCACCATGTACGCCACCAGGTGGGTAGCTGTGTTGCTGTTCCGGACAAGAGTGCTTGTGTTTCTTTATTTCAGTGATGTGGAGTTGGGTTTGCGTGGCTGGAAAATAAGAACCGCCACTGCCACCACCGTGAGGTGGTGGCTGCCGCCATGAACCACCATTGTGTGTGTTTAATGTAGTTAGTGTGTGTTTATTTTTGGTTAAGGCGTTGTAAAGTGTAATTAGCTAAAGTATAATGAAAAGAAATTGAAAACCACCACCTTAGGGTGGTGGCTGCCGCCACCGGCCGCCGTGTCGGGTGGCGGTGTGCCTTGTAGGATAGTGACTAGTCCGGGATGTTTGGACGAGGGACTAAAACCCTAATGGGCCTTGTAAGCCCTAATGGACCCTAATTGACCCAAATAAAACCCTAATGGGCTTAATGATATTCTAGTGGGCCTAATAGGCCCAATAAAGCCCTAATTGACCTAAAAGCCCAACAAATTGATAAATGGGCTAGTATTTGGGTTGGAAACCCTAATGCAATGAAACCCTAATTTGGGGAATTAACCGGGGCACGCGAGAATTAATTAATAACTTGAGATATTAAATAATAATCATTGGCAAAGATTAATCTAAGCGATATTGGACTTAATTGATTAAGTCCTTAGAGGATTAAGTCCTTAATGGGTTAAGTAGGAAACTTAACCCTAATCATCATTCTATGAGAAACTCTAATTTAACTTGGGTTTATTGTTGGGCCTTTCTATTGGGCCTTGATGATTGGGTTATTAAATGGGCTAACCAAGATCAAGCAAATGGTCTAGAATAATTTAATGGGCCTTGGGTAAGGCCCATGCAAGGGGTTTGGGCCCAATTTGGAAAATTGGGCCATAGTTTGGGCCTTAATGATTATATAATGTTGGGCCTTAGAATGAGACCATGTATAGGCCTAGGCCCAATTTGGAAAATTGGGCCATGTGTTGGGCTTTGATTCCTAATTGACTTTGGGCCTATGGATTGGGCCTTGGGCTTGAATAATCCAAGCTAGGGGTAATGTAGTAATTACCCAAAGAATGTACTTATGGTTATGTAGTGGGACCCAATTATTAATTGGGTGTTATTTTGGTGTTGACAGTTCGGGAATCTGTCATCCAGCAGCTGGGGTTGAGTCTGCGGGACTTCAGCAGAGTGGGATTGTGTCTACGGGACTTCAGCAGTGTGAGGTGAGTTACCTTCCAGTAGCGGTGGGTCTACGACCACAATATCGGCCCACCAGTAGGGGTTGTATGTTAGATGACTGTCTTTGTGATATTCATCTAGGTTTGCTACTACCTGATGTGTTATGTGCTAGTATGATATGATGTTATATGCTGGTAGCAATAGGGGAGATAGTCCCCAAGATTTCCGGTCGATTGGGCCGAAGGGGGTAGCCATACCCAGTCATGCTAGATAGAATATGATTATGTGTTATATGTTATATGGTAGTAGTAGAGGGGTGAAATAGTCCCCAGTATCCGGTCGAGAGGACCGAAGGGGAGGCCAGCACCCAGATATGCTAGGCAGTATCCGGTCGAGAGGACTGAAGGGGAGGCCAGCACCCAGATATGCTAGGCAGTATCCGGTCGAGAGGACCGAAGGGGTAGGTCGGGCACCGAGATATGCCTGACAGTATATGTATGTTATGTGATTGTATGGTATGCGGTACGATGGGGGAACTCACTAAGCTTCGTGCTTACGGTTTACAGTTTTGGTTTCAGGTACTCGTTTTCAAAGGAAAGGAGCCAGCTTGATCGCAGCGCATCACACTATGTTTTCCGCACATGAGATCTCTGGGATTACACTCTGATATGGTTTTATGATAATATGTTTTGATTACTGACACTTTGGTTTGACATGAGATATTATTATGAATGTTTTTATACTGATGGTTTTATGTAATAACTTATTTAAAAATGAAATTTTTGGCCTTGAATTTTAGGATGTTACATAATAACATCATATTTTACCATTTTTAGGAATGTACTTTTAAAGTACAGTGTTATACCATTTTTAACAGTAACCTGTTAGTGATTTTTTCGTATTTTAAATGTCTCTTTTAATTTATCTTTTATTCACTATTAAGGGTATGAATTTTATAAACAATTTAATCCAAAAAAGGTTAAACTATAATTATTCTAATTTGTACATGTTTCTGTATAGTAAATACAACATTTCAAAGATTGCTTTCTCTGACTAACAAAATTATGTTTCTATTTTTGAAATCTCATAAAACATTACATAAGGTTTTTTGGTTTAACATATTACATCATTCAGTCTAGATTAAGGCAAACAATACAACAATGTATAACTTTTTATTTAAATGCTTAATCTATTAACTTTGACTCAATCCTCAACAACCTCTACAAACTGCAAGAGCAACATACGTTTCTTTTTATCTATCAATAGTCATGTGATTTTTTTTACAAATTATAGCAACATACTTATCATGAAAAAAAAACCTTTTAATTTTAAACCACAACTAAATTTTTTACCGGTAACAACAATATACAACACTTAATATCAACATCCTTGCCTACCGATTTCTCTAAATATTAATACATGAACCATATCAGAAGTATGCTGAGAAGTTAGAATCTAAATTAGGAATGATCTTATTTCCTTGAATATCAGATTTACGGTATTATAGACAAATTTTTTATTTGATTCTTAAATTTTCTATGTGGTCGTATTTATCTGGTAGAATCAAATTACATAATTACAATTAACATTTTTTTATTAAACTTTGTATGTAGGTATGCAACAACAATAAGTATATTTTTGAATGAATATTGTTCAAAATAATTTGCATAATCTAAATACATGTTAATTTAGTTCATTTCCTACACTTTCTTGTAACATTGGATTTTTTTTGTCATGTTACATTCAAAAGATAGGTTATTAGAATAGGCACCTTAGGTGTTTGATGAAATGTCTCAAAAAAATCTTATACAAGTTCTCTACGCTCACCTCACAACCATGTATAAATTTTGGTTTTATTTTTTTCTAGATTTTTAGCATCATGTGTTTTTGTTGTTTTGTAACTTTGTAGTGTTACGTGCTTTTTTTGTCCCGTCCTCAGGTTGTTCTATTTGTAATAGGGCTCCATTTTTTATATTTATTGTAAACTATCGATTCAATCTATTGCACTTTATTATGACTTTTATCAACGTGATAAGATTCTAATAAATTGTCCATTTCTTGATCTTTTAGAAAAAAAAATGTTCTAACTGGATTACCATCTACGACTATGGTATTCTATTTTGTTTATTAAGCGATCTATGATTTGGCTAGGATGGTTTTTAAGGATTATGTTTCACCTGATAATTGTTCCTGCAATCAGAAAATACATCCAACAAAAAGTGAAAGACGGTTTTTTAAATTAATACCCTCATCTAACTTTAAAGGATCTTTTTTCAACTTTGATGGCATGTAACAGAGTTTTGGTTGAAATTTTCAATTTTGTCGGCATGTAAAACGTTATGACTAAAATAATGATATTAGACATTTGGGCAATCAGGTTTACTTCGGTTCTTAACTAATTTTGCACAAAGTAGTCCAATTTTGTATTATTGATTTTCCAAAAGACAAGTTTCATGTCTCTTTCAGGTATCCATTGAGTTTAATAGTTTCTTGTCTATATTTGTTTTTAAAAAATGTTAAATTTGGATTTAATGAATACAGGTCAACAGGTAGTAAAGGTGCAAGAATAACAAAGTATTAAATATGGGATGATCATGGCTATATCAAGCCAAAATAAAATTCTAAAGTAACAAATGCTAAATTCAAAAGCTAAGCACTTGTAATGCAGAATACATATTATATTTCCCAAATAAATAACCAAAAAGTAACTTCATCACCAAATAAATTACATTTTAACTAACATCAATAAATTATGATTACATTGTCTTGATTTTTAATTATACATTATAGAGAGTCGGTTAATATATAGTCGGTATTTTATATTCGTATCGGTTTTGAACTACAAAAAGCTATATTGAAATAATAAAATGAAATGGAACGTATACGGGGTAATAATGTGAAAATAACCTTTAAATTTGGCCTGATACAAAAAAATAGTCTAAAACTTATTTCTAAAAGCAACAAGAAATAACAACGAACTTTCAAAAAGAAATGAGAAATTGCAACGAACTTTTCAAAACTATCAAGAATGTATAATATAGGATGATAATAATGCTAAAAAAACACCAAGTTTGGTATGATGCGAAAAAGAATAATTTTATATGAAAGTGGGGTTGCAATAATACTAAAAGAACCTATATGTTTTTATCCGATGCAAAAATGGTCGAAACATACTTCTAAGCCGACAAGAAATAGAAATGAACTTTAAAAAACAATTGATATATAGCAATGTACTTTCAAAACTCTCAAGAATGTAAATTACAGAATGGTAATAATGATAAAAACATTAGTATGGTCAAATGCAAAAAAGAAATTTTTTATATGAAAGTTAGGATGCTAATAATGCTAAAATTGGTCAAATAATGCAAACTTTGCTACAATTGGTCTATGCTTGATAGTCGGAGGTACATGCTATACTCATTTTTTAAATTTCATTCCTTCCAAAAACATTCAATTCCATTCCTTACAATTGACACTTCTTTCCATTAACCTTCTATGATTGTTTGGTGTTGTATTCAAGTATCTTCTCAGTAGGTGATTTTCATCTTAAATCGTTTAATAGATCCCCTATTCATCCAATTGTAGGTTATCGACACCTCCATCTTTTTATCATTCTCATCAATTCGGCCCTATTTTATTAATCTTTATTTTAAATTTTTAACTTTTTTGATCTGTTTAGGGTTGTCCGTTGAACCTATTGAGGCGGTGATGATGGAATTCGAGCTTTTAAATGCATGCCCGGGTATGTCTCTACCTTATCACATGTTTAAGAAATAGAACCTCAATTTACCAATTTCCTTAATGGTTCTGCCTCTGCTTTAATTATGGTCGGCTACTTTTGTACTAATTGGGTATATAATGAAAATCAAGTTTTTTCTGTTCTTTTATCTGTTTAGCATCGAGGCAACAAGAAAACATTTTTTTTAATTCATCTTGAATAACAATTTAATAGTTATATGTAAAAGATAAGAATACTCAGCAGTTAAGACAACAGACCTTACCCAAACGTCCACAAATGTCTTTAAAGCATTCCTTTTTCCATTATTTGATCATTATCATAAAATAAAAAAGACATCCTCGTGTGTTTAAATTGTTTAATCTATCTCATAATAACAAGTAAGTTGTGTGCCAATTCTGTCTTTTGACATTTTCAATGAGTCACGGGTAATATATAAATCGAGCAAACATAACAATTTTTATATTTATTGGTTAGAGTTTCTTTATATTTAATATTGTGGGGGTCTATGTGGTTCATTTTGAAGGAGGATAAATAAGTTGCTATTTTTTGAAGTAAACGGTTCTATTTCACGATATAACCATAAAATAACAATGTATTTTGAAACTACATTGTCAAATGTTGGATTATACTTACGTAGACCTGTTTTCACGCATGGTCAGCTATATGTAGATGTTTCATGTGTCACAAGTAAAAAATGTTTAAATGTACTCATATGTGATGAGGAAGGTCGTTCAACTAATAAAACAAAAAATGTTGTCTCAAGAGGTCCTTCAACGACTATATATATTTACCGATTTCAGTATATTTTATATATATTTCAATAATACTAATAACCCTGATTTTTCTATAAGTATTCTACAATATCTCTATACATTTGAATTTTATTTATGTGTTTCCCCGTGTTTAACGCGGGTCATAATCTAGTTTGAAATTAATAACAAACGATTATATTAATGGTATATGATATCAATACTAAAAAAAAATATTATCTTGTAAGTTGCTAATTTGTAGGGATTCAAATTGAATGATGCAAAAGTAATCGGATATTAAAATAAAGCATGGGTATATGAGAAATTTCACTTTAATTGAAAATGGTCTGTGGAATTTGGCAAAAATGATTCATTTATTAAGATATGGACATTGATATAATAATAAACAACAAAAAGGCCTTTTTTATATTTTTTTTATAAATCTTTCTTGTTTTAAAAATATTTTATGAAAAATTAGCATTTGTTTTACATTTTTAACATTTATCGCTAACTTATTACGAAACCATTTTTGTACTACAAAATATCACAACTTGCTTTCATAAATATTTTCTAACACTTTTATAGAATCGATCGGTATTAAGTAAAATAAATAGTTTGAAATAGGGATGTCAATGGGGACAAACATGATGGGGTTGCATCACCCGCCCCTTCCCCCGAAATTCCCCCGTTCCCCTGCCCTCGAAATCTCCAACCTTCCGACTCCCGCCCCTGCCCCCGAATTCCTAGATTACTCCTGCCCCGGTTGATTTTGGGTTGCCTTTTTTTGCACTAAAAAAAGTTTTTTTTAGACTAAAAGAAACTATTTTTTGGATAAAAAATAGTTTGTTATAACAAAATTTTACATGTTAAAACAAAAATGTTATCACATCTCAAAAACATTATACTAGAAACTTAAAAACATGACTTTTGCTGAACTTTGGCGGCTCAAATTCATGTTATTATTTATTATATTTATATAAATATTATATATATATATATATATATATATATATATCTTAACGGTGCCGCCATGAGGGTTTCGGGATGGGACTGCCCAGCCCCGCCCTCATCCCCGATTTTTTTTTAATACCCCCAATACAGGATCAGGGCCCCCACATGTTTAAAAAAAACTTTCATACAGGATCGGGGTTTGTGACATCCCCAATTTCACGGCCAGAAAAGACCGATTTGTTTATGATTTGTTTTTAAAATCAGAGTAATCTTTTACACAAAACAGTTGCGGAATTTGTTCCCAAAACAAAACATGATAAGAATTTATCAAATCATTTCTTTAAAGAAATGTATTTTCATTATATAACAAAATCTCGGGATGTCATGTTCAATACAGACCAAAAGCATAAACAGAACGACATAGACCTTACACAGTTAAGTATAACTACGGGCATATAATCCTTATCTCTCGTTACGTCAGCCAACTTATGCTCTTGTGCCACAACCTGTAATACAAAGAAAACTGAGTGGGTCAGGCTTGGGAGCCTGGTGAGCATATAGGGTTTTCAACCCACAATATTATATCTTTTATATATATATATATATATATATATATATATATATATATATATATATATATATATATATATATATATTCAATCATCAAACGATCATTCCAATTACTCATCCCCATTATCTTCCTTACTCTTAAGGGTCTACCCTAAGAGTCATCTATTCGTTCACTCTGTATTAGGCACTAAGACAATAGCTGCCAGGATTCTTTATTAGGCACTAAGACAATAGCTGCCAAGGTTATTTCGTAAAGCACTAATTCCATAACTGCTATGGCTCATTCATCGGGTACTAAATCCATAGCTACCAGTGTAGGTACTAAGTCCATAGCTACCAACGTTTATCTAACAGGTACTAAGTCCATAGCTATCATCGTCTATCTAACAGTACTAAGTCCATAGCTATCATCATCTATCTATCAATACTAAATCCATAGCTACCAGCGTTCGTCTATACGATACTAAATCCATAGCTACCATGGTTCATCTATACAGTACTAAATCCATAGCTACCGAGGTTTATCTTTACAGTACTAAATCCATAGCTACCAGTGTAGGTACTAAGTCCATAGCTACCAACATTTGTCTATACGGTACTAAATCCATAGCTACCAAGGTTCGTCTTTCGTCTCATCCTCAAACTCATCCGTCATCACACACTAACTAATTTGTCTACCCATGTTCTACCCAACATATTTGTAGATATAACATACATATACAGTTTAACTCATTTAAAACCTATATAAAACATCCATTCCACGCTTATCTCAAATAAACAACAATATATAAACACATAACACGTATTTCGTAGCAAATGCTTAATACTTATATGTTAGAAGAAAGTAACTACACACTCACACATATAAACAACAATATACTTAATACATTCAAACAATACTTGTATTATTATCGTGTTTATGAAAGGGACTATACACTCACTTGATCAGAAGATGATCGGACAACACTATGGCTCTAAGAGTAGTAGCTCTTCGGTGAAACTAGAATATCTTCAAATACCTGGCTTCTCGCAGGCAGAGCTTCGGCTCAGAAACTCCTTTCTCCTCGGGATCTTCAGGGCTTCGGGACTCGCTTCGGGTATCGGGATGATATCGGGGCTTTGGGGGTACTTCTTTGCACGTAAATCGAGGTAATATGGGTGAGAGAGAAGAGATTTGGCAACCACAAATGGTTGCCCCTTCAAATCTATTTATAGGGCTGTTTTCTCATTTTCCACGTCGTGGGCACTTCTTCCACGTCGTGGGCTTGGTCGTCATTGCATGGGTCATCATCCACTTGCTCTGTCAGGCTCCAGAAGGCGTCAGAAGCCATGCCACGTCGTGGCCACTTTTGCCACGTCGTGGGCCCATTTGTGTGCCACGTCGTGGGCCCATTTGTGTGCCTTCGGCCTGACTGGTCCGCCTCGTAGGCCTTCAGTCTCTCCGGACCGTCCTGGGTATCTTGGCCTTTAGTCTATCCATTGGCCTGCCTCAACCCAGCAAACCATAACATATCAATGCATAACATTATCAATTAATAACAGATAACACAGGTAGTCCTACAGATCTACCAGTCTAATCACATAACCAGTACCACATAACTCCGCATAACATCATACAACAAATCAGGATATCTAATCCAATGGGTCGGCCTTGGTGCCTTCGACCCATAAGTACAGTGAGGAAAACCCAAATCACGGTCTGACGAATAGCTGAACAAAACACTGCTCCAAATACCAGCTCTACAGGTCACCTATTCAACAGATAGAGACCAAGGCTCAACTATAGCTTAAAATACCTAAAATACCCTTAAGTCAAACTTGGTCAACCCTGGTCAAAGTCAAAGTCAACGGGTTAAGCAGCCAACTTGGTCCACTCAACCGAGTACGCGGGGCGTACTCAGCTCCTATGTTGGTCGTACTCAAACCTTGACCGGAGTCGGAAAAATGACCACGTACGTGCGGCGTACGCTCAGAACTCCATTTCCCCAATAAGAGCCTAATGCATTAAGCTCTCACGTCCAACTTTCATATCCAAGGCCAAAATACCACTAAGAGTCATAAAGTTTCCAACTTTATGACTTTGCATGTCCATTAAGTGCTTAATACACAAAATCTCAACATCTTAATGCCTTAAGACCTTCTATAGCATGCATGGGGCAAAACTAAGCATCAAAACCACATTTTTATTACTCAAGACCCCTCATAAGGTCTGAAAGGACGACTTATTTGGTTAAGAGCATGTCATGCTCAAGAAATGCCCTAAACGAAGAAATGGCTAGATCTACAAGATAGTAAGATTGTGCAAGGAGCTTTTTACCTTTTTGGAGGTAGCTAACAAGTGAAGAATCCTAGATCCAAGCTTCTTCCCAAGCTCCAAGTCTTTGTACCAACTTCTTCTTCTTCTTCAAGAACACTACCAAAGCACACAAATGGGCTCAAAATGCACTCTTTTCACTTAGGGTTTGCTAGAGGTCGTTTTTCTCAGATGGAGGCTGGTGAGGGAATGAGAAATGAGAGATAATGATGCTTATATATGGGCAAAACCCTAAAAATTATGGTTTGAAGGTTAACCACGTACGCGGTGTACGCCTAACGTACTAGGGTCCGCCTTAGTACGCCTAACGTACACAACGTACGCTCAGCATACTAATCCTTTGTCGATAATGCTTATATATAGGCAAAACCCTACAAATTAGGGTTTGAAGGTTAACCACGTACGCCTTGGTTACGTAGTGTATGCCCAACGTATTAGGGTCCGCCCTAGTACGCCTAGCGTACACAACGTACGCTCAGCGTACTAATCCTTTGTTGAAATTACCAAAATGCCACTATGGGCCATTTTGTACTCTTTCTTAAACTCAAGGGCTAAAAAGCAATATTTATTCATACATAGGGTCAAAATTGAAAATACCTCAACAGTGGGATGTTACAAAATACCTCAAAAGGTTTTAGTGTAGTAAATAGGTCCTAATGTTTAAAATATTTTTGTTTAAGTACAAAAGAAGGATGAATTTAACAATTAATATCATAACATAGTTTAATATACCACACATGACGTGGCCTTCTCAAAATCCATACTACTACTACTAGTCTCGCCCCTAAAGTCTTCAATCTGAGCACGCATAAGTCAAAATAATTATAGGCAATAGAACTACCTAGTGAAAATACTCAAGATTGATTCATTTTGAGCAAGTAATGATAGCTATCATTACACTTGAATCAAACCTCCAAAATAAATTTAAAACCAACAAATACCATAAGTATCAAGAACTAAAGTGTAGAATACGAAGAGTAAAATAACCAAACACAATGGGTATATATACCTAAATTCAAATATATGGATATGAAATTCATAAACCAGAGTCAAGAGTTTACTAACTCTTATCCCAAAACCAAAGATGTATTAATCATATCCAATGTCAAGGGCTTAATAACCCATAATATATAATAAGGGAATTAGTATTTCATAATGCAAAGCAAAGGGCTTAGATACCCATCATTTCAAGTAGAAGGGTTCATAATGCTTAATCCAAGAAAGGGTTTAATAACCCATAATCTCAAATAAAAGGTAAGTCTTTCAATAAACCAAAGCGTAAGGAAGAATAACTCATAAACTTAAATAAATGGTTTAACCTTTCAATAAACTAAATATAAGGATTGACAACAAATAACCAAACAAAAGAATCTATGGAGTCATGAAAAGTATGCATAATGCATCACCTTCAACTTTTGTCTAAAAACATAACAAAAGACTCAATAGGTTAAAATGGAGTAATTATATAAATAAACATAATAATAATAATAATAATAATAATAATAATAATAATAATAATAATAATAATAATAATGTTATATGCATCTATCCCAACCCGAGTCAATCACATAGCCTAAACCCTCGTCTTGTGTCCTAAAAAAAACTAGGAAATATGAGCCATCACACAATGTCAAACAAACTTGGAAATATGAGGTATCAAGCCACACTTGTACCTGCGAGGGCTTTTTTAAAATTCTACTCACCATAACAAACAAACAAATATGGGATCACAAAGTCATGTGGCCACTCAATTCAACCCAATCCTAATATGAATGCACACAGAAGGATGCTCTAAAACCATTTCAAAACTATGCATATATTTTCATCAAAACCATAAGTAAGTTTCATGAATACAAGCAACCATTGATACATATATAGCAAGTAAGATCATATTATATGATATACAAACCAAAAAATCATATATAAAATGAAAAAAAAGAAAGAAAAAAAAAATCAAAGTAGCTATAAGGAATTGGTGTGTTGAAATCCTATTAAGTGACCTATTAAGTCACATATTAAGATCTTAATTTGGAAGATGAAATTTTATTGTCTCAAAGTCTTCCTTAAGTTTAAACACGATCATAGGAAAAGAAACAGGCACTAATTTATATATCAGGTGCGAGAGTTATGGTCTAAACAAGAAATGGTTGAATACTAAGCCCACCTGGGCTTAGCTTGAATGTGGGTTTGCGTCGGTTTCACCAACAAGTACCAAAATCAACTAGGCATACCCAACTAGGCCCAAGGTTTAAATGTAGGACATTGCCAAAAATATTTATTTTCACCCATTTGTCCATTGCACTTTGCTATTGCACTTTGCTTGGGGTCATGTATCAAGAATGGTTCCAATGGACTCTTAAACACTTAATAATTATTAGGAAACTTCTAAAACAACTCAATAAATTATAAAAATGATTATTCATTTCCATAAATTATAGATTAGATGACTACGAATTCAATAAAACTCAAAAGAAGCAACAATTAAGACAGTCTCAAAATTGGCATTTTCACTGCATTGACTCAACTAGATTGATTTGAATAACCTTAAAATCATCAATTAAATTACGTTGAAAAGTTCAAAACATTATATTACTTCTAATCCGCCCATTCAGTTCATGGTTCCATCCTTCATACATGATTCCAAGTCCAGTTGTGAAGTTATGAGACTTTTTTCTAATAAAACATTTGTGAATTCAATTGGATTTTTAAAACACTTTTAAAAACCTTCAAATACATGTAGTGTTAAAATCATTACTTCTTTTCCAAATTTTACGAAATGATTTTGAGGTTACCATTGATTAAAAACAAGTCAAAACGATTCCAATGGTATGTCACCACTGGAATCATTAATTCCATTAACATAGGAGCTATAGAACTTTGGAATCATCATGAGGATCATCACAAATTAACAATTAACTTCATAAATATAACTAGAACCTAGATTTGAATTCAAAACTTCAGGCGTAATCTAGAGTACAATTCCAACATTAAGTTGAGGTTGCAACCCCTCACATTCCACCATAGAAGATGTAATCAACCATTCAAAGGATTTAATAGTGATACCTTGATGTTTTAGAGCATGGTACAAGCATTAAATCTCATTCCAATCACAAATCAATCATCAAATTCAAGATTAAAAAATCTAGGGTTGAAAACACACAAAAATCTCTATCAAAGCATCATACAATCAACTATGGAGGAAATTGATGATGATATGATGTTCTAGAGATGAGATAAAAACTAAAACTTCATTGAATCACTTGGTAAAAGATAAAAGTTGAATTCGACTTTATCACTCAAAACCCTAAATAATTAAATGAAGAAGTTAAAAGAGAAATTATAGCTCTAATCACTTAGAGATGAAGAGGAAATGGTTGAATATATAATTTGATACCAAAGGACTTTCAATTCCACCATGAGAGCTTGGGATCACCATCTTCAAAGTGTGTCTTCCTCTCTACATGTCGTTTGAATCAAATAAGAAAAATGAGGGAAGATCACTAGTTTTTATACTTAATACATGTTACACTACAAACCCTCAAGATTCTTATTTTAAACATTGGCCAAAAAAATAACAAATAACTAACACTTTATTTAATTACACTCTTAGTCCTTCTCGTCAATTTTATAACATTTTAATCCCACAAGGTTAAGTCAAGCTAACTTAAGGTTAAATCTTAAATTATTTCATTATTTGGAATCTATTAAACTTTAAGATATTTCTTACATTAATTTGTATTATTTTATTTAGTTAAATTTTTTAATTCATCTAATCATTTTATTTTATTTTTCCAAAAAAATATATTTTTACTAAAAAATGAGTTAAAACTCCATGCCCAAATTAAGGGTGTTACACACTCCCTACTAGCTTATTGAAACTCTTTATGAATTTTTAAGATAAAAAGACCATAGTACCTTTAATGAACCTCAAACTCTCTTTTCCTTCATTTTTCTCTATCCTGCACTTTTTGGTCATTTTACATCGGTAAGTAGTTTTGTCAAACAAAAAAAAAACTTATACTTATAGTTTTTTCCTCGTCACATAAACTAATCCAAACACATTTTTTTGTTACTGCATAAGTTATAAGCACTTCTATCAAAAAAGAAATTTTTATTTTGAAACACAACAACCCTTTCAGTTATTTCAATGACAACATAATAAATTAACATGTTATCATACTTGTATCCTTACTCAAAATATAACATATCTTGGTAATTACATAAATATGATCAAATCATTGTTTACATATGCGTAAAGAATACATGTACATATAATATACTTACATACTTACTACATTAACTTGATCAATTCCTTAAATCATAAACATCAACTTGCTTTATAAACATGTAAGTGTTTGACATATCAATGCCTCGCATGTTCCTTATCGGATATTTATTTGTATATCTATACACTCCTACACATATGCACACATGCAAGCATGCCCATCATAAATAGTATGAATGTATAGATGAGATTGGTTTATTGATTCCTTTTTCCTTTTGATTCTCTATTGAACTTTTGTATATATATATATATATATATATATATATATATATATATATATATATATATATTCAATCATCAAACGATCATTCCAATTACCCATCCTCATTATCTTCCTTACTCTTAAGGGTCTACCCTAAGAGTCATCTATTCGTTCACTCTGTATTAGGCACTAAGACAATAGCTGCCAGGATTCTTTATTAGGCACTAAGACAATAGCTGCCAAGGTTATTTCGTAAAGCACTAATTCCATAACTGCTATGGCTCATTCATCGGGTACTAAATCCATAGCTACCAGTGTAGGTACTAAGTCCATAGCTACCAACGTTTATCTAACAGGTACTAAGTCCATAGCTATCATCGTCTATCTAACAGTACTAAATCCATAGCTATCATCATCTATCTATCAGTACTAAATCCATAGCTACCAGCGTTCGTCTATACGATACTAAATCCATAGCTACCATGGTTCATCTATACAGTACTAAATCCATAGCTACCGAGGTTTATCTTTACAGTACTAAATCCATAGCTACCAGTGTAGGTACTAAGTCCATAGCTACCAACATTTGTCTATACGGTACTAAATCCATAGCTACCAAGGTTCGTCTTTCGTCTCATCCTCAAACTCATCCGTCATCACACACTAACTAATTCGTCTACCCATGTTCTACCCAACATATTTGTAGATATAACATACATATACAGTTTAACTCATTTAAAACCTATATAAAACATCCATTCCACGCTTATCTCAAATAAACAACAATATATAAACACATAACACGTATTTCGTAGCAAATGCTTAATACTTATATGTTAGAAGAAAGTAACTACACACTCACACATATAAACAACAATATACTTAATACATTCAAACAATACTTGTATTATTATCGTGTTTATGAAAGGGACTATACACTCACTTGATCAGAAGATGATCGGACAACACTATGGCTCTAAGAGTAGTAGCTCTTCGGTGAAACTAGAATATCTTCAAATACCTGGCTTCTCGCAGGCAGAGCTTCGGCTCGGAAACTCCTTTCTCCTCGGGATCTTCAGGGCTTCGGGACTCGCTTCGGGTATCGGGATGATATCGGGGCTTTGGGGGTACTTCTTTGCACGTAAATCGAGGTAATATGGGTGAGAGAGAAGAGATTTGGCAACCACAAATGGCTGCCCCTTCAAATCTATTTATAGGGCTGTTTTCTCATTTTCCACGTCGTGGGCACTTCTTCCACGTCGTGGGCTTGGTCGTCATTGCATGGGTCATCATCCACTTGCTCTGTCAGGCTCCAGAAGGCGTCAGAAGCCATGCCACGTCGTGGCCACTTTTGCCACGTCGTGGTCTCTGACAGTTTTGGGGTTTCGCGCCCCGAACTTCAGAAATTCATAACTTTCGCATACGAACTCCGTTTTCGACGTTCTTTATATCGACGCGTAGGTAAAAACAAGATCTACAACTTTCATTTAGACTTTGTAGGCTAATTTTGACTTTATTTTTAATATATTAATAATATACTATTTTTAGTAGGCCGGGACAGGAAAACTCTGTTCGAAATTCATAACTCCTTCATTTGAACTCCGTTTTCGTCTGTCTTTTTATCGTTGGACTACTATTGATGAGATCTTCAATTCTCATTTAGAAAGTTTTGGCTAAATATCACTCGACCTCAATCTCGAGTTTCGGGCTGCATACTGCTAATGCTGAAACTTCGAAAAATCATAACTTCCTCATACGAAGTCAGATTTAGACGTTATTTTTATGCACGCTCTCGGTTTAACGTATTCTACGACTTTTATTTAGATTGCTAAGGCCAAATATCGCTCTAACGTAAATTCACTATTTGCGTCGTGTTGTGTCGTGTCGGTTCTGTCGCGAAACTTGGACAAGTCATAACTTCTTCGTTATAACTCGGATTTCGGCGTTCTTTATATGTACGAAATCCTTGTAACATATACTACAACTTAGTTAAGATTACTCCTTCTAAATACTCTTCCATCAAAAAGTCATTTTTGATGCTTATCGTCTCTAAATTGACTAGTCTGGATCTACGGTTGTTACAGGGTTCTACGGGACTTTTTGACATCTCTAATTTGAAAGCTCATAATTTTATTCATAAATACTTTTTGAAATTGCATTTATATTTGATTACCAAATGTTGGATGCCTATGATTAAATATGTGTGTGTGTGTGT